>NC_073337.2:31949883-32689011 GCF_027580225.2 Misgurnus anguillicaudatus
TGTCGAGAGCGATATGGATGAATCTATACGAAATATTTTACACAGAAATGATTTGGACGCTTATGAAAAGGCAAAGCTGTACTCGAACGCCTTACAGAGATTTTTAACAATCGCCAAACACAGAGACCGGGAAGTCAACACTTTAACATTAAGCCTTCCCCCATCTGATCACACAGATAAGGAACAAACTACTTTGGATGTTAAGGATAATGCCGCAGACGATGTTGTGATTGATGTGTTAAACAACGCACCGCAAAAAAGTTTAAAAAAACATCAGGTACATTTTAGATAAAATGTCTAAAGCTAAAGATGTAACTTCATGGACAGGTTCAGGGGAATTTGTGTTTAGGGGAAGACCTATACACAGGTCCCATTTCTTTGATTTGGTGAAAAGCGTTACCGCATCGCATAAGATCAGAGACGAACACAGACCTGTAGGTTGGTCAGAGTTTTTAGAGGCGATCTCGTTGTTGAATTTGCCTTATTCTATACTACCAAACCATGCCGTTAGACAGGCTGTTCAGTCTTTTAAATCGGGGCCATCACCTGGTGTGTCGGCTCATTATGGAAAAAGTAAAAAACGCAGATCTCGGGCTCGGGCATCTGTTATTCTGCCGGATGAACCCCTGTTTAAATCACCCAAACTAGATTATAACAAATGGTTACGTTTCTAATGTTTTACATTGTTGTTGTTGTTGTTGTTGTTGTTGTTGTTGTTGTTGAATGGTTGTATTCATAAATAAAAAAATAATCTTTCTGAAGAATCTTGTCTTGACTAATAGTGTTTTTATTTATTAAACAAAAACATTACACAAACATGTCACCCGTTTGCACACACTGAACACATTTAAACACATTTTTATAACAATCAGAGGGTTTTAGTTTTTTCACAAAACACGATACCATATTATCATTTTTAATCAGATCATCTGTATACTTTTTTAAAACATTTTCATATTCACGATCCATGCACATATGATACAGGAAAAAAACACAATGCTGACCACAGGTATCTGCTGAGAAGTCCTGTACCTGCTTGGCAGAGTATTGCATCGTTACAGAATTGAGATTTAAAAAGTCATTGATTTGATGGGGAAAACGGTAATGATCCGGTCTGTTGCCAAAACTGTCAAAAAAACAACCCACACCGTATTTGTTTATGTAAATAGCTAACCAGTGTTCCCCGGGGAGTCCGGACGGGTGGGTGTTGATTATGACCATGGCCGGCAATGTTCTTAAAGGATCAACTGGTAAATGGTCACACGGCACCACTCCTAGGAAATGTGTGTTGCATGAAATTTTATCCATCAGGCTCGTTAGTTGCAAGGTGTTCATGATTAATAGTAATCAATCATAACCTGCCGACGATTAGATATTTCCAGAATTGAATCATAAATCGCATACACTATCAGCGTTATCGTATTTTGGAGAGGCTGCCTAAAACGAAGTTCTAATCTGATATTGCCGGATTTGACTAGCGACACGTGACGCCCGCATTCTTCATCTGGTGTGAGGTTGAACGCGTAGAGTGTATATCCGTGCAGAAAGGCCTCTCTATCGATAGACAGAGCTTGATTTTTCAAATGTTTTCCCGAAGCCAATGCTAGTTGGTAAAACTCCCTTACAGCAGAACCGCTGCCAAAGTCAGGCTGGAAAGGCTTTGAAGGTGTCTGAACGCCGTCTGTATAGACCGCTAAGAATTCCAGGTCGTAGTTTTTAAATGCAAATGGGTTTTTATTATAAGCGCCTGTAAAGGCGTCATTATCAACCATCGCCAGAACGATGGATTTGGGTAGGGTTCCTAAAAATAAGTTTTCTTGGTTACATACGCGGGAACCAGCGGGTATGGAGAAGTTTTTCAAACACACTCTGTCGATGGGGTATTTTGCTGTTGCTGATAACAGAGCCTGAGCGTGGCCCAGCCTCACAGCTGGTGACACTGATACTTTTTTAACAAACAGAGATGCTGAAACAATGTTTATTCTGTAGTTTACATTATCGTTTCTCATCAAACAAAACTCATCTTTGGCCCTAGTCATACGGATTTTAACATCTACTCCGTTAAGCAACAATTTTTCTTGAAAGAATATATCGCTGTGAATGGGTCCTAATAGCTCCACGATATTGCTGGACTCTGTAAAGGCTGCTCTCTTTGTTAGGCCTCTATTTCCCGCAGCTGGATCTGTCGCATCCATATGCCCCGGAGAATCTTTATAATATAGTCCAGAGGAGAACGTCGTCTCGAGAGCGTCTGTTCCATAGTTTAACAGATGTTAAACGATGTCTGTATTAACAGATGTTAAACGATGTTGTTGTTTTCACCAGTTATATGTACACATCCTAGGAGCGGTACATATGCATCACCTACTGACTGATATTCGATAATGTCAGTATAGATATTGCGCACTGTAAAGCTTTACAGTGCGCAATTTCTTGTCAAACTCGTAGTACCCCAAACGTTTGTCAGCCATTAGAAATTCATATTTAACCGTGTCTTCCGAATCATGTAAAAACTCTGTCAAA
This sequence comes from Misgurnus anguillicaudatus, assembly GCF_027580225.2. Classification (NCBI taxonomy): domain Eukaryota; kingdom Metazoa; phylum Chordata; class Actinopteri; order Cypriniformes; family Cobitidae; genus Misgurnus; species Misgurnus anguillicaudatus. The sequence continues at coordinate 31,952,407 of NC_073337.2, forward strand.
CGCACACGATGCCCCACACCCCTCTTGGGCGCAAAAGTCACATCTTCATCCATCTCCATACCAGAAGCCGGAGGGGTATTAAATGCGCCAGCCATTGTTCAACGGTTAAGATAGAACCAAAGTCTTTTCATTCACTGAAAACCTATAACCTGTTTTAAACAAGCCTATCTTATAACACCCATTTATACAACACACACACACGCTGTGAGACGCGCTGGGGCGAGACGCGCAGTGGGGGCGAGAGAGAGAGAGATCGCGGTCATAAAAAATGACAGAACCTGGACAGTCTAAAACTATAAACTTTATTTTTTGACAGCAATAAACATGACAGCATAGGCTTGACATAAAACACACACACACACAGGAATAACAACGCGCTGATTGACACATCGTAAAACACGCACGGTCCGGATACTCGCTGTCTAAAGCCCTCCCGTGATATACGATTCTCTCAAACCTAGACAGATTGTACAGCTTTTGATTGATAGTCCCGCCCCCTGTCAAAGGGGGTCATAAATCAATCAAATTTTGACAGATAGAGGTCCGCTACAACTACTAATAAATCATTTCATTTTTAGTTCTGTCTGCATTTGGGTTCGTTCTTTGTCATATCCTCACATAACAAAAGAACCCAGCGGACATGTACACCGGTACTCGCCTGGTGAGACGGGTAAGGGGTTCCCGTCCCGCAAACGAGTCGGGTTACGAGTTTTATGACCCACTCGTATGCGGACCCGAAATTAACGCCAGGCGGAACCCGATCAGAACCGCCGAACCCCGTCCACTTCAGGCCATCCAGGAGGGACGAACCGTAGGGATGTGGGGGTTCGGCGACCCTGAACTCTCTCTTCCGGCTCCAGAGAGCCACTCCCCGCCTCTGTCCCTTCGAGGGAAGCGTGAGAGGAGGATCTCCTGGGAGTCTTCGTCTGGGGGGTCCTCCTCCGACTTGAGAGCACCACCGCATCCACTATCTGCTCCGCAACCCCGAAGGAAGAACAGGAGGAAGGGGGAGATTGCTCAGCCGCCGGAGCGCGCAGAGCCGCCGGAGCGCGCAGAGCCGCCGGAGCGCAGAGCCGCCGACGCAGCCGCCGGAGCGCGCAGAGCCGCCGACGCAGCCGCCGGAGCGCGCAGAGCCGCCGACGCAGCCAGCGGCACTGCTCTGAAGATTGACTTTTTGCACCATTACAATATTTATAGGCAACTAGTCATTATATCTTCCTTTCTATGGAACACATGTTAATGCTCAGTAGTACACATATGGTTCTTTAATGCAGTTGTTATCAAACATTTTTTACGGCCTCCCTTGTGTACAGTGGATTGACAAACATTCTAAAACTTAAAATTTGAATTAAACAAAACATATTAAATTATACAATTTATTGATTTTGTTTAGTAGCCTTATTTTTCTGAGGTTTAATTACACAGAATTTATAATAAAGTAATGTATTTCATAAAATATTATAAAACTGGGGCCCCTGGCACCATCCAGTTTGAGAACCACTGCTTTAATGTATTTGTTTGCATTGTATTGAAATGCGTTCATTTTTAATGGGCATATACCGTATGTGGTTGAAACAGATAGCCTAGTGCAGGGGTAGGCAACATGGAGTGCTGATGTCCTGCAGTGTTTAGCTCCAGATCTAATCAAGCAGACCTGAACAAACTAATAAAGGTTAAAGTCACCTGAAACTACAGGTAACCAAGGTTTTATAAGGGTTGGAGCTAAAATCTGCAGGAATCGGCACTTCAGGACTGACGTTGCCTACCCCTGGCCCTAGTGCATCCCAAATTTTTTAACATTAACATTTTTAATATAACACTATAGTTATTATGGCCTTTAGAAACATTTTTAGAGGAGATAGGGTAGTGCCCAAAAGGCCCCTGTGGTGCGGCCTAGGCTTTTTTCCGTAATAACTTTTTTTTTCCTTACATTACTTTTATACTTTAAGTAGTTTTGAAACCAGTACTTTTTCACTTTTACTTGAGTAAAAAGCTTGAGTTGATACTTCAACTTCTACAAAAGTCTTTTTAAACCCTAGTATCTATACTTCTACTTGAGTAATGAATATGAATACTTTTGACACCACTGGCCGTGGGGGCAGCCAGCGCCACCCCAGCCGTGGGCGCAGCCAGCGCAACCCCAGCCAGATTTTGCCATTTTCAGCCATGAACCTTCCAGAACTCTCCCCAAGTTTACCCAGACTCCTTTCCCACCATCCCACCCTGGACCACCCCCTATGAACTCTTGTGTTCCCCCACCCCCCCTCCCTTGTTTGTTATTTTTATTGTCCCTCCCTAATCCGGTTATTGTTATTTCCTGTTTTACCCTTGTTAGTCTTTGTTATGTTTTCTTGGATTATGTCTTGTATGCAGTCTGTTTTGTCCCGTGTTTAGTGTTCCCCTTGAGGAGCGTCTGGTAGCCGCTCTTTAAGGGGGGGCTACTGTCAGGATCCGTCCGAAATCATGTGTTTTATTACATCTAGTCATTAGGTGTGTTTGAGATCATCTGGCGCTGCGCAGACCGATCGGCGAGGTTTGCCGCTTGCAGTCGAGGGAGGAACTGAAGACGGAGCCGTCAAGCTGCTTGCCGTAGTGACGTGTGTGCCGTGTTTCCTTGTTGTTAATCGCGAATGAAGTGAATTAGATGCTGCATTTGATAAAAACAAACCTTTTAGTAAAAAGTTGCAACCAGAAACATTTTATATCGAATATTTTAATTGCTGCTTATACTGTATACCCGAAAATAACGGGAAACAAGCATATATTATTAAAATACCAATAGAGTTTGTTATTTTCATTTTTATTTTATTACACGACACAATATAACATATTTAAAGATATTAAAGTGTTTTTTCCTGTTTTAAAACATGAATTTATAATGTTTATTAGTGAAACTAAAGGTTGGATTAAACTTGAAACGCAAGTGATCGTTGTCATCAATGAGATGACCAATCAAGTAAAGCTGTTACGTCATCACAACTCCGGGCAGCCGCTCTGGAGAAGCTGCACCGGCTGAGCTAGCCGGCTACTCTCGAAACGCTCTCGCGGTACTTAAAAACCATATGACACAGTCACGTGCCTGCAGCGCCAGCTGAAGTCGGACAAAAGTACTAACCAAAATGCACTGCTTCAAGTCAGCCGCCGATCGGTCTGCACAGCGCCGCATGAAGTCGAACACACCTTTTGTGTTCGGGGTCCTGGCAGTACCATGTTTTATGTGGGAAATGTGTGGTTTTTGTATTGGTTTATTCTGACCACACATTTCCCGGGTCTCGTCACTTTTTCCCCGATCCCTTACTAATTATTTTCAGGTGTATGTAATTTACTTTCTCCCTATTTAAGAGTCCTTGTGTTTGTTGCCCAGTGCGCGTTCGTTTTGTTACAATGGCCATCCAAAGCGCTTTACAATTTGCCTCACATTCACCCATTCACTCACTGCTGCAACTGTAAGTTACCATTAAATGTAAACTTTTAGCAACTTTTTAGTTACTAACTAAAATGAGAAAACTATTCTTCCTAAGTGCTAGGATACTACTGTACATTTCAGCTTTGTCAAGCCAACATAATAAAAGGCATTTTTATATAATTGATTTCTTTGTAAGTATTCGGTCTCCTGTTGTTAACATTGTTACTACGCTTCAATAATCCTGTGTACAGTTTTGCTCTTCATTCATCTGTGTTATGTCACAACTTTACCTTTATGTTTTAATATCTTTTATTCACTGTGTTGTATTGACATATACTTGTATGATGATATGCAAATAAAGAGAATGAAGTTTTCCACTGTGAATTCTGTTTGTCATCACATGGAAAATAACAAACAGGAAGGAAATGAAATATGAAAATGAGCCTTTCTAAAGAAATAAACAAATGATGGGAGGTGTTGAAGATGAGATATAATATAATAACAACTAAACACACAGACAGAGAAACAGAAGATTCAGAAGAGAAACACACAAACTCAGAAGTAAGAACTTGATTTACTTTCTCATTCATATTAAAATAATATTTATGATATCACAGTGTTTTATAAGGATTGTGTATTAATGTTTAATGACTATAAATGAAACTTTGTAGGGATTTGGTACAAACCAGTTTTATTGATAACACCAGACTTTATTTCATAAATGTACACAAGTTCTTACATAAACTCATTTAATGTTTTATTTAAAATAATATTCAGAATTCAGTGTTTATTTCATTGTGTTAGTTTATTTATAAGTACAAAGATATTGAAATGAAAATGTCATAAAGTGATAGTGAGGAGATTGTTTAATTTAGTCTGAGGTCTTGTGAAGGTTGTTTGAAGATTTGTTTGTGTGTCTATTTAAGGTTTTGTGAGAATGGGAACTAGTTTTAAGAAATGTGTTTTAGTGATTGTGGGAAAAACTGTAAACTGATTCTCTCCTCTTTCTCTTCTCTTTCATTAATCGCAATTGTTTAGAGAGGAAAGAGGTGTTTTGTAAAAAATAAAGTTGTTTCAGCTTCTTTTTGTCACATTTACAATAAATTAAAACAGAATAAATCAACATCTGATGTTTTCAATGTGTTTGTTTTTCAGAAATGTCTCAAACTTTATATTTCAGCGTTCTTCTCATCGGTGAGTTTGTGTTTGTGGTTTTATGTTTGTTTTATAATCTCATGAGATTTGACTCAAACTCTTTCTTTCATAGCTCTCTGTTCATTATCTGAATGCATTCAGCGCCGATATCACCACATAAACATGATGATGAACTGGACTGAAGCTCAGAAATACTGCAGAGAAAACTACACAGATCTGGCCACAGTCAATAACATCAATGACCTGAACAACATGAATCAACAGATGAGTGTGAAAAACAGCCAGACTAGGGTCTGGATTGGACTGAATAGATCAGGTGTTTATAAATGGAAGTGGTCTCTGGGTGATCCTGTGAAATATACAAACTGGTATAATGGAGACTCAAATGGTCCAGGTCAGTGTGTTTATATGAAAGATGGATCATGGCGTCATCAGGACTGTAAAGTGAACATGAGATTCATCTGCTACAATGGTGAGTAAAGCTTCATAAAATAACATCAAACCTTCACTTAACAAAACATCATCAGATGTAAACTTTACAAGACAACAATAATAAACATCACAGAAACACAAATATCATGTGAGATTATGTTTGACACATTCACTCTTCTGTAAACTACAACAAACTAAAAAACACTCAGATCAGTTTATTCACTCAACTTTATTAAAACACATTGATAGATGATGAAAAAACATGATTGACATGATCACCACATAGAGATTGACTCCTAAAACTTTGTGTTTATGTTTGTGGTTTTATGTTTGTTTTATTATCTCATAAGATTTGACTCAAACTCTTTCTTTCATAGCTCTCTGTTATCTCTGTGTGATAAACTTATTGCTTAAACTGAAAGAAATACAAACAGATAAAGAGAGAGACACTGTTAATTCAATACTGTTAATAAGTAAAGAGTTTCTGTAGATTGACATCTATACTGTAAGTGTATTAAGAGTTAAAGTAAATCATGAATCAATCTTTATTTTCTTAAACAGAGAGCAGTAAAAGATTCATCATTAATGATTCTTCAGTATCATGGAGAGCCGCTCAGAACTTCTGCAGACAGAATCATACTGATCTGATCAGTGTGAGGAATCAGACTGAGAATCAACAGATTCAGAAGATCATGAATGACAAAAACATATCTGAAGTCTGGATTGGTCTGTTCAGTGACTCATGGGAGTGGTCAGATAAAAGTGAATCTGGATTCAGATACTGGATGTCTGGTGAACCTAATAATCAAGGTGGTTCTGAAGATTGTACAGAGGTCATTGTGACAGATCCGGGTCATTGGATTGATGTGGTTTGCAGTTACTCTCGTACCTTTGTGTGTCATGAAGGTGAGTAATAAAAGTCAATGTGTGTTTGATGACAGAAATTTCTTCATAAATGATCTCAGTTCATCACATGCTGTAAAACATTTCTTTATTTAAATAATTGTAATGTGATTTCCAGTTATGATAAAAGAGTCTTTACAGTATAATACTCTGAATATATTAATAATGTATACAGTATTTTATAGTTCCCTTTCAGTCGGTCACTACGACGTCACGTCGTGACCGACGAATTGGGAACTCGCTTAGAGAGACCAATCTGCTTCGAATACTACTAAAACGCCAATGAACTTGGCATTGAGATATTTGCATAATGCTGGCGCCGCCCCGCCAGGTGCGTATATAAGCCCCAGGTGCAAATATAGAAATCAGCTTTTTATCGCTTCGAAAGCCGGCAGTATCTGCTACTGAGAAGCTACTCTCTGCTCTGGTGGGAAACGATTGCTGAAGTTGGTTGGACAAGCAGTACCACAGCGGACGCCGCAGTTTTCCACTACTCTGCATCTTTTTTGTTTTGAGTTATTAGTGAGTGCGTTGCTGATCCCTGTGCGCATCATCAACTGAGCATCTAAGAGTGAATTTCCCTAAAAGAGTGATACGGAGAGCTTTGTGCCTTGTTAAAGGCAGCCACTCTCTCGTATATCCGGAGATCAGCGTCCTTTTCAGGATGGCTTTTCGTCCGTGTGTTCTTGGATGCGCATCGAGCATGCGGAGGCGGCGTTCGCTGGGGGTGCATGTTCTCATTGCGAGGAGATGTCCCTTCTGGATTTACGCAGGCGGTTGTCGTTTCTACGGGAACGGCGTCCGCGTCCGGTGAGTTCTGACCGCCGCCACGGAGCGGCTGCGAAGCTCTCTAAGGACGATCTGCGTTTAACTGTGTTGAGCCGGTCGGGGGATTCGTCCTCCGGCTCTCAGCCTTCCCGTCCTCAGCCGGTTGAGGTGCCTATGGAGACTGCAGCCTCGTGTTCTACGAGCGCTGTAGAATCCGTTGCGCCTCCCTCTGGACCCGCTTCGACCGCAACACCCGAGGGTGGAGCCCCTCTTTCTGAAGCTGACTCCGACGTTCTTCCTCCCTCTGGTCGGGTTGTGACGCCGGAGTTTGACCCGGAGATGGTGGCTGTGCTCTCTCGAGCGGCGGAGACCGTAGGGTTGGAGTGGGTTAACCCCCCACAGCCCGAACCGTCCCGCCTGGATGATTGGTTCTTCGGAGCTGCCCGGGCTTCACGGTGGAGTCTTTTGCACAGCAATTCACCGCCGCTCAGAAGCAGACTGAAGCGATCTCCAAGATCATGCCCCGGCGCAAGAGGCCTGCCTCTCGTCCACCAGCACCGGCTGCCCAGTCTGCTCCTCGCCGAGGGCGCCCTGCAGCGGCTGCCTCCGCCCCCCCCCCCTAGGAAGTCATCCAGACAACGGAGGGGGAACAGCCGTCGACAGCCCGCCCCGCCCGCTCCACCCGCTTCCCGTGGTCGCAAACGGGGATCTAAGCGGCCCTGAGACGGGCGACCTGGATTCGGATGGGATCACTCTTCGGGAGGTGGTGAACGCACCGCTCCTTCCCCCGGAGGAGGGGCCGGGTGGAAAATCTTTGGTTTCGTTTTGTTTCTGTTCCGCCGGCTTCTCAGCCGGCACCCACAAAACCACAAAAAGAGTGCATTCCTATTCCTTCTCCAGGTCTTCAGAGGATCGAGAGAGCCGTGAGCGGGCATTCATCTGCTCATCCTCCCTCTCCTCCATTGCCAGCGGGGGTTCTGAGGAGTCCGAGCTCTCCACTGCGGAGACCGGACCACCAGCACCCTCAGCGGTCTCAGGTCAGTGTCACAACACACACACACACACTGTAGTTGCGTGCGCTCTTACGGCGCGCGCACCGGCAGTCTCACCTGTTCCGCTCGTCTGCCCCACCGCGAGCTCTCCGGTTGTGCCGTTAATTCCCCTCGCACGGTCCCTGGAAGCTTGGCTTCAGCTTACCAGTCCGTCTCGATGGGTATTACGCACAATCCGCCTCGGTTACGAAATTCAATTCAACCGGCACACACCCAAATTCTCGGGCATTCGTTTCACTACAGTGAAAGCGTCCGATGCACATGTACTGCGTGCAGAACTCGATGTCCTCCTGGCAAAGGACGCGATCGAACCGGTCCCTCCAACCGAGATGAGCTCAGGGTTTTACAGCCCGTATTTCAGAGTTCCAAAGAAGGGCGGTGGGTTACGACCGATCTTGGATTTGCGCGTTCTGAACCGATCTCTCCAAAAACGATCCTTCAGAATGATAACGCCGAAACTGATATTTCAGTCAATACGCCCCCAAGATTGGTTTGCAGCAATAGATCTGAAAGACGCGTACTTTCATGTGTCCATTCTCCCTCGCCACAGACCGTTTCTGCGCTTTGCGTTCGAGGGGCGGGCATACCAATACAAAGTACTACCGTTCGGGCTGTCTCTCTCTCCCCGTGTATTTACGAAAGTAGTGGAGGCGGCGTTAAAGCCCCTGAGAGAGAGCGGTGTTCGCATTTTGGCTTACCTCGACGATTGGCTTATAATAGCGCATTCTCGACGGACGCTTTGCGAGCACAGAGACTTAACGCTTCGGCATCTCGCCCGTCTGGGTCTTCGGGTCAACTGGGAAAAGAGCAAACTTTGCCCCACGCAGAGGATCTCTTTTCTCGGGATGGAACTGGACTCGATCGATTTATCAGCACGTTTAACAGAAGCGCGCGTCCAATCAATTCTGACTTGCCTTGGTTCTTTCCGAGGGAAGAACGCGGTCCCTCTGAAACAATTTCAGAAGCTCCTGGGAAATATGGCAGCAGCCGCGGCCGTGACACCGCTCGGGCTGCTCCATATGAGACCGCTTCAGCGTTGGCTTCACGATCGAGTCCCGAGGAGAGCGTGGCGCGCCGGCATTCACCGTGTAACCATTACACCTGCGTGTCGTCTAACATTCACCCCGTGGTTAGACCCTGCGTTTCTGAGAGCAGGGGTGTCCATGAGACAGATTTATTGGCATGCTGTTGTACACACAGATGCATCCAACACGGGGTGGGGAGCCACGTACAACGGGCTTGCAGCTTCGGGGGTGTGGACAGCACCCCAGCTGCACTGGCATATCAATTGCCGCGAGTTGTGGGCTGTATATCTGGGACTCGTACGCTTTGCTACGGAGCTGCGAGGGAAGGATGTACTAGTACGCACCGACAACACTGCGACCGTTGCGTATATCAACCGTCAAGGCGGTTTGCGCTCTCGTCACATGTCGCATCTCGCCCGTCATCTCCTCCTTTGGAGTCAGAAGCATCTGAGGTCCCTTCGTGCCATTCATATTCCGGGTTCGCTCAATACAGCGGCAGACGCGCTTTCCCGAGCTGCGCGCCCCGGAGAATGGCGACTCCACCCCCAGACGGTACAGCTAATTTGGAAGAAGTTCGGTCGTGCGCAGATAGATCTGTTTGCGTCGCCAGACGATACCCACTGTCGCCTGTTTTATTCACTAACCGAGGGCAGCCTCGGCGTGGATGCGCTGACACACAGCTGGCCGCGGGGGATGCGCAAATACGCGTTTCCACCAGTGAGTTTAATCGCACAGACGCTGTGCAAAGTCAGGCAGGACGAGGAGAGCCTTCTACTGGTCGCTCCTTACTGGACGACCAGGAATTGGTTTCCAGAACTAATGCTCCTCGCGACAGCCCCTCCCTGGCGGATTCCCCTGAGGAAGGACCTTCTTTCTCAAGGAGGGGGCACATTATGGCACCCGCGCCCCGACCTGTGGGATCTCCACGTATGGTCGTTGAGCGCGCACAAGGTTTAGGTGATTTATCGCAAGCGATATCTAACACCATCGCTGCTGCTCGAGCTCCGTCCACAAGACGGGCTTACGCGCTTAAGTGGAACCTTTTTGTCGATTGGTGCTCTTCGCAACGCGAGGACCCTCGAGAATGCCCCATTAATGTTGTGCTTTCATACCTTCAACACCGGTTAGATGGTAGGCTGTCACCCTCCACCATTAAAGTTGATATCGCTGCTATTTCTGCTCATCACTCACTTATTAACGGCAGATCAGTCGGCCAGCACGACTTAGTTATTAGGTTTTTAAGAGGCGCTCGTAGGCTAAACCCCTCGCGCCCTCCCTCTATTCCTCCTTGGGACCTGTCCATGGTGCTGAAAGCCCTGCAGGGAAACCCATTCGAGCCTTTGCAGTCTGTGAGTCTGAAGTTTTTATCAATGAAAACTCTGACCCTACTCGCATTGGCCTCTGTTCAGAGGGTAGGTGACCTTCATGCATTCTCTATCGACGATTCGTGCCTTCAGTTTGGCCCTGCTGTCTCGAGTGTTACATTGAGACCCAGACCAGGCTACGTGCCCAAAGTGCCCACCACTCCCTTCAGAGATCAAGTGGTGAGCCTACAAGCTCTGCCCGCGGAGACGGCAGACCCGACCATGGCTTTATTATGCCCCGTACGAGCGTTACGCATCTACGTGGATCGCACACAAAGCCTTAGGACCTCAGATCAGCTCTTTGTTTGTTATGGTGGTCAGCAGAGAGGGAAAGCTGTCACTAAGCAGAGGATGTCTCATTGGATAGTTGATACTATCGCCCTTGCTTATAATCTGCAGGGCATTCCTTGTCCATTTAATTTGAGAGCTCACTCTACTAGAAGTGTTGCCTCATCTTGGGCACTCGCTCGTGGTTCCTCGCTAACAGACATCTGCAGAGCTGCTGGTTGGGCGACACCTAATACGTTCACTAGATTTTACAGTGTTCGTGTCGAGCCTGTCTCCTCTCGTGTTCTTTCCTCGTTAGGGGAAGCACAGAGAACAGGCTCGCAGGTCGGCTTGCAACCTCCGACTGCTGCTCCAAACTGAGCTCAGTATGGAAGGCCATCGAGGCAAAAACGCGTAATAATTTGTTTTGCCTTCCTCCGCTGCCTTGGCAGCCTGATGTTGCGGAGCATCTGCTGCCAGCCTCTCACTAGCTGTATCCTCGCGAACCTGTGTTTGGCTCGGGCATCCACATTGCGTCCCACCGGGTTCCTTTGTGAGTATTTTCCGTGGGGTTAATCCTACTAGCCCACGTTTCCCTCAGCAGAGCACTGCTTTGCTTACACAGCCACGGCTGTCATTTATACCTCAACTACGGTTGACTTTCGCCCACCATTAGCCCTTAACGGGGCGGTGGCTTCCGCAGCGTCCCTATACCGCTCAGATAGGGCGCTTCCCAGTCGCTGGCACTACTGTGGGTTAAAGGAACATCTAGTGCCCGGCCTTCTGCCTTAAAACCTAATTCTCCTTATCCTTAAGTGGAACCGGAGGGCTTTACGCAGACACTGGAAGAGGTCAGCCCTCAGTGGCGTTTTGGTAGGGATTCCCAATTCGTCGGTCACGACGTGACGTCGTAGTGACCGACTGAAAGGGAACGTCTCGGTTACGTATGTAACCCTCGTTCCCTGAAGGAGGGAACGGAGACGTCACGTCCCGTCGCCACAGGGCTGCTCCCTGCTGTTTATCGTCCGGTCACACTTTCCGGCTTTCTCAGCGAAAAAGAAGCTGATTTCTATATTTGCACCTGGGGCTTATATACGCACCTGGCGGGGCGGCGCCAGCATTATGCAAATATCTCAATGCCAAGTTCATTGGCGTTTTAGTAGTATTCGAAGCAGATTGGTCTCTCTAAGCGAGTTCCCAATTCGTCGGTCACGACGTGACGTCTCCGTTCCCTCCTTCAGGGAACGAGGGTTACATACGTAACCGAGACGTTTTCTGCTTAATCTGTATTATTAATGTAACTAGTAGACAGTATAAAGTATTTGTTGACTTTGTTTGTTTGATTCAGTCAAGTCTTGTTTTTTTTTTTTTTTTGGTTTAATTTAATATATAAAGTTTTAAAGTTTATTACTCAGCAGCGCTCAACATGTAAAACATTTATGGAGGATGATGTGGTCAAATAGTTTGTGAGGTGGTTGGGTGTTTATCATGTAGTTAACATTACACAATAACTACAAGAATCGTTTAAAAAATTTTTATTAAAGGCGGAGTGCACGATGTTTGAAAAACGCTTTGGAAAGGGAGACGGGCTGAGTACCAAAACACACTTATAGCCAATCAGCAGTAAGGGGCGTGTCTACTAACTGACATCCTTGCCGGGTTGCGTATGTGTGGGGTGGGTCTTTTAAAAGAAGGTCCAGATTGGGGTAGGGGCGTGTTTGTTTGGGTTATTTCAAATATCAACATTTGCTTTCAAACATTGTGCACTCCGCCTTTAACAAACTACAAGATTTATTAAATCTGAGCTGTCAAAACACATCACATTAATCAAACACTTGTGTCTCTATCTCAATATATATCCTTTCACTAGTTCATCTGCACATTCAGTTTAATGAATAATAGTAAATAAACTTGGCTTGCTAACCTTGAAGGAAACTCAAACCTGAGACTCAGCTCAAGTCCTATAGTAGAAGTGTGTAGAGAAAGGAAAAGAGTGAATGAAGGAGGAGATTAGGGAGGAGGAGGGATGCCGGATGAATCATCACTGGGAAGGAGTGTAAACTGACTCGCTTATATAAGCTCTTAAAGTGATTGATAGCACTAAATGTTTAGACTCCTCCCAAACCTTCATTTAGAACTTAATTTCAAGTCCACCACAAAGTTAATGATGATTTATACGTGAAATCTAACTCTAGATATTGAATTTAACCCTAGTTACAGTAATATACTACATAAAATGTTTTGTATGCAGTGTTACTGTTGAGTGAAAGTGATTCACAGTTTTAAAGAAGTGTTTATTTCCTCAGTAATGGAAACAATGAGTCAACATTAGACCCGGATTATCTATCCTATCTATTTTGTTTCGCGCTAAGCAGAGACAATTATGATGTTTTTATATTGTCTTATTTGTGTATGACATTGTTAAGCACTTTGGTCAACCATGGTTGTTTTTAAACGTGCTATATAAATAAATTGAACTGAACTGAACTATCCTCCACACCCCACCACTTGAACATCATCTCTTATTACTTCATTTGTGACTATCACTCGTTGATTTTCTAAGCAAAATTAAGAATGAGGTTTTGTCTATACGTGTCTGTGCCCTGAATGAATGTTGTGTTAATGTATATGTGTGATTCATGTGTGATTTATACAGTAAGTGTGATCACACCTGAAATAAAACACATCAACATAACATTCAATCAGTGCATGTAGTGTGATTTGATCAAACAGTGTCTGTAAACATCATCATATTAATCTGGCCTGTATTTTACTAATGAGCTCTAGTAGTTAACTGGTAATACGTGTTTGATAGAGATTAATTTAAACTGATGAACTGGACAGGAGCTGTGAATATTAGAAGTGTCTTTAGATGTGTAATCTAACCGCAGGTGTTCAGCTAATAAAGGTTAGCAGTAAACATCACTATACCAAACTAACTCATTACTCTTCTCTGACTCTAGGTGTAAAGACACTAGTTATCTGTCAATCAAACACTGCCCGTCTCAGCTGTGGTGAGTTCATTTAATTTTCATGTTGAACAGTGATATAAGACCTTTCAACATAATGATAAAATAAATATTTACTGATGTAATTTAAATAAATATGAATAATACATCTCTAGTTAATGTTATTTTATCAACAGATGACGGAAACATTAAAGTGATTTCAGCCAATTATGGGCGGACAGACAACACAATCTGCTCCAATGGAATACCTAATCAGATCTCAAATGTTCACTGCAGTCAGAGCTCAACTCTAAGTGTGATGACCAAACAGTAAGAAGAGTTCACATCATTACACTTATAGAGATATTCAAATCATCATTATTTTATATTCATCTGATCTTCATCTTTTCATTCATTGTTTGTTTTTCTCACAGATGTGATGGAAAGCTGAACTGTTCTATTCATGTGACAAATACAGCTTTCACTGAACCCTGTCATAACACTTACAAATACCTGAATGTGTCTTATGAATGTATCATACCATCATCACCACCACCCAGTAAGTATACAAATTTATCTTACATCATAGATTGAACTGATACATATAAATGTGATTTTGTAGTCATGTTTTAGTCATAAGGTGCTGCAATCAGTTTGATATAAATGTTGTCATACAGCAACGCAGCATGAGGTATTAGATGTATTCTGATTCATAGCTGATGATGATCAGCAACATCAGTTTGATGATGAAAGTGTACCGCGGTTCAGAGCCAAATAATATGATGTGAAGAGAGTCCAGGAGAAGAGAGAGAGAGAGAGAGAGAGAGAGAGAGAGAGAGAGAGAGAGAGAGAGAGAGAGAGAGAGAGAGAGAGAGAGAGAGAGAGAGAGGGAAAAGTCAAACTTATGTTCTGATCAGGCATTTGATGCAAATATTAAAGCACCATCAGGGTTACCAAGGCAAGGTTTAGGTCTAGTCCCAGACTAAAATGCATGTTTGATTTGAAATCATCTTTCGCTGGAATATCTAAGTCTGGTTTGGGTCACTTGCTAATAGAGTCTTCCTAAATCCACTCCAAAATCCACTGTTCTTATAGTCAATGTGTGTTTGATGACAGAAGTTTCTTCATGATTAAAATGATCTCAGTTCAGTGTTTGTGGTGTATGTTTGTTTTGATCTGATGTGTAGTTTGTGTTTGTTGTGTGTTTAGATAATCTGATATTGATCCAGATGAATCTGAGCTGGTCTGAAGCTCTGAGATACTGCAGAGAGAATCATGTGGATCTGGTTTCAGTTGATTCAGAGGAGATTCAGTTCATGGTGACAGACGTGATTCATCTGTCCTCTACTGATGCCGTGTGGATGGGGTTACACTATTACTGTCAAATGAACCTCTGGATCTGGATACGAGGAGAGGTCGTGTGCTATCAGAATTGGGCTTCAGGGAACGAAACAAAACTGATGAACTGCAACACTGAACACAGAGCTGGAGCAGTTCAGTCTGGAGATCATCGCTGGATCAGCCTTCCTCAATCTCACAAACTCAACTTCATCTGCAGCAGATATTAAGATAAATGAAATCATATTGTATGTGTCTGTAACCTTCTCTATATTCTCTTTATGATATTTTTCTGCAACAGCAATGCTGAACTCATTTCTAATATCTGCTCTGATTTACATATAATTAGTCAACCTTTTTTAAGATTTAGTTTTGGTAAACCATTTTCTGCATGCATGTGAAAAAATAGGTCATTGAAAATTGTCTCCCCTTGTGATGTCAGAAGAGGATCTTATTATAAAATACCGCTCCTTAATCTGCACTGTCCAACCACAGCACTGCCATTTAGTGCAGAGATCAGTTCATTTGCATTTTAAAGGACACACACAAAAAGCTAAATATTTTGCTCATACCTACAAAGTGACCATTTTAAGATGTTATAATAAATAATTTGTGAGGTATTTTATGCTAAAACTTTACATATGTACACCAAAAGATTTATTTTTCATCTTTAAAAAAGTCTTGTAAAATCTCCCCTTTAATGTCGCACAGCTTGGTTATCAGCTGGTGCTTGTGCTGCTGTTGTGCTGCTGTGTGTCTCATTACTAACTTCTAACATAAAATACTGTAAATATTATTTCTGTTTGTTTGGGGATTTTCTGATTCATAATCCTGGAGAAGTGATATAACCGTACAAACATGTTATCATGTATTGGTGTAAGAGTTGATTTGGGCACATATATTTATTCTGGTGTCTGACTGGATTGGAGAGCCTTAAAGTGTAAATGTTGGTGTTGATTTTTTGTATCTTCTTATATTTAGCTTTAAAGAGAAGGGCTGCTTGTTGTGATTAATATTTTTTATCATTGCTCTACCTGATTGTTTTTAAGATGTTAATAATAATTTAATAAAATCTATTGCATAGCCCATTATTTGAGTCCAAATTGTCCTTTTGTCATACATTTTTTTCATGTCTTCTATTGGTATTTCTCCAGGTAGTCAACACTATACTTGTTGTAAGGGCACTTATGGCAGTATTCTCTTAGTGACGCATATTTAGGAAGGTCTGTGTTATTCCTGAAGCCCTCTTTGTTATGTTATCTTTAAAACTTAAATACAACAGAAAAAATTATAAAAACAATTTGCATGTGTATACTTAAGACAGCAAATTAAGTGTCATGCATGTTGAAATTACTATGGAAAAAATATTACTTATATTTGATCAAATAATCATACATAATGTATAAGTGAGTCATTAAAATAATTCCATAGCACAGTATTTGCATTCATAGTAACTTCATTTTAACTGGTTGGTATTTTTTACAGATTTATGAATTATGTTCAATATGAGGATTAATTTGAGAATATAAATATGGGATTGTGCATTATACTTCACTTCTGCTTTAATGAATGAGCTTGATCTCTTAATTTCATTTTTCAATGTAAGTGTGCTTTATTGAAATGACAAACACTGTACATTTGTATTAACAAAGCATTTGCAGCTGGGCTGCGTACAAATACTGCAAATTAAAAATTAAACAAAGTAGCCTATATAGTGCAAAATTTAAAGTAAACAAGTAGCCTAAAAATAAAATAAAAAATAACAAAAAGATTAACACAAAGTTAAATAATAGAATAAAGCAGTAATCTACATTATGGGGTGGTTTCCCAGACAGAGATTAAACTGGTCCAGACTAAAATAAATGTAAGAGCTGTCCAAACTGAAAACATCTTGCACTGACATATCTTAAAATATATTATTTGTTTTGCCTAAAAATGCACACAAGTAATGTTTTTAGTAAGGCATGTTTGTTAACACTAGTTATATTTCATAATTAAACTCTCTATCTCTCTCTCACATTATTGATGGAAATATTATTTTTTGAACTTGTGATTTGTTGGTGTTTTATGTGAAATATTGTAATGAAGTATTTTTTTCAAATTCTCTCTCTCTCAAAATCAAAACACGACTCGTTCAGTGAGGGGCGTATTCGTTCAGTACATTCAACCAATCAAACGCTTCGTCACAGTTTACACTCGAACGCGATTGGCTCGTGCATTAGTCACTCTTTAAATGCAGGAAGGAGTAGCCATAGATGCGCATGCGCAGTGCGCCTATAGAGCTCTGTGCTGCATTGTACAAACACGAGGTGAGAGAGATTTAAAAAGGATTTTAAAAGAAATGTTAAAATGTTTTATGTTGATTTCTTTTTCGTTTTATTTAGTTTTAAAGCAGTGCATGATAAACTTAGTTTTGTTTTGAAATTTTTCGTTTTTATTTCGTTTTCTAGCCCAGACTAATGTTAACCATGGTATTATTATAGTAAAAGTACAGTAACAATGATTGTTTGTTGTTTTGATTGCGATTTGTAAAAACGTGGATTTACTACAAAAATGAAGAGAAGCTCAGATCTATGGTTACTATTACAAGCCCATGGTTATTTTGTGGTAACCAGGTTTTTTTATTTGTGGTAAAATCTTGGTTTATTTTCATTAGGGAAACCGTGATTCTTTAGTAGGGATGAAAATACTGTTTTCTCTTATATCACAGCATTCAGTGTTTTTATTATTAATATGATTTGTTTTTATGTCCAGATGCCAACTCAAAAAGAATGTCATATCTGTGGAGAAAGAATTGGTGTAGCAAGCAAAACTTGTCAATATTGTCATGCAAAGCAGCCGTACAAACAGAAGCTGGAAACAAGAAAAAAACAAGTTTCACACGAATGGAAAACCAGACAGAAGAAAAACAGCACTGTCAACAAAGTTTATGATGCTTCAAATCTATTGGTATGTTTATGCATTCACACATAAAGTCATAAAATACGAAATAATCACACATCTTTAGCTTTTACACGACCTATAATACTGTGTTGCTTTCACATAATTGACTTTTTTAACATTCAAGCTGATATTCATGTTCTGTTGTGTAACACAGTTCAGAATTTTCAAAGAAGTTTACCTCTGAAGTACAGATGTGTGTCTGTGTAATGTATTTTATACAATGTAAAAGTATTGTTATTGTAATTAACACATTTCAGGGGCACATGAATGACATAGAGATGCTTAGTGATGAGAGAAACAAAGATTTGAATCAATTGCTTTGCCCTCAAAGTGCAGCAATCTCAAAGAATATTTTATATTAAAACACATTATTTCAGACAATCTCTTTGGTTTTTCTGGTTAAACATTACTATTGTTTACTTTATGGGTCATAACACTGTTATTTTGATGTAATTTTGTTTCAGCTCCACAAGTGGGAAGTTTTGGAGAGATATCCAGCACTACTCCTAGCCAGAAGAACATCAAATGGGTTTAGAGCTGAGTGTCTCTGTCCGTGGCAGATTGATACAGAAGAAGCTAAAGATGCCTTTGACACCATAAAGACCATTTATGAAAATCTTCTTAACGGCGATGACAAAAAATGTAAATGATTCATTCCTGGTTGAATCTACACCAGTATGTTTATCTGTGTCAGATTATGAGATTATTTTCTTCTGAGGTGTCGTGGAAAAGAAAGATGTCAGACTAAACACTGCTGCACGATCAATCATCATCACATGATGTTCATGATGTCATTAAGTAGGCGGAGCTAGTGACTGACTTCTGTAAACAAGAACATATATTATATCAAAATAATAAATGAAATATTAGTTTAATACTTAGTCTTGTACTCTTGTGCCTGTGCTGTTGTTCACCATCATTTATCTTTCACACGTGTGGTAGTACCTTAAGGAAACCCATCATGCATCATGACATTGTGAAGCATCGAAGATGCTGTATCAGTTCTCATATACTTTGACACACTAAAAGAGATGAACTGAGTTCTGTATATCGTCCTGAACAGATCATCACAACACACTACAACTAACAGATCATGAAAACATGAAGATTAAATCGTGTAGTCTATATTAAGCGTATATTTTATTAGTTTCTTGTTTGTGATCCTCGTTCATTTATTGCGTGATGTTTATGTTTTTCTGTAAGTGTGTAGTTTATCTGAGGCTTTAAGTAGATTTTGATGTCTGTGTTTATTCAAAGATCCCGTTATCATTTGTTTTTCATCCGCAGTGATTATGAGAGTTGATCCAGAGACTTCAACATCAAACAGTGAAGAGACTTCAGACACACAGACTTCATCATTAGATCATCAGGATCTTCTCTCATCTAACATCAAAACTGATCCAACATCAGACTCTGTGTCCTCCTCGTCTCTCATCACTTACACTGGTACAAATATCTCTCTTTCATCTGACTCACATCATCTTTTATATTAAACACTTTATTTACTGTGAAGAGCTCATGATGATTTGTAACTTTAATAGTCACATACTGATCTAATCACAGCTTTATTAACATTTTATCATCAACCAAATAAGATTGAACAGATCAGATAATCTCTGACTTTTCCATTTAAATATCACACACGTAATATCTATAGTTTAAGCTTTAAATGTTAATATTATATAGACAATTAAAAGCTAGTTAGAATATATATGGGCATTATTCATCATGATGTTAGCATGTTTTATTATGATTCTTATATACTTTAGCATATAGCTCTTCACATGTGAAATGAACATGTTTAAACATAATGTTAGTATGATTTACTGTGAAGGCAGAAAGGTTTAACATGAAATAAGAATATTTAAGCATGTGGTTGTAACATGACGCTAACATGTTTAACCTGTTGGTACCGTGTTTTGGCATGTTGTATTACTGTAACTGTTTCTTTTTAAAAAGTTTCTTGACTCTCGTGGTGATATTTACAAGATATTTACAACTTCTTCTTCTCTTTTCATTCATCTCAGAATGTCCCGTTCATCATGAAGCATCGAGTTTCCCCTACAAAAAAATACTGAGGGAAAGGATCAGAGAGGTTTGTCTTAAAATCATTTATTTACCTCAGAAAGAAATGTGAATAATTATACTTCTTGAAAAAAGAAAAAGTTTGAATTTTGCCTTTAACCTTATTTTATATTTTATTTTAATTGTAATGGCAGCACATTTAGTTACTAAGAGTGATATAATGTATTACTTTCAGTGTTCTCTTTCTTCCTCTTAATATTAATAATATCATAGTTTTATATCACTTATGTTATACACTGACTATTATTTTACTTTGTTTGTCTTAATGCTGTATATTTTTATGGTTCAGCACATACAGTACATTATAGTCTACCTGTTTAAAGTCATTTATTTAACCGTATGTTCTGTCTTTGTTAAGGGTCATGAAGAGGTGTTGGTGCAATGGCATCCTTGCTCTGGATGGTGTGTATTATCATCTTTATACAGAAACATGTTTATTTCACTGTAGTTGATAAAGAGAACAGAAAAACAAACATTTATTCAACTTTAAGTGCAGTTTGATCAGTCACAATGAAGTCTGATTGTCAAGCAAACAGTCTAATAATAATAAGGTAGTTTAGGTTTATCATTTATATGTTGTATTGTTGGGTATCAATATCAAAACAACATCAAAAAATGGAAAAGTAAATGGTTATAGTAAACATTTATTACATGTTAGCTGACTGATAGTGTACAGTGAGTATATGAAGGGTCAACAAACTGGTATTTCTGAATGAGCTGAGTTTGGAGTGAAGCAGATTTTAAAAAGTATTTGATGTAAATGTAATTTGTGCTGAGGGCATTCGGTTAATATCATTATCTTGGAGGTGCCATTTTGTGACTTGCATTTGAGCTTCTCAATTATATATCTTTACATAATCTTGAATGGGCAGCTGAATGCATCTTCATATACAATTGAATTATTCAAAATATAATATACATGATGTGATTTATGTTTTTCAACCAGACACTGTGCTTATATACAGTAGTTATATTTAAACACTTGTATATTAATGTTGTTCTGCTGTCTTTCTGTTTCTCTTACAGCGGGGCGGAGTGGAAAAACAGCTGGGAGCCTAAAGAAAATATACTATAACTAAATGTGCGTGTTTAATGTATTGTTTATTACTGTGTTATCATTGTTGTTGATAAAGATTGAATTCTAGCAAACTGAGTTATTCTTCTGTGTAGTGTAATTGTTGTTGTTTACATTCCCTTTAATATTATGCAAACATTCAAAATGTCCAGTTTTTAATGTTTTAATCAAGTTTATGATTATGAGGAATTTTACATTCTATCATTTTAAATATATGAAGAGTTTCGTTGCAAAACGAGATAACCACCGTTTTTTTAATTGTTCAGAAATCTCGTTTTTTGGTTGTGCATTCCAATTCATTTCAATTCAACTGCAGTTGGTTTGTTTTGATTTAAATCTTCATAACTTAAAAAAATACAGCTAAGTAGCACCATAAAACAAAATAATAACATGATAACATAATAATAAACATGTTTTGACAAAAAAGTTAAAAAATGGATTTATCTCGTTCTGCAACGAAACTCTTCATATGACAATGTTGTGTTTTAAAGGATTGTTTTCCCAAAAATGTCAATTCGGTCCTGATTTCCTCACCCTCATGTAAACTCTTTATCAGTTGAACAAAACTGAAGTTTTGCATTTTTATGAATGAAAGTAACCAGAAAGTTAACAATGCCTGTTTATTTTTATAGCTGGAAATACAAATACATGCAAATCATCAATGGATACCATCAGCTGTGTGTTTACCATCATTTATCAAAACATCTTTTGTGTTCAATGTTCCCTCAAAGAAACACCTATTTGGTAAATCTTAAAATTTTTTGCTAAGAAGGTGATAGAGAAACATTACTTTCAAAAAACTGTTATAAATATACTGCTGTAGAAAACAGTATTTACCTGTTGTTTTGTTTAGTTTAAATCTGTGGTCTCCAACGTGGTGCCGGCACATTCTATTAATAGTCTCAATTGTAATATTTCTTTATTACATATTTTTTATAGCTTGGCTTGGTTTATGTATGTTAAGATTTTTAAACAATACTTAAACATATTAACAAGTAAAATAAAATAGAATCAAATTTAAAGGAATCTACAAACTCATTTGATTCAATAAAGATCCAGAAATAAATCTCATTAAACTCTGATATGAGCTCATAATCTTTATTAATCACACATGAAACAGAACAGAAGTGACATCTGATGAGTAAATATTATAAACTTTAACCCACTCCCAAAATATAACTAACACATTCATTTCATATCATTCAACTGTTATTAAAGAAACATAAGAAAATATATTGTGTCAGGAGATTAACATAAATAAAATAAAATATTTTTAGTAAACATGAAATGATTCTGAACTAAGTCATAATGTTGTATTTAATCTGTTATATGTTTATAAATGGACCCTAAAGAACAAAACTAAATGAAAACCAGATAATAAACAAAGAAAAAAAGCAGTGATGGCTAAATCAAATGATTTTATTGTATTCTTAATCTTTTCTGCTGCAGATGAAGTTGAGTTTGTGAGATTGAGGAAGGCTGATCCAGAGATGATCTCCTCCAGACTGAACTGCTCCAGATTTCACTTCACAGTCACAGTCGTCCACTGCTGTTTCATTCCCTGAAGCCCAATTCTGATAGCAGACCATCTCTCCATTCACCCAGAACCAAAGACCAACAGCACAGGAGTGACGTAACCCCATCCACACAGCATCAGTAGAGGATCGATGAATCACGTCTGTCACCATGAACTGAATCTTCTCTGAATCAACTGAAACCAGATCCACATGATTCTCTCTGCAGTATCTCAGAGCTTCAGACCAGCTCAGACTCTCTTTGATCAATATCAGTTTATCTGAACACACAACAAACACAAACTACACATCAGATCAAAACAAACATACACCACAAACACTGAACTGAGATCATTTTAATCATGAAGAAACTTCTGTCATCAAACACACATTGACTTTTATTACTCACCTTCATAACACACAAAGGTCTGAGAGTTGCTGCAAACCGCATCATTCCATTGACCATGTTCTGTCATTCTGACCTCTGTACAATCTTCAGAACCAGCATGATCAGGTTGAGGAGAGTACCAGTTTCTGAAGGTGGAGTCACTCTCATCTGACCACTCCCACGAGTCACTGAACAGACCAATCCAGACTTCAGATATGTCTTTGTCATTCATGATCTTCTGAATCTGTTCATTCTCAATCTGATTCCTCACACTGATCAGATCAGTATGATGCTGTCTGCAGAAGGTCTGAGCGTCTCTCCATGATACTGAAGAATCATCAATGATGAATCCTTTACTGCTCTCTGTTTAAGAAAATAAAGATTGTTTCATGATTTACTTTGACTCTTAATACACTTACAGTATAGATGTCAATCTACAGAATATCTCTTTCTCTGTACATTTCACAAAGTTTATTTGCATCACACAGAAGATAAACAGTTTTGTGTGTGTGTGTGTGTGTGTGTGTGTGTGTGTGTGTGTGTGTGTGTGTGTGTGTGTGTGTGTGTGTGTGTGTGTGTGTGTGTGTGTGTGTGTGTGTGTGTGTGTGTGTGTGTGTGTGTGTGTGTGTGTGTGTGTGTGTGTGTGTGTGTGTGTGTGTGTGTGTGTGTGTAGTTTACAGATTGAATGTGTCAAACATAAACTGATATTATTGTGATGTTTATTGTTTTTGCATCATTTTGCATATATGCATTTACATACAGCTTACAGTACATTACAAGGTAAACATTTATTCAGTATGTGTGTTCCCTGAATTCAAACCCATGATGACCTTCTGCAGTGGTAACGCATTGTTCTTCTACCAGTGAGCTATACAGGAACACAATTATCCTTTGAAATAACTCAGTACACAACTACCTCACTGATGATGAAGTGAAGGTTTGATGTTATTTTATGAAGCTTCACTCACCATTATAGCAGATGAATCTCATGTTCTCATTACAGTCCTGATGATGCCATGATCCATCTCTCATATAAACACAATCATCTGAACCATTTGAGTCTCCATTATACCAGTTTGTATATTTCACTGGATCACCCAGAGACCACTTCCAGTTATAAACACTTGATCTCATCAGTCCAATCCAGACATCAGTCAGACTGTTACTCACACTCATGATCAGTTGATTGATGTTGTTCATGTCATCCATGTTGTTGACTGTGGCCAGATCTGTGTAGTTTTCTCTGCAGTATTTCTGAGCTTCAGTCCAGGTCTTCATCATGTTTATGTGGTGATAGCGGCGCTGAATGCATTCAGATAATGAACAGAGAGCTATGAAAGAAAGAGTTTGATTCAAATCTCATGTGATTATAAAACAAACATAAAACCACAAACACAAACTCACCGATGAGAAGAACGCTGAAATATAAAGATTGAGTCATTTCTGAAAAACAAACACATTGAAAACATCAGATGTTGATTTTTGTTGATGTTTATTCTGTTTGTTCACAATTTTAGTAATCATAACATTTAACATCATATAAATAGATTTAGTGACATTTAACACACATATATATATCTGATGTTATTAAATGTCACTCAATCTGATCATGTACTGTATCTCTTGATAAATATTATTTTCATAGTAATGAGAAAGTAAATCAAGTTCTTACTGTTGACTTTGTGTTTCTCTCCTGAATCTTCTGTTTCTCTGTTTATATGTTATTATATTATATCTCATCTTCAACACCTCCCATTATTTGTTTATTTCAGAAAGACTCATTTTCATATTTCATTTGCTTCTTGTTTGTTTATTTTCCACCTTCCTGCTTTGTGTCTAACATTAAACAAAACTCTCAGATGTGCGAGTGTTTTGATTTGCATATTGAGATATTGTTGGTGTCAGTCAGTGTCACAACTACAGTAAACAATATCAGAAGATACAGGTGAGGTTGATCTGATTGGCTGCTCTCCAACAAAAACTGTAATATACCATAAAGGTTTGTATTCATCTATAAGATAAGTATCAACTTCATGCAAAGTGACTAGGGTGACCAGATGAGATTGGCTGAAATTCGGGACGGGGGGGGGGGGGTGCAGACGTAATATTATTATTCATCCAATAATTGTTTTATTTATTAATTTTATTTAATTTCAAACGGAATCAATCATATTAATATAAGTAGATATGCATATAAATAAATTGATATAATACGTATAGTATTTTATACTTTATACAATAATAATTCATACAATAATAGTTTTCTTTATTTTATAATAAAAATAAGGAATTTCAAACTGAAGTTACTGAACTAATCATATTTTTATTATTATAAGTACATATGCGTATAATTTTATATAATACGTAACGTTATAGAAGTATTTTTTTTAACAAAGTGCCTTGCCTGCCCTCGACCAATCTGACTCCTTCACGTGACTGACTGTCACTGCCTGCACTTTCAACTGGGCTGCGTTCAGCACCGACAAAACGTTGCACACCGTTTATTAAACCGAAACGGTGATGCGTTGAACGCCCTGTTGTGATGTTGTGTAAGCGTTGCAACTACGGTAGCTGAGAGGCCATTCTTTGTATTCTTTTTAAAATGTTTCTAAAGCCTGATGAAATCGTTATAAGTGTGTGTTTAATACTGTAAAATATTGTTGATGTTACAGTCACTGACCTTGCCGTCCAGAATGAAAGACAACATTCCAACTTGAACCCATTGAGCGAGCTGTCTCTTTACTATCGCGTGGTTTTATCCATCTTGCCGCTGATTGGGCTGACATTTCTGACACACCCACCAAACAAGAGAAAACGCTTCTAAAACCTGTTGCATTCCGTCGCACACCGTTTCAAGGAAACATGTCGTTCAACCCGGAAACCGTAGCAAAACGTTGCGCACCGGTGTGAGATTGAACGTGCCCCTGTTCTCGCGGTTGCTGCAACTTTCGCTCTCTTAATCAACTCTATAAAATAAAAAGGTCCTATTGTCTTTGTGCATATAGATGAATAAGATACATTAATAGAAACAATACAACGTCAGCATATTTCGCGGAGGTTTTAACTGCTGCCAGCACAATGAGAGCCTACAGTATGAAAACAAGATGCTGCAGCCAATGAGCGGTTGGCTGCAGCCAATGGGCACCCGGCGGGGGCTGGCTGCGGCCAATGGACAGCCGGCAGGGGCTGGCTGCAGGATGACTCAACCTCATCGCTCATGTTTTATCAGACAACTACTACTCAAGATTTTGCTTTAGTATAATTTTCTGGGAAATTAAAGCGGGATCGGATTAAGATTTAGCTTCAGTATGATTTTCGGGACAATTAGAGCAGGATTCGGGATTCGGGACAGCAGCTTAGATTTCGGGACTGTCCCGAATTTTTCGGGACGTCTGGTCACCCTAAAAGTGACACACATTTAGTTTTGGCTCATCAAAACTGGGACAACTTTACAATTTACACTTTCCGCCACGTTGAAATTTCAATATCTCTGTGATTGTACCAAACAGAACTTTAAAAATAATGATACAAAAAGACAACAAGAATGTTAATGTGTCATAATGAGAGTATAGTCCTAGCCATATCTGACTAGAAAATCACAACTTTTAATTTTTCGTTGGTCTTAGTACACGATGTAACTACAGAAGAGTCACGTTTTAAATAGGAAAAATATTGAAACTCATTTTTTAGCACAATGCTAATGATCTAATCAGATTCAATGGATTGTGCTAAGCTATGATAAAAGTGTTAGCGCCAGACCCGAGATCAGCTGAATGGATTACAAAACGGTAAAAATCAAATGTTTAACTCTAGAGGAGCTGGAAAATTATCTTTTTTGTGGAGTGTCCCTTTAATTTAATGTTGTGGGTGTATATCTGGACTGTAACGTCACAGTCTGTGTTTTGTTGAGATTGGTCTGTTTTCCAGCCGTCTTTTGCATGCACGAGGTTTACATAAGCAGGAGGAAACAATCGTGTTTAAGGCTCATGATATGTCATTAGCATGTACACAACTCTTATTATTCATCTGTGCCTACATAAATACAGTTTTATATTCTGTGGCACCTTTAACATCAAGCAAGTCTTGCAACTTTATTTTCTTATTCCTGCATGTTTTAAAACTAAAACCAAAATGTCAGAAGCGAATGTGGATGGACACGCATCATTGTTTAGGTTAAGCATTAAGGACGGTAGACATCTGAGAAACATACAAATAAAGATCATTTTAGATGTTAACTGACCTTACCTTGTTATCTTGATTAGTTTTTCTATTTATGCCCCAGTGTGTTCTGTCCTGTGCTGAATCGTTTTGGTTTGTTTGACATGTTAGATTGTTAGAGAAAGTTGTCAAGTCAGGTCTTGTTTTGTAATAGTGTGTGCTCATTATAGTCTTGTATATTATTGTAATCTGTTTATGTCATATCTTTTCTCCCACATGGGCTTTTGTTTGAAATAAACCCTTTTGATTTCAAAGTTACCTGCACTTGGGTCCTGTTCAGAGGTGTCAAGTAACGAAGTACAAATACTTCGTTACCTTACTTAAGTAGATATTTTGGGTATCTATACTTTACTTGAGTAATTATTTTTCAGACGACTTTTTACTTCTACTCCTTACATTTTCACGCAATTATCTGTACTTTCTACTCCTTACATTTTAAAAATCGCCTCGTTACTTCTTTTAATTTCGGCTTGTTTTCTTTTTTTACACTCCGGCTTGACATCGTTAAAAAAAACCTATCTTGATAAATTGCATCATCCAGATGAATGTGATTGTGGTTGGATGAGAAGTATAAACACACACCATTTCGACTCCCTATTGGTTTGTACGCAGTCCCCGCCCCCCAGCTGACTGCAGATGATCAAAAGTTTGTTTGATAGCGCTGCACAGAGAAACATAAAAGAACCGCGAGAGCGATTAGAAAGCATGCAGAGTGTCTCCCCTCGCGATGCTTTGATATCATCCGCCATCTGTTTGTACAGTAACAGAACGCGGCATTCTGTCTTCAAATGGAAAAGTACGAAATAAAACTCGCGGATCATTTTCAGGTCAGTTCACATTCACAAGCCTGTGTAAATGTATAGCTGGCTGCTGACACAAACTCATCTGTGTGATTTAAATAGTGTTACAATACCAATTTATATCATGTAACTTCAGTTGTTCAACTTAAAATGACATTGTGCTGCGTTGCGTTTTGAAGCATGGCAAAGATATCTATGCTAAAGACATTGTTGTTTTGTATATGCTAATAACTGCTCTAAATTTTATTTGCATTAATAAAACCTACTTAGCTGAATGCTTGAGTGTTAAATCAACCAAACAAATAATCATACATACAAACTTTTGCTTTTGTTAATAGACATCAGCTGTTTCCTTAAACCTGACTTTTAATTTACTTACAATAAAGACATTTAGTAATTCTTCAAAATTGCTTGGATTTATACTGACTAAAGTATACAAAAGTCCATTAGCTACACAAGTACAGATGCAGAAATATAGGCTATAATATATAATTGCATATTTGTAGTTTGTGTTGCTGTCAAAATACAATTATAAATGATAACAATAGCATATTTGTATTCTCACACATACTATAGTTGTGTGATTTTGTTGTTTTTTAACTTAAGAGGGCACCACTGTAAAAGTTTGGCCACCAGCACTGCTCTGAAGATTGACTTTTTGCACCATTACAATATTTATAGGCAACTAGTCATCATATCTTCCTCTCTATAGAACACATGTTAATGCTCAGCAGTACACATATATGGTTCTTTAATGCAGTTGTTATCAAAAAAAATTTGCGGCCTCCCTTGTGTACAGTGGATTGACATAAATATTCTAAAACTTAAAATTTGAATTAAACAAAACATTTAAATTATACAATTTATTGCTTTTGTTTTGTAGCCTTATTTTTCTAAGGTTTAGTTACACAGAATTTATAATAAAGTAATGTATTTCATAAAATATTATAAAACTGGGGCCCCTGGCACCATCTGGCGACATCCAGTTTGAGAACCACTGCTTTAATGTATTTGTTTGCATTGTATTGTAATGCGTTCATTTTTAATGGGCATATACCGTATGTGGTTGAAACAGATAGCCTAGTGCAGGGGTAGGCAACATGGAGTGCCGATGTACTGCAGTGTTTAGCTCCAGGTCTAATCAAGCACACTTGAACAAACTAATAAAGGTTAAAGTCACCTGAAACTACAGGTAACCAAGGTTTTATAAGGGTTGGAGCTAATCTGCAGGACATCGACACTCCAGGACTGACGTTGCCTACCCCTGGCCCTAGTGCATCCCACATTTTTTAACATTAACATTTTAATAACACTATAGTTATTATGGCCTTTAGAAACATTTTTTAGAGGAGATAGGGAAGGCCCCTGTGGTGCGGCTTAGGCTTTTTTCTCTAATGACATTTTTTTCCTTACATTACTTTTACTTTTATACTTTAAGTAGTTTTGAAACCAGTACTTTTTCACTTTTACTTGAGTAAAAAGCTACAAAAGTCTTTTAAAACCCTAGTATCTATACTTCTACTTGAGTAATGAATATGAATACTTTTGACACCACTGGTCCTGTTCCTCCTGCGAATCATGACAGACACAATCTCATTGATTTCAATGGAAGCTTGGTGATGTCCAGCGACACGAGCGAAAGTGACTTTTGGCAACTTATGGGTGTGCCCAGCGAGAAAGTTAAGAAAAGTTCAACTTTATGAAAATGATGTGGGTTTTTTTTTTTGGAAGCAACTTCCAATGGGAGTGAAGCAGTGGAGCTCTTCCTTCCACACCCGTCGCTATGGGCGGGCCTTAGGGGGCCAGGCCCGCCCTCAAGGACGCTTGTGCCCCCCCCAGTATTTAAAAAAATACTGTCATTTTAAATTATTAATGTTGCTAATTTTGTGTTGCATTAATGTTGTATCCTTTATAATTAAAACATTAAAAATATAAAAAACAATGGTGTGATTTTGTTTGATTGATGGGAATCTAGCTACACTGCAACAGCCTATCACGAGGCTACGTACGACACGTACGTGACATAGCCTACGTCAGTGTAGCCGCTCAACAGTTACCGCACTTTTTTAAAACTGGATGAGTTTTCGCTTAGCTATAGGGAATGTGGAGTTGACGTCACGCGGTGTTGCATTATGTGTAATCCGCCATATTTGCAGGCACGCGTCCTATCCCGCTGTATTTGAGTTCATGTGTTGGAGGTTGTTTTTGTATTTTCTGTCGAGATTTTTATAAACTTCGATATGTTTGGTCAGTACTGCTCGATCAAGCAGGTCACGCGATCATTCAGGGAGGAAACTGAACAACGGAATACGTTTTTCCAGCTTTTATTCGTGGAAAAAAACTAAGGAAGCCGGTGCAGGAGCTGACGAAAAGACGCCGGATCGCGTGGTTTGCCTGCTGCAATCAGAAGAAAAACGTTTACTTTTCAAAAAAAAAATCTCTGAATCAGCGAGAGTGTTTTCGCTGCATTTTCAGTCATTCAGTAATTTGTGATTAATAAAAGAAGAACCACTTAAATTGTCTTGTTTTTATGCTAACACTGCCAAACTAACTTGCAAATGTAATTTATTGATTGATTCATTCATTCATTTCTGATCACCCTAAACACATGAGTTATAAAAATAAATATTTAGACAATTTTGACGATTGTAACACATATTTTTTATTAAAGGCATTCCATGCAGTTTGACGTTTTTGTCAAACAGCGACCCCTAGAGTCACTGGGGAAAACTTGCAACTGTCGTAATTTGCACCCCCACTCTGTACGTACCTGTAAGGATAGTGTTGGGCGTGAATATGCAGAGATGGACTCCGAAGATAATGACCAGGGAATGTTTCACAATTTCATACAAATATTAGGCTACTGCATGTCTACTAAACTACAGATGATGGTAATAGGATAATAATAAGTTTATGCCAAGTGTAGAGTAGGCATATAATAAAGTAGCCTACCGCGTTTGCTGGCTTATTACGTTTTTATAAGATTGCAGCTTAATCACAAGTAAACAGTCTATAGTCTAACGTTATGTCTACTGTATAATTTCATTTGTTATTTAATTGTAAACATTACAAAATGCATTGACAAAGTTAATTGTAATGTATACATTGCATTATTTCATAGCATTGGCCGTTATTCGTTGGCCATAAGAAATCGAAATTAAACAAATGACTACGTACACATCACAACACAACACTTGAGTTTAGTTGGCAAAAAAAAACATGTAAGAGAAACGAGTGTTTGTTAGCAAGTCTGCTAAATGCTCTTATGATCGTAAGCTAGCTAGACCCATGTTGAAGTTATTTTACTGGTCTAAGTATCAACACTGGATGAATGAACAGCTTAGTAAAAAAATACACACTACAAGCAAGCGCAACCACATACAACATAGACCGCAAACAAATTTACAAATAAGAGATTTACTTACTTGTCCATCAACAAGATCGCCAGATCAGCATCCCTTTTGCATCAAGTGCTGTCTATTAGCTCACGCCAACGAGTAAAAACCTGACCGAGTGGGACTCTTGTCCGGTTCCTAACTCGGTCAGATTCTCTTTTTCGCTTTCTACTCTCTTCCGAACGGGTTTTCTTAGCTGTTTCCCTCATCGAGCATCACGTCTCAAATGCGCACGTGCAGTTGTTGTTATAGGCTTGTTTGACTTCATGCAGCGCTGCAGGAACCGGCAGCCGGATGACGTCAAAGTGCCGTCTTGGATCATTCTCGCGGTACTTTTACGTCATCCGACTGCCGGTTCTTGCAGCGCTGCACGAAGTCGAACAAGCCTAACGACGTGTGTGACGTCGTTGCCGTAAAGCAAGTCGTGATTCTCGCGAGATTTGTCAGGGGCGGTTCTCTCAAGCTTGCATTGGTGGTTTTACTAGCAGCGTCCTTCCCGAGCTTCAACAGAAGGATGATTCGCCATACTATGACTTCGTTTACCATCGAAATGACTTTGAAGCTGTTATATTAAGGTAAAATAACTGCATAGTGTGTCTTTAAATGCAACTCAAACCCACTGCTTGTGACTCTTTAAATGACAACGTTAGCTAAATATTTAGCATTTTGTGTGTTTTAATAACTTGGCCAAAACAGAAGTGCCATCTTTTGAACATGTGTTGATTCATCGCACAGAATACAACGGAGAAATTATTTAATAGAACCATTAAGATACGTAGGTATTAACACATTGTCAGTAAATAGCTGGTTTGCCAACCATACGACTCCAAAAAAAGAAGTGTCACCTTATTATAAGCTTGAAGGGATTTATAGCTCTTAAACTCCTGCAAAGTGTAAATAAAGTCCTGCAAAAACAAGGTAATTGACCAGATATGTGAGCGGAGGTCCGTAATCCAGTCTTGGGCTGCTAAATCATATGGATCTATGTTGTTTATTTGTCCAAATAAAGTTTTTTGGCAGTAGCATTTAGTTTCTCCCGATAGGGTCCCTTCTCTTTTTCTTTCAACTTATCGATTTCTTCCGTTCTTCTTCAATTTTACCTAGTTTTTAACTGAACACACGCACAATTAAATGGCATAGCGGTCGGCGGTGCCTCTAAACATGGCGCCCACGTCCCATAATGCAACACTGCGGTGACGTACATTAACATTCCCTATACTGCTTTAAGATGGATATTATCCGCAAATGGTTAAAAGCCCAACAACAGTCTCCAAAAGACGCGCAGCAGTCAGACAGAAAGAAACTCCGGTGGCCTTGCAACCAATTTGGCGAGCTGCTCCATTGGTTTTACTTTGTTATCTGACGACGACACCAACGTAACCGCTAAAATGTACATTTATAATTGACTGACATGTTTGTCTCAACGAAAATGAACCTTCCGACAACCACACAATGTCGCAAGCGCTCTTGGCAAACAGATGAGAGGTTTGAAAAGGACATTGACGCACACAGGCGAGAGTTCGGAAAAACTCAGTTCAGAAAAAACACATTCATTTTTAAATTACCCGAGACCCGATGCCGCCATTGTTGTACCCGACCCGTGTCCGAGGCACATGTGAAACTTTTAGACCCGAACCCGATCGGGTCTCGGGTCGGACCTCGGGTTTTCGGATCTAAGTGGACCCGTGAAGACCTCTACCGTGGAGCCCGACCCCGGGCCTAACAGACTACTACATTCAGAAGATATGGACTTGTTCACTGCGGTGATTCAGCTTGCTTCTGAAAAGGACCTCACTCACAAGTTTAATTCCGAGTGGACACTTTATTAATGAGGAGCTTCTGCTCTGAGAAACGCCGCCTGCCGCTGTACTGACAGGAGGGAAGGGAGAGACGACAGCGCTGCCTCCACAGTACCGTAGGTTCAAAGTCTGCGTGCGTGTGTGTGAATGTGTGTGTGTGCACGTGTCTCATGGCAATGCATATCCCTCTGTTGACTGCTTTAAAATGCAATGTTTGAGAGATGTCTCTGGTGTTACATGTAATATGTTGTATAGATTTCTTGATATTCATAAAATTGTTTCTATATGTAATGTGGTGTGTAGGCTATAGGCTATCTGGTCATATTGCTGATGGTTGTTTAACGTGAGGATTAGGCTACGTGCTGCGCGAATAGAGTATATATTATTATAAGTATACGTACTGTAGGCTAATAATAAGTGTGCCCTCCCATGCATTTCATATGCCCCCCTTAAGACTGAGGTCTGGCGACGGGTCTGCTTCCTTCTCTCATCAGTTACTGTAGTGGACGACACTTCTTGTTTATTACAACCAGATTTAGAAACATTTCATTAAAAGAGATATGGCCAACATACAGCAAGAAAGTCACTGGTGGTCTGAATGAGGCTTTAGACATGTGCGCTAAAGGAATAATGGGTTTGTATAAAATGTATGTTATTTTTATGTTGTTTTTAAAATAACCACCCTGCAATGTTATGGGAATGCTATTTCATGTTTGTCCTAAACGTTCTAAGAATGTTATTATTTGGTTCCCAAAAATTTAAAGCAAAAATGTTAGTGGAATGTTTTGTGTTTGGTGGGTCTGACTGATGTCACTACCATTTCAAGTTCAAATTTGAGGTTTTATTTGTCATGTGTAGGGGAAAGCAAGGGTGATGTACCATTTTTCAGAAAAACCAAATTTTAAAAGATAATGTTTTAGACAGAGATATATTTTGATAGTGTGGTCTATCAATGCCAGGTGTAATTTTGAACAAATGTAAAATGACTTCAGTATAATTTCACTTTAAACATAAGTAGGGCATTATTACATGTCAGCTGGGATGAAACTAACACACAAATATATGGACGGCTAAATATGTTTAATGCTTTAAAATGTAATTCAAAATATAAAAAAATGGCCAAAAATATATTGGTGAAATATTTTTTGTATATTTTGAAATGTATTTAAAATATTTTTTGCCGTATGTGGTTTGTATTTAATTATAAAACTGTTAGTTCTGGTCCTTCATTAACATTCTAAGCTGTGATAAAATATCCGGTAACCTCACGGTTCAGACCGCATTACATAATTATCACTTCACCACTGTTATTGCTTACTGATTTATGAAAATAAACACCACACTCTTTCATCATATTTTTCTACAATTGCAGCATTAATGGCGATATCTAGATAAATGTCAATACATTGTTGAGTCATCTCGTCGTCGTCAATAAAGAGAAAACATTCTCTGAGGAGTTTTTAAGCTGATCCATATTTCTGTTATTATCCACTAGGTGGCGCTCTTAAGGCCAATTCACACTGGTCCAACAACTACCAACTCCAACAGACACCAACATGAACTGGTTGTGAACTGGGCTCTGTTGCAGTCACACTTGATTCTGAGGAACTACTTTGTTTGGCGGAAGAGTAATATTTGTACGAATATAATTACAACTTATTTGTGTTTTATTGACAACGGCCCTTAGCTGTTATAAAATGCACTGTAACAAAACTGCTTCGTGGGGCTTATTGCTTTATTTTGTATGTTTATTTTTTGTATAATTAGACTTTTGATGACATTATGGTGAAATTACTTTTCACTTGTCTTTGTGTTCACTTTAAGTTTGTATTTGTTTTGGACCTGAAGTTTGAGATTGGGGAGAGAGAGCTTTATTGTTTTGTCAGTGGGTAATTATTTTAAGACATTTGTCAGCTCAGGTGTGCATTTATAAAAAATAATCAACACCCATGATTTTACCCATGAACATTTCTCAACCAACCAGAAAAATGCACACAACAGGCCCGTGGTATCAGGGGTGTAGTGCAGGGTATATGCAGGTATATGGAGTATATATACCACCTCTTTATTTGATGTCATGAGGTATATCCACTTCTACTTTATAAAAGTGGGTGCATGAATTAAAGGTGCAGTGTGTAAATTTTAGCGGCATCTAGTGGTGAGGTTGCAAATTGCAACCAACGGCTCAGTCCACTGCTCACCAATTGCTTTTGAAACGCATAGAGAAGCTACGATAGCCACCACTGGAAAAATTTCATCATCTGAGACAACTTAGTAAAAAAGTTTGTCTGTTAAGGGCTTCTGTAGAAACATGGCGGAACAAAATGGCGACTTCCACGTAAGGGGACCCTCAGTGTATGTAGATAAAAACGTCTCATTCTAAGGCAGTGCAGGGCTCGAAACTGCGACCATTTTGGTCGCATATGCGACCGAAATTTAATCTGTGCGACCTTAAAATATATTTGGGAGCATTTGTGCGACTGCCCATTTTGTTGTGATGCGAGTTGATTATGATCCTGCGTGCTGGCGCTGTCCCAGGTTCAGTGTTCTGTCCAACGATACATAACCAATCAAATTTCACCATTAAGTTCTTGCGTTTAATGAAGACCGCAGATTGGCTAATATGAGCGTCAGTCATTCCTTGTTTCAGTGAAGCGCAGAAATGTGAAAAGACGAACGCGTCGCGAGCATGACGAGAGCGAGCCGATTACAGCCAAGGTTATTACTGTATTTTTTGACGACGATCCGGATTCAAATGTAACTCCACTACTGGAAAATACGAGTTGACGTTAAACCTTTCAGAGAGAGTGGCTTAAAGATTTCGAGTGTCTCCGCTAAGAAAATATAACTTACTGTGTTTACTGTAAATCCTGTGAAACGGCGTTAATGGCGAACATTTTAAGCGCCAGACGTACCTTGCTTAAACATGGCGAAAGTGCCAAAAATACAAGACGTGTCATGACAAATGTGTTTATTATTGATGGAGACACCGACCTGTCTGTCAAAGTGTGTTTGATGGTGTATGTGCGCATGCGCTGGTGAATGGACATTTGACAAACATCCTTGTGGTCCATGTTGCTGTGGAATACGACAGTGCTGATGGTATGTTTTTTTAAAACATTGCCTATTTAGTAGTAAAAGCATCCTGGTAATGCAGTTATCAATACCAATATATATTAGCCTTCTATATTAGGGTCACTTTTGTAATGTCACAATTAATCAGTGTTTTACGTGTTTGCTAGATTTTCTATGTAATCTTAATCATGTGACCTGTAATTGTTAAATTATTATTGCTGCTATACTATTTCAACAGCATTTGGGTATTCATTTAGGAATTTATGCAGCAAAAAAACATAAAATAGAAGACCAACTTTTAAATGCTGGCCATAGGACGTGTAAAGCCTGGTGGTGGTGTTTTATTTTTAATAAAATAAATCTATTAACATTTACATTGTAGTTGTGGTACTTTTTAATTTTTGGATGGATGCGCCTAAATTTTTGCTGGTGCTCCTAACTCTTTAAAGTTGGGAGCACCAGTGCTACCAAATAAAAAAGAAAATTTTGAGCCCTGCAGTGGTTCTCAATCCTGGTCCTGGAGCCCCACTGCTCTGCACATTTTGTATGTCTCTCTTATCTGACAGACAATGAGATCTCTGCTAATGAGCTGATGATTTAAATCAGCTGTGTTAAACAAGGGAGACATACAAAATGTGCAGAGCAGTGGGGCTCCAGGACCAGGATTGAGAACCACTGTTCTAAGGTAATAAAAACATACCAGTTCATTATAAAAAGGTCTTTACACACCTCTAAAAATATAGTTTTGTATATAATTTTGCATTTCTGTCAAGAGATTCTTCTAAAAATTACACACTGCGCCTTACCCACTTCTCCAGGCACCACTGCGTGGTATAAACTGCAATCACCAAGTAACAGTTGATGGTGTGCTTTATTTTTTAAACATGGATTAATGTGCAGTGTGATATGGGGTTTCATCTTTTTTATGCATCTGATCCATCTGCTCATGTCGTGTCCACTTGGGCTCTATTGGAGTCTATTTGTTTAGTTTTTTCTTTTTATTTGCGGACTGTAAAAAAATGTTTTGTTTAATCAACACAGATTTACAAGTCATTTCAATTTGCTATTATTTATATTGACTAGAGATTAGTTGTTATCATTTATAAAATGTTTCTAATGTGTCAACTTTATTTCATAAGTTTTGGCAACTCATCTCTTGTCTAGATAAATAATATTAAGTTGAAATTACTTTTAAATCTGAGTTTCTAAAAATTAAGACAGCAAATAATTTTACAGTGGGCATATAAATAAATTATTACATTTTCTCATACACAGTGCCCCATTTATCATTTTATTATGACAGTGTGAATGATTTTGACTGGCCTTTTACTTTATTATAGCTATATGAGTATTTAAGAGTGTGTGATTAGCGCCCCATGGAGGACAGATTAAGAACTGGAATATAAAAGAATATTAAGATAACATAAATGAATGCATCCTAAATTACAGGCATGCAAACTTGGGCAAGAACTTTAATGTAAGATGGATTATTT
Organism: Misgurnus anguillicaudatus; assembly: GCF_027580225.2. Taxonomy (NCBI): domain Eukaryota; kingdom Metazoa; phylum Chordata; class Actinopteri; order Cypriniformes; family Cobitidae; genus Misgurnus; species Misgurnus anguillicaudatus. The sequence continues at coordinate 31,989,850 of NC_073337.2, forward strand.
AAGTCATTTCTTTCTCCAGATAAAGAATCAGTCAGGACATCTGATTAAGGTTGACCTGAAAACTATGTTGATAATTCCTACAGTTACATGCATGTTATTATCTTATATAGTTTATTGAGATTAATATTATTATAATATGTGGAAAAACATAAAGAATGAGCAGGTGAGTGAGTTGTTTTTAATGTAATTTGGGCAGTGCATAGATGTATGATCAGCTATTAAGCTTACAATAATTATTCTGTTTCTCAAAAACCTATTATTTCATTCGAGGAGACACTTATAGATTTGTCTCCTCACAAACGGAACCATTGAATCAATTGCTTCGAAAAATGAATCACTCTTTCAAAATGCTCGAAAAACATAAATATGGCGCCACCTGCTGATGAAAATTTGTAAAAGCAACAAGATCTCTGTGCAAACATTTTACACTTTTACACGATTGCAAGATTGCAGACTGGATTCGATTTGCGATCGTTATATCAACACAAAGGTAAGAAGTCCCGTTTATATTTTGCATGTTGTCATCTGGACTTCTGTCACAAAATGCTATATTTATGATGCTAGAGCATCTGTAGGCCTATCTCAAAACAAAGACCATACACTTATGCTAAACCCATAGACCTTTTAAACGATGTATAGTAATGTTAATATTATTCATGTTTGTAGACAGTAGGCTATATAGATATTGTTAGCATCATAAAAAATGATGTCATCACGCCCACGAATTGGTGCACGTTGAGTGGTTGAACTTGTGTGGGTGTTTTGGCAGTCATTGAGAACGACAAGTTGGCTAATAGTGTTTTGCCAAACTAAAAGTGTTTTGCCAAACTAACCATAACCAGGCCTTACTGACTGGGCCTTTCCGACGAGCCTACACCTGAGTCTCTAGATCATACGGTGGACCTCCTGCTAGCTTCTAGCAATTAGCATGCTGTTCATGAGCAGTATACATCCCCCGCCGGGTCTTAATTTCTGTAATTTGCTAAAATAATTGCGTTTGAAAATGTTTTATAAATGGGAATATGTTAGCGTTGTCCAGGGCTAAATGAGTGTATTGTTGAGACTGTTACATCACATCCCAATAGGGCTTGGGCGCCGCGTTGCATTCTGGGACGTCGCGGCCATGTTGGTGGCCTCGCGAATGTAAACATACAGCAAGTTGAACGAGGAGAAGCGGCGGAGTTGGGAGAATTAAAAGAAAGAAAAAAGATGTTAAAATCCGGAAAAGGATGTGGAATTTACTGGGATACGTTAAACAGGGAAGCAGGGACCGGTATGTGGGCAAAATCGGAACTATTAACGGTTAGGATCCATATGAAAAAGGAGTTAATAAAGAGCCTTTTAAGATAACAGCGTGGTTGTTGTGAGAGCACGATTTCACGCCAATCTGTAAGCAAAGTCACGTATGACCTAGCTTCACAAGTAGCTTAGTTAATGCAGCAGTTTTTGCTGTCAGCAGAGGGATAGCAACAGAAAGATGAATGTTGAAATTTTCCCGTATTTTGGGCGAGTAAACCGGGACAGTTCCCTTATGTTCAATGTTGACTTAAGCTATATAAATTAATATTCAGATGTTATACTTCACTGTCGTATATATAAATGTCATTTATATGTCATGTATACACATTACTGAGGCGTTGAGGTTAATGTTTGGTTTCCGATATTGAATAAAACGTAATGAAGTTTTCTGTAATCTGTCATTTTTAATGTAAATTACTTTTAATGTGTTACTTTATTATTAATACAGCAACGGTTTTCCATGGTTGAAAAAATAACGACAAATTAATTAAATTAAGACACACAATTGAGAGAAAGTATGTCTGTAAACAGGGCGCAGCATGGAGCGCAGCAGTAAAGGAGGCAACCAACATGGCCGCCACGACAAGTAATGACGTCACGACGCCCAAGCCCTATTTACTCTTGAATTATGTGTTTTTTTCTCCTGTAGTTTACCTATTAGTGATACTTTTTTGCTTGATTTGTCTGTTGTCAATACATTAACCGTTAATAATAATATATGACAAATAAAAATAATAATACAGTCTGTACTGCTCGCAATACCATTGCGCATGCGCACATAAGGTTAGTAGTGGGGTGTGGCCAAATGAGCGGCAGCTCATAAATATGTAATGACCACCTCAAAAAGGCACTGAAACAGAGACTACTACAGATGGGTAACAATCTTTTCATACAAGCTATTTCGAGCAAACAACTTGTTTTATGGAACTCATACACAAATTTAACTTGTGGAAAAGCAGGCATAAAATGGGCACTTTAACCAGATTTTATAAAAACAATTGTAATGGCAACACATTCAGTGAGTAAGAGTGAAATAATGTTATAATTTCAGTGTTCTCTTTCTTCCAGGTTATATTAATAATATAATAGTTTTATTTCACTTACGTTATACTCTGACTATTTTTTCACTTTGTTTGTCCTAATGTTGTATTTATGGTTCAGCACATACAGTACAGTATAGTCTACCTCAGTGGTATCCTGCAGATTTGAGCTCCAACCCTGATAAAACCTCGCCTACCTGTAGTTTTCAGGTGACTTTTTAGATCTTGATTAGATATTTCAGTTGTGTTTGATTAGAGCTTAGGTTTATCATTTATATATCATTATCTTGGAGGTGGTGTTTTGTGACTTTTGCATCTGAGCGCCTCGGTTATCTTTACATAATCTTGAACATATTTTATATCACTCTTATGAGTGACTCAGATATGTAATAAATGGGCATCATATACAATTAAATGATCATATAAAATATAATATATAGGCTACATGATGTGATTTATGTTTTTCAAACAGATACTGTGCCTAAACCGTAAAGCTAGTTTAGTTGGTTAGCCAGTTAAGTTTAGGATTAGTTTGTGTAAATCCTGGGTTTTGGGTACCATGAAAATAGCTTGTACCAACAGCCTGTTGGCTTGGTTTTGTCAACTTGAAACTAATCCTGTAACCCTGAGTTTGTTTAACCATTTTAATAGTACAGGCTCCAGGTCACTTGGATTTCTTCGAGCTGAAGTCTTTATTGCAGAAAGCGTTTTTCAAATCAAAGCATAGAGCTCGGGAAGCTGCAGTCTTCAATCTGACTTAAAGTATACATACATTACAATTAAAGCCATTCGGAGGGGACAGTCCCTTCAGATGGAAACAATGCCTTTAGATTAAAATTTTCTAAAATCTATTTTCTAAAAATTTTCTAAAATCATCAACTATATGTAATACACTTAACCAGCAATAGTTAGCCTGTCCGGAACCGAGCTGACTTAAACCACATCACTGTGTGACACTTGCTTTTCATGTGAACGGCCCCTACACTAATAAGATTTTGTTTCTCTCTCCCTGTCTCGTCCTCGATCCTGAGGACAATGAGACAAACAGATCCAGTTCCGGTAAATGTGAAAGTCTGCACACCTCTGATCTACTGGCTGTCCTTCAACGTGATGCCCAGCTGATGCCTGACCAACGTTCACCGGCAGAACCCACTTAATCTCCTTATCCGTTTATATGTATATATACATATATATCTCCCAAGGGTTTTTCCCTCCTAGGACTTTTTTACTTCCCCGGCTAGAAAGTCTGGGTTTTTTTCTCCTAGGGGGTTTTTCTAACCCGGGGAGGCAGCCTTCTTGGGCTTAACTTCTATACGTTACATTAGTAATACGTTCGCTTATAATGTTAATTTATAGCCGCAGCAAATTTAGCTGCTAATGCTATCGTGTATTATGTTGTGCTATCTGTCGATTTTCTGTGCTTTTACTGCTTCTATTAATGTAAAGCTGCTTTGAAACAATTAGCTATTGTGAAAAGCAATATATAAATAAAATTGAATTGAATTGAATTGAATAGAATAGATTACAATATAAATATGAACGAAATGGCAGCTGTAAACACATCCCAGATCATCCCCCATTGAGCATGTAAACATAATACTGAAACGGCTTTTTCATCATGATAAAGAAAGGTTCACACATTTGTCCTATGATTCAATAGTGAACAAAAGGTCACCAACTTTCCTAATGGATCAAAGGCAGGAACGCCAGCTTTTAGCTTCAATTTCCTTTTTTGTTTCTTTCATATTTAGGTGAACAGATACATATCATAATAATTAATAAAAGAAAAACAATGACTTAAAATTATATTTCAACAGCAGGAAATACAAATACAAAACTCTGATATGAGCTCATAATCTTTATTAATCACACATGAAACAGAACAGAAGTGACATCTGATGAGTAAATATCATGAACTTTAACCCACTCCCAAAATATAACTAACACATTCATTTCATATAATTCAACAACAGTTAACAAACATAAGAAAAGATATTGTGTCAGGAGATTGTAATAGTATTGTAGATTAAATGATACTGAAATAAGTCATAATGTTGTATTTATCTGTAATATGTTTATAAATGAACCCTAATGCTAAAGAACAAAACTAAATGAAAATCAGAAAATTAACAAAAAAGAAGTGATAGACACAAATGATTTTATTCACCATCTTTTCTGCTGCAGATAAAGTTGAGTTTGTGAGATTGAGGACGGCTGATCCAGAGATGATCTCCTCCAGACTGAACTGCTCCAGATTTCACTTCACAGTCACAGTCGTTCACTGCTGTTTCATTCCCTGGAGCCCAATTCTGATAGCAGACCATCTCTCCATTCACCCAGAACCAAAGACCAACAGCACAGGAGTGACGTAACCCCATCCACACAGCGTCAGTAGAGGATCGATGAATCACTTTAGTCACCATGAACTGAATCTCCTCTGAATCAACTGAAACCAGATCAACATGATTCTCTCTGCAGTATCTCAGAGCTTCAGACCAGCTCAGATTCTTCTGGATCAATATCAGATTATCTGAACACACAACAAACACAAACTACACATCAGATCAAAACAAACATACACAACAAATACTGAAGTGAGATCATTTTAATAATGAAGAAACTTCTGTCATCAAACACACATTGACTTTTATTACTCACCTTCATGACACACAAATGTCTGAGAGCCACTGCAAGGCATATTATTCCAGTAACCCTGAGCTGTTGGATTGAACTCTGCACATTTTTCAGTATCAGGATTATTTGGTTCAATAGGATGCCAGTATCTGAATCCAGATTCACTTTCATCTGACCACTCCCATGAGTCACTGAACAGACCAATCCAGACTTCAGATATGTTTTTGTCATTCATGATCTTCTGAATCTGTTGATTTTCAATCTGATTCCTCACACTGATCAGATCAGTATGATGCTGTCTGCAGAAGATCTGAGCGACTCTCCATGATACTGAAGAATCATCAATGATGAATCCTTTACTGCTCTCTGTTTAAGAAAATAAAGATTGATTCATGATTTACTTTGACTCTTACTACACTTACAGTATAGATGTCAACCTACAGAAACTCTTTACTGTTTAAACTCTTCAGTTACTGCTGTGGGTTTGATTCTCTCTGTCTCTTTTTGAAGTGAAGGTTTGATGTTATTTTATGAAGCTTCACTCACCATTGTAGCAGATGAATCTCATGTTCATATTACAGCTCTGATGACGCCATGATCCATCTCTCATATAAACACAATCATCTGGACCATTTGAGTCTCCATTAGACCAGTTTGTATATTTCACAGGATCACCCAGAGACCACTTCCAGTTATAAACACCTGTATTCATCAGTCCAATCCAGACATCATAAGTCAGACTGTTATTTACACTCTTCATCAGTTGTTTCATGTCGTTCATGTCGTTGATGTTGTTGACTGTGGCCAGATCTGTGTATTTCTCTCTGCAGTATCTCTGAGCTTCAGTCCAGGTTTTATTCATGTTTATATAGTGATAGCGGCGCTGAATGCATTCAGATAATGAACAGAGAGCTATGAAAGAAAGAGTTTAAGTCAAATCTCATGAGATTATAAAACAAACATAAAACCACAAACACAAACTCACCGATGAGAAGAACGATGAAATATAAAGATTGAGACATTTCTGAAAAACAAACACATTAAAAACATCAGATGTTGATTTTATTCTGTTTGTTTAAAGTTTTAATAATCATGAAATATAATAATAAATATATACAATACGTGATGTTAAATGTCACTCAATCTGATCATGTAGTATCTCTTCACAGTGATATGATAAATATTAATTTAATAGGAATGAGAAAGTAAATAAAGTTCATACTTTTGAGTTTGTGTTTTTCTCTTCTGAATCTTCTGTTTCTCTGTTTGTGTGTTTAGATGTCATTATATTATATCTCATATTCAACACCTCACATCATTTGTTTATTTCAGAAAGACTCATTTTCATATTTCATGTACTTCTTGTTTGTTTATTTTCCACCTTCCTGCTTTGTGTCTAACATTAGTAATAAAAAAAAACTCTCAGAGGTGCGAGTGTTTTGATTTGCATATTGAGATACAGTATGTCAGTCACTGTCACAACTACAGTAAATAATATCAGAAGATACAGGTGAGGTTGATCTGATGAGTTTATATAATCAATATATTTAAAATATCAATCATGTAGTGAGATACTTCAGGCATGTCTATGTGCATGATGAAAAGTGGAGCTGTTTTAATGTGTTAATGATCCTTTTGCCCTAAATACAACGAAAAAAAAATCACTTTTCTTAATGGCTTAATTATGTTAAATAATTCATTTTCTTAAAAACATATTTTATATGTTTGCAGCAGTTATGTTGTAAAAAGTGTAAAATGTTTGGACTGGGATCTTGTTGCTTTTACAACGTTTTCACAAGCAGGTGGCGCCATATTTTAAGTGTTTCGAGCGCTTATCATCGCTACTGAAAGGTCTTCTGTGATTGGTCATCATCAACAGCGCTGAGAAAAGTATCAGTTGTCACGTGATCATAACTTCCACGATTCACCAGCTGTTTACACAATGATACACACCTTAATAATAACACAAACTAACCATACTAGACATCAAACTAAAATTGCACAAAATGTGTTAAACTGAGAGATTTCGCTAATGTTTAATGACGCAGCGGGTTTAAGAGAAATTACGTTCTCGTTTCGGAAATGACGTCATTACGGAAGTGAAGAGTCGTTGCTATGGTTGTTCTAGTGCTGTTGTTATGATAAACGACAGAAGAAACAAATAAACAGTCAGATTGTCAAGATGAATTCATCTCTTCATTAATCACTCATCAATGAGATCTCTGTGACTGTAAGTACAAATATAAATAATTTTGTAAGCTACTAACTTACCTCTGTTTCTTACATTACATCAGGAATCAGAACTGTGGCACCCTTACGAGAATTAACCATGTTTTTTTGTGATAAAGTGTAGTAACTGTGTTTTTTGGTGTATTGATTACTATCAGCAATATCATTGTTTTAATACAGTAACCCTGATTTTTGTTTTACTGTAGTAAAACTGTGGCTCACTTTCTTAAGGGCATGTTTACAAAAACAAAACATGTTGTGTGTTTTAGGCTGGTGGTGTGTGTGTTGTGTTGTGTGTATGTTGTGTTGTTGTTGTTGTGTTGTGTGATGGCTGGTAAAGTGAAGTGGGTCACAGACATTGAGAAATCTGTGCTCATTAATAACTTTGAGAAGAGAGGCTGGACACAAGTGACCGACAGCGATGACTGGAACTTTTATTGGTAAGATGTGTTTAATGTCTTAACCTAACCCTAACCCAACATCTAACCTACATGACTTATTTTGATCCAATGCAGAGTTTGATATTGCAAAAATAAAGAGAATTTAAAAGAGAAGGTATATTGTGTAGATTGGTATATTAGGGCTGGATGATGTTGAGCTAAATCTATATTTCAGTAATTCTGAGATGAATGGTGGAGTACGATCAATATCTTTGTGCTCTCTACAAAGTGTTATAAATGTTTACATGGAAATCAAAGCGTCATGTGAGATGTCACGACTTATCTGATTATTCAAAGTATGGCGTCCACCCCGTCAATCTGTATAAAATGATTTAATTGACAGGATGAGTATTCAGACCATCAGGAACGTCTTCAGCGTGGACACGGGTTATCGTCTGTCAGATGATCAGATGGTCAATCACTTCCCCAATCACTATGAGCTGACCAGAAAAGACCTGATGATCAAAAACATCAAACGCTACAGAAAAGAGCTGGAGAAAGAGAGCAGTCCTTTAGCAGAGAAAGACGAGAGCGGAAAATACCTTCATCTGGGTAAATCACCACATGTTTACTTCTTCATTTACTTCTTTATTTTCATCCGTCAAATTAGACACATTCTCATCTTGTTCATGTAATCTTTATATGTCTAATATATACACAAGAGCTCATCTATCAGATCTAGTTCAGTCTTTCATCAACTTTACTTTGACAGATTTTGTGCCGGTGACGTTCATGTTGCCTTCGGACTATAACCTGTTTGTGGAGGAGTTCAGGAAGAGTCCGTCCAGCACGTGGATCATGAAACCGTGTGGAAAAGCTCAAGGGAAAGGCATCTTCCTCATCAACAAGCTCTCACAGATCAAGAAATGGTCTCGTGACAGTCGCACATCCACGTAAGCTCTTTAATATCATCACCATCACCATGAGAAGAGACCGCATACAGTACATCAGGTCCTGAATATAACTATAACAAACATAATTATGATGCATTGAATTATGGGAATTATGTAGTGAAGAAAACAAGTAAAAATCTTATGATTTGGAGCAAATAGTGAAAGAAAAACTGTGAACAAGCATCCAGCATACATGAGATCTCCTTCAGTATCATTTTAAAAGCATCCCGTGGTGCTTTATTCATGATGAATGTTAATTATTTAAAAGCCTTCATATATCAGAGGTCATCATGTGGAGCGAACATTCAGTAGTTTTTAATCCCTCGATGTAAGATTTAAAATATATAAACTGGGAGAGGTTGAAATATGTTATTTCTCATTTAAACTCTTTAAAGAACTTTAAACATTGAACATGTGGACTAAACTGTATGTGTGAAACTGTTGTTTTATAGGTTTGTAGCAGCTAACAGCGGTAAGGAAGCGTATGTGATCTCTTTATATATTGACAATCCTCTGTTGATCGGAGGAAAGAAGTTTGATTTGCGTCTGTATGTGTTGGTCACCAGCTATCGACCTCTGAAATGTTACATGTAAGCTCACGATCACTCATTATTCATCATATTCACCTCACATCATTCATCTATTCATCTCTAGCTCGTGTGTTTCTCAGGTATAAACTGGGATTCTGTCGTTTCTGTACGGTGAAGTACACTCCCAGCACCAGCGAACTCGACAACATGTTCGTCCATCTCACAAATGTTGCCATCCAGAAACACGGAGTAAGTCATTGACATACAAAACATGCTTTTATGATCACACACATGCAGACAGCAGCTATTATAAGTGTTATATAATGTGACGTTGGTTATGATGTTCAAATAATCTGAACTTTAGCTGTACAACCAAATTAAACATAAATAGAGAATCTCAGATGAAGCAACTTATATTCAAAAAGTATTCATATGTGCTGTAGAATGTAAAACTGTAGGCATAGATGAATAATAAGAGTTCATGGTAATGACATATATGTAAACTTTGTGCATGCAAAAGACTGCTGGAAAACAGACCGATCTCAACATAACACCAACTGTGACATTATAGTCCAGATGTACACCCCAACATTAAATGACACATTAAATTAACTACAATGTTAGTTGTGGCTAACACCAGACCAGTCGAATAGAGAATGAGACGTGGTCTGGGAAACATATGCTCATTTTCTCGTATTTGAGGTGTGGTTTACGAATGCCCAGAGCCGTTTATATGGGCACTATGAATGTCTATCAAATGTGTCTGTACGAGCTCATAACCAATCATTTCAATTATGCCATTTTCAAACATCCTTCTTGGATATGAAATTGTGTAACGCCAAAAGTTGCTCTTTTTTTAAATAAACTTGCGTACAAAACTACTTAGAACATTATCTAGGGCTGCACTGAAAGTAACTTTGCGTCTGTTGTCGTGTTATAACAAATAACAAAACTGCTGTCGTCATCGTCTTGCTGCCCCCTCCCCATTCTGTGATTGGTTCCCTATTTCAGGGGCAAAAAAGGGCCATAGTTTCCATGCTAGACTTGCAGTGTAAATAAATGTTGATACAGTGCTAAAAACAAAGTTGTGACTGCTGAGTTAGCGTTATATGCTAGTTAAAGCTATATGCTAGTTAATGCTATATGCTAGCGTTTAGGCTGAAGTTCTTCTATTGCTGTTACATTTATGTTTTGCAGGTCCATACATGAAAAAACACAAGCTTACCACTCAGAAACGTCCATTAACAATCTCCAAACAATTAATTATTCATCAAAATCTGGATCTTCATCTGATACAGACTCAAACATAAGATCTGTTTACACACACACACACAGAGAGCTACTGAAGGAGAAACAGCCAATCAGTGCAGAGCTCAACATTATTATTCATGACCCTTTCAAATAACTCATTCTAAAGGGTTGTAAATGGACATGAAAAACTGACTCTGGATCATTTTTGCACTTAATAAAGCCACAAACCTTCTGTGTAGATATCAGAGAACTATTTAACAGATTATTACAATGCATTCTTTGGCCCCTTTAATTCACTGGATTATAGCCATCATGTGATTTTGGAATATTTAAAATATTTGGGGTTAAATTCATAACAATATCTGTATATTTGTCATATGTTCAGTTGTGTATAGTACTGTGTGTATATGTGGAGGATGTTTGTCAGTCATATATGTGATTGTTTTGTTGTAGGATGATTATAATCACGTCCATGGAGGAAAGTGGGCGATCAGTAACTTGCGTCTCTATCTGGAGAGCACCAGAGGACATGATGTCACCAATCACCTGTTTGATCAGATCAACTGGATCGTCGTTCATTCTCTAAAGGCTGTAGCTGTAAGTGATGTGCTCTCTGTTCATTCAGTGTGAATAACATCATGTTGATCTCAGTCCTGCTCCTGGTGGTCCTTACAGTACACCTCCTGAGTCCTAGATGTGATCTGGTTAAAGTTCAGGTGTGTGGGATGAGGATTAGAGTTAAACACTGTTGACCTCCAGCAGCAGGACTAGTCAACTCTAGTTATACAAACTAAATCCAGTATTATTATAATAAAGGTATTTTCTTTCCTGATCTTTAGCCGGTCATGAACAATGACAAACACTGCTTTGAGTGTTACGGTTATGACATCATTATTGATGACAGACTTAAACCCTGGTTAATCGAGGTCAGCATTTCTTAATCCATAATTATTTCATATATCATCTATCGGTGTCATGTTTAAGAAAAGTATTAACATAAGATGTTTGTTTCAGGTGAATGCGTCACCTTCTTTGACCTCCAGCACAGCCAACGACCGGATCCTGAAATATAACCTCATCAACGACACGCTGAACATCGTCACACCCAACGGTGAAATCCCAGAATGCCGCTGGAACCGCAACCTCCCCAAAGAGGCTCTGGGACACTATGAAGTCCTGTGAGTGTTGCCGCGCACCAAGTTTTACAAAGAAAGTTCAGAAAATCACATCTGTAAATCTGGCCTTTCACAAGTATTTAAAAACATTCAGACTTTAATTAGACCAGATTGTAACAAAGACACAGGTTGAAAGGGATTTAATCAGAAATCTAAATCAATCTCTCTGTTTTATAGTTACGATGAGGAACAAGCTGTGAGCGAGAGCGCCGAGCGAGACCTCCGGAGTCGATCCGGTCAGTCATCTGGATCAAAGGGTGCGAGATCAAGCAGCGTTCGACCCTTCCCAGCCACCTGGAAGTGACGTCAGCTGTCTGACTTTAGCCCCTCCTACATGAAGCATCACACGACTCTCTGCACATCACTTGATTGGATGTGGTCGTGAATCTGTCCTGCATGATCTGATTGTTTCTACAGAAAGACCAGGATGTAACTGAATGTCCCACACAAACCCTTTTCGCATGATACCAAACGTGCCTTTACAGGCAATGTGACAGCAACACACTGGACACCCCTTAATGTTAGAAATAATACGATTTTAGCCTTTTTTATATGTTTGTCTAATTTATTATTTATTTATTTATTTATATCATATAATGTGTAATACAGTATTTCCACTGACCTCTGTGTAAAGATTTCACAGCAGTATTTGAGTATCTGTGTTTATCTAAAGTCATGTGTTATAAGTGCAGATTTCATTCATCTGGATGTACTGTGATATATATTAACTCACACCAGAAGTGTCTCTCTTTCTAAAACACAACTACAGAATTACAATCAATGAATGAATCAAATTAAATAAAACCAGTTTAAATCCACTGTGTATTCAGTAAATAAAGTGTTAACTCTTTCTGCTAATATATGAGAGTGTTTATGTGTTTAATACATAAGCAGTGAAATATGAGTCTGTATGTGGGGGTAAACCTCCGTCTAATTCAGGACTGGAAAGAGAAGCGGTTAAAATAGCACAGCGAGTATAAACGCTCATCTGCAGCACATACTGTAGATGTATCTCTATAGCAGTTTAGTTCAGTACAAACCTGAATCATGCTGTTATTGTGGGTTTGAAAAATGCATTTAGTATTTTTATATTTCTGTTTGATGTTAAACTTTCAGAGGCACTGTGTGAAAGTGACAGCCATAGTACTGCATCTACTGTTGATTGTTGGGTTTTATTTTACACATATACATGATAAACATACAGAAAAATAAATTATATATCGATATTAGCAGAGACTTGGGCTTTAAAATACTTTTAATTTCTGCATATATTCTGTACCTCAAAAAACATTTGAAATATTTGTTAGATCTGGTCTCCACACCACAGACAAATAAAAAACGATCCAGCCCCGGACACCAGATCACGTCAGAAAATATAAGTTTACTTTGTTAAAGTATTTGTCAGATATAAGGCTGATCAATCGTTGCTAGAAGAGAACATAAACAGAGTCGTGAGATGGAGGTTTTAGATGATAAAATAGAACAGAGTTTTATTGATGGACAGTTAGTTTCAGTTGCATATGTCTCAATATTCAAACCTCGTCCACCCCGTCCACCCAGGAATACAGCATGCACTTGTTATATCCAAATTTGCTCAGCTGCAACATCCTTTAGACCTTGAGCTTCCATAAACATTCTCTTTATCTATCTTTGTTTACACACAGACAGAACAGCTCTATGAAACTTCCCAAATGTGAAACTGAACCACCAAGAGACATATAAAATATAGAAATACAATGAACTAATGAATGATATAATAAAATATAGAAATATAATAATAAACAATAATGTAATAAATGAATTAATAAAAATGATAATAATGAAATTGATAATGATAAAATAATATTAAATAATCAAATACAATAATTAAATGGATAATAACTAATGATTATATGATGATTATGTAAATAAATTATTAAAGATAAAAAAACACAATAATAAAAACATTCTGCACGTGAGGATCTAAAGTAGGATCCTTCATATTGTTTATTAAAGACACATTGACCTTTACACACCATGAGCCCAACATACCCCATATAGTTGCCCCTCATTTTAAACATATGATGCTATTGAAATAACAGATTAATGAAATTCAAAAACATATTCATGATTTGTGCTGCTTGTGATGGGATTAGAAACAAATATGTCTCATCTAAATTTTAGTTAGTCTTTGTATATAATATGAGTATAATTTATATGAAGTGGGAAATACCCTAAAATACTTCATACTTTCAAATAAGTTTATTCATTTAACAAACTAATTGCTTTAATTGTATTTATGCCCAGTGGTTTTGTGTACATCTATAATAAGTTTTTTGTTGCTTTATTAAACATTTAGTTACAGCATTACAACGAGAACATAACAATAAAGAGTAACATCAGAAGAAAAACAAAGGGAAAAGAAAAATAAATAAAGAATATCATAACTTAAGACAAACAAAACAAAAGTATACAATTAAAATATTAATAGGGCATTGTACAAATTATAAAAGATCAATACATTGAAATTACATTGAAAAAATTATATAAAAATAAATAAATAAATAAATATATATATATATATATATATATATATATATATATATATATATATATATATATATATATATATATATAATATCTATAAGTACAGAATTGGCTTTTGAATCCCCTTTCAAAAAAAAAAACTTTTTAAGATATTGTTTGAGATAAACAAACCAACATATTTGCATAACTGCTGAATGTAGTTGGACGACAAAAACATATGAAGAAGAGATTCAGTGGCATTCTGACAAAACATCTTGCGTTTGGTGTCAAATCAACAATATTATGAAGTAATTTTAAAAAATATTTATTTTACTTTGTAAGTAAATTTCTATGTTGCAAGGACCAATATTTAAAATGTTGTGTCGAACTCAGTTCCCCCTATGTTTCCCTTTAGTGTAGTGCTTTTATAGCGTTTTCATCACGTTACATTTAGAAAGATTAAAGATTTGAATTGGTTATACTAAAAAGGCATAATATCATGTATTTTATAATACAATTTATTAAATATTTCATACATTTGACAGTTTTCTATTAGGGTATTTCTTTTAAAATATAGCCTGTCTTTTTCTCTTTTTTTCCTTTACTGGTTGTTTTAAAAATGTAATGTTTGCATACATAATTAAATAAATATATATACATATAATATGATTCATACTGTAAAAATAATTGACTTACCATTAAGAACAATACAGATACATTACAGAAATGCACACATATACATCTCAGTAGCCATTAAAACGTTAAATATATAAATAATAAAACCTATAACGTGATAAAAACGCCATAAAAACACTACACTGAAGGGAAAAATAGGGGGAACATAGGGGGAACAGACTTCGACACAACAAAAATAAGAGTTTATTTATTTTATTTATTTTTTATTATTTACAATAAGAGTTATTCTACTGGCCTAACGGTAGTGACGCCAGAATGAACGCTCGGGCGGACGTGACGTCAGAGAGGCGCGCCTCTTCTTGCTTGTCGTTGAATATCGCCGTAAATCGGAGAAAGTCAAACTTACATCGACGCAGGATCGAGGGATTGGGACTTAAACCCGCACAGGTAACGATTTAATACCGTGTCTGAGGCGATTCAGAGATTAACTGCGACTTTACGCGCCTTTCTCATTTATGTGAAAACTTTTCTGATCATCTGTTAGTCGTCTGATCACATATTAAATCTGATTATTACTGAGGTGCTGCTGATCGGTCACTGAACACTGATCGTGATCTATCTTTTAACATTTAAACACTACACGAGACTTTATTTAACCTTAGTTCTCCGGACGGGTCAGTCATAGCGGCTTCAGTTTAAACGACTCTGACTGGATTTATGAGCGACACACCTTCATCAATAATCGCGGTATGGTCTCGCTAGCCTAGTAGCAGTGATGGGATAATTTACAGATGAGATGAGTGTGTTAACGTGTATAAATACAGACAGCAGATCTGATCTGTGTGATTGTCTGTGAAGTGTTAAGCAGCAGCAGGGTGGGGCGGTTTCTATGTTTAGTGTTTATTGTCAAACTTCACCTCGTCAGGTCTTCTTCACTTATCATGACTAGTTTGTATTTTAAGTCATTAAGTTACTTTGCTTTTGGTAAAAACACAGCTCAGAAAAGCTGCGCATGCGCCGACAGCTTAAACACATGTATCACAGTTCATTTATCAGTGTGTGTTGTTATCTGGGACTCAAACCTGTCACCTTTTGTTGCTCGTGCAGCACCCCACAAGTTAAACTACAGGACCACACCACACACATCTCTCTAGGATATCTATAAATGATGTAGTTGTCATGGTGTTGTTTGATGAAGTTGTGTTATGTTTAGTCACACAGTTGTGTTAGAAGAACTGAAGCAGGATTTTGAAATCATTGAAATGCCTCACAAACGAAACAATGAAGAAGCACAATCGAGTTTTCATTCAATAAAATAATATTTTCTCAATATTCACTAATCAGAATTAGTTTACAGCATGTATCTAGATATGCTGATGGGTTATTATAGAGATATTTAGTATGTATGAGCTGTGAGTAATCGAGTCTTTGTCATTGATCATCATGTCTGTATGTGGTTTCCTGTATGACAGAAACCTCTGTGTCGAGTCACAATAGGGGTGTTGTTACTTTAGGATACTTCATGTGTCAATCACATTGTTGTGTGTGTTTAGTGATGTGTGATATATGATCGCTTATAAACATGTTGAAGTGCAGGAACATACACAGAGTTTCAGTCTAGTTATCAGTTTAACCCATGAGTTTATTCACCTGTCAGTGATTGGGTTTAGAGATGAGTGACCGTCAGGATGAACACGTGTGACATGTCCTGTCAGCTGAACATCTGCTCATTATCCTCAGTGACTGTTTGTTAAAGAGTAGAGTCGACTGTATATCATTCATAGTTAGTTATGGTTGCACTGAGTATCCTAACCACAGCTCCACAGCGATGGTAGTTTGGGGGCGGGGCTTTCTCTATTTGACAGACTGATGGCAGATTAGAGGATTTTTTTGTTAAACAAATGATCACATTTCACCTTTAGGTTAAAAGCTAATGTAAACAGAGACACACCTTTACTCGGTTAACACAGATGTGTTTTCAACAACATTATCAATGCATCATACACTTTTCTTTTTATGTGTTTTTGTGTTTAATTTGTTAAATGTGTTCATGTAGCTCATTTGGTAAAGCATTGCATCAGTGATAGATTTCTGATGGTTGGAGTTTCAGTGATGATGATGATGATGATGATGATGATGAGTTTTATCATGTATGAGATGCTGCAGGTTGTGTTCAAGTGATGGTTTACCTAAAATGATAATCCTGTCATTGTCTCTCTCTGTAAAACACAGGACAAGTAAATAATATCTTTTGTATATCGTGATGTGAATAAGAATAGTGTAGTAACAGGTTTAATATTTGTGAGTAAGCAATTCATTAAAGTCTGAATCAGTTGATCTGGTTAACATGATGTGAGTCAATCAGACTGATAAAACTCATTGATTCGGTTATCAATCAACTTTGTTTTTGGATGTGTTTCTCACATGAAGTTGTCTATTGACTGTAAATGTCAAATCATATGGTGGTGTTGTTTGTCATTATGGAGTCCAGTCGTTATATTAGGAAATGGCTTTAAGACCTTTGGTTGTAAAGTGTGTATGGTGTTTATAAAGCACATGTGATGTATTTTGTGGACACACAGCTCAAGGTCATTGATGGGTTTTGGTTTTGTTCAGTATCAGATCTTCATCCAGATGTTTCTTCATGCTGGTGTCAGTCATGAAGGTCTTTGGACATGAGATTGACTGACTTTGGTTTATTCAGGAACATCTGAACTTATTTCTCCAGGCTGTCAGATGAAGTGAAGCTCTTTCTTGTCTGCATCTGAGACAACACTACTGGTCAAAGGATTACTGTCACTTACTCATTTAATAACACAAATCTAACTAATAGGGCTGTCACTTTTCGTTCGAAAATCGATTGCACAATCGATTTGACGAACCAAAAAAAGTTTCGAAAATGAAAATAGGTAATCGATTTTAACCAAATATGTACACTATTAATTTGAAAATAATTACACAATTAAAATATAGTAACAAAACTTACAAACAAGCAGAAAAAGAAAATAAAGAATTACGAAAGTGCAGTAGGTGTTGCGAAAGCTAGACAGAAAATACCCAGCAATTTTACGCACCTGTAGTTTCACGCTTTCAATCGCTGTATCTAATGTTTTGCAAAGAAAATGGAGGACAACATCAATAAACCTGTGCAACACAAGAGAGCGTTGAAATTGCGACCTTACAGAGATGATGATTTATGACAAGGAGCCACCATTGCCAGCTGACAGCGATCCGCTTTTCTGGTGGAAGATACGAAATGCCCCCACCTTGCGCAGCTGGCAACGAAGTACCCGAGTTTTCCTGGGACATCAGTGCGGTTGGAGTGCGTCTTCTCAACAGATGGACATATTGTGAATAAAAAACGCTCTGCTCTGGACCCCGAAAAGGTTGATCGACTTGTTTTCCTGACCAATAATTTGTAATGGCCCTAGCCTTTTTGCGCATTTCATTATGCCTGCCTAGTGCCGCCTAAGTGTCGGTTACGTTTAATAAAAAAACACACAGCATGTTCTCAACTTCAAGTAAGTCTATTTAAAGTTTCATTTTTGAACAGTTGTTTGAAATGGATCAAATCATTATTAAAAATATTTTTTGAATTGCCTAAATCATAAATGCAGCCGGTTTGAAGCCTGCAGTAATGTTTTTCATTTATGGCAGCAGTCCACTCTGCATAATTTTTTCGAGAATGTTGCACTCCTGTTGCTGTTTGTTATTCTGCACGAAACGTAATGACAATTAATAAGAAATATTACTGACTTGTGCGTTTCAGGCGCTCTCTTTACATTTATCCGCTTATTAAAGTATTCATGTTTTATTCATCATTCAGTACAAATGAATATTTTTAGTAGAATTAATAATATTATGAAAAATATAATTTTGTCTACAAAACAAATAACAAAATGTAAGGCTAAGCCTTGAGAGGAAACATTTTTAAGATCATGATGAATTTTCAGTCAGGTGTCCGTAATCTTTTGACCGGTAGTGTTTTATTATGTAGATATAATAGATTTTAATCTCTCATAACACAAACTAACAGAATGAAGTCATCGCTCCTTCAGAGTTTTGTGATTGGTTTAAACTCTTTGACAACAGAACAGAGCGCTTACATCACAACATCCAAATGTCATACAGGTATCAGCTTGAACATTCACTTCTTTAACCTTTCTGTCAACGAGCCTCATAAATATAATTCAATTCTCAGTCATTTTCACATAAAACATTTATATTTATGCATTTGGCAGATCCTTTTATCCAAAGCGACTTTACAAGCTATACATTATTATCAGTATGTGTGATCCCTGGGTCAACCCATGACCTTTTGCACTGCTAACACTTTACCACTGAGCTCTTCAGGAACACAATGTGTGTGTGTGAAACCTAAACAAACCAGACAATGCTGTAGTTGTAAATACATCTTTGACGTCACTTCACTCTCAGTACACCAGTATATAAACCAGTGCTAGATGAAGTCTGACACATATCCTCCACTGCTCTTTAATAATATATAATAATAATAATAATCTCAACACACATATTTCTGTAGTGTCCTTACATCAGAGCACTGATAAGAGTTAAGATAGTGACGTGAATAAAAAAATGTGAATGAGTAATAATGGAAAATATTTACATAAGATTGTGTTAAAACATTAAGATCTGTTTGACTGTAATAAAGCTCACTGACAGCTGCTCAACAACACTTCAAGACACTTAAAGACATTAATGTGTGTGTGTGTGTCTGTGTGTCTGTGTGTCTGTGTGTGTGTGTCTGTGTGTGTTTCCATGTTAGGCGAAGCTGACAAATGTTGAGGTCAGTATCTGTTTAAAGGAACGGTTCATCCAGAAATAACTCTTCCGTCATCAGTGTCGGTCACTATGGGTTTATTGTATGAAACATATTTTTTAGCAGAATCTACCCACTGTGAAATGGTGCTTTTCCATTGCATAGTAGCCACAGGTCAGGTGGAATTAGCTCACCTTACTTTGACTTGGTTACCTTTTCCATTGAGTTTAGTATTACTTCACTTCAGAGTAGTAGGGATTATAGGCGAGTTCTTATATTTGCGCTGCGTTGTAAATCAGTGTTTCCCATACATACATTTATTTATTTCTCAGTCCGCCACAAGGTAGAAATTGAGCACCACAAGTGGATGTTTGCACATTGCGTTTGTCATTGTCTCTGTATTACATGGTGACAGTTTCTGTAAAAACACCTGTGGTGTCGGTCGATGCGCTCCGCTAAGTTGCAAAAACGCTGTGCATGGATGCTGGCGTGCGCGTTGCGGATGTGTCGCCACAAACTGCGAGGAAAACACTGGTATGGTGTTCCTGATTCTCTGTGGATGTTTTTCATCACTTAAAGAGAGTTTGGGAACGTACAACAAAGCACAGATGACAACAGGTTTGCTTGAGACAGCGCAAGCACGAAGGTAAAGCTAATTTTGCATTATAGCGATGACGCTGGTAGTAAAGATTCTCTCAGACCAATCAGTGATCTTCAGTGTTTTCACCTCACACTTTAGTGTTACTAATCCGCTTTTCCATTGCATAGTACCTCGTGGTTTGGTTTGGGTTGGGTCAGCTTACTTTTGGGGGCTTTTCCACTGGGTGCAGTACGTAGTACCCAATACTTTTTTTAGTACCACCTCGGTCGGAGTTCCAAGCAACCCAAGCTGATACCAAAATGTGACGCAAATGCTGATCACTGATTGGTCTGAGAGAATCGTCACTACCAGAGTCATCACTATAATGTAAAAGATTAGCTTTACCTTTATGCTAGCTTGCGCTGTCTCCAGTAAACCTGTTGTCATCTGTGCTTTCCCTTTAAAGGGATAGTTCGGCCAAAAACGATATTAAACCCATGATTTACTCACCCCCAAGCTGTCCGAGTTGCATATGTCCATCGTTTTTCAGACAAACACATTTTCGGATATTTTAGAAAATATTTTAGATATTTCTGTTCATTAAATGTTATGTTACGGGGTCCAGCAATAGTCCACGACCTTCAAGTCCAAAAAAGTGCGTCCATCCTTCACAAATTAAATCCAAACGGCTCCAGGATGATAAACAAAGGTCTTCTGTGGGTAATCCGTGCGGTGTTTTTGTAGAAATATCCATATTTAAAATGTTATTAACTTTATAAACTAGAGTTTTTGGCCGAACTATCCCTTTAAAGGCGGAGTCCACGATGTTTGAAAGCCAATGTTGATATTTGAAATCACCCAAACAAACACGCCCCTACCCCAATAGAATCTGGACCTTCTGTTGATAGACCCGCCCCACACATACGCAACCCGGCATTTGATTTTTTCATTGGCTACAAGTGTGTTTTGGTAGTCGGCCCGTCTCCTTTTCCAACGCGTTTTTCAAACATCGTGGACTCCGCCTTTAAGTGATAAAAAATACACAGGTTGAGAATCAGGCTGACCATAAAAAAATTTCCAGACTTGCAGTTTGTGGCGGCACATTCGTGATGCGCACGTCCGCATATATGCTTAAATGCAACTTCAATGAGGCTCAGTGGAGCGCGTCTACTGACACAAGAGCCATGGGTTTTGTACAGAAACTGTCATGGTAGACAGAGATAGTGATAAACGCAATGTGCAAACATCTATTTGTGGTGCTTAATTTGAATTTTGTGCAACATCGCTCTCACATGATGTCACAGCAGTAGGCAGCGTAAATGTAACGACACGTCTGTGGTCTATCCCGCTCTGAAGGGTTGCTGGACTCGATGGAGAAGCTGGCCAGGCCAAAGTGAGGTGAACTGACCCAAACTGTGGGGTATTCTGCAATGGCACCATAAAAAAGTATCAGGTACTATCCTTGCTGAAAAAAACAGCATAGCAACAAGACCAGCATATGTTGTGTTTTGGTGCTGGTATGCAAGTGAACACGAGCTAAACCAGCATGGGAATTATGTGGGGATGTACTGTACTCAGTGGAAAAGGCTAGAAAAGTAAGCTGACCCAACCCATGGAGTACTACGCAATGGAAAAGTGACAGAAGTGAATGGGGGACCCACATAGTTTGACAGTCAATCACTATAAGGTTTCTTTGTGGGTAAGAGTCATGTTAATATTGTTTCAAAGGAGATATGGGTTTCAAACAACCACGAGAATGAGGAAGTGATGTCATTTGTGGGTGATCTGTTCCTTTAAGAGTGTGAAAATCTCCTCAATGTTTCACTCTTCCTCTTTCACCAATCTGATTTAGTTTATGTAATGTTGTTTGAGATGTTAAGTCATGGAAACTATCAGCTTCCTTTTTGTTGCACCTCAGAGGTGTGTTTGTATGTGAGTGTGCACGTATGTACGTGTGTATGTGAGCGCGTGTGTGCGTGGGGGGGGGTTAAGCAGTGTATTTGGTAATAAATCAGCTTATAGAGGTTATAGAGGTCAAACTCTTCTGGAAGAATGAGAGGAATTTTCATCATTTCCCTTGAATGTTCCACACATGAGTTAAAGCACGAGCTCACACTGTTACGCCGTCTCAGCAGTGATGTACTTCAGCTTGTTTTAATATTTTTAGATCAAATGTTTCCATGATACACTTCCTGTTTGTGTCATTTCTGTCAGATTTCTTGATACTTTAAATGCAAATGAGTTTGAATATCGATACACATCTCTGAATCATCTAAGACAGATCTGCTCCAGTCCTGGCCCTCCGCCCTGATCCAGACTTATTTGATCAAATAATGCTTAACAACTTACTTAGTTACTTCAGTTTGTGTTTGGTTAGGGTTTGACCTAAACTGGTCAGTAGCTTTTCTAGACAGTAGTCTTGTGACCAGTTTGTTTACCAGTTGATGACGCTGTCCCCACACAACTTCATGCAAAAACAAATCCCAATATGGTTTTCTTTCAGCTATGTCGGACTTCAACGACTCTATGACTGATGTGTCCAGTGACAGTTTCTGGGAGGTATGTGATACAACTCACCCGTGTCTGAACTTCTGCATAAACTTGGATGTTTTTTGATCATGATGTGATGTCTCGTCCCAGGTGGGGAACTACAAGCGTGCGGTAAAGCGTGTGGAAGATGGGAACAGGCTGTGCAATGACCTGATGAACTGCATTCACGAGCGAGCACGCATTGAGAAGGCTTACGCTCAACAGCTGACGGAGTGGGCCAAACGCTGGAGGCAACTCGTTGAAAAAGGTTAAACCTGACTTAACTTATCACTGGACTCAAGTTTGTATTTATTAAGAGCATTCAGTTATGCAAATATTGTGTTTTGATTTGGAAAACAACCCTCTGACGTCAAACAACGGCTTTATTTGATCTTCTCTTGATTTTAAATGGGACATTTCACAAGACATTTTTAAGATGTAAAATAAATCTTTGGTGTCCCCAGAGTGCGTATGTGAAGTTTTAGCTCAAAATATCATATAGATCATTTATTATAACATGTTAAAAGCTATAAGCAAAAATGTGTTGTTTTTCAGTATGTCCTTTAAAATGAAAATGAGCTGATATCTGCACTAAATGCCAGTGTTGTGGTTAGATTAAGGGGCGATATTATCATAATAAGAGCCCCTTCTGACATCACTAGGGGAGTCATCACAATAACTGAGTCATCTTGAGATTTCTATTAACAGCATCTGTTAGAGGAACTTTAGCATTTGCTCATGTAGTTATCTCTCTGTTGATTCCCTTACTCGCCGCATCTAACCAACTGCATGGTGGTCAAGTTAACCGCCCACAGCTGCTGTTAAGTCCTGAAGCGTGACCTCACTTCCTGTAACACACTCCAGTAAAGAGGTCCAACCACAGTGAAGGGACACTTTTTTTAAGACATACCACTAGAAACAGGATTGAGTTTTCATGGAGAGGAACGAGATGATGAGGAAATGAAACCTGAGAACGGTTTGTTATCTCAGTGCAGCTGCATTGATACTCACTGAGGGTTGAATACAGGTTGTATACAAGTAAATACTTAGTAGTTGCTCACAGAACTCGTGGGTGTGTCACATATATAGATTCTTTCACATGGCCAAAAACACGACTCATTCAGCCAGATTTTGTGATTTGAGTTCACATTGACACAGATCTTCAGGAAAGGTTTTGAAAAGGTCTTACAATGCACAGCCCACTTTTGGTCCAGATATCCCAGGAATGCTGTCTGTTATTGCATTGTTATCTTGTTGAGTTTTGTAACATTCTTAAATCCAGATTGTGTAGTTAGTCATTGTTCGTTTCTAGTAAATATGATTATTGCATTGTCCCATCATCGTATCATCAGACCTTATTAGTCACTGAATGTTATGAAACATAGGTGTTGACTTTTCTGTGTTTGAAAAGCTGAACTTTGGATAGCAAACAGTTGTCTTGCAGGCTTTGGCAATGCTATTATAACTTCAAATGTCTTTATAAATGTACCTGTAAAAGCAGTACATGTTTCATTTGATAGCCCATGGACAAGTATCAATGTCTAAATTGTGTATCAGATCTTTTTCTGGAATGGAAATCAGGTGTTTTTTTTGTTAGTTCAAGCTTCTGTATGTTTGACAGAACAGTGACAATAGGAAATAACAAAAACCTTTATACTTAAGTGTAAAATTGTAAATTTAATGTAAATTAGTTGTATTTGTTCATGTAGCTAGTATTTTAGTAGCTGTAATACCTTACAACTGAGATCAGGCCATCCGTAACTGTGTCATTGAGAAAATTCACAGAGTAGAGGTCATGCAAGACAAAACTCTGAAAACACTGGAGGGCTCAAGACAGAGCCGTGGGGGTTCCCTGTGTTCAGAGTTATGATTGACTATAATCAGCTGGCCATTTTCACCACCTTTAGCTTGACTGTTAGTAAGCTGGAGATGAACATCTTTTCATGTGATGTTGATTCTTTTCACTGCGTTGGCTCCTGTAGGGCCTCAGTACGGGACGGTGGAGCGAGCATGGTGCGCTCTCATGACCGAGGCAGAGAAAGTCAGCGACCTGCATCTAGAAGTCAAAACTGCACTGATGGCTGAGGACTTTGAGAAAGTAAAGAACTGGCAGAAAGATGCCTACCACAAACAGATGATAGGTGGTTTCAAGGAGACCAAGGAGGCAGAAGATGGTTTTCGCAAAGCCCAGAAACCCTGGGCCAAAAAACTGAAAGAGGTACAAACTTAAGCGCACCGAATCAAAAACATGCTG
This sequence comes from Misgurnus anguillicaudatus, assembly GCF_027580225.2. Lineage (NCBI taxonomy): Eukaryota > Metazoa > Chordata > Actinopteri > Cypriniformes > Cobitidae > Misgurnus > Misgurnus anguillicaudatus. Next base: position 32,014,625 of record NC_073337.2, read on the forward strand.
CACAAAAATATATATGCTTGCTTATTACATTTGAATTGTGTTCATATTTAGCAGCTAGTGCTAACTTTGCTTATAGGATTAGGTGATGAATCTTAAGTTCAGGTGTATTTGTACAATATTATATCTGTGTTATAATTCAGAAAACTTTATTGGAAAGAAATGCTATGAGAGGACAAAAGGACAATCAATTATAGAACATAAAGATCATTTAATTTTCACCAGACGCACAAACCTTTATTCTGGTGTAATGTTTTCAAGCACATAAATACCTTTCAAATACCTCTCGATTTACTGTGTGGTGTAACCTGTCACCTGTTCTCTCTCAAGCTAGATAATGATGAATGAATTACCATCATAATGTTTGTGTTTGTCTAAAAGATGATGAGAGTTTATGGCTTTATGACACATTTAGGGTCATTTGCGGTGTTGTTATCTTAATGTATTGGGCACTGTGATAAGAACAGCAGCTTTCTCCATCTGTATCTGAAAGCATACTGTACCATTGTGGTGCACATCTTTGCCAAATAAAAGTGTGCACAGAAATAATGTAGACTTTGTAAGTGTATTATATGCTTGTGTCGGCAGATGGATGGATTTAAGAAAGCGTATCACAACGCCTGCAAAGAGGAGAAAACAGCCACCAGCCGGGAGAATTCAAGTAAACTCGAAAACAACAACCCTGAAGCCCAGAGGAAACTGCAAGAGAAAGTGGAGAAGTGCCAACAGGAAGTTCACAAGGTGTGTGTGTGTGTGTGTGTGTGTGTGTGTGTGTGTGTGTGTGTGTGTGTGCACTGTGACAAATCACGTGTGACTTAAGTATTGCACACTTCTTGTGTTAGTTTCACATGATTATTACTGCTACTGTACCTTTAAGGCTTCTGTATTTATATGAACCTTGTTATCATTTGCTATTTTTTTGTGAACCAGCTTATTTTCCCACTGTTGCTCTTCAGGTAGAGTTAGGTCACATTAACTAAAACTAATATATACTTTGATAGATAAATATGTGTGTTTGGGTCATCTGGTGCTCATGGTTGTGATGTCATCATCATGTTGTGAATGGAGATGAGTGCTCACAGTATATATAACTCTGTGTTTCAGTCTAAGGAGCGTTATGAGAAGTCTCTGGAGGAGCTGGATAAGATGACTCCTCAGTACATGGAGAACATGGAGCAGGTGTTTGATCAGTGGCAGCAGTTTGAAGATAAGAGACTTTCATTCGTTAAAGATCTGCTGCTCAGTGTCAAACAACACCTCGATCTCTCCAACAATCACAAGTGAGAACACACAGATAAATCATATTGATGTCCAGTGTTATCTGAGATCAGACAGTAGTGTCACAGTGATACAGAAATACAAATCTCCTTCATGGAGGTGTCAGAATTAGCATTTGACATGTACAGTAGTGATGCTGGTTTAATTAGTTTAAAGTTCACATCTGCTCTGTCCCATCAGGTACAAGACTATTTATCACACGCTAGAAGACACCATTCAGGGCGCCAGCGTACAGGACGACCTCAAATGGTTCAGCTCCAACCACGGACCCGGCATGAGTATGAACTGGCCTCAGTTTGAGGTACACACGCTGATTTTCTTTATCTGATCTGATATCAATTCATTCATCTGATGTAGTTTGTTTAGATAACCCAGTTAATCAACGCATATCTACACCTGTCATCATAGTGACATGAGATCAAGTCATGAATCAGTCCGTCTGATATTCATCTGTTTTACCAAAGACACAATTATTTATTTGACTAAAGTTGTGTGTTTTGAGGAATGGTCCATGGATATAAATCGAACGCTCAGTCGACGTGAAACTAAGAGGAAACCGGCGGATGGAATCACATTGACTGGAATCAGTCAAACCAGTGAACAAGTCTCTAAAACCAGCAGCAGGTAAAGAAACTCCATTCACTTCAGCTGTTTATTGATAATATGAGACGTGTCTTCAGTTATTACAGTCTGTCAACAGTCAAGTTTATCTGTGTAGCTAAAAAACTAAAAAGCTAAACAAATTTATTTAATATTTCACCATAATTCCTTATTATTTACATTAAAATATATATATAGTATTATTGCAAAATGTAGTTGTCCTTTATATAATAGACTATAATCTAATAAAACTGTATATACATATCCTTGACTATCAAACATGAAGTCAATAAATATAATAAATTACAGGCGGGATATTAAACTAGACGTGAATTTTCATCATAAATAGAAATGTCCAAAGTTTGCAGTAATACAATGAACAACCGTGTTAAAGGGGTTGTTCAATAGATATAAATATCATTTTGACTTATAATGCCCGATTGTTTTAATTAAATACATTTTAGATGCAATTTCAGTCAAATATTTTAAAGCAAATTTAGTTAAAAGAGAAATGATGTTAGGTTAACAATACTCGGGGTTATTGGTTAAAGTTTTAATAAATTTATGTGTAATTTAATTTAAAATAGATTTTTTATTTAATTTTGAATTTAGTTAAATTATAATTCATTCAATTCTTAAAGCACCCTTGTGTTGTGGCCAAATTGATCGATTCGCATATAAGAAAGGAGCCCAAACCTGGTTTATATCTAAAAACCTTATATAAACAATTGTTGTTCATTTCATAAGAAATAACAGACGCTTAATAGATGAGAGCTTAACATGTTTGTGATTTGAGTCTGTTTTATTTCCTTTGGAGGACTAAACACAAAAATGTGTCGTTTATTTACACTCACACCTAAACTAAAAGAGCTGAAATAATACAGACCCGACCCGTACCACACACACCGACCCGTTTCACATCACGACTCTAGAAAGAAAAGAGATCACACTGATCCAGATATTATAGTGTGTGTGTGTGTGTGTGTGTGTGTGTGTGTGTATATATGTACATTATATATGTGTGTGTGTGTGTGTGTGTGTGTGTGTGTGTGTGTGTGTGTGTGTGTGTGTGTGTGTGTGTGTGTGTGTGTGTGTGTGTGTGTATATATATGTGTGTGTGTGTGTGTGTGTGTGTGTGTGTATATATGTACATTATATATGTATGTGTGTGTGTGTATATCAGAGCATGAAGACTGTTGTGTGCTTCTGAAGTCTGTGGTTTGTTGAGTTTGAGGACAGGTTTGTTTATGTAAATGATGCTGGTCTTGAGGCATGTCAAGTCTGATCACGCTTGAGTGTCCGGTCCGGTCTGGTCTGGTCTGATGTGTGTGTGTGATGCAACGCTGTCTCTATGTTATTAGTTTGACTGTGCCCAGTAGCACAGAGCCACAGTGTTTAAACCCGTTCGACGATGATGAAGACGACTATGAAGAACCAGCAGTTCATCAGCCCAAGAGCAGCCCGGTCAATGCCAAAAAAGAGGAAGTTATTGCCAAAACGTTGGTGAAGCCCAAAGCACCTGTTTTTATTACTCTCTCTCTCTCTTTATCTGTCTCGCTCACACTCGTTTCTCTTTCACTCCCTTCGGTCTTCAGGTTGCTGTTTTTTTGTTCTGCATGGCTGATGAGCGCTCATACACACACACACACACACACACACACACACACACACCCCCCCCTCTCTCTCTCTCTCTCTCTCTCTCTCTCTCTCTCTCTCTCTCTCTCTCTCTCTCTCTCTTTCTGTGTGTCTTGAATATATTACACATTGAGCAGTGCGATGCTGCAAGTCTACACAGTCCGTCACATTTATAATCAGGATAAATGTGCAGACGTCTGTATTGTCTGTCTGCATGTCTGTGTCTGTGTTCAGAAGCAGTGTACTGCAGTATTATTCAATAATAGGATTTTAAACAGGAGTATCCCACATTCCTGTAGCATAGACATAACAAGTCTGAACATGATTTCAGATTATATTTATCCAGTCAGAGGTCCAGCACAGCGATGTTTGCTCTTCTGTATAATACATGTTTTGTCAAATGCATTGCATCATCTGTGCGTCCCATTCATACTACAGTAAACTAAGTGCACTGTGCAGTATGCTACTCTGAACACAGCAGATGTTTTTAAGCGTGCTCTTATTTTGTAATGTTTTGGCCATCTGGTGGTGATGTCATGAACTGCACTTTGATGTTTTTCTGCTGCTCCTCACACAGCTCTGTGTTAACAGACTCACACTTACTCATATATTATAATCTGATCGGTGTGATTGTTTATTCAGAGCTGTTTCAGGTGTTTGTGTTCATCTGTCTTTCTCCTGCATTCATCTTTATTGGGTTGAGTTTCATTATAAAGTTATCATTCAGAGGTTTATATTCTGTCTCTAACTCTTACAGAATCCACATGATGTTTACATTTAAAACATGAGAGAGATCATTAACAACATTTACACAAATCATCCTGTTGAAAACTTTGTGTCTTGTAGGACAAATTTTTAGCTCTAAGTCAGTGTAAGGAACAACTTTAATGTGCAAAACATTCTGGGAAACCAAAGAATTGATGGCATCTATGACAAAAAGACATTAATACAGGAATATAATGTGTAAATTGTGTTGTGTTATACATGCAATTTTGTGAACTCTCTTCAGGAATAATTCACCCAGAAAATAAAATGAGCCTATAATGATGTGTGTATAAGACAAACTTATTTTGAGTTATATTAAATAATAAAATCTTTTATAAATATGGGCAATTTGTTAATTTTGAGTGAATTGTTTCTGTGATGGACATTGTGAGGATTCTGGCAGGGTTTTGTAAACTTCATTTATTTCATCTCTTTTATTTTCTGTCCTTCAGCGTCAGCACTGTAGAGAAAACTCCTGATGTGTCGGATGAGGAAACAGGGAATCCGTTTGGCGGCTCCAGTACTAACGGGAACCCGTTTGAAGACGAGGATGAGCCGTCTTCTCCTGAAGTGTCTGTCCTCGTCCGGGCCCTGTATGAATATGAGGGACAAGAGCAGGATGAGCTCAGTTTTAAAGCAGGTGTGAAACTTTATGTCTAGTTTTTTTTATAACTTCTAAACAGAAGAAGAAAACACTTCCCATATCAATATTTCATAAAAAGATCATGACTTTGAACACCAAATGTACTTGCAGTTATATAATCACCCTTACAGTGACTTAAGAGATATCTGTTGGTTAACTAATGTTGTTGGTTTTTTTTCCGTATTGACACAGTTTTATTTGGTTCACAGGAGAAGAGTTCACTAAGATTGGTTTAGAGGACGAGCAGGGTTGGTGTAAAGGACGTCTGATGGATGGAACCGTTGGACTTTATCCAGCCAATTACGTTCAAGAAATTTAATGAACAACGACTGCAGACGCCAGATCGTTACTCTCCACCATCCTTAAGCTCATCTGACTGATAAACTGTGCTTAACCAGAAAGAGTTAACCCCTCACGTGCTCTTCATACTGCAGCCTATAGAGAAACTTCATTACTGACCTCAGATCAGCACCACAGGGAACTTGCTGCCCTTAGTCCTGATATTGGTTGCCAAATGTTTATTGGCCTTTAGAAGTCTTTAATAAATCACAGATCAAATAGCGGTTAGTCAACAATCTCATAGCAACACTTTATTATATTTGGATTATAATATTTGAGTAAATGACAGTAGGAACGCAGATTCTAGTTAACTTAAAGACATGTTTAGATGTGCCAGTCACTATGAACTCTAGTTGTGTTCATAATTATTTTATATCAAACTTATAAAGCTACAGATTGATGGTGATGAGCGAAGCGCTGAAGGTTTCAGGACGACTCGCTGCTCTGTCTGATGTTTGTGGCTGGATTTTGTGCCGATGTGGCACTTTTTAAAAGATATTTTTATAAATTTGATTTAGCAGACAAATCTTATCAATCTAAATTATTTTATGACCGTGTCTTTGGCTGAATGAAGCGAATCCATATTAGGACAAACCCCTTTAGATTTGATCAGGGCAGTCGTAAATGTTTATCTGCTGGATTGAAACGCTGACCTCGGAGGCCAATGAGTGACTCTCTGCTTTGTGTTTTATTTTCAATTGTTAGTCGTTGTTATATTATTCAGAAACAAAGTGTCTCACATTCGTCCTCACTGGACAACTTGCTGTAGTTTAAAGTTCCATCACATGATGAATGTTTAAAATAAAGTGCACATGTATTCACTATAGTTCACAAAGAAGTTATGAGAGAAAATGTCTGTTTATTGTGTACATAGTAATCATCTTAATGAGAGGATATGAGTGCTAGTTTTAATATGAACTGTTATTGTTTGTGCCACAAGTGCTTTGAGATGTTTCCAGTACAGAAATGCTGTGATTCAGAATGTATATGTATTGAGCGTTATGAATGCCATATGTGAATGTTACACATTTATTATTTTAGGGTTGTGTATATAAATCCCCCCCAACCCGACCCAACCCATGCAGCGTCTCAGGTGGTGAATGAGCGTTAAAGTCAGATGATGTTTGTGTAGTTTTGTTTATTGTGTGTGTGTGTGTGTGTGATGACTTTACTGAAGCTTCTGAGCTGTGCTGTAATAAAACATTGATTTAAATGAATTGTTTGTTTGGCTTTTACATCACATCTCAAAACTCACACACTTTATTTCATTTTATAAAGTGTCAAGCTGGCAATAAATAAATGAAAGTTCAACTGTGTTGTTATGGTTTATTTGCTGATATACAAGCATATCTGTATTTTTCATTAGATAAGACCAGCATAAGCTGGTAGCTGGGTTAAGCTGGTCCTCCCAGCCTGGTAAAGCTGGTGGGTGAGCTGGTCTTCCAGTCTGAACAGGTAAATCCTGCTAGACCATCTTAAAAGGTGACCAAAACACAGCTAGACCAGCTAAAACTAACTAGAAGCTTATACTGGTGATTTTTTTAGTAGGGATTAGAAACGAGATACAAAAAAGTTAAAATTGTTGTAGTAGTTTTACTAAAGGTACTTTTCATAAATGTATAAAAAGGGAGCAGACACTTTAAATGTGGGATTAAATGTCAGATTACACAAAGACTTTAAAGTTGAACCTATAGGAGCGGTTTCCTGGACAGGGTTTAGATTAATCCAGGACTAGGACTTTTTATATTAGGTCATTTAAAACGTTCTTACAAACATACCTTACAAAAAATACTACAGGTGTGCACCTTAAGACAAAACAATGTCACCAATATTGGTTAAAATTAAACAGGACAATGTGTTTTTAAATTAAAGTAGCTCAAACATGCATTTTAATCTGGGACTAAGATAAACCATGTATAGGAAATTGCCCCATAGAGATTATTTGTTAATAGGTTAAACCACACCTTTACCTATTAAATCGTACCTGACAGCTAAACTTGTAAATGTACTATAATCTTACCGTTTAAATCTGGTAAAGCTACAGAGACACTTTTGAACACAAATTTATTTACGCAATTACTTAATGACAATTTTTGTTTATTTTAGCCAAAAAGTGTTACAGATCGCAGTTTTAACTTTTCATTAAAATTCTTCTTTAAAATAATAAACATTTTCATTAGGCATTTAAGACATTTCGATCTGTGTGTTAATAAAAGTGTCAAAAATGCAATACTTTCATCTCATTGTTTGTAAACAGACGATGTGAGTTTTTCCACCAATGAGCGCGCAGTTTGTGCACGCACGGCTGTGACGCAACGACATCAGGAAGTGCGACGTTAGTTTTGTGCTTATAGTGACTAAACTTCAGAGTTTACAGCAGCTGTTAAAATGTCCGAACCGACGAAAAGCGACATCTCTGCTATTTTCAAACGTTTGCGATCCTTACCGACGAATAAGGTGAGATGTTTAAGAGCGGACACGCGGATAATCGCGATGTTTTATCGTGCTGGTGGAGGAAGGGAGGAAGTCTGGACACGTCGCATGTTTTTTATATCAAACATATGGCAGCTGCTGCTCGTCATCTTTTATCAATATTAACACCAACACGTCTTATAAATAACACTTAACATTGTTTTACTATAGTACACGTGTAGAAATCATTTGCTGGAGGTTGATTGTCTTTGTTTTACTACAAATATCGCGGTTAAACTGTGGTTACTGCGGTTTAAACGCAAATGCCATCTCTGGATTAACAGTTATAGTTAATGTAGTAAAACCATGGTACTTTAATTGAATTTAAAGCTTTATACGTTGTCATCAAATGCAGAGTTTTTAATTGGTCATTTTGTTTCATATTATCTTAGTGTTTTACTAACTATAAGTGACTTTGTTAATTATTTATAATATAGTTTGTAATGCAAGTACTGAGATTAAAAAGAGTCAAATAAAAATGTAAAGGGTAATCAGAAGAGTAAGTTAGACAGTAATATATTAATCCATTACATGCATCATTATGTATATAAGTCCTTTATTCTTTCATTGTGTTGTTTTGAGTAGAGATTTGTTAAAGTTTGTGTTCTTGTTGTTTTTTGTTAGGTTTGTTTTGATTGTTCATTGAAGAACCCGAGCTGGGCGAGCATCACATACGGTGTATTTCTGTGTATTGACTGTTCAGGGACTCATCGCTCGCTCGGGGTTCATCTGTCCTTCATCAGGTATACATTAAACCTCCTTTATATGAACAACTTAATAAAATGCGTACTATAAATATCAGTTTATAGAAATAAAGCATTAAAGAATTAAGCTCATGTTAAAGGGGACATATCATGAAAATCTGACTTTTTTCATGTTTAAGTGCTATAACTCAGTCCCCAGTGCTTCTATTAACCTAGAAGAGGTGAAAAACATCAACCCAGTAACTTAGTTTTGGTAAACCATTCTCTGTAAGCATGTGAAGAAATAGATTATTGAAATTTTGCTCCCCTTGTGATGTCAGAAGAGGATCTTATTAAAATAATACCGCCCCCTTAATCTGCACTATCCAACCACAGCGCTGCCATTTAGTAAAGAGATCAGCTCATTTGCATTTTAAAGGACACACACAAAAACACCACATTATTGCTCACACCTACACATTTTAACACATTATAATAAATTATCTAGATGATATTTTGAGCTAAATCTTCACATACAGTATGTACTCTGGGGACACCAATGATTTATTTGACATCTTAAAAAAGGATTTTGTGAAATCCCCTCTTTAAATTATGCCGACTAAAGTGATAAAGGTGAGGGTGTATTGGTAAATAAATAAATGTAAAAAAAATTCATAATCTGACTGATTTTAAATGTTTTGATTTATTACAAGTTCATGACACACAAAAACGTTTTTACTTCTACGTAGTTCTTTATAAACCAAATATTTTTGTTTTTGTTTTGTACAGATCGACTGAATTGGACTCAAACTGGTCGTGGTTTCAGCTGCGCTGTATGCAAGTTGGTGGTAATGCTAGTGCGGTGGGTCTTAAACACTTCATTTAATGCTGTTTATTCATCATGAACACAACACAAATCACATGATTGGTCAAATATAATCTCTCACCTTTGACCTTTCCTTCTTCATGCAGAGCGCTTTTTTCAGTCAGCACGGTTGTAACGCCAACGCAGCCAACACCAAATACAACAGCAGAGCGGCGGTCCTTTACAGAGAGAAAATCAAAAACCTGGCAACACAAGCAACCAAACAACACGGCACAGAGGTCTGACATTAACACATTACTATACTACATTACACTATACTACACTGTACTGCACATACTACTGTACTATACTAGATTCACTAGAAGTGACTGAACTATAGTCTAGTATGTACTGTATCATATAATATATTATTTCATAGTATATAATAATTTGTGATTTAATATCATACTGTACTATAATGTAGTTTTGATTAATCTGTCACATGATGACATTTGTTGGTCTTACTGTGTTTGTTTAGTTATGGTTGGACAGTCAAGCTCCTCTCTCACCCACATCACCGCTGGACAAACATCAGGATTTCTTTACTCAACTCGCTCAGGTGAGATTCATCAGCCAATCAAATCATTTCATTTCACCAACTTTATGTTTTACACTCATAGAGGCAATAACATTAAATACTTTTTATCGCTAACAATCAATTTAGATTGCAGATTAATATAGTGTATCCATAATATGAGTTTTCAACTTTAAAGGGTTAAATCAGCCAGAAATAAAACTGATGTCATGATTTACTCAGACTGTTATCAGTCTCTAACCCCACATGAGTTTATTTGCTGTTAAAACTAGTTGATCTGTTTATAATGGGAGTGGATTGTGAGGATCTCTCCTTAAGCTTCAGTATATAATCATAATATCATTCAGTATTTAATGAAAGAGTGTCTGAATGACACAATGCTGAGTAAAGGACTCAATTAAATGAACCCGATCCTGAGGAATTTAATTCATGTAAACCTTTCTTTGTCCAGACCGCCCAACCCGAAAAACCTTTTGTTCAGCTGAACGTCAACCAGCCGAAGGATTCAAGAGTTGAGGATAAAAATAACAACGGTAAGCGAGTTTATTCAGACGTGAAGTGTGTTTGTGTTTGTGATGATGACTGTCTTTATGAACAGATGACAGTCCAGCGGGTCCAAGTGTCCATCAGCTCAATGTCTCTTCAGACAGCACTTTAGGTGATCATCAATCATTAATCTTTCAGTCATATCATATATATCATCTTATAATCACTATAATGATTGTGTTTCATACCTCACAGATCCGTCCTCTCTCATAAAGAAAAAAAACACGGCCAAGAAAACGGTCTGTTTACTCTAAATAACTGTAAACAGATGATCAATAATGTGTACTGGGACATGATGATGATGATGATGATGATGATGATGATGATGATGTGTCTGTATGAATCAGATGGGCTCAAGGAAAGCGGGTCTGGGTGCACAGAAGGTGAGCAGTGCCAGTTTCTCAGCCCAACAGAAGAGAGCTCAAGCTGAAGAGAAACTTCATGAAGATCTCAACAGAAACAATCAAACTGATGATCTCGCGTAAGCTCTCAACATCTTTACTTACGAGGCATACGACCCTGTACATGCAGTGTAAAACATTATAGTTGTAAACAAACATTTAATACGATCAGAGGACATCTACAATACACAATTCTTCACTCTTTACTTCTGTCGTCTTTGTTCAGTCAGTGATGTCATGCACAATGTTGTATATTTTCTCCATGAGTTAGTAAAGTAGATGTGAGTTATGTTATAATAATAATGAAGTGTATCTATCTGCTGTCGTAGTGTTTCATCTCTCAGTCTGGCGTATGAGAGTTTTGAGGTTCAGAGGAAAAGAGATGATGTGAAAATCAACCGTCTGGAGGGGAATAAGAAGGAGCAGGCCGAGCGTCTGGGGATGGGTTTCGGAGGCCGGAGGTCAGCACTTAAAGTCTCTGATGTGTGTCAATGCTTTGATTCAACAGCGCTGTCTTGATTTAAAGGTTTTGTTTTTTAGTGGACAGTCTCACTCTGTGATGGACGACATGAAGATCATTCAGCAGGAGTCTCCAACTGTTTCCTCCTCATCCTCTAAGAGCAGAACATATGAAGATGATGATGAGGAGGAAGAGCGACGCTTCTCCTCAAAGTAAAGCTTCATTCAGTCATCACATATCTACTTTAGGTCCTGTGGCGTTTTGTCCTATAACGGTGTATAAACATCACAAGAGTCACAATTTTCCCTCATTGAAATATATAAAGACGTTCACATGGGGGTAAAAGTCACTCCTGAGTCTTTAATACACTTATGTTCACACACAGTTAGGTGAATTATGAAAACTTGTATCTGTATATTTTTAGCACTCTAAACTGCATTTACAAAGAAGTCTTGTTGTTGTGTTGTGGTTTGATAGGTTTACAGATGAAGCTCCTGGGTCGTCCGATCTCTTCTTCTCTCAGTGGACAGGAGCTAAAAAACAAGAGCACAGTAAACCAGACGCTGATTTCTATCTGGATACCAAAACATCATCATCAGTCGAGAGGTCAGAGGTCACACACACACACCAATAAATCCATGACATCACTGCTATTATAATGTTGTGATGTCATCACAGAGCCTCAGCGAGGAGGAAAACTCAACCTGACGGGTCGGTCTCTGATGACGCTCGCAAGAAATTTGGAGACGTTAAAGCGATTTCATCAGACATGTACTTCAACAAACAGGACAACTCTGAGGTGACCTCATCACTAACCTGTTTTCCATGTAAAGTGTGATGTTTACTAAAGTATAAACTGACCAGGATCAGTTTAAGAGAGTTCACCAGCATCTTAAAAACTACAGCAGGCTGAAATCAATAATATTATCTAACTTTCATCTCAATAGAAAAATAAAACTTCAACAGTAACAAATGAACTATAAAAATGTGTTTAATTAAATGTTTTATTAAAGTAGGCTACACATACAGACAAACTCAAATACATATCAATGAAAAAGTAATAAAGTAACTAATTTATTAATTAAAGTAAATAAATAATACACAAACTTTGTGATTGCGCAGTAAAACTGAACTATCGCTCGACTTTAGGAGGTAAAGGATTTATAATAGTGGTTAATTAACTGAGTAAGTTTTAGTTTGTGTTATTGATTTGTGTAGTGTTTGTGTTTGTCTTGATGGATGTTGTTGTTGTTGTTGTTTTTCTTCTCATCAGTATGAAGTTCGGGCTCGACTGGAGAATTTTTCCGGGAGTTCCTCCATCAGTTCAGCAGATCTCTTTGATGAGCAGAAGAAATCATCTGGTAACTTTCATTATTCAATACAGATTAAATACAGACCTGATGTTGAACGGAAATAAGACAGTTTCATTATAGATCATATACTGCACAAATACTTTACCCTTATCAAAATCTAACAGTCCAGAGAGACATTTAATCAACTAAACTAAATATATACTGGCTATGTTTACATGCACAACATTTAATCCGGTTGCAGGTTACTACAATATAGTTTACATGTACCTTTTACATTGCAATTTGATTCAAATGTTGGTTTACATGTACATATATACTCTGAACCAAACATCTGTGCAAGCACACAGACAGGGTTGACAGATTTTCGTAACAAAAGCATCCCAATGACATTCAAAACTAGCACAAAAGCATCCCAATGACTATTCACAGCCCAAACTAATAACTAATAAACTAAATCTTTTAGTCTTTAACCCTCTGAAACAGTTTAAAAGTAGCCCAAATCTGATGTCTGCAAAAAGCAGAGGACTTGGCAACGCATCTCTCTGCGAGTTCTCCCTTTATCTTTTAATAACTGTACGAAGTCAAAATGAAGTTGGGGAAAGTCGTTCTTAAGAAGTTTTCAGATATAAGCAAAGAAAACACACTTATAAAAGGCACAATACTGTTTTATTGCTTTATGTAATATTTTGAAAGACATGAACACTGCAGAAAGTACAGCACATGACCTTAATAATGCGTGCACAACACATCTCATTATATTCAGTATTTCAGCTCAGGTCATGACCGGCAGATAAACACAATAATGTTTGTGTGTGTTTGTTTGTCAGCCCCTAACAGTTCATACAGGTTGAGTAACGTTCTGCCCTCCGTGCCCAACATGACTCAGTTTAAGACGGGCGTCCGCTCGGTTGCAGGGAAACTGTCCGTCATGGCCACAGACGTGGTGTCAAATATACAGGTGTGTCTCCTGTAGTTATTATCACTCAATATAAACATGTTTTATTTGTGATTAATCATTTATTCTGTTTGATTTAACTGCAGGATCGTTATAATACTTGATCCCTCGCTGGACCCCAGAGAGATTCACATCACAGACACTAAAGGGTTAAAGGGATATAGCTTTATATCAATCATTATGAAGGATCTCCTGTATGTACGAGCTTTCATTTGCACGCTGTTGACCAAATGATTATTCAACTCTTATCGAGTGGATTGCTTTAATTTGGGGTTTAGGTCACTATAAAGTCTGCTGTATATATTTGAATTATTTAGCCTGACAACATTTACTGTCATTATTATACATTTTGTCTTTTATGTTTACTATTTTCAAGTGCACTATTCCATCTACACGATCAAGACAATAATAACATCATAAGATGTGTTTATAAAGTGCAATAATAATAAAAACATCAATGTTCAAGAAAACAAATTTTCATAAGAATTAATGTTATGTTTGTTGACTGAAAGGGATTTATATGTCTTATATTCATGTCATTGTATATCTAAAATAAATGTATGAATGACGTAAACATTTTCTCTTATAAATCTGATGTTTGATTTATTGTAATGTTTAATTTCCATCAAGCGATTGAATAAAGAAGTTACTTGTCAAGCATTTAAACCTGTTTAGTTTTTGTGGAGAAAGATTATAACTGTGATTATATTCAGAGGTTATTACAGTACATTAACCCTCTACACACGGTGTAATAACAGTTAATAAATATTAATATTCAATAAAAAAAATTAGACGTCACATTGATTGGGAAAGAAGTGGAGAACCAAACATAAACAACAGCATTTATAGTTGTTTAAGACTTAACTATTAACTAAATAAATTAAAGATGAGTGTGTGTGAAAGATTTGAGTGTTTCTGCAGTGAGTGACGGTGTTGAGTCCTGCAGGGGGCGCTCGGCGGATCACAACATCGAGACACATTTATGTCTTCAGACAGTTGTTAAGATCAAATATATTTACTAAAAACTATAATGATTTAAATGTGTTTATTTTGAGGTTAAACGTTTGACATACAAATATAAACACATTTCAACAGTCTCATAGAAATAAAATATCTTATGGAGCACCGCGGAGAAATGTCACATCTGTCACGTGACGGGTATCGTTTCAGCAATTTTAACAACAATTTACACCGCAATAATGACACTTGCTTTTACATTATATAGCCATTAAAATTGAAAACACACTAAAGAGTTTAAATATAAGAAATATTTTTTAGACTCGTCCTGCCTGACCAATAAGAGGCAACTTCCGGGCCCTGAATCCCGCCCACTTCAGAACGCAACACGTTATTTGTGGCGCTGCGCTGTTTTTCTGCTTTTCTGTTCTGCTGCGTGGCGACTTCAGCATCTGACGAGATTTCAGCAATCTAATTAAAACCTTTTAATATATAATGACTTTAGATCAAATGTTTTCTTATTTATTTGCATATATACATTTATAACAGGGGTCGATTTTAGAGTTTTAAAGACTTTGAGTTCAAACATGCAGAGCGGCGAAATAAAACAACGAAAAAAGACTTCAGATGTCAAAGAAAACGGAAAGAAAAGAAAATCAGAAGATAAAGTTAAAGATGAACTCAAAAGAGAAGCAGAAGAGAAAGAAAACACGATTAAAAGTTCAGATATGAAGCTCGTCATGAGTTTGATGTCTCTCGCGATCTCTTTAGTGTTGATGTGGTGAGTTTACACTAACTAACAGTTAACTTATATCCATGATTCAGATTTAGATGTTGATCTTTATTATGTGTTTGTTTTTGCAGGGCTCTCTATCAACAGAATGTAAAGTTTTCAGAAATGAAAGAACAATACGAGCATTTATATGAGAAGACACGAGACGTCCTCGAGCTCCAGTCACAGATGACCACAGTCGCAGAAAAGGTCTCAATTTAAAACTTTAATTCATTTATATCATAAAATCATTTTATCGGTCTGAAATACAGCGAGGCCCAAAAGAAAGAGGTTTTCTCTGTACAATTTTATATGATTACAGATTACATTTAAGTTTGTTATATTTTGATATAAGTTTTGAATCAAAGCTGAAGGTTTTTTTTTATTTTTTTTTTTTTTTTTTTATTTATTTATTTATTTATTTTTTTCAAGATACAAATCTTAATAGTTTACAAAAAAAGTCCAAATAGCAGCATAAAATATAAGTAAACATAATAAACACAGGTAACACAAAGAAATTAAAAAAATAAAAATAAATAAATAATAATAAGTAAATAAAATAAAATAAAAATTACACAAGGGGGTTCTCATCAAAAAATACCTTAAGAAGATTATACAATTTAAGGGCTTTTTTGTTATACACAAATCTTAACGACTTGAAGAAGAACATCAAATCTTTATGAAAAAGTACGAAAGTAGGAGGATTCTTAAAAAATCTGCATTTGTGTATGAAGTAATTGGCCAATCAAAGCTGAAGGTCTCCTGCATGATATCTGACATGATGTCATTATTAAGAGTTCATAAGCTTCATATTTCACGTGTTTGTTTAGTGATCTATGAGAGAAATCATTTACTGTCCCTGCTGGAAAAAACAGAATACCAGCAAGACCAGCATATGTTGTGTTTTGGTGCTGGTGACCCCCAGTTTAACCAGTATGGATATTATGCTGGTATATAGATTTCAGTAAAACTTTAATTCAACATTTTTCAAATAATCTCAGATGTTTAGGCCTCACTGTATCCACAGCAATATTTATATTGTTAGAAAATCACTTCATGATGTTTTATATCACTTTGAAATATGAAGTAAATATAAGTTTGTTTGTTATTGTTAAGACCTGTTTAAAAAGGGAAAGATGTAAACAATCTGACTTTAGGCAGCAGATCAACAAAGACACCATACTTAAAGGCGGAGTGAGTCCACGATGTTTGAAAAACGTTTTGGAAAATTAGACGGGCCGACTACCAAAACACACTTATAGCCAATCAAATCAAATAAAATGCCGGGTTGCGTATGTGTGGGGCGGGTCTATCAACAGAAGGTCCAGATTCTATTGGGGTAGGGGCGTGTTTGTTTAGGTGATTTCAAATATCAACATTGGCTTTCAAACATCATGGACTCCGCCTTTAACTTTAAATCATTTATTAAAGAGAAACATAATACATGTAAAGGAGCAATATCTTCAGCGAGGCCAATATATACAAAACATCACTTACTAAAACAAAAAAACATTTAAAAATGAAGTATCTAACTAAACTGACAAAGAAATAAGACCAAGAAAAATAAACATCAGCCATCTTTACGTTCCATAATTAACAACAAGCAGTCTGAAATATTCTCAGTTAATAAGAATAACTTAAACTGAGTACTAGTGAAGCATTACATACACTGTACTGTTTTACATACTATTTTTAAACCAGTATACACTATATAGTGAAGATATGCTGTAAGAAGAACACTAGTACTGAATGTGGTCACACCAACACCATGATTTCATGTGTTGTGGATGCAGCTGCAGGCTTCCATTGATGAATATGATGAGATTCTGACCTCCGTGACCCTGATGACAAAGATCAAACACGACATCGCCTTCATCCACGACACGTCCAGAGTACTGCAGGAGCACCAGGAGACGTCTTCACTCCAATACCAAACCATAAACAACCGCTTCCAGAACATCACAGAGACGTGGAGGAGCAGACAGACAGACGTGAGCGACGACCTGAACGAGCTGAAGTCAGAATCACGGTCCACGCACGGACGCATCACGGAGCACGTCAATGCCGTAGACGGACGTCTGCGCGTCCTGAGTGAACGTCTGCAGGAGGTGGAGGACGGCATCAAGAGAAACGCACGAGTGTTGGATCGGACCGAGGAGGAGGACGCAAGGAAAGTCCAGGAGCTTCTGGACTGGAACTCTGGACGGGTTTCTAAACTCCAGGAGAAGCTCAGATCTCTGACCAGGAGCCGTGAGGACCTCCAGAAGAGGCTGGAGAAGACGCTTCCTCACGTCAAACAGTGGGAGAGCCGTCTGCCGGACGTAGAGGAGTCTGTCCGATCTATGCTTAAACTCCGAGCTCAGCTGAGCGACACAGAGAGGAGATTAAAGGAGCTGACGCTACAGGTGCAGGACACAGAGGAGAAGATGTTGAGAACTGAACTCATCACAGAACCGTGACGGTCACATGAACGCTGGTGATCCTGGAGTGACTCGAGATCTCAAACACTTACAGTCTGAATGACATCAAAGAAACAATCTGAGCACACAGTATAGATGTGTGTTTATCTGCTGTTCCACGTGAATGTTTTAATTATGGAGTTAAATCATTGTCAGTATTGTGTGTTGTGTTGTTGTCATGTATTTTTAAATATAACACATTTAATTTCTGCATAAAGTTTGAGCTCAGGTTCTTGTGTATCATGTGACAAGTATACAAGAGAAAAATGATTGATTATAGATCTAATACAGTACTAGAAGAATAATAAAATCTATTATTATTATTATTAATAAACTAATATATTTAGCATTCCTGTACGTCACATGATGTCATTCTTACTGTGTCAGGACTCAAATATTTCATTATATTTGACGTTAATGATATTTAATGTGTTGGTCTGTATACGCTTTATTTAACACTTATTTTTGTTTAGAGTCATTTATATTTTTGCATTTGGCAGATGTGACTTGTGGTGCATTCGAGATGTATATTTTCTCATATATATTGTTATAGATATGTATAAAGTCTAGATGACTCGCCCGCGCTGCTGGCCGATTGAGTGGAACGTCAGCATTTGGTGGCCATCTTGCGACGGGGCGCTCGCTCACTCGTAGCATTTAGTTTTGGTGGTGCAGGTGCTTTTGGATGACCATGACTTGCTTAATTTTCTACCGATTTCAAATGGTTTGGTTTGTTATAAATGTCAAAGATGTACCTATGACACTGCATACTAAAATTTTTTTTTGAAACATGTTAAAGGATCCATTATATTATAGCCACGTTAATAATGTTTGTAATAAACCAAACCGTTTGAAAATCGGTGGAGGGTTGAGCAAGTTGTGGTCATTTGAAAGTACCTGCACCATTGGAACTTAATGTTATGAGTGAGCGAGCTGTCTGAGGTAAGATGGCTGCCAGATGATGACGTTAGAGACTCCGCCGTAACACATCTAGCCTTTATACAGATACTTGATATCACTGCTGTTGTGTCTCTTATGAATGATTTGTGCTCCAGATGTTTTGCTGATTTTAATAAAACTAGATGCTATCTGAACTTCTGTGTCTTTAAATACACACACACATATATAGATAATACTCAATGTGCATATGAAATAATATCGTGCTTAAGTTCAAATGACCAACTTGCAGATGCATGAATGCCTTATAGATGCTTTCAGCAGTAACAACATAAACAAACGGCTTTTGTGGACTAAACGCAACTTCCGGTTAACTTCCACATATAATCGATAACAACAGAGTCATTTTCCAGTGGTTTATTTCTAATAACAGGAAAAATAAATAAGAAGTAAATCACCTTGGAGATCAGTAATTACATAACGGCTACCATAGCTGCAACATGCATTTGGAAAAGGGAGGCGCTAGAGAGCATTATTCGTTTGAATGCAAAATACAATTTCACCACTAGATTGGGGTAAATCCTACTTATTGTCCCTTTAACGTTACTGTGTTGTGATCCATGCTCATCGTCTTCTCTCGTCTTTAGGAAACCAAAAACATTTTATTGTCAACAAGGTCTTTGTTTCAGAGATCAGAGCCACTATAGGCTGATAAATAAATACAGACTCACTTCGCTCAATGTCTATAGAGCAGACATCAACCTTGAATGGATGGGGAGACTTTTATTTTATTAAACAAGTCCATTAAAGCTCCTCTCTGTCCTCTCTATTGTTCTAGTGTGATCGTGTTCATGCACTGATGTCCAGTCTGGAGAGATCACCGCCCGTTTCCCAGCTGAAGAGTTTGGATGAGGAGGTCTCTCTTTTAAAGGAGAGATTCTCAAACTTTACCGGACAGCGACATCAACTCCAACAGAATCTGAGTCATCTCGTCCTGGCCGTGGAGAACGTCGAGAACCAAACTCTGGTCATCTCCAGTGATGTGATGTCAAAGGTCGCCTCCGTCCGTACGGACCTGAGGCGCATGGGCGGTCTGGAGGGTGAAGTGGAGGCTCTGGTCAGCCAGACCGACACCCTGGAGGAAAAGGTCACGCAGATTGAAAAGCTGATGATCAAACGCATCGGTGATCTTCTGGCCAGCAGCATTGACCGTATTTCTGGTCTGAAGAGCTCCACGGAGAGGAACGCTCAGCGACTGGATCAGATCGGCAAACTCATTCAAGGGCTCTCTACGGCCGACAGACAGCTCTCTGATCGGATCCTGACGCTGGAGAGCGCTCAAGCTAAGATGTTGAAGATGACCACCTTCGCTACTGACCTGAAGCCCAAAGTGTTTACGATCAGACAGGACTTTATCATTATTGAATCAAAACTATCGGAGTTGACGCTGAGGATTGGACAGATCGCTGAAGATGTCATGAGAGGAGAAGAAGAGCTGGCAGAGATGAAGAAGAGTTCAGTGGAGATGAAATATCAAACACTGGAGCAGAAAGATCTCCTGACAACATGAACTCAATCTCTAATAGCATTCAAGATGTGCATTTACTGCTGCAAGTCTTTTTGTAGAAAGATGAAGTTTTATTTAAACAACACAAACAACTTTCAGTAAGACTTTATAATAAGAGTGTATTTGTTAACATGAGTAAATGCATTAGTTAACATTAACTAGCCAGGACTCCTATAGTTGATCATAATGTATTCATCTAACATATAATTGTATTAGTAAATGCTGAAATGAACATAAACTACTGAAGTATTGTTCTGTGTTAGTTCAGTTAGCTGATGCATTAACTAATGTTAACAAATACAGTTTTATTAAACTTTTAACATTTATTTGCCCCGGACAATCATACCATGCTATTAGATTAGATTATTTAAGTTTACAAGGTACTTAATAGATTAGTATTACATCCATGACCAGAACACCTTAGTATTACCATGGTATTGTTTTTAAGTGTAATGTGATATTGAATACCTAAAACAGTATTTAATTTGAGAGATGAATGAAGATTGAATCTCTTTGATGTTTTTATTGACGCAGCGACACAGAGCAGCCGAATCTTTCCAGAAGAGGAAATGATCTGATCTGATCTGTAATGATGTCTAACCTCACCCATTCAATGTCAACAAAATCAAATCATTAGACACATCAGTGTACTACACAAACTACACAACAGATCCTCATGTAAATAAAACATGACTGAAGTCATCTTAATACAAACACATTCATTAAAGAATCAACAATGAGTCACATTAAATGTGTTTACATTACACTAATAGATGTTTGTCTAAAAATGTTTAATATATAAAGAGACATTCAGATAACAAATTATTATTTTGAGAGAAAATGTGTAAAACTGACAGAACAATAAACAACATAAGTCTTTAAACGGGGGTCCTCCAAATGTTGTTTGAATACAAAAGCTTAAATAAATTAAATTAAAAATACATAACCCTAATAATAAAAATCAAAAATGAAGAGCATAACATTCCCATGATAAAATCAATTCAGCTAAATTAAAATGTTGCCAAAAGTATTTTTTTTACATCTTTGTAACGTAACCATCATAATAAAGTATGATATAGTTATGTGTGTGTGTCACGAACACTCCGCCCAGAGTTTTAAATAATTACTGTAATTAATTATATTTAATTTGTCTTCTTTAGTTCCTTATTGGCTGTGCTGGGACACGAGGCTATAAAGGTGAAGGAGGTGGATCTATTGGGTCTCTGCTAGCCGCGGGCCATTGGCACAGCCACATGCGTTCATCTTTCAGTTTTTGTTTGTCATGTTAGTTTGGAGCAGGGAGTCCTAGTTAGCGTATTTCGTTTTTGTTCTTGTTTGGTCTTATGTTTTAGGACTCTCATTTTTTCGTTTGTTATTATTGTGAGTATGGTTAAATAATTGTATTTATTTGGAATACACTTGTTGTCCTTCTATTATGTTGCATGTCCCTCAATTTCTAGACAAGTAATGTGCGGGACCGTAACATAGCTGGGGGCTCGTCCGAAATCCATTCTTGATTTATATACGTGTACTGAGGGTTATTTGGCTCCCCTTGCGATGTCTGAGGGGGATTTTATTATAATAATACCGCCCCTAAATCCAACCACGGCACTGACATTTAGTGCAGAGACGAGAGAGAAAATAATTGACAGCACAAATGAGTTTCAATTTCAACAGGCAGTGTTTGCATTTCATCAGCTCATTTTCATTTTGAAGGACACACCCAAAACGGCCATTTCTGCTCACACTTACAAAGTGGCAATTTGAACATGTTATAATAAATGATCTTTGTGGTATTTTCAGCTAAAACTTCACATGCAGACTCTGGGGACACTAAAGATTCATTTTACATCTTAAAAATGTCTTGTTAAAGCTTAAAGACCTCTGATATACAGAAGCGTGTGCGTATGTTTCCATGGGTGCTTGTTGAATTGGAGATAACCACACATGAATTGGTAAAGTTTGTAAACATTTTTATTGGTAAACAACTCTTGATACATTCAGAGACAGTGTTTGTCTTACTGTGATGGAAGAAACTATAAAAAAAACTGAAGAGATATTTTTAGAAATAATAAACAGCAGTTCACCGATTCAGCCTTCTTTGTCAGTTACTGGATCTCAATTTGGATTCATTTTCACATTTCTACCGTGTGTTAAATATCATGAATGATCATGTTTTCATGATGTATCTCAAGATCATTCAGATTCATCTTGATCTTCAGATGGACTTTCAGCTGTGCTTTCAAGTTCTTGTGGTTCTTCTGAACTCTCAGCATCTTTAAGTCCATCAAGCGTCTGTTCCACTGCCTGTAATCTCACCTGAGTCTCATCAAGAGCAGCAATGCTCACCTGTATCTCACCCAGACTGCTCTTCATCTCCTCCAGATCATCTCTCAGCGTCACTATATCTTTCACTGCTGATGTTTTGTACTCGTTCAGCGAGCTCTCGTGAGATTCATACTTTGATATAAAAGCGTCCAGTCGGTTTGTCTGCTCTGACAACGATGATGTCAGTAAATCCTCGCTCTCCTCAGTGGCCTTCAGTCTGGCCTCCACGTCTTCTCCTCTTTTCTCCACCTTCAACAGTTCCTCTCTCAGCTCCTTCTCCAGGGTCTGAAGTGCTTCGCTGGATCGGTCCTGTCCGACGGTCAGAGCCTGAAGCTGGTCGGACGTTGCCTGCATGCCGGCCCGAGCCGCAGACACCTCCTCTCGTAACGCTCCCACGGTGCTTTGCATTAGCGATCTCACGGCCTCGATCTCCTCGGACACAGACGCAACCTCCTTGTTCCTGGTCTGGAGCTCAGCACCCACCGTGGCGATCTGCTCCCTGAGCACCTCCACGTTGCCCTCGGCCACCTCGTTAGCGGTGTTGAGATTGGCCACTGCGCTGTTGATGGCCGTCAGCTCCTGTTTGAGGAACGCAGGCGTATGCTGCTCCTCCAGACGAGCCTTAAGCTCCTGAAGTTCACTCTTATATTGGTTCTGTTCTCCTGCAAACTCCGCCACGCTCTCACTGATGGAGCGACTCAGCTGGGACAGACGTTCCTCAAGGGTGCGCTCCAAAGAAGAGACGTCCTTCTCACGAGCATCCTTCACCTCCTCAATCCCATTTGTCAGATCTTGAAAGATTTTATTCTGGAGGTTCTGTAACGTTTCCTCCATCTGACGGTTCTTGTCTTCTCCTTTCTGGACTGCACGGCTGGTGCCCTGTAGATCGGCTTTAGCATCGACCACTGCTGTCTCCAAACCCTCTAAAGATGATTTTAATGAAGTTATCTGAGGAGGGAGAGAGGGATGTTTATCAATGGTTTCTCTTTACAGTAATGAAACAGCAAATCATTGTGCTTTTAGGGATGCACTGATATATCCGCCTAAATAAAAGCAATTTTCCTACAACTGGACATTGTTTGATTGTTTAAAAACAGCCAATGATCAGAGATCAGATTATATCCTGACAATCAAACCCATCAGATCTCATACTGTGTGTGATTATATTGAATTGAGTCAGAATGACAACAGTACTACAGATTGAATGCTCTGCACTTCTAGGAGTTCACAACATAATCATTTGAAACGAGAAGTAATAAAAAAACAAAGTCAGTATCGGCACAGAAACTTTATATCATGCATCTCTTTACTGCATTAATATGAATATCAGTGTGATTAAATAATTATTTAGCTTTATTGTGTAATTATTTAAAATTGCTAGATTGTGAGTTTTTAAGCGCGTGTTGACTTAATGCAGTTTGTTTTGCCTGCTCAGAGAGCTCATTCTGAATGATGTCAATCTCTCAAAACAATTAATGTTAAAAATGTAGATCAGTATCATATATTTTTGTCCTGGAAGCAGTGATTTGTAAAAAAACAGGACATTCACACATCAGACTTTCATCAGAAGTTTCCTGACACACATCTGATCTGTAGACAACAACACAAATCATCTGCACTATAAAGGCTGCCGGTCTTGATGTTTTTTATCCTGGACTTCATCACACGAGGTGTAAAGGATCTTCTTACACATGTATTATTTAATCAAGTGTCCTGTACAGCTCATGTCCTCAATCCCTGCATGCATTTGATAGTAATATTCAGTAAACAACAGCTCAAGATGATGATGATGATGGGAAACCCCAGGGTAACTAAATCCTCTCTGATCTAACCAACCAATCACAGATGACCACATCTCCTGGACTTCTGAAGGAAGTTTTACTGTTGAACTCTGGATGAGAATGAATTAAACCTGAGATTATGGGATGTCTGTGCACAACTATTAACATTTTTTACCTTTATTTCTAAACATTCATGTCTAAATGAACAGAAAAATAGCACAATAGTTCCCCACTGTTGTAATGAAGTTCATGAAAGTAATAAAAGTGAGTTTAGTGTTATATATAATGACTCTCTGTTGCAGTTAACTCAAAACAAGTTTGCAAAACAGTTAGTTAAGATAATAACATCTCTAAAGATAACAGACCTGTTGAAGCGCGTGCTCCACGTCACTGCTCAGTTCTCTGCATCTCTTCATTGATTCTTCATTTCTCAAGCTTGTAACTTTGACTTCGGATAAAACTTGTTGCAAATAAAACGCCGCGAGCCCCGCGCCTCCAGCGAGCGCCAGATAAAATATCGCATAAATAAACTTCATGAACGCGCTCGGACCTGCGACCACCGGCGCGTTCTTGGGGCTTTTCTTCGCCACGTCATCCTGCTGCTTCACGGTGGGGATTTTCTCGGCGATTGGTTGTGAATTGCTCTTATTTCTGTTCTTCACGGTCATCGTTGCGATCTGTCCGGACAGTTTTGACGCTCCGCGCCCAGTGATCTTTAAACGCCTGACGCGAGGTGACGTCACTGAGTTCTGAATGATGGAGCTGTGTGAAAATCTGTGGAGTGTTTCAGGGTTTAATCCTTCTCGGAGAGCTTTAATATGTTTACCAATAGAATAGAAAGTCGTTGTGGTCACTTTCAAACGCGTTTAAGTCTTAAAACCCTAACTTTAAGAAATAAATGAAAATATTATTCTGTATTTTTCCTGAATTTGAATGGTACTCTGCTGCAAAGCAGACGATTAAAAATGAATGTAATAAGGACTGTATGTAAAATAGAGGATATTGACTAGATAAGTTTAATGTAACGAAAACGTTTAGTATTGTGTGATGTCATTTGCCCCGCCCCTCATCTGCCCCGCCCTTCCTCCGACGTGGCAATGGCTGCAGCCTCCCGAGGTCGCATTTTTAGTCTGCATACTTATTTCAGAATATTACCAATTATAAAATTGACTATGGTTCTTCGTTAATCGTAAATTGTTGTAATATGTTTATGACTTGCGAATGTATTGCTCAGTTAACTAAAATTAACCAGGCTTGATGACGTATGCAGCCTGCATATGCGACCTCCGCAGGCTGCATCCTTCGGGTTGAGTAACGGCCAATGGCTTTTCATCAGCGCGTCCTCTCATCTTTGGTTCAAAACTATGTTTTTTAGATCTGTTTTCCAATGGCGTATGAATTGAATTGTGAAGCTTTTATCATCATATTATATAAGTTTAGCAGTGCAGAACAGAGTGCTCCTGCCATCAATAAATGGTTAATTAAGATCAGCAACAACAGCAACACATACAGAAAAGTAGACCACATTGAGATTTATTTTTTATCTAAACCCGAATAAAACAAAAGTTATTATATTAGAAATAAAACAAGAACCATTTTCATAGTCCTCTCTCTGATTTAATTGTATAATTACAATGCTTTTGAGTTTGCAATGGCAAAAAATAAACCCCTAAAATCCAGCTCATCTCGGTTTTTCATCTGAAGCTTAATCCAGACCAGGTTTCGTTGTGTGTAAATGTTTTATGTAATATATACATAAGTATTTTTTATTGTAAATTTGTCA
This sequence comes from Misgurnus anguillicaudatus, assembly GCF_027580225.2. NCBI lineage: Eukaryota > Metazoa > Chordata > Actinopteri > Cypriniformes > Cobitidae > Misgurnus > Misgurnus anguillicaudatus. The sequence continues at coordinate 32,040,656 of NC_073337.2, forward strand.
CTCCTGACCAATCAGATGCGAGGTTTGACGCTGTGTCCCGCCCACTTCAGCGTTGGCTTCGCATCGCTTTTCGCGGTGGAATTTCAATGCGCGTTCATTGAGGAAGTTGTTGCGCGCTGTGGCGCGTTCGCGTTGAACCCGCCAGAATGAGCGAGTGTAGAAACAGTTCGGACAGTCTTTATTACGAGCAGATACTGAACAGATGGTATTTCGACTATCAGGTCTTTAAAGCCTTTAACGCCTTCAGAAATGGAAATTTTACAGCCTTCACGGAGTTTATTAACATTGTTGAGGGTAAGTGTCACGAGCGCCAGTTTGTTTACATGAGCACGAGCGCGCATGTGTGTTAGCTTTAGCATGTAGCTCAACTTACGAATCACATCAATAACACCGTAACGATCATTGTGTTAAGATGCAAACTTTGGTTCACTTAAAGTATTAATTTTATTCTTTATGTTAACTCGCAGATGTGGTGGTCAGACCCATTGATGGACGCAGTGACATTATTGTCAAGCTTCGCTTCTTGCAGTTTCTGTCCAGGATCAATCATGGAGATCGGTTCGGTGAGTGAGAGCACGTGATCAGATGATAACATTTGTGATGTTGAGAGTAATATCTGTGATTGTTTCTGGTGTAGACATCACGTTTGAAGACCCTTTGACTCCTCTTGAATCTGCTCTCAATGTACTGAAGTCCATATGCAGAGACATGAAAGTCCCTCAGCGAGACCATGATCACATATCAAACTCTATCAAAGAGATGGTGAGATCATAACTATAACTAACCAAACTCTTTAGATACATTCATGTTTGTATTTTAACAGTGAATAGTTATTCTGCATCAATAGATTGTGATTGTTATGCACACTGTATGTACACTACACTTGATAGTACACCTATATTATCAGCTCTATACTATAAACTAGTATAAAGTGTATTCTTCACTGCAAAGACATTCACATAATCTATTAATGCTGGCTGTGAAATATTCTCATGACCCTTAACAGATGATTGTGTTTATTTTGCAGCTAGTTATTGTTTGTATCAAGGGTGGAGAGTTTGAGAGAGCCGAGCAGATGATCCATCAACACTTTCCTAAAGGGATGGATTCAGCTGGGAAGGTAACTTCTTATAGCTATGAAATGTTAAAGCGCAGACACGGTTTCAAACATGATTGAGGTGGAGTTTATTCTGTAGAGATTTACCAGATGGGGACATTTTACAATTGACTTGTAAATATTTGAAATAACTTGGTAAAACCAATTATCGGTCAAGTTTAGGTTAATATCAAGCAGCAACTATTAGAAAAAGAATAAAAACACATCACTGGCTCTTCTGACTGGACTGAAATATTTATTTATTGGCTCAAATGATAAACCAATGACAGCCAATTACATCTATTTTCAGAGTGCTTGTGTATTTAAAATGGCATTACAACACTGTTGAGAAGCTCATTGCTGCGGTCTCTAACTAAATGATTTATAAATTATTTCAGTGACATGTGAACAATTGCATATGTTTTTAATTAAAGGATATCTATAATATAAGTTAATGCCATTGAAGTTAAATGATTGCAAGAGCGAATCAACATAAGTTATTGTCTGGTCATGGTGGTGTAAATGCTAATATAGTTTATCGTTATACTTCGCATTATGGTCATTGTTAAAATGTGAATGACCCTTTATAGGTTTATATGTGAGTTTTTTCAGCTTATTGTGTTTTTTAATACTGGTTTGTAATGTGTTGTTTATTTTGTGTTTGTTAGAAGAAGCTGTTCATGAATCTGATCAGAAATCGGCGTCGTTCTCATTCAATACTGCAGATAAACTCATACAGTGACTTTAAACAGGACATGCTGGATTTCATTGAGAGACTCTACAGTATTCCTGAACCTTTCCTCATCAAGGTCTGATCTGTCTCTTATTAATCTCTCTATTCATGATGTTTTATATGATAAATATAAATCACTAGGTTAGCAGTGTTACAGGCTTACTTATGTCGGACATCTCAGACTTATGTCGTTTTCATATCAGGCTAATGATATTTTATTTACCTCACGTAAACCTGCTGCTGTTAGTAGATTTAAAACAAAACATGATTACACGTTTGATAATCATTTGTGGATATTATTGGGATGTAATTTGTCAATATGTGTTAAAAGAACAACTAAGGAGCTTTTAAAGTATTTTTATTGCTTATAAAAGCTAAGGATGTGTATGTTATTATTCACCTGAGTACTTGTATATCAAATAGAGAGCTGCATTGATTATATATTTTTATGGGAAGTTATCTTCACATGGGCTCCATCAACATATAATCAATGGGGATTTTTGGATTCTGCGATAAACAAAAGTTTAAAACGCCTACAGATTTTCTCCGTTAAGATCATCTTCACAAATAAACACAACTTTAATCAGTTTTGAAGTCTGAATAAATTTACGAATAAACATACAACTACAAGCAAACTACACCACAGACATTCGACTCCAACATTATCACCACCACCAAAAAAAAAAAAAACTCTGTGAATGAATCTTTTTTGGGAATTGTCCATGTTTTTGAGTTTTTCATGCATGATGATGGTTAACATCTGTGGTCCCATGTAGCAGCTTGTTAGCCATCTCACATTTTAAGACACATAAATGGTTAAAAAAAGGCACGTGTGTTTATTTTGCAGATTGAAATGTTAAAATAGCTTGAGTTTGTGTTAACCCAAGATTATTTAAAACCTAATAAAAAAACAACAACATTGATTTTGAGAGGATAAACTGAAGAGCTTAACAAATGTTTGTGTTTGCCTACAAGAATAAAGTGTTGCAGGATGGCATTTATATTTTATAACTTTATATTACTGGATTAAACAGAGAGTTCACTGAAAATGAATTTGTGTTAAAGATGTTGATGAGTCGAGAAAGACGGACGGCGAGCGACGAGTCTCCTCAGATCAGCGGCTCTGTACAGAATCACAATACAGCAGAATACACCAACATCTGCTCCACATCACCTCCATCTGGGTACAGACGCTCTTCACATCACTACTCAAACACTGATCTGTGGCCTGTGCATATCAGTCTGTCAGTGTTTTATGTCATCTGTTTGCATTAGGCTGTCAATCAGATATGTTCTTGTACTCCATCATGTGTGATATAATGTTTGTAGTGATAATGTCATACAGCATTTGCTGATTATGTGTCTATGACTGTCATGTGATGGTCATTCTTGTGTTATTTCTGTGTATTTTCTGTGCAATAGCTCAACGTTACCTCCTGCGGCCTCAGCGCAGGTGAGTTTGCAGAATCTGCGTCTGGTTTACAGTAAACTCAGTGAGGTGTACGGGGTGAGCATCCCCTTTTCACAGCTCCAGCAGGAGGTGGAGAACAAAGCCCTGCTCGAGTACAAGAGACAGACCGATACAGAGCTTCATCTGGCGCTGTCTGAGACGCAGCCGGAGTCGAATGACACAGACCAGGACTCTGAGAGCATGATGGATGTGGAGGTCCACCTGGAGCTACAGAACAACCAAGAGCAGGACTCTGAGGCTGTGAAGGACATGGAGGTCCCCGGAGACCAGAGTGCTCCTGTACAGCCCCACTACACTGGAATGACCATATCTCGCTTAGTACTGGAGGATGACAGCCAGGTCAGTGAGAATGAGTCTCAGGATGATGTCATGGCACAAGATGAAGAGTCCACACAGATCACCAATGTCTCTCCAGAAAGACCCTCTCCACAGATCATCAATGTCTCTCCGGTCAGATCCTCTCCACGGACACAATCTGGCAGGTACGTCAATGAACCCTATCTACCATCCTTACTCACAGTCCTGGTTTTATTGTGCAGAATTAAAGGCGGGGTGCATGATCTCTGAAAGACAATGTTGACAAATGAAATCACCTAAACAAACACGCCCCACACATACGCAACCCAGGCAACGATGTTGGTTAGTAGACATGCCCCTTACAGCTGATTGGCTATGTAAGGGGAACTATATAATCCCCATCCATTCGTTGGCCCAATGGCGGCAACCAACGGCATGGCCCGAAGGATTCTAGCGCATTCTGTCTTTTCCAGCACTTGCAGATGACGTTTTGGCATTATGCAATTTAGTGTTATTATCTGACTCCAAGATAAAGTGAATATAAATCGGATTGATAATTACTTTTAACAGTTGCAGAATTTTGGTGGATGTTTGGTTATTCTGCTTGAGCCCTACTTGTTATTGCATCCGTTCGTTCAGCTACTCATGTCACTTTGGACACGTTTATTAATATTTCTGCCAATTTTCAAACGGTTTGGTTTCTTACAAACGTTATTTAAGTGGCTATAATTCTGCATGCTTTAACATGTTTCATGAATTTTTTATTTATTTTTAGTATACGTATGCAGTGTCATAGGTACATCTTGGAGGTTTGTAACAAACCATACCGTTTGAAAATCTGTGGAGAGTTGGGCAAGTTGTGGTCATTTGGAAGTGCCTGTACCATTGAGGCTCAGTGCTACGAGTGAGTGAGCGCCCTGTGGTGGGATGGGCGCCAAAATGCGGACGTTCCACTCAATTGGCCAGCAGCGCGGGCGAGACATCTAACCTTAATACATATCTATGGATACATCATAATTAACTTATCATGCAATAACTTTTGTAGCAACACAGAGTAATCCAAACACAATTTATTAGCCAGGTAGGAAGGTCATAATTCAAAGTCAATTCACAATCCAATTAAAACATGAAAAATCAAATGATATAGATATAGAAAGTCCCCGTCTGAATCGTAGATAGTTGTTTTCCTGGTAACTCACTTTGCCCCCATGCAGTGTCCTTTGGGGAGGTTTTATCTTTATTTAGGAAATTGTCCTTACAGCTACAAGTGTCTTTTGGTACTCGGCCCAACTCCCTTTTCCAAAGCGTTTCATAACAAACGTGCGCTCTGCCTTTTAATTGGTCATTTCAGAAAAAGTAACTTGAAATAGAAACGTCTTTTCCAGACACAGAGTTGTTAGTCCAGAGTCTCATCCTGGGACTCCAACACGTCAGACGCATCACAGCTGCTCTCCGTCTGTCAGTCACGCACATGCAGAGAAACGGAAAGAGACTCCAGCACGTCGGACGCGTCAAAGCAGCCCTCCGTCTGTCAATCACACGCATGGAGAGCAACAGAACGAGACCCCAACGCGTCAGACGCGTCAAAGCAGCTCTCATGCAGAGAAACTGAGAGCGAGTCCTGCACGTCAGACACGTCAAAGCAGCTCTTCGTCTGTCAGTAACGCACATGCAGAGAAACAGAACGAGACCCCAATGCGTCAAATCAGCTCTCTGTCTGTCAGTCACACGCATGCAGAGAAACAGACAGAGACTCCAGCGTGTCAGACGCAGCACAGCAGCCCTCATGCGAAGCAACAGAAAGAGACTCCAGCGCGTCAGACGCGTCACACCATCTCTCCGTCTGTCAGTCATGCGCATGCAGAGAAACAAAACGAGACCCAAATGCGTCAAATCAGCTCTTTGTCTGTCAGTCACACGCATGCAGAGAAACAGACAGAGACTCCAGCGCGTCAGACGCAGCACAGCAGCCCTCATGCGAAGCAACAGAAAGAGACTCCAGCGCGTCAGACGCGTCACACCATCTCTCCGTCTGTCAGTCATGCGCATGCAGAGAAACAGAACGAGACCCCAACGCGTCAAAGCAGCTCTCTGTCTGTCAGTCACACGCATGCAGAGAAACAGACAGAGACTCCAGCGCGTCAGACGCAGCACAGCAGCCCTCATGCGAAGCAACAGAAAGAGACTCCAGCGCGTCAGACGCGTCACACCATCTCTCCGTCTGTCAGTCATGCGCATGCAGAGAAACAGAACGAGACCCCAATGCGTCAAATCAGCTCTCTGTCTGTCAGTCACACGCATGCAGAGAAACAGACAGAGACTCCAGCGTGTCAGACACAGCACAGCAGCCCTCATGCGAAGCAACAGAAAGAGACTCCAGCGCGTCAGACGTGTCACACCATCTCTCCGTCTGTCAGTCATGTGCATGCAGAGAAACAGACAGAGACTCCAGCACGTCAGACGCGTCAAAGCAGCTCTCTTTCTGTCAGTAACACGCAGACTCCAGCGTGTCAGACGCAGCACAGCAGCCCTCATGCAAAGCAACAGAAAGAGACTCCAGCGCGTCAGACGCGTCACACCAGCTCTCCGTCTGTCAGTCATGCGCATGCAGAGAAACAGAACGAGACCCCAACGCGTCAAAGCAGCTCTCCGTCTGTCAGTCATGCGCATGCACAGAAACAGAACGAGACCCCAACGCGTCAGACGCGTCAAAGCAGCTCTCTGTCTGTCAGTCACACGCAGACTCCAGCGCGTCAGACGCAGCACAGCAGCCCTCCAGATGTGAGTCATGTGCATGCAGAGAAACAGACAGAGACTCCAGCATGTAAGGCACGTCAAAGCAGCCCTTCGTCTGTCAGTCACATGCATGCAGAGAAACAAAACAAGACTCCAGCACGTCAGACGCATCACAGCGGCTCTCCGTCTGTCAGTTACACGCATGCAGAGAAACAGAACGAGACGCCAGCGCGTCAAATGCGTCAAAGCAGCTCTTCGTCTGTCAGTCACGTGCATGCAAAGCAACAGAACCAGACCCCAGCACGTCAGAAGCGTCACAGCAGCCCTCCATCTGTCAGTCATGCGCATGCAGAGAAACAGAGCGAAACTCCAGTGCATCAGATGCGTCACAGCAGCCCTCCGTCTGTCAGTCACACGCATGCAAAGAAGCATCGCAACAAGAGGTGAGTCTCAGCCCTTCAATGACCTGCTGGATGATTAATGTAAAAATTTTATAAAGGTGGTCCAAATAAAAAAGCTCTTGATTTGTCAGATGATGATGGTTCAAACCAATTCTTGATGTTGAACACCTGCAGCCTCCCAAATCTAAATCAAAATCGTGTTGCTGGGGTACCTTTGTAAGATTGCCAGGGAGTGAATTAGCATCCACCAGTGATTGTACTTCTAGCCTTAAGTGAAATTATCAAACCCTCATTTCTTTACAATTTTCTGATGCAGAGATATAGGCATTTTTTTGTTTTGTTTCTAGGGGACCTCTGTTTGATTTGCTAGGGAGTGAATTGTCATTCAACAGTGATTATACTCCAACACATACTTCACACAAGTGAAAAAACTAAACCCCTGTGTCTCTACAATATTCTGATGCAGAGTTATAGGGCTGGTTACGCTCGCTAGTACAGTTTAATCTTAGCCCACTGTACTCTGCAACTTTTGTTGTCCACTGATTTTTCTGTGTTTTTTCCTGATTTGATTAATGTAAAACTGACTTAAACAATTAAACTGTGAAAAGCTCTATATACAGTGAGAAAAATAAGTATTTGAACACCCTGCTGTTTTGCGGGTTCTCCCACTTGGAAATCTGACATTTTCATTGTATGTGCGTGTCCACTGTGAGAGACATAATCTAAAAAAAATCCAGAAATCACAATTTATGATTTTTTAAAAACTATTTATTTGTATGATACAGCTGCAAATAAGTATTTGAACCCCTGAGAAAGTCAATGTTAATATTTGATACAGTAGTCTTTGTTTGCAATTACAGAGGTCAAACGTTTCCTGTAGTTTTTGACCAGGTTTGCACACACTGCAGGAGGAATTTGGGGATTTTGGCCCACTCCTCCACACAGATCTTCTTTAGATCAGTCAGGTTTCTGGCCTGTCGCTGAGAAACACGGAGTTTCAACTCCCTCCAAAGATACTCTATTGGGTTTAGGTCTGGAGAATGGCTAGGCCACGCCAGAACCTTGATATGCTTCTTACAGAGCCACTGCTTGGTTATTCGGGCTGTGTGCTTCAGGTCATTGTCATGTTGGAAGACCCAGCCTCGACCCATCTTCAATGCTCTAACTGAGGGAAGTAGGTTGTTCCCCAAAATCTCACAATACATGGCCCCGGTCATCCTCTCCTTAATACAGTGCAGTCGCCCCGTCCCATGTGCAGAAAAACAGCCCCAAAGCATGATGCTACAACCCCCATGCTTCACAGTAAGGATGGTGTTTTTGGGATGGTACTCATCATTCTTCTTCCTCCAAACTTGTTAGTGGAATTACGACCAAAAAGTTCTGACCAGATGATTTTCTCCCATGATTTCTCTGGATCATCCAAATGGTCATTGGCAAACTTAAGACGGGCCTGGACATGTGCTGGTTTAAGCAGGGGAACCTTCTGTGCCATGCATGATTTCAAACCATGACGTCTTAGTGTATTTCCAACAGTAACCTTGGAAATGGTGGTCCCAGCTCTTTTCATAGTAAATGGTAAATGGACTGCATTTATATGGCGCTTTCATTGACCAATGGCCATCCAAAGCGCTTTACATATTGCCTCAAATTCACCCATTCACTCACTTATTCATACATTGACGGCAGTGTCAGCCATGCAAGGTGCCGTACAGCTCGTCGGGAGCAACTTGGGTTAGGTGTCTTGCTCAAGGACACCTCGACACTTGGTCAGGTGGAGCCGGGGATTGAACCACCAACCACCCCTCATTGACCAGCTCCTCCTGTGTAGTTCTGGGCTGATTTCTCACCTTTCTTAGGATCATTAAGACCCCTTGAGGTGAGATCTTGCATGGAGCCCCAGTCTGAGGGAGATTGACAGTCATGTTTAGCTTCTTCCATTTTCTAATGATTGCTCCAACAGTGGACCTTCTTTCACCAAGCTGCTTGGCAATTTCCCTGTTGCCCTTTCCAGCCGTGTGGAGGTGTACAATTTTGTCTCTAGTGTCTTTGGACAGCTCTTTGATCTTGGCCATGTTAGTAGTTGTATTCTTACTGATTGTATGGGGTGGACAGGTGTCTTTATGCAGCTAACAACCTCCAACAGGTGCATCTAATTTAGGATAATAAATGGAGTGGAGGTGGACATTTTAAAGGGAGACTAACAGGTCTTTGAGGGTCAGAATTGTAGCTGATAGACAGGTGTTCAAATGCTTTTTTGCAGCTGTATCATACAAATGGATAGTTAAAAAAATCATACATTGTGATTTCTGGATTTTTTTTTTGGATTGTGTCTCTCACAGTGGACGTGCGCCTATGATGACGATTTCAGACCCCTCCATGATTTCTAAGTGGGAGAACTTGCAAAATAGCAGGGTGTTCAAATATTTAATAAATTAACTTGACTTTTTTAATCTGTTGCTAGGGTGCCTTTTTTGGTTGCTAGGGAGTGAATTGGCATCTGATGCATCTGTGATTTTACTTCAACCACAAGAGAAACAATCCAGCCCTGTGTCTCTAGGATTTTTTGATGCATGGATATAAGGCTTTGTTGTTCGGTTGCTAGGGTACTTTATTTGGTTGCTAGGGAGTGGATTGGCAGTGGCCATGATGATACTCTATAGGCTGCTTTCCAGTTTAAGTAATATAAACCAACCCCCATGTCAACATGACATTCAGATATTAAGATATAACTCTTTGAATTTGTGTTGTTAGGGGCTTAATACCTCTTTAAGGATCCTGAGAGATGTTTAGATTCATTACTTGTGTTCATTTTGAGGAAAAACAAAAGGCATGGGTGTATTTTAAGATATGACAGAGCGAGTTTTTTACACTGGAAAGACCCCTGTGGTTGGGTTACTCATTGAAATCATTTCTCATTCATCTACACACGGGTACCACATAGAGCTAGATTTTAATTTGAATATACTTCATAGTGATGTGAAAGGCATACAATTTTCTGTTAATCTGTGTTCATACTATTATATTTGGAAGGGTGGTCCTCAAATGTTTTTAAACAATCATTGGTGGGCCGTGAACAAAAGGTTGAGAACCTCAGAGCTAGAAGATGTGAAGCAGAGACCTTTTGTCTGGATCTTTCTATACTGTATTTGGTTAATGTCCCTGATCCTAAAATATTACAGCTGCACACAGCAAGACATAAACTAGACTAAGATGATCTGCTTTATGCATTCATATACTATGATGCCTTCAGTCCATAACTTAAAGGTTTTCTGCATTGAAATCTTTTAGACCCAGAATTGTCAGCAGTCCAGAATCTGAACCTGAGGAGCAAACAGAAGTTCAGAGAGAGACTCATAACAACAAATCTTCATCTGGAGAGAAACCGAGAGAAACTTCAGCGCATCACAGCAGTCCTCCATCTATCAGTCACACACACAGAAAGAAACACAACAAGAGGCGAGTTCCTGAAGGATCGTTTATGATTTCTCTAACATGATGCTCACTCTGTGTGGATATGATGCATTGCTACACACATCCTATGGTGCAAGTCATACAATATAAACTATAAATCACTCCCACATACTGATAATATAAACACCTTAAATCCACTGTAAGCTTCTGTCAGATGTTTAAAACATGAGATGAGTCTTCTAGTGAATATAGTTAAGGGTTTCCATGAAGTACATTAGTTGTGCATCATGGACTTCTTCTCTAAAGTGATGTGAGACAGCTGCTGCTTCATCTGTTATATTTATTTATTTATTTATTTATTTATCTGTGGACAGAAATGTGAAGTGTGTTTGTGTTTTTTTTAGGAACAGAATTGCTGAATCTGATTCAGATCAACAGACTGAAGATCAGACCGAGACTTCTGTACATCAGACACCAGACAAACAACATGACAAGAGGTGCGTTCATCATCTGAGAGATGATATTAAATGTATTTGTATCTTTAGAGATTTCATCTCTCTGTGGATTCACACTGTAATAAAGTCACTTCAGATTCAATTTAACTTTAGTTTAATTCACAATAAACAGAAATCAGTCAATAAGTGAATACGTTAAGAGCAGTGTAACCAAACGTAGTTTTTATTTGTATTTCAGGTTGATAGTTGTCAGTGATTCAGACTCAGACTTTGAGCGTCAGACAGAAATTCATCATAACATCACAGCGTCTGTCAATCATTCACATCCAGAGAAACCGAGAGAAACTCCATCACATCAAACACAAAACAGCGGCGGGAAGAAACATAAAGACAAGAGGTGATGAGGATTATAATGAATGTTTGATTCTCTTTCTCTTCTTATCTTCATAACTGTGCATCTGTTTTCTGATGTATTCAGTCTGTTATATATAACACAACTAAAACTGATTTTCTGTAACATAAACTCATCGTACATCATGTAAAGATCATCCATCTTGTTATCTTGAATATTGACTGAATAAGATCATGACAAAGATTGAGATCAATGAGTGAAAAGCACTGTGTTCATCTCACATTTAAAACTCAATTCTTCTCAACAGAGACAACTAATAGAAGTAAATAAATGCTTGCATTTGAATATCTTTTTCTGAAAAGCCAACAAAAATGAAGGCTCTGAAAATATATGAATGTTTTATGTGAGTGTCGTTCGTTTTAAAGACTTCATGACATGAATCTCCTTCTCTTGTATTTCAGGCCGAGGATTGTGAGTGATTCAGATTCTGATTCACAGCGAGAGACGAATTCACATCTGTCATCCATCATAGAAACACACACAGAGAAACAGCGTGAGAGGTCATTCATCTGTCTTACATGTTTTATTTGTGTGTGTCTGTGTGTGTGTGTGTGTGTGTGTGTGTGTCTGTGTGTGTGTGTGTGTGTGTGTGTCATATAAATGAATGAAGCGTGTGGACTCTGATGTTTGTGACAGGGCCAGAAGATGGATGAACATCTCAGGATCTCGTGAGGATTGGAGTGATGAGGAGTCATTGTTTGGTGCCACTGCAGGTAAATCTTTCAGTATTATTAACTGATCATATTAACAATCCTTAAGGTGATGTGTAGTTAGTTAGTTAGTTAGTTAGATGGGTTATCAATTAGAAACACAACACTGGGCACAGGTTTGTGCTGCTGATGTTGATGAACACAAACTACATCTATGTGCTGAGTCTGATCTACAAAAACTGATAGTTTTGTTTTTTTACTTCTTGTTTCAAATAATAAAGATGATGAAAACTAAGAGTCCAGAGCTTACAAACTGCAGTTCTGTTGTCATTGTGACTGAATTCATAATAATCACACATCATGAGATCTGATTTGATGATAAGAATATAATCTGCCCTGATCATCACCTGAACACATTGCTCTTATCTGCAGAAAGTGATTATATGGTGATTTATCGGTGCATCCCGAAGGGCAACCTATAGATCTCTCTCGTGAAGCCATACAGAAGTGACTTAAACTGTAATTCATTGACTGGCCACCCAAAAGTGACTCAATACCCACAAACCCATTTACAGCAGAAAATAATGTGCTTACAGTCTTTTAAAAAGTGTTTTTTGCTCTTTATGACAACTGTGAGGGTGGTGAACTTCTTTGTAACTCATCCATTTTAATTATATTACGCTTTAAAGTACTGCATAATTAAAGGCGTGACGGGTGAACTTCACTGCTTTCACTAGAGTCCAGCTAGGTTGGTGTGGTTTCAGCAACCAGTCACCTCAGCTTCACTCACGTCTCACTTCTTTACCCATTTTTTGTTATCTGTGAGTGATATGTGGGATGCACGGTCAAGATGGCGACTGCAGGCACCGCCTACTATTGGCTTAAAAAAAGCTCTTCACAACCCTTTGAGTGACGTCACGGACACTACGGCCATCGTCTTTACAGTCTATGATGCATCCCTAATATTTCCTGATCTGAATGCAAACTTATCTCTTCATCCTGCATCTCTTTCTCTGTTTCAAGGTCCATCACGTAAAGAGAAACAAACCAGAAAGGTGAGAATGAATATTTGTTGTCATTTATTCTGTCAGTAATAAATTGATTGTGATTTCTGGTTAAAGTAATGAGGGATGTTTAATTGTGATATCTGGTTAAAGTAATGAGGGATGTTTAATTGTGATTTGTGTGGTGTTGTTGCAGAAGTGGACGGTTGAAGAGTCAAACTGGTTAAAGGACGGCGTGCTGCGTTTTGGCGAGGGCCGATGGGGGAAAATTCACTCGGCGTTCCCATTTAAAGACCGCACACCCGTAAACCTGAAGGACCGCTGGAGGACCATGAAAAAACTCAAACTTGTGTAACAGCTGATTTTATGTAAAGCTCTTAACTTTTCACAAGTTAAGAAAAAACTGGAATATATCTTTTATAAAAAAAATTGTAAATTGTTCCTAAATGCTATTTTAAAAAAGTTTTAATTTTTTCTTTTTTGTATTAAACGATTGACACATTTGTGCAACGATGTTGTTTTGACAGCGTTTTAAGAATAAAACTGAACATTCATGTTTAACTGGTGTGATATGTAAATAAAGTTACACATCTCATTTCTGGAAGTATAACAGTTTGTGTGCAACCTTGCAAGAGAATGACAATCAACACAAATGTAAATGTGTAGTGTATGTGTATTTATACAAGCAGAAGAATCTGTGTCGTCTGTGACACTTCATCATTATATAAAGTTCATCCCTGTCAGTCATGTGAACACACATCATCATCTTAACTCCACGTTGTGTTTGACTTCATCTACACCTGATGTTTAATATCTTAAGATTCCTCCCATTAAATATCTGCTGGTTACAGCACTAAAATACAAGCAGATAACCAAAAACACAGTGACAGTTTCCAGCAATCTTGGTATCTATTATAACATTAAATCACTTACAGCACAATAAAGCAATATAAACACTGTTTATCCATCAAGAATTTAGCTTTTTATCGAAAAATAGAAAACCTAAATGTTAATGCAAAATAAGACTTGCGAATATTGTTCTGCATTATTAAATAGCTTTAGTTAAATCACTAAATGAAATAAAGTTAAATGTAAAAAAAAATGATTGAGTTACGAGTTTTATTATGATTTAATTCTAGACGTAATTAATCACTTCATATAGATTCTCCTACAGTAAATTCATTTGTCAATGTTTCAAAGCTCATTTATTTCTTTAGCATATAATCTTATTTAAAGCACTTCACAGATAAATCAACTGAAACAATACTGTAAAAAAAACAATTCACAACCGTCACAGTGTTGATAATCTCAAAAGAGAAGTTCATATATCTGATTAGTTAGCAGTCACAGCTCTTTCTGTCAGCAGTAAATGTGTTTGAATGATCGATAGATCTTGAGTTTGTTTTGAGTGTTACGGTGTGTGAATCATGACAGATATCCTCCTGTGTGACCTTCATCCCGTTCATCATCATCAGTTCTCGTGCCATCATCACAAACGCTTCATCAACGCCCTGAGACTCTTTAGCTGAAGTCTCCAGCGCTGCCACCATCTCTCTCTCATCTGCTAGTTTACAAGCATCTTTAAACTCAACCTGACGCTCGGCCTCCAGATCACACTTGTTACCTGTGAACAACAGATTTGATTCATTATAAAGTCATACAAAGGCCAGATGACATTTATTACACTGTAACAACAAAAAGTTTTCTGTATAGACCTACTGAAAAACAACAATATTCAGCTTTATTTCTTCCATACAGTGTGTTTACCTCGTGTATGTTGTCACACTGTATGAATGTGTAAATAGCTTGTTTCTTGATATTAAAAATGATATGTAGATGTCACATAATTATATAACACAATTTAGGAAGAATCTTTACAGCACCTTTATTTTTAATGATATAAATATAAAAGTGCTGATGTTGATATAGAAAGGTTATAAGGTCACAAGGGTCCCTGCAGCAGATTTTGTCATTTATTCTCAGGATTTATTATCAAGTGTTTTGAGATAATCATCTGAGATGTGTCTTATTTTTACCTATCAAAGCCATCAGAACGTTTGTTGCTCCAAATTTCTGAACCTCATGAATCCAGCGCGGGACAGAATCAAACGTGGCCTGTCGGGTGATGTCATAGGCGATCATGGCTCCGTGTGCACTGCGATAGTAACTCTGTGTGATGGTGCGGAAACGCTCCTGTCCGGCCGTATCCCAAACCTGCATCTGTAAGACACGAAGCATAAGACAAAAACAATCATGACTCGATTTTAAATCATTCACAACATCAACATGAAGGATGAATGAATGCATGGATGAGTGCAAATATAAATACGGATGAATGCATAGATAGATGGATTGATAGGATGGATGGATGGAAGGATTTAACTTTACTAAAATATGAGTGTAAGATATGATCCTCTCTGTGTTGTTGTGTAGAGATGTTGATTATGTTTCTGCTGACAGGTCTGATTGTTCCTGTGAAGCTTCACTGAGATGTTCAGTACTGTGATAACATTAATTCATCATCATAGTAACAGGTGCACTGCTCACACACACACACACACACACACACACACATCTCTCTATCACTGTTTGTTTTTCTTTCTCTCTCTCTCTCGAATGTCATTTTTACCCATAACAATGTTTTCTCTCACTGCTTGGGGCATCATAGTATCCCCTGCTACTAAAATAACTTTTTAGCTAAATCTAAACATGATTGTAACACACAAATGAATTCCTTAAAGTGCAGAAATGATAAAGCTAATATATAAAAATAAAAAAAATGGTCCTAAAATGGTTCAGGTCATACTTAGAAGGTTATTATGTGAGTATAGGTGACCATAAATCTGAGTGGACATACATGACATATGGAGTCCCGCAAAGCTCGATTCTTGGGCCACTCCTAACCCCTATATGCTCCCACTAAGCCAAATAATGAGAGAGAACCAAATCACAGTTATGTAGACGACACTCAGATCTACTTCGACTACAGCCCCATTGACTCGCTGTGCAAATGCATTGATGAAGTTAACAGTTGGATGTGCCAAACTTTCTTCAGTTAAACAAAGAGAAAACTGAAGTCATTGCGTTTGGAAACAAAGATGAAGTTCTCAAGGTGAATGCATACCTTGACGCTATAAAACTAAAAATCAAGTCAGGAATCTTGGTGTTATTCCGGAGTCTGACCTTAGTTTCAGTAGTCATGTCAAAGCTAAAACTAAATCAGCATATTATCATCTCAAAAATATTACAAGAATTAGATGCTTTGTTTCCAGAAAAGACTTAGAGAAAACTTGTGCATGCTTTCATCACCAGTAGGGTGGATTATTGTAATGGCCTCCTCACAAAAAGACTATTAGACAGCTCCAGCTCATTCAGAACGGTGCTGCCAGGATTCTGAGCAGAACCAGAAAATATGAACATATCACACCAGTCCTCAGGTCTCTACACTGGCTACCAGTTACATTTAGGATTGATTTTAAAGTATTATTAATGGTATATAAATCACTCAATGGACTAGGACCTCAATACATTGCTGATATGCTCATTGAATATAAACCCATCAGATCACTCAGATCATTAGGATCACATCAGCTAGAAATATCAAGGGTTCACTCAAAGCAAGGAAAGTCAGCTTTTAGCTTTTATGCCAGTCGCAGCTGGAACCAGCTTCCAGAAGAGATCAGATGTGCTCCAACAGTAGTCACATTTAAATCCAGACTCAAAACACATCTGTTTAGTTATGCATTTACTGAATGAGCACTATGCTGCGTCCAAACTGATTGCAATATTTTTTATATGCACTATTTTAATTCTTTTATATTTCTCTTGTTTTATATTCTTATGTTTCCTTTTCTTGATCTTCTTTTAATTGTAATTCATGTCCAGGGTGTTTAGACTAACACGGCAGTAATTATGAAATAGTTGTTGCAGTGCAGCACTAGAATTACATTTCAAAAGTGTTCAGTGTGACGGGCACACAGCGTGATTGTGAAAGAGTCTGTGAAAGTGTAGTGAGCAGCACGGGAGAAAAAGATATCTTATATATTGTGACTTTTATTCCTGTTTTATTCTTTTTCACACAATTAAACTGTTTTTATTAAAATCACATTCATTTTATGATATTTTAAATTCTCATGTATCTTTGATTTTTTGTGTGTCTTTTATTTATACATACTTTTTTTCTCTTATATATTGTTTTCTCATTTCTTTTGAATGAGCTCTGTGTATGAAATATGCTATACAAATAATCTTGACTTGCCTAAGCCAGCAAATATTGTTGGTAATATATTCAGTCATTTATAACATTGAAAAACAACAATTTGACCAAATATTTACAAAAAACTAAAAAGTCTTGATTGTATAGTTGACAGCTGATATTAATGCTGTACTAATGTGGTTTTATTCTGTTTACTTTTACCCATCAGCTATAGTATGATACTTATTTTAGTTACATTTTTGAGGTTTTTTCATGTCTTTTTAAAGTTTCTAAATGACACTGCTGGATTTTTTTCTCCCAAAAAGTGAATATAATCTGACTCTGTGTTACTGTATCTGCTGTTATATTGCCTTTGTGGCCAGTTTTAATGTGACAACTAGCCCCTTTCCTGCATCTTTTTCTTTTCCATGTAAAACTTGAAACTAAAGAAACTAAAAGCTACTCTTGAAGGAAAGGTTAGGTGACTGTTTTCATCCCCTCAGGGAAACTAAAGAAAGGATTTTGTCTAATCTCTATCTCTTTCTGATGTAAACAGAGTAGTATTGTGTGTATTTAAATCATCAGATCCTGTTGAGTCGTGATGTGCGACATATTTGATTATAATGCGTGAGGCTTGATAAACCTGCACAACCAGTCCTGCAGAACTCCTGCTGGTTAAACTAGTTCAGTGTGACGTTGAGATGTAATCGAACTAACCTCGTGTATAACCAGCTTTATCACATACAAGTTTCTTCTGATAAAATAAGCGTATAAATGTGAGAAATGTTTCATGTTTTAGTAATAAATGAATGTAAAGAATGAAGACCTTGACTCTCTTGCCCTCGATGTTGATGGTCCGAACAGTGAAGTCCACTCCAATCGTGTTCTGTTGTCTCTCTGAGAAGATCCCAGATTTAAATCTCTGTATCACGCACGTCTTCCCCACGTTTGAATCTCCTATAAGAATAATCTTGAAGAGGAAATCAAAGGAGTCTTCAGACTCTGATCCAGAAATCTGATCGCTCCACGTCTGATCCTGTTCTTCCATCTTCTTCCTGATGTTCTTCTCTTAATATAATCTTGTGTGTAAGAGACTTTCTTCAGCACAACTCCATGAATCAATCTTCATCTGAGATCCCATACTTTAAAGTGTTGATCTGGTGCTCAGGTGCTGCTCTTAACAAACCTTCCTCACGTATCAAACTTCCCCTGAGACCTTCAGCTTTTCCCATCTGTATTTCCACAGCAAACTACTGAACTGAGATCAGCTCTCACTGATATTTGCTGTTGGAGGTCAAACTTCTGCTGGTGTTAAAGTTTTTCCATCTGAAGATCTCTACAGTCGCTCACACAGTCTCTGTGTTCAATCTCTCTGAGTCTCGTGATCTCTCACTTTTCCTTCACAGCAAGGTTTAGCAGGTGAAAGGGCCACCTGTTCATCTACTGCATTATGGGT
Organism: Misgurnus anguillicaudatus; assembly: GCF_027580225.2. Lineage (NCBI taxonomy): Eukaryota > Metazoa > Chordata > Actinopteri > Cypriniformes > Cobitidae > Misgurnus > Misgurnus anguillicaudatus. Next base: position 32,058,973 of record NC_073337.2, read on the forward strand.
AATGTAGTCATCAGAGAGGATCAACACTGCCTCACATTAAATGTTAAATATACACAGCTCTGTTCATACATGACTCCGTGCATGAAACTCTCAATCAACTCATTTCAATTCATTCTTAATGTTTAGTGTATCTTCCTGATGTTAATATATCACATTTGAATGGAGAAAAAAATTCTAAACTCAAAAAACTGCCTCATTTAAAGTGACAGATTTAGCTAACTGGCCTGGCAGCAAATGTTAATAAACTTACATTTCCTGTAAATTAAAGTTTGTTTAGGTTACTTTATTTACATCCACAAGTAAAGTGATAATGACATCCATTCATGACACAATTCCAAAACACATCCTAACAATAATACATACATAACTACACCAACATACGTATATTCATAAATAAAACACTGTGGTAGCAGGTGGGGTTGAATGAGCTTAACAAAATGAAAATAACGTTTGCATAAATGTTTGATGTAATTGGGTGAAATCATAGAATAAAAATATTGTGCACTAAGTATGTGTACAGTAAATATTATTGTGTGGATACATAACATTAGAAACATTACTGTAAATATGTAATTACATGCATACTTATATATTTACATAATATAATAAGTATATTCAACTCTTAAAGTATATTAAAAGTCTCTTTGAGAAAAAAGATCACAGTATGTGCTACATGCATATGCATTTAAAAAAAATAGGCTACATAAGATGCAGAACCACAAACCCAGCAAACATAATCAAAAATTATTCATGTAAAATTATAAGAATGCGTTTAAAACTTGTTTTTATTACATTATTATTACTAACAAACACCTAAACTGAAACGGAACCAATCTTAAAACGTCAAATAAACTTGTACGTTCACTAAAGAGACTTTTATTTTAAAAAGTCCATCAGACGATCATCGGCCGGAAGCGGATCGTCTGTCTCACGCTTCCCTATTCCAACTCTTCCGGTCGCGTGCGGGTTTACAGCACACCCCAGAATCACCATGGTGAGCGATATATTGATTAAAATATAATTTAAATGTTTAATTGAACCGAATGAGAAATGATATCGTGTTATAGGACAAATGTAGCGGGTTTACGAGGACTTTAATCATAAATAGAGCTGATTCATAGTGAATGTGTGCATGCCCGGCGCGTCATATGCGCGTGAACAATGAAAAAGAAAATGTACAAACGTCAGTAACGCTACTTCACAAAATGCTGATTATTAAACAGTTTGTTGCAGTATGAAGTGTTAAATATTAAAACTATTTATCATTAAACTCTCTCATGTGCGCCAACGGCTCTGCCTTTGTGTGACAGTGAGATGCGCATGCGCTGTAAATCTATAATATTATATATAAATGATTCCTGTATGATGAGTATTATAATGTTTGAGAGTGTTTATGTTATTTAAACATTTTCATGTCAGATGTGTGTTTGTGTGATGCTTCAGTAGTGTCATCAGATGTTTCTAGTGTTTTCTAAGGGAGGAGTCTAAACGGGCTGACATCAGTACACATCTATATATGAGCATCACACTGTTCTCTTCATATATTACCACTCTTATACATTAATAATCATAGTTTAACATTAGAAAACATTCATAAACATCTTACAATACCAAAATGCAAACCTTTATGTCTGTGGTGTCAGAATATGAGATTTACTGATGATGAATAATTTTATGATGTAATATTTCAGGCGTCTTTATCAATGGCCCCAGTAAACATCTTCAGACATGGAGCTGATGAAGAGAAAGCTGAGACTGCTCGACTGGTGCGTACGCTGCAAACAGATTCATTCATCATCATTAAATGTTTCAGATATAATTAATAGTTAATTTATGATGTGTTTTAGTCTTCTTTCATTGGTGCGATCGCTATTGGAGATCTGGTGAAGAGCACGCTGGGTCCTAAAGGAATGGTAAGAGTCATCATCACATATGCTGTTGTGAATACGGTTTGTGACCGTTCATGATGTTAACTGGGCAACTTTACAGGACAAGATCTTATTGGGTGGCGGTAAGGAAGGTAACGTTACGGTGACGAATGACGGAGCGACCATCCTGAAGGCCATCGGTGTGGATAACCCTGCCGCTAAAGTGCTCGTGGGTGTGTACGCCATTGGTTACATATGTTTATATTATTTCCTGCTTTGCCGTTTGTGAGTGGCTTATAAGTGTGTGTGTGTTTATATTTCAGACATGTCTAAAGTTCAGGACGATGAAGTCGGTGATGGGACGACATCAGTTACTGTGCTGGCCGCTGAGCTGTTGCGGGTACATCACCACACGTGTCATATAATGAATCCTCATGATGTCTGTGATGATGATATTACTGATGTTTTCTTGTTTTGTTTGTGCCATAGGAAGCCGAGCTTCTGATCGCCAAGAAGATTCATCCTCAGATCATCATCTCTGGATGGAGAAAGGCGACTCAAGCTGCCCGTGATGCCCTCAGAGAGGCAGCAGTGGATCATGGGAATGATATAAGTGTGTTGTCCTGTGACGCGTACGCTGCTGGTGGTTTGTGTGAAATATTAAATCTCTTGAGTTTGTCTGTAGGAATGATGAGGCTAAATTCCAGGAGGATCTGTTGAACATCGCCCGCACGACTCTCTCATCAAAGCTGCTCACCCATCATAAGAATCACTTCTCTAAACTAGCCGTTGAAGCTGTACTCAGACTGAAGGGATCAGGAAATCTGGAGGCCATTCATGTCATCAAGAAACTCGGAGGCAGTTTGACCGACTCCTACCTTGATGAAGGTGATTATGTTTGATTGGAATGAAACATTGAAGCATTTATTCATTCTTTTTTTAAAAAGTAATTAATTAGACATTTTTATTTACAAGATTATATTTATTTTCCTCCATTACTCTGTGTTTGTGTGATGGTTGCGTGTACTCATCTTACTCTTGTGTATTTGGCTGTGAATGTGTGTCACAGGGTTTCTATTGGACAAAAAGATCGGTGTCAATCAACCCAAGAGGATCGAGAACGCCAACATTCTCATCGCTAACACTGGGATGGACACAGATAAGATCAAGGTACATGAAGTGATTTCCTCTCTCTCCTCCTGATGTTTTATCAGTGTTTAACCGCTGACCGCATCCATTCGCAGATCTTCGGCTCCAGGGTTCGTGTGGACTCCACGGCTAAAGTGGCTGAGATCGAGATGGCCGAGAAGGAGAAGATGAAGGAGAAAGTGGAGCGGATCCTCAAACACGGCATCAACTGCTTCATCAACAGGTGTGAACACATGTTTTAATTTTCAAAAGAAAGTGAGATTCTTGCGTGAACACGAGCTAACATTTTAATAATTAATCCACACTATGATGTATGTGATGATTTTGATTACCAGGCAGTTGATCTATAACTATCCTGAGCAGCTGTTTGGTGCGGCTGGCGTGATGGCTATCGAACATGCTGACTTTGTAGGAGTTGAGCGTCTGGCTCTGGTCACAGGTATGATTACACAAACATTAAATACTATAGTATTACTCTATCTGCACTATATTATAGTGTGAATATAGCATACTAGCATGAGAAACATTCAATCAGGTGTGTTCAGATGTTTAAGCGACAGACATTAACATGCTCGTATCGACATCATGTGATGATTTAACACAAAACTCAAATGTTTATTGTTGTGTAGTATGCAGTATCGTTAGTTATATTTTGTGTGCACATGATGAGAGAATATCTAGCTATGTCAGTTTTGCAGATGCGACGCCTCCTTTAATATTGATTTGTATGGTAAACTCTGCTTTTCCTTTATTCGTGCAGGAGGTGAAATCACGTCCACCTTTGATCATCCGGAGCTGGTGAAGATCGGTCACTGTAAGCTCATAGAGGAGGTGATGATCGGTGAAGATCTCCTCATTCATTTCTCTGGAGTGACTATGGGTAAATAAAACATCTGACTTAATCTGGCATTATTGAATATTGAAAGTACATTTGTGCTGATTTTGACATGTCTTTAAATAACATGATGCATTTAATGAATTTTCATACAGTCAATTTCATGTAATTGCCTCTAACATGTAAATATACCTGCTTATTACAAAGCATTAGATTTGTGCATATAAATAAAATGAATGAATCAATCAATCAATCAGGCTTTAGTAGTTATTTAGTTAAAATGACATTTTCCTTAAGTGACACAAACTGCGGTTTCAATATACTACATTACTATACATCATATCAAAGCCTGTGATAATATATATTTTCTGTGTGTTGTGGTGTTTTGTGTAGGTGAAGCGTGTACTATTGTCCTGCGTGGAGCGACTCAGCAGATTTTGGACGAGGCGGAGCGTTCTCTTCATGATGCTCTCTGTGTGCTCGCTCAGACCGTTAAAGAGACGCGCACCGTATATGGTGGAGGTCAGTTTATAATACAATCACATGATAGATGTACAGCTCTGTTCATTTCATGTGATGATGTGTAGGGATGATGCTAAAACTAGGGTAGGTAATGTTTTTATACTGGTTACTGGTTTTATACTCTTACCAATAAAAAATCTACTTCTTCTATGAAGGTCTCCGGACCATAAAAGTTTTATTCAGTTATTGAATTTGGTCTGATGTCAGACATTGACATTTCTTTACATGTCTTTAGCGTGTTCATGTTGTGTTCATGTTCATTGTTATGATAATGTTGTGTGCTTTACTATAATGATGTCTCACGGGAGTGGGTGTGGCTTTAAAGAGAGGTCAAAACGTAGTGTGGGATCTTTCTCCATTTATGCTTTCCTAGTTTTATCTTACTGTTGCTAACTGCTAGTAAACCGCACACCCTAGTTTTAAACGTGATCTGTTGTGTTTGTTGTGTTTCAGGATGCTCTGAGATGTTGATGGCTAAAGTGGTGTCAGATTTGGCTAACAGGACGGCTGGTAAAGAGGCGGTTGCCATGGAGTCGTTTGCTAAAGCTCTGAGGATGGTAAGACATCAGATTGTGTCAATACACCAACATCTCTTCTCAATAGATATTATACAAATGTGTTTTCAGTAAACTAAGTGTTTGTGTATCTTTGTGTACTTGTCAATACGTCTTTGTTGTTTGAGGAGATGATGTATATATCAAAGATGCCAATAAAACACACTTTTAAATTGAAGAACCATTCCTGTTTATAATCTAAAGATCATTATTTTAACAGAAAGACCCTTTTGTGAAAGCAGAGACCGTACAGTGTTTGTGTTAAAGTTGCAGGACTGTTTGTGTTTCAGCTGCCCACCATCATTGCAGATAACGCCGGATATGACAGCGCAGAGCTGGTGTCTCAACTGAGAGCGGCTCACCAGGAGAACAAGAACACGTTTGGACTGGGTAACGTACACCAACACCAATCACATCTCATACCTCTTGTGTCTGCTTTTAATGATAAATGTGCTTCACAACACTCCCAGTAGAGTTTCCTCCCGAGTGACCTTTGACCTGTGTGGTTTACAGATATGATGCAGGGCACAATCGGTGATATGGCGTCTCTGGGCATCACAGAAAGCTTTCAGGTGAAGAGACAGGTGTTGTTGAGCGCGGCAGAAGCAGCTGAGATGATCCTGCGTGTGGACAACATCATTAAAGCTGCTCCCAGGTAAACATTTATTACATCATCATGACATCATACACACACATACACAAACATATCACACAAGACTATAAAAGAAACACAGGATTGGTCTATGAATGTTGTTTCAGTAAAGCTGAATGCACACAAATCCAGTCTTGTGTCTGTTAAACACATTGATGATTTATTGACCAATGAAAACAATACATACATCTTAATGATGAGAAGGTGAAATGTGCACAAGCTTACGTTTATCCCAAACTGGTTGCTGTAACAAAAGTAAAAACTATGTGTTCCCCTCCACCAAGCCTCTCTTTCACATGAATGAAACACCATTTTATAAACCATTTGTGTACATACTGCCTCCCACTGGTGACCGCCCAAAATACATGCACCATAGACACTACAGCATAGACACTACACATGCACACCATAGACACTACACACGCACACCATAGACACTACACACGCACACCATAGACACTACACATGTATAATATCAGTGATGTTTACATGTTTGTCATGTTGTGTGTTACAGGAAACGTGTACCTGATCATCATCCCTGCTAAACACAGATTGATTTTGTGTATTTATTAACAGGAAGGAAGTTTGGTCTCTGTTAGCGCTTCAGTTTGTAGTTTTTGTGTAGTCGCACTTGACAAGTGTTGGATGTGTCTCGCTGTCTCGCTACATGATTCAGCATAATGACGGCTTGCTCTTTTGTTTACTGAATAAAACATTACAAACATTAAAAAACTCAATGTTGTGTTTGTTTTTATTGCATTTGAATGTGTATGAAAACAAAAGGTAACTTGATTGCTATTGGTGGTGTTAAGTCAGGCCACACAATTACTATCAGTCATAGTTAAAGGGGCCGTGGCATAAGACTTTAAGATGTCAAATAAATCTTTGGTGTCCCCAGAGCACATATGTGAAGTTTTGCTTCAAAATATCACACAGATCATTTATTATAACATGTTAAAATTGCCACTTTGTAGGTGTGTGCAAAAATGTGGCGTTTTGGGTGTGTCCTTTAAAATGCAAATGAGATGATGAAATTCAAACACTGATCACAATGATGGTGTTTTGATGAAATTAAAACTCAATTGTACTTTTCTGTGCACTAAATGTCAGTGCTGTGATTGGATAGTGCAGATTAAGGGGCGGTATTATTTAATAAGAGCTTATTATGACATTATAAGGATAGCCACATTTCAGCGCCTATTTTTTCATGTGCTTGTAGAGAATGGTTTACCAAAACTAAGTTACTAGGTTAATCTTTTACACATTTTCTAGGTTGATATAAGCACTGGGGACCCAATTATAGCACTTAAACATGAAAAAAGTCATATTTTTATGCCATGGCCCCTTTAACTGAACAAATCAAGTATTGAAGTTTAGTATTTAATGTTGAGTGGTTTGTAATACAGATGTGATTTCTCAGGTCTTGTAGTTTGTGATGTGCAGATATTTCAGACTCACTGTATGGAAACTGAGACCCCAATTCAATGTCAATATCTCTAAAGAGACAAAAATAAAACTCAAATCATCCACAACTGCATGATGACAAGTTTTACGTGAGAAACACCACACAGTTTATGCTTTAATGCATGATGTCCTAAGATGTGTTTGTATAACTTGACTTTAAGTGTTAAATCAACACAGCACATGTAAAGGCTCAAACTGACCTAATATGTGTCCAGTTAAATCATTATTTTAACATTTAAAACTACAGTAAATCAAACATTTTCTGTATCTGTTGGTCTTTGCTTTATTTATTTACTGTCCTGGCTGATGATAAATGGGTTGTTCTTGACCTGACCTGATGTTAACCGTGACCTGGTTTACTCTCAGATAAGGAGGTTAGTTACTGTGGTCAATGCATTGACCAGCACTTGACACACGCGCACACCAGCATGAGGACGTGTCTGATCCTGTTTAGTTTGGGCTTTGTTCAAAGTCTAATAAGGTAAAATCTTTAATTAAATCATTTATTCAGCATTAAATGTAAGTGTTCTCTCGTGCTCTCTTCTTATTTCTCTCCAGGGTGCCGTTGAGTCGCGCGCCTTCAGTGCGGAGTAAACTGCGCGCCGCCGAGCAGCTCCAGGAGTTCATGCGCGAGCACGAGCCGGACTTCTACTCGCGCCGCTACGCGCAGTGTTTCCCTCCCGCGCGTGACTTCCTTCGACTGCCGGGAAAATCTGTGGAGAGACTTTACAGCTTTATGGATGTGAGATTTAAAAACTACATAAAACAATGAGTGAAAATGACTTCTAATGTTCTTTAAACTCACGAACACTTAGCACGAACTGGTTTAAGATGGTCCTCATTGGCAAAGCTGGTCAAGCTGGTGGGTGAGATGGTCTTCAAGCCTAACCAGCTTAAAAAGTGACCAAAACACAGCTAGACCAGCTTTTACCAAGCTACGAGACCAGTTAAAACCAGCTCACCAGCTTGTGCCAGTTTTTAGGGGGATGAAATTGGTGCTTTTTATTCTCTTTATCTTATTCTGGTTATAATTTCAGTACTTTATGAAATTATTGCAAACAATGTGTAACTTTGTAGTTAAAAATAGTTAATAACTTAACTACTTTATAAAATGTGGTTTTGCAACGTAAATAACTTCTCTAGAAAATATTTAGGGTTTTTGTAATACGTTTCCATGAATGCAAAGGTTTGTCTATAAATACTAATAGTTAATAACATATTAAGGGGTAACACTTTACAATAAGGTTCATTAGTTAACATGAGTTAATGTATTAACTAACTTGAACAAACCATGAGCAATACATTTGTTACAGTATTTATTAATCTTTGTTAATGTTAGTTAAGCTTTAATTGTTTGTTCATGTTAGTTCAGAGTCCATTAACTAATGTTAACAAGATTTTAATAAAGTATTAGTAATTGATGAAATTAACATTAACAAAGATTAATAAATGCTGTATAAGTGCAGTTCATTATTAGTTCATGTTAACTAATGTAGCTAACTAATGTTAACTAATGAACCTTATTGTAAAGTGTTACCTATTAAAGTTTGTTTTAATTTAATTAATTATACTTAATAAACATAATTATAAACTGCTATTTATTATAAATATTAACAGGGTTAAGCAAAACTGAAAATACAACAATCATAAATCTCCAGCATGTGCACCTCCTCAGATGTGTGAAGAAAATGAACATTAATCTCTTCATATCGTGACTGATTTAACATTATTTATGAACTTACAGATGTGAGAGTAAAGATGTATTTTAGTGATTTGATCCAGATTATTATTAAAATGCTAAACCAGCAGAACTGCTGAATCTACTGTTAACCTGTTGAAGTCATTGATCAATTGGTTATTTATATGATAGATAGATAGATAGATAGATAGATAGATAGATAGATAGATAGATAGATAGATAGATAGATAGATAGATAGATAGATAGATAGATAGATAGATAGATAGATAGATAATGATTGATGTGATGTGATATTGTGTATAAAGGCTCAGTTTTTTGGTGAGATCAGTCTGGGAAACCCACAGCAGAACTTCACAGTAATCTTTGACACCGGCTCTTCTGATCTCTGGGTCCCTTCATCATACTGCGTCAGTCAAGCGTGTGGTAACTTTCATCTTCATTATTTATTTCTTCTGAATGCTGATACGAATGATGTGGATGAAATGACGTGGAGATGATTTTATTTATTTGTGCTGCTGGGTCATTTTGTTCTTCTGTTGACACAGCGATGCATCACAAGTTCAAGGCCTTTAAGTCCAGCACTTACACGCATGACGGACGAGTGTTTGGCATTCATTACGGCTCTGGACACCTGCTGGGGGTTATGGCCAGAGAACAACTCAAGGTAATCTTATCAACTACTGCTTGTTCTGCATTTATATTAAATAACTCAATGATTAGTTTGTAAACAGCACAAAACCAGAAATAAAATTCACTTCTGACATCAAACGTTAACCCAACACATACAGAAATAAATAGATAGCAGGTGTGTTTAATCTGGTCTGGATCATGTTTTCTTTAACCATGTGTATCTTTATCTCTGCTTTTTATAATTCTCAGTCAGATCAATGTGTTCATTTTGCTGTCAACAGCACATCTAGTTAAAGATAGATAAAGACCATACATCAGTGCTTCAGTCTTCATCTTCATCAGTGTTGTGTTTGTTTTGACTCAAGGTGGGCTCTGTGACGGTTCAGAATCAGATCTTTGGAGAGGCTGTGTATGAGCCCGGGTTTGCTTTCGTCATGGCCCACTTTGATGGAGTTTTGGGTTTGGGTTTCCCTCAGTTGGCAGAAGAGATGGGTTCTCCAGTGTTTGACAGCATGATAGCACAGAACAGCGTGGATGAGCCGGTGTTTTCCTTCTACCTCAAGTAAGATAACACTACAGATACATGCTGTAGGACGTTTAATAAACACACATCATTCAGAACCAGAGTCAGACTTCTGTAATCCCACTGTAACTCTCACAGATGATCCTTGTATCTCAATCACAGGAACAACGGCTCTGGGTTTGGTGGAGAGCTTTTATTTGGAGGTGTAGATGAAACTCTCTTTGTTCCTCCTATTAACTGGGTTTCAGTCACGCAGAAGGGCTACTGGCAAATTAAAATGGATGGTGTGAGTTCATCTTACAAACTTTCACTCTCACAGACAGACAGACAGACAGACAGACAGACAGACAGACAGACAGACAGACAGACAGACAGACAGATATGTGTATAATTGTGTTGTGTTTAGTGTGAAGGTCCAGGGAGCTCTGAGTTTCTGCTATCGTAGTTCTCATGGATGTCAAGCTGTAGTGGATACAGGAACCTCACTGATTGGCGGCCCAAGCAAAGACATTCTGATGCTTCAGCAGTTCATCGGAGCCACGCCCACTGCCATTGGAGAGGTTAGGACCAATCTCATTTATAAACCTGTAAGATTGAGTTCTGAAGGTACTGAAAGCTTGAAATTGATTCAGGTGGTCACTGGTAACTAGTGAAGTGAGATCAGGAGGGGTGCGATTGGAGGTCTGTCTAGTTCAGGTGTGGGCATTCTTGGTGCAACCCTAATTAACAGGGTTCCCACGAGTCCTTGAAATCCTTGAAAGTTTGTGGATCTGGGGGGGGAATTCAAGGCCCTGGGAAGTTTTTGAAAATATACATACATATATACAGGTCACTGAAAGTGCTTGAATCTATTTTGTGCAAGAAGTTTTCTTGAAAAAAATCCATATTATTCCCTGTGTAGTGTAGGATAATATCATAAAAAGCACACGTGCTAAACTGTTGGCTTTAAATGCTTATATCTTGTATGTGAATGTTGATTCATACCAAAATGCTTTTTTGTATAGTTGTGTTTACACATGAAAACGTCTCGGGTCACGTATGAAACTGTTGTTCCCTGAGAAGGGAACGAGACGCTTCGTCTCTCTTGTCATACTTCCTGCGTCCCTGTAACGCCGTCTTTGGCAAAATTTCAGATAGCGATATACTTCCTGGCTTCCGCGTCACCCTGTCTTTGTCGTTAAGCCTCATCATTGATTGAATTTAATATACACATTCAGACGCACTTACACCTGGAGGCGTCCCCAAAGTGTCACCGCAGTGACGCAGCGCGAGTTCCCTCGAAAGGGAACTGTAACAATGTATCTTAAAAGATAACACGATGTAACCTTGCTCTCACTTGAAATGTGTCCACATTTAGTCCTTGAATTTAAGGGGTATTGGACCTGGAAAGTCCTTGAACTGTCCTTGAATTTGACGTTAACTAAGGTGTGGGAACCATGAATTAAACACTACTGAAAGTCATTATCAGTTCACTCTGCAGCCTTTGATTCGATTATTCAGGTGTGTTTGATTAGGATTGGAGCTGAACTTTACAGGACAGTGTCCCTCCAGGACCAGGAATGATCTAGTTTATTTAAAACTGACAAACTGGTGCATTCTGGATCATTTGTAAAGGCTTGATCACGCTGACTTGATGGCCAGTAGGACATTGCTGTAATCCAGTCTTGATATGAGATTAGACAAGAAACATCACAGCACCACACTACAGTCACTGCTAACTCAGACAAAATGATTATATTCAGGTTTTTACTCATTTTACAAGACATTATTCAATGACTAATGTTGTAGACAAATATATTTAATAGGTTAAAGCAGTGTTAAGAGACCTTCTGTAAATCTTGTCTTTGTTTGCTAAAGTGTTTTTATTTCTGTGTTTCAGTATCTGTTAGACTGTGCCAGGATCAGTAGTCTGCCTGTGGTGTCCTTCCTGTTGAATGATGTTGAGTATTCACTGACTGGGGAGCAGTATGTCAGAAGAGTAAGTAAACACTACAGGTATAGATGATATACACACAGAGAAATACTTTAAATAAACTCAATGATTTTGTCTGTAGGAGATCCTGAACAATAATGAGATTTGCATCAGTGGGTTTCAGTCCATAGACGTCCCGTCTCCAGCCGGACCCATGTGGATTCTGGGAGATGTTTTCCTGTCTCAGTTTTACAGCATCTATGACAGAGGTCATAATCGTGTGGGGTTCGCTCATCTTTCTCCAACATCAAAGATCATCACATAGACATGAACACAGTGCTGTGCATCTAATGCTCCTTACATTCACTTCTTAAAGAAATCACAGCAGACAGTAAAATATCATCATCATCTGATTGTTTGCTCTTTTGAATGATTCACTATATTAACACTTTTATTAGAGATAAACATGTTTCCTACGGCTCACTGATTATTCTGTATAGAAATAACTAAAGAAGGTTTCTACTTTCATACAAACAACAACAGCTCTGAATACACAGCGCTCAGCTTCAAGAATACAGCAATATTAAGATCATGGGTTAAAATCCCACAAACATTATACTGATAAAAATGAATGATTTAATGCAGTGGATAAAAGCATTGACTGAATGCATAAATGTAAACAAGTATAAGATAATATATTGGCTTTTAGTCAAGCATTAAGACTCTACAAATCATTTGATTGTTTCATTTATTGTGTGAATGTAAATGAGATGCAAACAGCCCAGATTCACAACAAGAGGACTTGAACTTGAGCAACTCTCATTTGAGAATCTTCACAAGTCCTTAAAGGGCCCATGGCATACAGAGGTTAGCATTGCCACTCTGTAGGTGTGAGCAAAAATGTGTCGGTTTGGGTTTGTCGTTTAAAATGCAAATGAGCGGATGAAGTGCAACTGCAAACACTGATCACAATGATGGTGGTTTGTTGTAATTGAAACTCTATTGTGCTGTCAAGTCCTTCTTTTCTCTCTCGTTCTCTCTGCACTAAATGGCAGTGCTGTGGTTGGATAGTGCACATTAAGGGGGCGGTATTATTATAACAAGAGCTCCTTATGACATCATAAAGACGGACAAATTTCAATGACCTATTTTTAGCTCACACCTACAAAGTAGCAATGCTAACCTCTGTATGCCATGAGCCCTTTAACAAATGACAAACAATACAGAGATTTCATAAAGACAATTTTAAATACTGGATGTAAATGATTTTAAAAGTATTATGGATTGATAAATCTAAGTTAGAGTTGTTGTCGTCAGGTCTGTAGGAAGTTCAAACCTTTGAGAAAACTTAAAGAAAAAATGTACAGCATTAAAATACTAAAACTGAATGACTTCAGAAACAGACTGTGCTGCTCTTCTTCTGCTTTTCATCTTATTTCCGAACACTGTCTCCAAGTGTTTGCAAAGATTTTAAAGTGCACATATTTCATTGCTAAAAACAGCATTATTTTGTGTATTTAGTATAATAGAATGTGTTTAGAATGTGGTTTATGGTCAAAAAAACATATTATTTCCACACACCAGACATGTTTGTAGCTCCAGATATCTCTGTCTTCCTGAAACACATTGATTGTGTACAAAACTCATTTGAAAAGCTCGGTGTCTGTGATTGGCAAGCTAAACTGTAAATTGTGATTGGCCTGCATACTGAAAATGTGACGCTCGTTACCATGTTTGAAAGATTTGGTTGCTAACAGGATTTAACTTACAGGCTTTGAGTCTGAAGCGGGAGGAATTATGATAATGTCGGTCTTTACTACATCACCAATCCAAGGAAGTAAACTTGTCAAATCGTCAAATCGTGTCAACAACCAAACAATAGTTTGTTCACATAAAGGTACGTAACAAACCCACACACACATCTGTCTCACTACACAAAACTTTTCCATTGATGCAGTGAATGTAGTCATGATTGATTGTTTTTCCAGCTTTAGGCCCTTAACTGCTTTCAAGATTAAACTCCATTATTTCTGTTGATGTTTATGATTACTGTTAACCATTTTTTATTACACACAAAATAGTACAGTCATTTGACAGTGCCTCCACTCATTTCAGGATATTATTATTTAAAAAGCATTTATGAGCACTATTTATTCATATCACACATTTAAACTCTGTGTACTCCAGGCTCATAAACTCATGACAAGCTATATAATATTCATTTGTAAAAAATCCACATCCATGAGTCCATGTCTGCTCATCTCAGATTTTGTTATGGAAATTAGGATCGGGTGTTTTTGGTAGTTTTGCATTATTCAATTCAATTTTATTTATATAGCGCTTTTCACAAGTGTTAATTGTTGCAAAGCAGCTTTACATGAGAAGATGTAGAGGAGAACACAGAAAATCAATAGATAATATAAGAAGTAGAGAAAGCGGTTAAACCGTACAAGCGAGCATATTAATAATGTAACATATACAGTAAAGTGCTAAGTTAAGCCAAAGTTGGCTGACTCTCCCTGGGACGAAAAAAACCCTAGGAGAAAACCCAATGGGAAAAACTCCTAGAAGGAGAGATTAATATATATATATATATAGATATAGATATAGATATAGATATAGACAGATATAGATAGATACGGTAGGGATAGGAAGCGGGTAAGCGGATTAAACTGGTTTAGCCGGTGGTCGTTGGTCGGGCATCGGCTGGTCATCACGTTGAAGGACAGCCAGTAGATCAGTGATACAATGACCTTCACAGCAACAGGAACTGGGTCTGTTTGTCTCATGGTCCTTGTGGTCGAGGACGAGACAGGGAGAGAAAAACAGAATTCTATTAGCGTAGGGGCCGTTCGCATGTAATGCAAGTGTCAAACATTATAGTGGTTCAAGTCAGCTCGGTTCCAGACAGGCTAACTATTGCGGCAATAGTATATTACCCATATGAGGTATGTGAGTGCTTTGTTCTAGACAAAATAACTACTGCGGGAAAAGTACATTTACTGGACATTTTATGTGAATGCTTTGTTAAAGAAGAATGTCTTAAGTTTAGATTTAAATTGATCGACTGTGTCTGATACTTGAACATTATTTGGTAAATCATTCCAGAGCTTAGGGGCTAAGTAGGAAAAGGATCTACCACCTTTAGACACTTTTGATATTCTAGGGATAATTAAGTGACCAGAATTTTGTGAGCGCAGTTTACGTGATGGATTGTATTCTGATAGTAGTTCTTTAATATACGAAGGCGCTAGGCCATTTAAGGCTTTGTAGGTGATTAGTAATATTTTTAATTGTATGTGATATTTAACTGGTAGCCAGTGTAAAGATGCCAGAATTGGACTGATGTGGTCATACTTTTTAGATCGAGTAAGCACTCTTGCGGCGGCGTTTTGAACCCGCTGTAGCTTGTTTACCTGATTTGCGTGACATCCCCAGAGTAACGAGTTACAATAGTCTATTCTAGAGGTTATAAAAGCATAAATAAGCTTTTAAATTTAAGATAATTTATCCAATCATCTGAGGAATTGGCTGACAATTTTTAGTACAATTAAAACATATATACTGAGAGACCAAACAACATTTTAAATAAGGTTATGAAGCCAAATTCTCAGAGCAAAGATTTACCTGAGTATTTTGAGCACAAAGGAAAGATAATAAAAAATGATACAGATATTGCCAATGAGTTTAATTCCTTCTTTGTCGATATCGGACCTAATATTGCGAAAAGACTTGAACAATCCAATCAGGTAGCTTGGTGTAATAGTGCGACAGGAAGTAGTAGAATTTTACAATCAATGTTTCTTAATGAAGTCACTGAAACTGATATCTTAGATATTGTGAGAAAATCCTAACTAAAACTTCTTCTGATGGTGATTGAATAGACATGATTATTGTAAAAAAAGATAGATTGTAACCTTTCATTTATATTTTCAACCTTTCCTTTAGTTCAGGTGTTTTTCCTTAAAAGATGAAGACTGCGAAGATAATACCTATTTTTAAAAAGGGTGATAGACACGAGTTTAATAATTATCGACCTGTTTCAATACTTTCACAGTTTTTTTAAATAATAGAAAAATGGTTTAGGGGAGACCGGGGCTGGTTGTCTCACGGGTTGGTTGTCACACTGCTTATTACAGACACACTGCATGGCGCTGTGGTACAATTTTGATATCAATTTGTTCGCCTTTAATAGCTTACTCATTTGCACTTGAAATTTTGCTGAGCAGACACAAAACATTGATGTTAGGAGACCATTTTTTATTTTTATGGGTCAGAGTAAATTTTCATGTTGGTTTTGTTTTTGTGTTGAGATCTTGTAGGATATTAGTCATTCAAAAACAAAACACTCATTAAAAAGCTTAAAGTAGTAGCTTTATTTTGAATCATCTTTTAGCGATCAAGTTAAAGCCGTGTGGCAGCTAGCTTAGCATGTTTGTCAAGACGTCGGTTGGGGATAGTTGTCACATAGCTTGCGGGGTTGGTTGTCACATAAGAATATTGGACATGTAGACCTTTTAAGACTGTTTGTCTGTTTGTTTGTTTTTGTTTGCTGTTAAAATAAATAAATAAAGCATTAAATAAAGAGGTTTTAACACTAAAAATTATTTCATTATATTTCTCAACACAGTAGACAATTCAAGTAACTGATCACCCACTTTAATCCCATTGTTTAAACATAAGGGGCATTGATGACAACTATCATAGCGGTGGTATTCATATTAAAACTTATTTGCAGTTTCTAGCTTAAAAAACTAAAAAGTTACACAATATTTTTTCAGATCCCAATTTATCACTGAAATCCTATTGAACCTCTATAGGGACAACCAACCCCATACCTGTGACAACCAACCCCGTGATGGGGTTGGTTGTCACATTGTGTCAGAGTGTCTTTGATGGTTAATTACTTCCTGTTACAATATATTATAAAAATAAAAAGTATACACATTTAAAGCCAAGACCCCAAGGTTTCATTTCATGTAGGAATTACTGCTGAAAGATTTTTTGAAAATGAGCAATTCATGCATGAGTAAAAATTGTGACAACCAACCCCGGTCTCCCCTACTCATAAATTGGATCTATTTTTAGAAAAAAATAATTTATTTTATGATTATCAATACAGATTTCGATCCAATAGATCAATGGCCGTTGCACTAATTCATTTAACTGATAAAATTTTAGCTGCAATGGACAAAAGGCAGTATCTCTCAAGTATATTATTGGACCTATACAGAAAGCATTTGATAATGTTAACCATAACCTATTGCTGACAAAACTACAACACTATGGATTAAGGGGTCAGATTTATAAATGGCTAGAAAGTTACATAAGTAACAGAAGCCAATATGTTCAATTTAAAAACCATATAACTCTGACTGTAAATATGTGGAAATATGGAATTCCACAGGGTTCTGTAATTGGTCCTAAACTTTTTATATTATTCATTAATGATATATTTGAGACTTCCAAATACATGAATTTTTTGTTTTTTGCTGATGACACAACTGTGTTTAAGACGGGGTCAAATTTAAATGAACTAATGGCAAACATTGAAAGGGAAATGAATCTGTGACGTGTCTAAATGACTACATGTCAGTGGTCCTCACATCTGTTTTGATGAAAACTTTTGAGTTTGAGTTGTCTGTGGACCAACTACAATTTGCATATAGGAAAAACAGAAGTGTTGAGGATGCCATTTCCTTTGCTTTGAACTCTGTCTACAATCATCTAGATGTACAAAATTCATATGCTAGAATGTTATTCATAGACTATAGTTCAGCTTTTAATTCAATAGTCCCAAACAAAGCTCATTCTAAAATGTCTTGGACTTGATGATGTCATCTGTAAATGGATTTTTAATTTTCTAAAGGGTTAAAATCAATGGTTGTATTTCAGATGAGCTGTATGTCAGTACTGGCTAACCGCAGGGGTATATATTTTACTTTGCCACTCCTGGAGGTCACATATAAAGCTGCTAGCTAATGATGTCTCCGGCCATCCTGCAGGGGTTTTCTATGAAACTATCACTCTGTCAAATGTTCTACTGATCGCCATTTAAACAGTTTTCCCCCAAGCTGTGATCACTTTAAACAAAACACTTTAAATTATGCACTTTAAATTTTGTATGTTTTTTATTGTATTTATTTATTAATGAGTATTTTATGTGGCATTTGCTTGTCTGTTTTTATGTTGTGTTTTTCTTAAGTGTTGACATTGAATTTTGAGCTCCTTGCTCATGTTATTCCAATGTGGGTTAAACTGCAAATGGCTAATAAAGTGAAAGTGAAAAAGTGAACGTGATGTAAAAGTCTGGGTTTGCGACAAGGATAAACAGTGAATTTGACACCTATAAGGAGTTTAAAAAGTATGAAAAAACTATAATAGAAAGGTCATAAAAAGTTTTTAAGGTGGTTTATTGTAAGTTTGACAAAGAACGAGGAATTTGTCCAAAATTATATGTATTTTTGTACATAAAAGTGCCCATAGTCTAAGAATCACGCTTATACATCATATGGGAATTATCTTGCGACTAAAACTTTCGAAATCCATGCAACCACCCTTTGCCTAGAATTTGAAATATCATACTCTTGGGTTTTTTCCCTTTTTTTTGAGATCTCACCCTGGGATAGTTTTTAAACAATGTTCATTGTTTTTATCTATTATGGGCTTGAAGTACTTGTTTTTTTATCATTTTTTCCAAGCAATTCTTTTGAAAAATGTTTTAAATTTAATAAAATTTTCTATTGAAATACATTTATATGTTGACACTATATTTTTGTCCACAAACGTAATTGAATCATATACCTTAAAAGTAAAAGATTTTGAAGAGCATAAGAAATATTTAAGTCACGTGTTTCAAAACGTTTGAACAGTAGTAGTATAGCAGTGTATAATAGTTACAAAATATGTAATTTATATTTATGTGTGATTTTTATTTATATTTATGTGTTTATAAATATTCTGTTACTGATATATCCAAATTGTTTGTCTTATATGTTTTAGTTATTATTGCACAGAAGCACATTATTCTTGATAAGTGTGAATGAATAAAGGTTTAAATTAATAAATAAAGGTCCGATAAAGCCTGCGCAGAATAGCTGAGATTGCATCGTCCAAACGGCCCGAGGGGCAACTGCAATGAGATGCTGACGTCTAGACGGCGTCCCAATAAGCAAACGCTCTCTGAGCAACATCTTGGCGATGAAACTTTGAAAATCGGGACGACATCGACCAGATGTATGTGTGCTGTCTGGGATGTCTTTATCTGTTATTTACTGTTGATGTTACTGTTGATTGCATCGGTTTTTAAAAAATCATTTTGGCTGCCGGTCACAATCGGCTGCTGCCTATTCCAGCTTTGAACTCCAGCTATTACAGTTCGACCAGGCAAACCCTGTGCTGTGTGCATTAGTCTACAGACCTCCAAAATTCACCGAATTTCTATGTGGGATTATGACAACGTATGACAGACTTTTAATTCTTGGGGATTTTAATATCCATGTGTGCTGTCCCACAAACTCCTTAGTTAAGGATTTTTTCAATTTAATGGATTCTTTTAACCTAATTCAGCACGTGACTGTCCAAACCCATAAACTCGGTCACACCTTGGATCTCGTTTTATCATATGGCCTTTCTGTATGTGACATTGAAATATCTGATACTGTGTTTTCCGACCATAAGTCTGTAGTATTTGATATTTCTCTACCCTCTTTCACTGTTAAATCAACTGCTGCTGGTCGACGACTTCGTACAGTAAATGCAGATACGATAAGAGATTTTTGTACTCTCTTTACGGATGCTGTTTCTGGTGTTTTGCATGTTGATGATCCATCTGCAACATTGGATGTGGAGGAGCTGCTGGTCCAGTTTAACTCCTCATGTACCAACATAATAGATTCTGTTGCTCCCCTAAAAGAAAAGCGTGCTAAATCAGTATCAAAACCCTGCTTAAACGATTCCACTCGTGTTCTCCGTCAGGCTTGCAGGCGTGCGGAGCGCAGGTGGAGGAAAGACAAGCTTCAGATCTCACATGACATTTATAAGGACTCATTAGTCAACTACCAAAACTCTGTACTCCAAGCTAGGGCCACCTATCTCTCTGAGTTTATTGAGACAAACCGGCATAAACCCAGAGTTTTGTTTGACACACTAAATGCTGTGGTAAATCCTCCAGTCTCAGACTGTTTAGTTGCCACCACACAAAATTATTTTTGGACAAAAATACGATCCTCTATTCAGTGTCCTGTCTATGATCTTTCTGTCCCATATACCTGCTCAGTTGTTTTAAATCAATTTGAGCCTGTATCTCTAACACCTTTAAAGATCATTGTTGAAAATTTGAAGTTCACATCATGCTCACTGGATATTGTTCCCACCCGTATTTTTAAGCAGGCCT
This sequence comes from Misgurnus anguillicaudatus, assembly GCF_027580225.2. Taxonomy (NCBI): domain Eukaryota; kingdom Metazoa; phylum Chordata; class Actinopteri; order Cypriniformes; family Cobitidae; genus Misgurnus; species Misgurnus anguillicaudatus. The sequence goes on from NC_073337.2 coordinate 32,079,177, forward strand.
TTCCTGTCATTGGTCCGAGTGTTTTGGCCATAATAAATAACTCTTTGAGGTCGGGTTTAGTCCCAAACTATTTTAAACATGCAATAGTTAAACCTCTAATTAAAAAATCTAATCTGGATCCTATGGTGTGTTCAAATTTTAGACCAATTTCAAATCTGTTTTTTTTCTCCAAAGTTCTGGAAAAGGTTGTTCTGTCCCAGATACAGAAATTTGTAGAAAAAAACTCTTTGCTTGAGGTATTTCAGTCAGGTTTCAGAGCCAAGCACACCACAGAAACAGCTCTTCTACGAGTGTATAATGATATCTTACTAACTGTTGATACTGATGTTTCTGCTATTTTATTTTTATTAGATCTGAGTGCAGCATTTGATACCATTGACCACAATATATTGATCTCCCACCTTGAGAGTTATGTTGGGATACATGGAGTAGCCCTGCAGTGGTTTAAATCTTATCTGTCAAACAGGACTTTTATTGTACAAATAAGGGAATGTTTCTCATCTACAGGTCATGTTAAATATGGGGTCCCTCAAGGGTCCGTCCTTGCTCCATTGCTCTTTTCTATTTACATGCTGCCTCTGAGGGTTGATTTTTAGAAAATATAATGTATCTTTCCATTGCTACGCGGATGATACGCAGTTTTATTTACCTTTTAATAATGCTAAATCTGCTGCTACTGAGTGTCTTGAGGAAATGAAGGTTTGGATGTCTCACCACTTTTTAAAACTCAATGAAAATAAGTCAGAAATCATTGTTTTTGGGAAGAGTAACACAGTAAATTTGGGACCACTGGAATTGTACAACAAACCAGTGGTAAGAAATTTGGGTGTGTATTTTGACAATGCTTTTAAGTTCGACAAGCAAATAAATGCTGTCGTAAAATCTTGTTTTTCCATCTGAGACTCCTAGCTAAGGCCAAATCCGTCTTGTCTTCTAGAGATCTTGAGAAAACTATTCATTCATTTCTTTTTTCTCGGCTAGAGTACTGTAATTCACTTTATAGAGATGTAAGTCAGTCAGCTTTATCACGGCTACTGGCTGTTCAAAATGCAGCAGCCAGGATGTTGACTGGCACACGAAACATGATCATATCACCCCTATTCTTTGCTCTCTTAGCTGGCTGCCTGTACATCTTCAGATTGAGTATAAAATCTTAGTGATGGTTTTTAAATCTCTAAATGGGCTGGCACCCTCTTATCTTTCTCATTCCCTCTAGATCCCTTAGGTCCTATGATAAGCTGTCCCCAGGTCTCGTCTAAAACTTAAAGGGGACCGGGCTTTTTCGGTCATTGGTCCGAAACTGTGGAACTCTTTACCTTGCCAAACTAGGGCTGTAAAGTCAGTGTCTGTTTTTAAAAAGGAGTTAAAATCCTATTTATTATCTAAAGCCTTTACCTCCTCTTGAAACCTCTTTTAGTGTAGTGTTATCTTATACACATTATGTTTACCATTTCATAATTTTAAATTATACATTTATTTTTTATTTATATTTGTTATTGTTTTTCTTTTTTTAATGTATTGATGATGAAATTCTTAAAATTGCTTTGTACAGCACCTTGGACAGCGCCACGCTGTAATTTATGTGCTTTATAAATAACTAAACTAAACAACTAAACTAAACTAAACTAAACTAAACTAAACTAAACTAAACTTTTCAGCATGTTTCTGTAAAATAAAGCCCTGGTCTAAGGTCTAAAAGCGTCTTTTGATGATGTGGGCATTGGTTGTATGTGCAGTAGTGTTATATTTCAATAAAACTGTTTTAATGACATTGATTTTTTTTAATCTCAAGAACCACATTGTAAATAAGTTATTGTAATTTTATTGTTTTATTTTCAACAAAGTGTAATGCAGTTGTACGGCTACTTTTTATGCCAAATAAACTTAAGAAACATATATTTTAATTCAGCAATTACTAACAACACATATCAAACAAGATAAAAAAACTAAAATAAGATAAACTGTTAATTACTACAGAAAATAATTTATCAAAATATCCTTAGAGTCATACATAATAGATTAGTTTGAGATGAAACAATGTAAGTTGTATTTATAAATGCTGTAATATGTATTTATATATAATCTGTAAAATGCTATCATTGCTAAATAACAATTCTTAACTTAAATGAGAATCAATAAATAACAAGGAAGTGATAGACACAAATGATTTGATTATTTTCTGCTGCAGATGAAGTTGAGTTTGTGAGATTGAGGACGGCTGATCCAGAGATGATCTCCTCCAGACTGAACTGCTCCAGATTTCACTTCACGGTCACAGTCGTTCACTGATGTTTCGTTCCCTGAAGCCCAATTCTGATAGCAGACCATCTCTCCATTCACCCAGAACCAAAGACCAACAGCACAGGAGTGACGTAACCCCATCCACACAGCGTCAGTAGAGGACTGATGAATCACTTTAGTCACCCAGCGCTGAATCTCCTCTGAATCAACTGAAACCAGATCCACATGATTCTCTCTGCAGTATCTCAGAGCTTCAGACCAGCTCAGACTCTCATTGATCAATATCAGATTATCTGAACACACAACAAACACAAACTACACATCAGATCAAAACAAACATACACCACAAACACTGAGATCATTTTAATCACGAAGAAACTTCTGTCATCAAACACACATTGATTACAAGAACTTTGCAGATTAAGTTAGAGGAGAAACTAGGATGAGATTGGTTTAAGATGTGTCAGATGTTTTCAGTTAAGACAGCTCAAACAAGCATTAAATGTAAGTCTAGAAAACCAGTCAAGTTTTCGCCACAGGAATATTAAATAAGTCCACAAACACCAGTACCATCTTCACTTAGTACAAACCAATTTGACTTTATTTCTGTCTTATGTCTATAAAAGCTCTCATTGAGAATTAACAGGTATAGTATTTATTTGTGGAAAATGTTGAAAGTCACCAGTATGGTGATCAATGTTGAGTTCAGCCTTTGAACTTTTACTTTTTTAAACTCTGCAGTAGTGTTTGAAAAAGAGTATAACTACCAGGGCCCGGTTCCCCAAAACGTTCTTATCGCTAAGTAGTTCTTAACCTTTTCCTTAACCTCTCTCTTAACTCTATGGCATGATTCCCAAAACGTTCGTACGCTAAGTATATCTTCTGTAAGTCACACTTTTGTAAGGTTGGTCTGGACCATTCGTAAGCTCTCTCTTAGCGTTGTTTGAGCGCAAAACGCTATCGCCACAGTCTTTAGAAATCAGCGCAGCGCAGTACAAGTCAAACTATGGTATGCTGACAATGATTTTATGTTATGGACATTTTAAGACTAATAATAAAATATGTTTGCAATGGATACAGGGCTATTTATGCAGTTGACTTTATTTGGTATCAGAATGAATCAAAGACGGCGCCGGTGTTGAAGTTTGTTCCCCATCGAAGTCTGTTTCCTCTATGTTTATAGCGTTTACATTTATAATTTATTTAGAAAGATTAAAGATTTGAATTTGTTATACTAAAAGCAATAATATCATGTATTCTATTATACAATTTATTTCTTATTTGACGGTTTTATATCTTTTAACCTGCCTTTTTTCTTTTTTTTCTCTACTGTTTGTTTTAAAACTGTTATGTTTCCATACATAATAAATTATACATATAATATGATTCATACTGTAATACTGTAAAAATAATTTACAATCAAGAACAATCAAGATACATTACATAAATGCACACACACACATCTCAGTATCCATTAGAACTTTCAATGTATATAAAGAATAAATGTATAATGTGATAAAAACGCTATAAAAACACTAAAGGGAAACATAGGGGGAACAGACTTCCACACAACACCAGTAACCCCGTAACCGTTTAGTCCATGCCAATTTTTTTTTTATTCTGTAACACTTAAAACCTTTTGACAATTTGCCTGACGTGGCTAAATAAAAAAAATCGCCTCCCAAGACAACTCATTATGGAGCTGCTGGATCTTCTCAGACCATATTCTAACTCTCTCTGTTTATTGTAGATAGGTTGTTTTTTATTGAAAACATTAATGGCAAGCAATACCGCATTAAACAGAAGTACTACAGCTGCTTGCCAAGTAATTCTGATTGTTAAGTACCTTACCATTAGTATAAAAGTGTATTATATAATTTTTTTAAGTATTTAAACCCATGTCAAGAAGCGGCACAAGTGGCACAACGGGATAAGGAGGGTGGATGATTAGTGAGGGTTATCTACCTGTATTAGTGACAATTTAATCATTTATTTAATAGTCTATATTTTACGGATAACTTAAACTATGTTAAAATAAATGTTACTGGAATAATTTGTATAGAGCGTGTTGTCTTTCTTAACGCCATAATGCACTTTCGCGTGAAGTGGAAAATCAATCCCTGAGTGATTGATCGTACATAATTCAGCACCTTCACTTGGGACAGCGCCATTGTTACGTCAAACTTAGAGGCAGCGTGTTAAGAAGCTTCCTAAGAGACACTTCGGGGAACACACTTAGGAACATAAACAACTTTGGTAAGATATATCTTTTTGAGTCTTCTTAGCGCGCTAAGAGTGAACGTTATCGGGGAACCGGGCCCAGATCAGTAATGAAAGATTGTAATAGCAGATCTTTTAAAGTTGTTTGTATGAATTACAAATAACAATAACAAATAACAACACAGCAGGAAACAACAGTGAGGCATTACAGATTTAGCAAAACTTAGCTGTTATGATAGAAAGGTCTCAGAAAGTTTTTTCTGGTCATTGAGACATATTTTTTACACTCAACCAAAAACCTAAACAATGATCAAAGTCAACCCTGAATGTTGCAAAACAATTGTATAAGTCAGTGGTTCTCAAATGGGGGTACGCGTACCCCTAGGGGTACTGCAGGGGGTACGTGAGAGAAAGTGGAAACTGAAATTTAGGAATAAATCAATAAAATCAGTAAATCATGATGATAGTATTTTTATATGACATTAGGACTACACAAAGATGCATTAAAAAATCCTTAATTTAAAGCACATTGTAAAAAATGCATGTGCGAGTTCACCTGTTGATCTTGTCTGGCGCATGCGCTAAGGTTTCGGTTCAGCAGCTTCAGCAACATAGATACACAGAGTCTGCTCCTGTTATCAGTTCATTACTTTCTTTTGTGGTGCTGCTGTGCGTATATATATATATATATATATATAGAAGGATCTGCGTGAAATAATTTAAGTTAGGAGAGGTGGCTTCTTAAAAAAGGATGCTAAAAAGAAAAAAACAAACCAGAGCCTCAAAAATACCACCAGTTTCGTGATGAATACTAATAAGCAATAAACCTGCTCTGGGGCATCAGATATTATAACTATCTCACTCTCATTTGACAGTATTTTAAAGCTAAATGTTGTTGTCTGGTTAAGGGGTACTCGGCTTGAAAAAATCATTAAAAGTGGTACTTCAGCCAAAAAAGTTTGAGAACCACTGGTATGAGTCACAACAACAGCAACAATAAAAACAGAAAATAATAAAACACGTCATCTGCATAATTTATTCATGCTGCAAAACAAAAGGCTTAAAACTTTATCAATGCAAGATACATTATATTGCCAAAGGTTTTGGGACACCCCTCTAAATCATGGAATTCCGGTGTTCCAATCACTTCCATGGCCTCAGGTGTATACTGTTAAATCAGTAACCTAAGCATGCAGACAGCTTTTACAAACATTTGTGAACTAATGGGTCGTTCTTAGGAGCTCAGTGAATTCAAGCGTGGTACAGTGATATTTTGCCACCTGTGCAATAAGTCCATTCATGAAATTTCCTCACCACGGAATATTGCACAGTCAACTGTTAGTAATATTATAACAAAATGGAAGCAATTGGGAATAACAGCAATTCAGACACAAAGTAGTAGACCATGTCAAATCACAGAGCGGGGTCAGCGCATGCTAAGGTGCGCAGTGCTCAGAAGTCTGCAACTTTCTGCAGAGTCAGTAACTCGAGAACTCCAAACTTTGTGTGGCCTTCAGATGAGCTCAAGAGCAGTGCATAGATAGCTTCATGTAATGGGTTTCCATGGCCGAGCAGCTGAGTCCTAACCTAAACCCAACAGAACAGATGCCTTTCAATGCAAGCAAGTGTTACTTGGTGATTACCAGTCTTTTGAATATTTGTGTATTGGTACACCACGCATTCTGTTTACAATTATTTATAGACCTCCCAAATACACCTCAGCATTTGTTGATGAATTCACAGAACTTTTATCAACAATTTCCTCTGAATTTGATTATTTTGTTATTGCTGGAGATTTCAATATTCATATAGACAATTCAGAAAACAATACTGCAATTGAACTGTTAAATGTTTTAAACACTGACCCAGCACGTGCAAGGTCCTACACACAATAGGGGACACACTCTTGATCTGCTCATTAGCAAGGGTCTAAACATTTCATCCAAGGTAATCAAGGATGAAGCACTATCTGACCATTTCTTTGTTTACTTTGATGTATTGATCTGTCCTGCCACTGATGCTAGATCTGTCTATGTTAAAAAAAGGTTCATAAATGAGAACACCAGTGAGGTATTTCTGAATGCTATATCAATGTTGCCAAACATATCGGCAGACTCTGTTGATGTTCTTCTTGAAAACTTTAACATAAAAGTTAAAGATGCTATTGATGGTATAGCTCCAGTAAAGGTCAGGGTGATCACTGGCAGACGTAAAGCACCCTGGAGAAACACAACAGCAGTACAGCACATGAAAAGAACATGCAGAAAAGCTGAACGTATGTGGCGGAAAACAAAACTTGAAGTACATTATAACATCTATAAGGACAGTCTTCGTGCTTTCAATGTAGAACTAGGCACAGCTAGACAGACCTTCTTCTCCAATATTATAAACAAAAACATAAACAACACTCGCACTCTTTTTGCTACTGTAGAGAGACTAACAAACCCCCCAAATCAAGTTCCTAGTGAAATGCAATGAGTTTGCAACCTTTTTCTCTGAGAAGATCAGTAATATCAGAATGACGATTAATACGGCCTCATATTGTACTGTGGTCAGTCAGATATCATTGCAACAACCTCAGAAATTAGCCATTCTCTCAGAATTTGACATAATTGATATAAAAACCTTGGAAGAAACAGTACAACATCTTAAAGCATCAACTTGCAGCCTTGACACGCTCCCTAAGTTCTTTCTAAAAAAATAACTTTTTTTTAATCTTTAGAAAGTGATCTTTTAAAAATAAAAAATAATAACCCTAACCACTTCTGATTAATTTGTATAGGCTCCCACTTGGTCAAATAATGAAAAAGAACCAAATTGCTTACCACAGCTATGCAGATGACACCCAGATATACTTAGCCCTGTCACCCAATGACTACAGCCCCATTGACTCTCTATGTAAATGCATTGATGAAATTAACTGTTGGATGCGTCAAAACTTCCTCCAGTTAAACAAAGACAAAACTGAAGTCATTGTATTTGGAAATAAAGATGAAACTCTCAAAGTTAACACATACCTTGACTCTAGAGGTCTAAAGACACAAAATAAAGTCAGAAATCTTGGTGTAATTTTAGAGTCTGACCTTAATTTCAGTAGTCACGTGAAAGCGATAAGCAAATCAGCTTACTACCATCTCAGAAATATTACCAGAATTAGTTGTTTTGTCTCAAGAAAGGACTTGTTCATACTTTCATCCCCAGCCGGGTGGATTACTGCAATGGACTCCTTAGGGGGATCCCGAAAAAGACCATAAGACAGTTGCAGCTCATACAAAACACTGCTGCCAGAATTCTGACCAGAACCAAAAAATCTGAGCACATTACACCAATTCTCAGGTCCTTACACTGCAAGGGTTTACTCAAAACAAGGTGTGTCAGCATTTAGTTATTATGCCACCTCTAGCTGGAATCAGCTTCCAGAAGAGATCAGATTTGCTGTAACAGTAAACACTTTTAAATCTAGATTAAAACACATCTGTTTAACTCTGCATTTACTGAATGAGCACTGCGCTGCTTTACACTGACTGCACTTTTAATTTTTTATTCTTTTTAAAGGAACAGTATGTAACAATTTTATATCAATTAATTATAAAATGGCCCTGATATGTCACTAGACATTAAGAAATCATTTTAATTTCAAATACTTATATCACTGACAAAAGTGGTCATTTAAAAAGTGGAGTTGTAGCCCTCAACTGATGTTTATGTTGTCATGTTGTGTATTGGCCACCAGTTGTGTGATTGCAGTATAAGTTTTTGCCACAATCCTACATACTGTTCCTTTAACAAATTTTAATTAAACTGTTTTTATTAAAATCACATTTATTTTCTTTTAATTGTTATTTTAAATTCTTATGTTTTTTTGTGATTTATAGTTTCTTATTTTTTTCTCGTTTATATATTGTTTTCTCATTTCTATGTAAAGCACTTTGAATGACCTATGTGTATGAAATGTGCTATACAAATAAATTTGTCTTGCCTTGCTTGTACACATTTTTCTACCACATCTTTTCCTTCCCTTCGCCTCTCTATTAGTGTGCTTGGACACAGAGCTCTGTGAACAGCCAGCCTCTTTTGCAATGACCTTTTGTGTTTTGCTCTCCTTGCTCAAGGTTTCAATGGTCATCTTTTGGACAACTGTCAAGTCAGCAGTCTTATTGTGTAGCCTACAGAACTAGACTGAGATAATGCGACAATAATGTGACAATCATTACTGAGAGACCATTTAAATGCCTTTGCAGGTGTTTTAAGTTAATTAACTGATTAGAGTGTGTCACCAGGTGTCTTCAAAATTTAATATTTTCACAATATTCTAATTTCTAAGATAATGAATTTGGGATTTTCCTTAGTTGTCAGTTATAATCATCAAAATTAAAAGAAATTCTGTGTGTGAATATAATATACAAGTTTCACTTTTTGAATTGGTGAAATAAATCAACTTTTGATGATATTCAATTTATATGACCAGCACCTGTATAAAAGCAAGTGTTCCAAAACTTTTAGTTCTATAGTGGCCAATATAGTGTATTTTAAATAATTTGTAATGATTGTCACATTATTGTTGATTGCCATTATTTACTATCAGAGGACTGATGGGACAAAAATCAAAAGTTTTAATAGCATAACAGTATGTCACTGCTAATATTCAACAATGTCCTTTGCACAAAAAAAAAACAAATGACTTTCCATATGGCAAAAATATATATTTTCTAATATAATTTAAAAATATTTTAAAATATACAAAAATGGCCAAAACATATATTTGATGAGATATACTGAAAAATAAATATATGTAAGTATTTATATTTACATTGCTTTCGAATTTGGTATAAAAACTTTGTATGTTACAAATCTGTAAACCTTTTAGGTTTGAAAAGATTAAAATTAAATATATTTTTAACTGCAAAAATGTACTATATAACATTCTATATCATATACTTTTATTTAAAAAAGTTTATATTTTTTTCCAGTGTCGCACCGTGCATTGCTGGAGAGGCTCAGGAAAGGAAATGGAAGCAGATAACTTTGCCAGTCTTTTTAATTCCAGGTGATTTATTTTCACCAGCTGTGTTTGTAAAAGGATAATTCCGGTATTCAACACTTTGAGCCTCATTTCTGGTTTGTTTTGGATGAACTACAGTGATGGACACTGAAATTTTGACAATGGGTCGTGTCTTGACTTTTCGACTCATTTAGAAGCGTCTCTTGACTGCTTCAGAATGGAAGTCAATGGCCATGCACAAAATGTCATTAAAACAACACTTAACATTCATTTTCAAAACTGTACTACTCACCGAGTGGTTCGTGGTGTTCGTTGATGATTAAAAACAAATATATTGGCGCAATGTATGATTTCAATCCGTGTTATTTGCTATAGTGGAACTGTTTTTTTAGATACCTCACAACCGCGTATATACTTCCGCTCTATATTTGAGTCTGAAGCATGAATGAACGTAGTCCAACAAACTGTAATAAAACGGTAGCATACTTTCAAAATCAAGTTTATTTATAACACTTACACCATCCAATATGTTTTTTCATCAGCAGAACAATAAAGAAGATATTTTGCAGAAACCCCAGTGCTCCGTCATGCAAGTCAACAGATCCGCACACTTTAAGAGCTAAAGCATATATATCCAATACAACAGTAATCCCCCATAACTCTGTGTGACATATTGACGTCTTGTGAAGCAAATCAATCAGTTTTTGCAAGAAACTGAACGTTATTTACAACACTATTAGCGTAAATGCCAAAGCAGGAAGCGCGCTTTACGTTCAAGGCGATCTCTTCCACTGGTGCCGTTTGGTGGCTGTTGGCTATGGATGTTGGTCTCTCTGCGCCACCTATAGAGCGGGAGCGTGAAGCACACTTCCTGCTTGGCAAAAGCTCTGCATTAATGCTGTAAAATATTTATATATAGAAGTCAATGGAATTTTACAAAATGGCAAATAAAACACGACAGAAACTGTATTTCGCTACACAACTTGTTTTTAATCATCAACGAACACCACAAACCACTCGGTGAGTAGCACAGTTTTGAAAATGAACGTTAAGTGTTGTTTTAATGACATGTTTGTGCATGGCCATTGACTTCCATTCTGAAGCAGTCAAGAGATGCTTCTAAAGTCAAAAACTCAAGACACGACCCATTGTCAAAATTTCTGTGTCCATCACTGTAGTTCATCCAAAACAAACCAGAAATGAGACTCAAAGTGTTAAATACCGGAATTATCCTTTAAGCGCTCGCTACAATCAGGCGCGCCGTTAGGGGGGGTTCCGAGTATGCGAGGCATATGGCCCCATGAGTACGCTACTCCCCACCGAGGCATATGGGCCCCACCGTCATCACTTTTCCATTTTTTTTACACGTTTAATTATTAACACTGTAATAAAATGTCAAGTAAATTAATATAAAACTACTGTGAATGACTTTGTGTTAAGTAAAATTTAGACACTTTTAAAAAACAGCGTGCAAGCATGAGCTAGTAGATGCAATTACGTATTTGGCGGTTCTGGTGGTTTTTAATTTGATTGTATGTTTCATGAAAAATGAAAAAAATATTTGTGTTAATACAAAAGGACAGCAAGAGCTTTATTTAAGGAAATATTAGCATAGCGACCGCTGACAACTATTGCATTTCTAAGACGGACAATAACTTAGTAGGCCTAGTTAAAAATATTATTTTCTAAATAAACATGAAATAGGAGAATTGTCTAAGCCATAATTGAGTAATTTTAAATGACTAAGAGCTGGTTTTAATGTGACAGCGCATCATTTTCAAAGTGAAAGTGATTCATTTTTATTCAGGTTTGCAACGGAGGTTTTGCCCAAAATCTTAGTGCAGCTATTATAAACGCTATATCAGATTGTTTTTAACATGTATCCTAATAGAGAATGTCTGTTTTATATTTATGTTTGAGAATTGTTGTGTTCAAATATTGTTGTAATGTTGTTAATGTTTTGTTTTAATTTAATTCGATTATTAAGACTCTAATTTTAAACGTCATATATTGGGCGTTGTAATGGATTGAAAGCTAATAGACCACTTCACAGTTCACGTCACAGGCGGTTCCCACTGCGCATGTCGGGGTCAGAAACATCATTACAGCAGATTGAGTTGCGTATTATTTTGTATCGTCAAAAATGCCTACTTGATTCGTGGGCAGAATCTCAAAAACAAAAAATACAACATCTGTTGTACAACATCTGACTGTTAATAAACAGTCAACATCCTTTGCCACAACAAATGTGTCAATAAATAAATTACTTTCCATATGGCAAAAACATATATTTTCAAATAAAATGTGAAATATATGTCAAAATAATAAAAAAAATGGCCAAAACATATATTTGCTGATATATACTGTAGGGAGAAAAAACACCCCTTGACCCAAATGGCAGAAACCATTTGGCATGGTGAAAGGATTCTTGCACGTTCAGTCTTTCCGGCACTTACTGATGACATTTTGGCGTTATGTAATTTAGGTAGTTTTATCTGACTCCAAAATATAAAATGTAATTGTTTATAATATAAATCTGATTGATTATTACTTTTTAACCATTACAAAATTTGGATGGATGTCTGGTTATTCTGATTTAGCCGGTCATGGTATTGCATCCGTTCAGCTGCATCCAAACAGGCAAACATTAAAGATGCAATTTGTATTATCTGCGCGCTAGATGGCGCCAGATCAAATCAATAACAATGACGTTGTTTAATGACGCTCTGAAGCAGTGTGGAATTATGGGATTTGTAGTCTTTAACTCAACCGCTGATGGCCATCAATCAGACGCGAACAAGAAATCACGTTGACTGATAAGGTAATCAAGTCTTATAAATGTTGCGTTTGATGACATCAGTTTATTTCATCATGTAAGTTTATATGTGATGTTCAAAACTAAATTGTTAGTCATAGTATTAGTCCAAAGTCCACAGTATTAGTCCAATTCGATGGTTAACACAGCACAGAATTAAGTTTTCAACTTACAATCTACAATGATTTTTCACATAATGTATTGACAGTACAAATCTTATTGTGAAGTGTCTTAAAATGACCATTTATATTGCTGTACAATACCTTTTGATGTGAATATCGTCCGCGGGAAGACGGGCTGATTACAATCTACACACTAATGTTGTGATCAATATAATAGCATACGTTTTTTGAAGGGTTACGAATCAAAACAACTCACCCATCGCGTAAAACACAAGCAGGATCAGAATCTCGGTCTAGTTAAATGTTGTCGCAAAGCTCTCTTCATCCCGATAATGCAACACCAAATTGATCCTCATTCTTTCTCTCGTTTTGTTCCAAACTCTTCTTGGGTCATTTGGTTGGCCCGTATGCGTACGGGAGCTGTCTTTTCTGACACAACCAGCGGCAGACGGTAAAGAGTAATCCATAAGTCCATAAGCAAGCGCGTAGCACGACAGGCGCTATCGCATAGTTCCGCATTTGTCCACGACACTGGCTGCGTCCGAAAACTCAAGGCAGTGACTTGTTGCCTCGCTGCCTCATGAGGAAAAGTGAAAATATACCTTTATTTACACTAAATTTGTGCTCCAGCCGCTTCCTTGGCCGCCATTTTATTTTTTCGAACTCGACCACTGTTGTCATGTGGTTTTTACGTCAGTAAAGGAGGTGACAACGGGTCACATGGATATTAACGTCATTGACAGGAGACTGCACTGCCCCGTGTCAATGTTTTGAATGGCAATTTTCTCACGATTTACAAGTAGTTGAAAACATTACAATGTGCATTCACAAATCCATCAGCTCTCACGCTCTCTCTGGTAAAAAGGTGTCGCTTTGGTCCGCAATGCGAGCCTCCGCTGATCGTGCGCGTCTCAACAAACCATCTCAGTGCGTTGCACTAGTGATGTTACATTTGAAGCGAGGCTTCGGAGCTTGTGTCGAGCAAAAGTGGGCGTGCCAGATGAAGCTTTGATTCGAAGCTTGTGTTGTTAACATTGGAATCACGTGACCAATGACAAACGAAGCTTCACTTTCTGCTTAGTCACGTGCGCGCTTCGCTTTGCGTGTCAGAAGGTTCGAACCCTAGAAGTTTTTTATGAGTTATTTGCCTTATTGACATTTTGGTCCCACATATTACTGTATATATAATATTGTATTTATTTATACTTGTGTGCGCGTCTGTTATTATATGCCTGTGAACATTATTCTGTACAATACAGTATAGAATCATATGAATATTAACTCCTACTGGAATTTATTGCCACACTTTAATCAGTAAATCAATTTATTATATTGACCATTCAAAGACATGTTGTCTAAGCTTTATTTGTACACATAATATTAATATTCATTTGAATTTCATCAGCTTGTTGCTTCATTGACGGAGCTTTTTCCAGAAGCAACTGCTATATGTTTTATTAACCAAAAGATGGCGCTGTTTTCGACACCCTCGTTGAGGCTTCGAATCATGGTTCGAAACAGTAAGAGAAGTATCGGTGCTTCATTCGAAGCTTCATTTCCCCATCACTACTGGGTGCAGGGAGTGCTCATGGGAGTTGTAGTTTCCCAGTGTCATTGTGCATTGTTTAAAATTTTTAAGAAAACTACAATAAAAAAGATATATTCAACCAGTAAAAGTGGCTAATGGGATTACCCGCCACAGCCGAAATCTAACCGCATTTTGACGTGTGTTAATATCAAGCCCTGCAGAGGTTGAACTAATTAGTCCCCTTAGAGGTGACTGTTACAGATTCACCAGGCTCCACACTTACTCTCCCTTAATGATCCACATCACCTGATTACAAATCACTGTCACCTGATTACAAATCACTGTCACCTGATCATCATCACCTGCCTGCCCCATAAAAGACTGCCTCATACACTTGTTACTACATGCCTCTTTATGAGCGTACTGTTGCCAACTGCCTGACTTATAACCTACTCTTGCGTAGTGATGGGAGAAACGAAGCTTTTCGAAGCTTCGAATCAATTGAACCAATTGCTTCGAAAATTGATTCAGTTTTTCGAAGCCGTTCGAAACCCACACACGCTGGCGACCCCTGCTGGTCAAAATAGTGTAAAAGCAGATGTGGCGAAACATTTTACACTTTTTTTTACAAAATAATAGCAAGATTTTTATTAAAATATGTTAAAAAAAAAGTATTTAACTTAATTAAGACATAGTTAAAAGTCTATTATGTGTTTTTAGTTTAATTTAGGGCAAACAACTGAATAAAACTAACTACCCTTTTAATTATGCACATTTTTGTCATTAAATCTGTCTATAAACCAAAAGTAGACAACATGGCAGTGTTATTAGTCAGAAGGATAAATGTTTAATGAACTTTCATCATAAAACTGACCCGAGTTCACCTAAACTTATTAGACACTGGTCATGTGATCAACTCCCCCTAGTGGTGAACTATCGGATTTTCGAAACGTTTCGAAACCGTTATGACGTAATGAAGCCAAATCACGTGACTTGGGCCAGTTTGAAACAAGCTCCGAACCACTGATTCGAAACAAAAGATTCGTAAATGTTTCGAAGCCTCATGAAGCAGTGCTTCGAAAGCGACCATCACTACTCTTGCGTGGACTATCGTCATCATCATCGTCATCATCGTCGTCGTCGTCGTCGTCGTCGTCGTCATCATCGTCGTTGTCATCTGTGAAGTTAAGTAAAGTCTTTATTGTTATCTGTGACTGTCGAGGGTGTTTGTGTTGGAGTATCTGTCATCATTATTCATATCATCTGTTATCATCATCATACCATCCGCTATCACTCCATATCCATTTGTCCATTTCTCTGCTTATTTCTAACTGACCATCATCTCCAATGGTAGCTTTGTATAATCATGCCATAGTTTCCTATGCATACTTAGAATAATATTAAAATAATCAGAGGTTAAGACTTGCACTATTTAAAGTGGTCAGATAACATTTACATGTTACTCTAAACGGAAATGCATTATTAGCCTCCATGCATCTAATTGTACTTAAATTAATGCCAAGTGCTAGTTGGGTGTGAGCAATATTGGTGATGTGTGACTCTTCTGTCTCTGCACAGTGGGATGGTAGTCTCGGAGAAAGATTTTAGATGTTGATTCAACAGGACTTGTTTTTAAAAAATGGTTCCCTCGATTCAGCTATTTGGTGTCAGTCTTACATTTGCTTTACAATACCTTGAAAAATCTTTACAAAATTGTATTTTTCAATAGTACAGGTTTTAGCCTTTTTTGTATATTTTGAAATATATTAGGGCTGCACGATAAATCGCACGCGATTGTCACGTGCATTTTGTCAGTACATATAGTAATAAATCGCCATCAGTTGCTGGCACTGTCTGCTTAGGACACAGTTAAACACAGGAGAGGAAAAGATCTTGAAGCAAGCGAATGAAAGGAGAACTAGTCAAAAGAAACGTGCACAAGGACATCCACTCACGACAAACTACATCTGCACTTTGTGTCACTCCCGTATTGGTCTCATCAGCCACCGAAGATGCTGCCTCAGACGTAACACTATGAACTCTTCACTATGCCATTATGGTCGTCTACGACTGAAGGAGGCCTACTACTAATGGCAGGTGATTCATCTGCGATAATGAATGTGATATTTCCCCACTTGTCAGTGAACTACGGCTCTGTGTAGTAAATGCTGCTCCATTTGAAAGCAGCTGATGGCTATTTATTACCAATCAAGGAACCGGCTTTACTGATAAGATGCGCTTAGCCGTTTCTTAATGTTACCGGATCTTGGTCGGTGTAGTATTAAGATTAGTTCAGGTGAGTAAATATGTATAATATTTAAATCTGCAGTCAATAGTTAAGAGAGCACCTATTTGAACATTTGCTTAGAAAGATTCGGACTTGAGACCCAGACGCATCAACTGACCACCACCTGATCTTTCTCTGATGTATCTGTGTTTGATGGTCAAAAATGACATTTTATTTGTTTGATTGATCAAACTAGCAGCAGTTGGTCTCATGAATCTAATACTTGTTTGTTTTATGAATATTTAGTATCTTTTGTATTGTTATTGTTTTGGAGCAAGGTAGAAGTTAATAAAACTATATCTATATACTATTGATTTTCCATTTCATCTTAACCTGGTACGAGCACTCCCTTTATTACTGGACTTTGTTATTGTCAGTACATAAAACTGAATAGTGTGTTTTATATTGTAACCAGTTTTTTATAAGTCAGAGAAATGTTTCTGCTGTGATATCTCACAATGTGTTTTAATAGTCACGTCACTCGAAAATAAATGATCAAGTGTCCCAATGTAAGAGCCAGTGCTTACCTGCAGTTCCAAACAGTGTTTTTGCCTCCTTTTAATGGGTGGAGAGACGCATAAACAGACACTTCGGGTAAAGAGAAAATGATTGTTTACTGTGATGCGTTGAACACCCTGTTGTGATGACGCAAGAGTTGCCACTAAGGTAGCTGAGCCATTCTTTGTGTTCTTTTTTAAGTGTTTCTGGAGCCTGATGAAATCATTATAAATACATGTTTAATACTGTAAAATACTCTTGATATTACAGTCACTGCCCTTGCTGTCCAGA
The DNA here is from genome assembly GCF_027580225.2 of Misgurnus anguillicaudatus. Classification (NCBI taxonomy): domain Eukaryota; kingdom Metazoa; phylum Chordata; class Actinopteri; order Cypriniformes; family Cobitidae; genus Misgurnus; species Misgurnus anguillicaudatus. Next base: position 32,096,181 of record NC_073337.2, read on the forward strand.
ATGAAAGATAACATTCCAACTTGAACCCATTGTGTGCACATCAATGCACACTGTTTCAAGGAAACATATCGTTTAACCCGGAAATAATATAAATTCATTACATTACATTTGTTGTTATTATATGTAGGAACCATTGTATTAATTTAAGTGAGTAACAGTAGAGCAGGGGTTAAAGTCAAAGACAGGGAGCTTACATTTTAAGGTTAAGTTGTGAACTTGCCTGTTTACTTTTTAGTTACAGCAGCTGTCACTGTGTTGTAATTAAGTCAGTCCTGCCAGATTATTAATAAAATCTGTTTAAAAATAAAACCATCTTGCATCATGTAAAGAACATTCTGTGAAAATATCACCTTCATATTCTCAATATTGATCAAGTCAAGACCATATCAGTCAGGGTCAGAATTATGAAGAAAGATTGTGGGGTCACTCGTCTATTTTACAGTCTGGAGGTGCAGAAGTTGTGCATTGATGCTGTCATTGTGTATTACATCACCAGTCAGAAGAAGATAGCGTGTTTATGAATTGGTATGCCAGTTAATGTTATGTTTACTCATTATAATGTTTATCTCCTAAAGGAGCACTGAATAGAAACCCTGTCAGTCAGGATGTAGCTTATGTGCATGTATGCAAACATTGACCAGCAAGTTTAGCTCTGTTTTCAGGCTGAATGGTGAAACACAATGTATAATCTTTTCATTTATTTAACACTCTCATCATTGAGCTATTTTGTTGTATATTGTTAATGATTTGCTTTGCACAGTGTAATAAGTGTATTTTTATCTACACTACTAATGACTTGTTGTAATTTGTAATTTATGCTGTTAATTTTACTTTGTCATTTATCTATAATCTTAAATGTTAATTTGTTATGAAATGCTCTAGAGTCTTAGATGTATTATTATGAAAATATTTATCTTAAGTAAATATTTTATTGTTAGGCTTTTGGATGTCATTTGTAAGTTTTTATCGTTGTGTTTATTTAGTTCAATCATTGTCATTATTGTTTAATCGTTTTCATCTGTTTTTGTAATTAGTGTCATCGTTCTCATGTGTTCTTTCATTCCCATGTATATTTCTTTTGATGTTTTCCAGTCTTGTGCTACGTTTACACATTTTCATAAACAGTCATTTCAATCTCTCCGGTTTTACAAATAACATGTCAGTTATTCGTGAACGTGTCAGTTTTCAGAAAAGTGTTCATTTACACGTAGCCTACGCGTGAATATGCTGCCAAGAGCATTCCAAACCTGTAGGTGGCGGTATAACGAGAAGCTCAAGCCCACGTAAGCCAATTACTGACGGCACTGACGATGACGTGGACTGGTTCTACGTGGTGGAGGGAGGAGAAGTTGTTGCAATACAGTATGTGTGTTCAATGACGTCAAAGTCCCGTGAGAGCGATTCGAAATTAGACTTCCACGTGTGATTTCTCAACTCGCTCTCACTGTACGTTGACGTCATCCGGCTGTCAGTTCTTGCAGCGCCACATGAAGTCGAACAAGCGTAAAATTGCTGACCTCCGAGCATTCATTTCATCTCATTGAGCAGCAGTATTTGCAAATGCAAACGTCTGAAAAGAGTTTTACCAACATAAATGTGACTGCAACTCTGAACGCTGCCATGATCACATGTAAACATAGGTCACACTTTTGACATAGGTGTGAGCTCTGGCACATTCTGTGACGTTAGCTGTTTAAACATCCATTTGTCTCAGTTTACATTCAATCGTGCAAACAAAGGTTTTCAAAATATTCACTTTGGCTGGAGTTCTTAGAAAGAATCAGTTTCAGAGGTGAATTCTCTGTTTGCGTGTAAACTAATGCCGCAAACGAAGGGAAATGTATTTTTCAAAATAACCATGTATGTGTAAACGGGGTCTTGGTCAGATCTTGTTTGTGTTACCTGTGTTTATCATCATCATCTTCATCATCATTAAAGTCTCCAGTGTTTTATATCCCGTGTTTGTCATCCTTGTAAGTAGATATTGTAACATTTGTTGTCATTCTTTATATTTTTTTGTCTTAGGTTGTTAAAATTTTAACATGATCTTTATATGTATTGTCTTTTTTTATAATTATATATTATATTACCTAAAGTTGTCCAGGTTGTTTAAAATGTTTTAAATACACACAGTGATAAATGTGTATGTTTGTGTTGTAATGCATGTAAGTCACTTTGGATCAAAGCATCTGCTAAATGGATAAACGTAACATCTTATACCTCATAAAGATTTAAAATACATCTAATACTTCATGCTGCATTGCAGATCAGTTGCTGTATGACATGAAAAAGTATCATAGTAGTGAGAGTAGTGATGTCAAACACTGATTGATCTGTGCAGCATCATCTGAACTTAAACATGTCTATGATTTCTACAGAAATAATTTATATGTATTAGTTCAATCTATGATATAAGATAAATTAGGTTTATAACTCACTGGGTGATGATGATGATGGTGATGGTGATGATGATGATGATGATGGTGATGATGATGATGATGGTATGATACATTTATAAGACACATTCAGGTATTTGTAAGTTTTATAACAGGCGTCAGAGAAAGCTTTATTCCCCACATCAATAGAACAGTTCAGCTCTCCATCACATCTGTGAGAAAAAACAAACAATGAATAGAAAGATGAAGATCAGATGAATATAAAATAATGATGATTTGAATATCTCTATAAGTGTAATGATGTGAACTCTTCTTACTGATTGGTCAGTATTAGGGTTGAGTTCAGACTGCAGTGAACATTTAAGAGGTCATTAGCTGGTCTTCCATTGGAGCAGGTTTTGCTGTCTGTACGCCCATAATTGGCTGAAATCACTTTAATGTTTCCCTCATCTGTTGATAAAAATAACATTAACTAGAGATGTATTATTCATATTTATTTAAATTACATCAGTGAATATTTATTTTATCATTATATTGAAATGTCTTAAACAATGAACTCACCACAGCTGAGATGGGCAGTGTTATGTTCACAGGTAACTAGTGTCTTCACACCTAGAGTCAGAGATGAGTAATGAGTTAGTTAGGTATAGTAGTGATGTTCACTGTTAACATGTATTAACTGAACACCTACATTACATCTAAAGACACTTCTGATATTCACAGCTCCTGTCCAGTTCATTAGTTTAAATTAATCTTCATCAGACATGTATTACCAGTTAACTACTAGAGCTCATTAGTAAATGAATACAGGACAGATTAATATGATGATGTTTATAGACACTGTTTGATCAAATCACACTACATGCACTGACTGAATGTTATGTTGATGTGTTTTAATTCAGGCGTGATTACAGTTATGACCGGCATGTTGAGTAGTGATAACCTGGTGTGTTTGGTTTGATAATTCAGATATAATTAAATTAATCTAATAGAAATCACATTTACATTTAGCAGATGCTTTTATCCAAACTGACTTACAAATGAGGAAAACAATGAAATCAATCACATCAATAAAACGACAGCAATGCATAACTCATCTCAATCTTCTATCAGTTAACCTAATGCAGTACATGAGGCAGGAGTATTTTATTAACAATTCTTGTAGTTATTGTGTAAAGTTAACTACATGACAAACACCCAACCACCTCATAAACTATTTGACCACATCATCCTCCATAAATGTTTTAGATGTTGAGCACTGCTGAGTAATGAAATAAACTTTAAAACTTTATATATTCAATTAAATCAAAACAAGACTTGACTGAGTCAAGAAATATTCCGTCTTCTAGTTACATTACTAATACAGATTAAGCCGAAAACTATAAAGTACTGTATACTTTATTAATATATTGAGAGTATTATACTGTAAAATTACTGAAAGACTCTGTTATCATAACTGGAAATCACAGCACAATTATTTACAGTTTAAAATAAAATGTTTTACAGCATGTGATGAACTGAGATCATTTTAATAATTAAGAAACTTCTGTCATCAAACACACATTGACTTTTATTACTCACCTTCATCACACACAAAGGTACGAGTGTGACTGCAAACCACATCAATCCATTGACCCTGATCTATCACACTGACTGCTGTACAATCTTCAGAACCACGAGCATTATTAGGTTCATCAGACTTCCAGTATCTGAATCCAGATTCACTCTTATCTGACCACTCCCATGAGTCACTGAACAGACCAATCCAGACTTCAGATATGTTTGTGTCATTCATGATCTTCTGAATCTGTTGATTCTCAATCTGATTCCTCACACTGATCAGATCAGTATGATGCTGTCTGCAGAAGATCTGAGCGTCTCTCCATGATACTGAAGAACCATCAATGATGAATCCTTTACTGATATCTGTTTAAGAAAATAAAAATTGTTTCATGATTTACTTTGACTCTTAATACACTTACAGTATAGATGTCAATCTACAGAAACTCTTTACTTATTTAACTCTTCAGTTACTGCAGTGAGTTTGTTTCTCTCTCACACAGATGATTAACATCTACACATGCGGTGAAGTTGAAAGAATAGTGATGATGTTTTGTTAATTTAAGGTTTGATGTTATTTTATGAAGCTTTACTCACCATTGTAGCAGATGAATCTCTTTGTGTTCTGTTTACAGTCCTGATGATGCCATGATCCATCTCTCATATAAACACAATGATCTGAACCATTTGAGTCTCCATTATACCAGTTTGTATATTTCACAGGATCACCCAGAGACCACTTCCATTTATAAACACTTGATTTATTCAGTCCAATCCAGACCTTATCCAGTCTGTTATTCACACTCTTCATCAGTTGATTCATGTCATTGATGTTGTTGACTGTGGCCAGATCTGTGTAGTTTTCTCTGCAGTATTTCTGAGCTTCAGTCCAGTTCATCTCTATGTTTATGTGGTGATAGTGGCGCTGAATGCATTCAGATAATGAACAGAGAGCTATGAAAGAAAGAGTTTGAGTCAAATCTCATGAGATTATAAAACAAACATAAAACCACAAACACAAACTCACCGATGAGAAGAACGCTGAAATATAAAGTTTGAGACATTTCTGAAAAACAAACACATTGAAAATATCAGATGGTGATTTATTCTGCTTGTTCACAATTTTAATAATCAGAATAAATGATATCATACACATTAAATCTCATCACTGGTATTATGTACACTGGTGTGTTAATATGAGTTGAAACTGACACTTTGGCCTATACTGCACATAGTTTTTTCTCCTTTCAAAATCTTTCAAGTCTGCAATGTCAAGAGCACATCAAACCAACAGGTGGTGATAAACCCTAACTGTAAAGGCATGTTGGCCAATCAGAAGCCATTGCACAGACTCACCTCATGTAAACAATCTGACAAAATCCTCACAATCCCAAATCAAACTTTGAATAATGATGAGTAGAGTTTTAGCTTTATTTAGTGATATTGATGTTGTTTATTTGAAGTCATCATTATGGTGATCAGTGTTTCATTAGGATGGGTACTTTTTATTATAAAACATACTGTTTGTATCAAGCAAGAAAGATATAGTAGTGTTTATTCAGTTAGCTACACTGAGGTGAATATTAAGCTATTAATATTAATTCATATTAAAGGATTGATTTTCATGTATTTATAAGAGTACGTAGAGTATTTGCTGTTATATTTTACTTATTTATTTACTTACTTACCTATTCATTTAGCTGACGCTTTTATCTAAAGCGACTTATAATTGCTATATATGTCAGAGGTCGCACGGCTCTGGAGCCAGAAGGGGTTAAGTGTCTTGCTCAGGGACACAATGGTGTGTCACAGTGGATTTGAACTCGGGTCTCTCACCCCAAAGGCATGTGTCTTATCCACTGTGCCATCACCACCCTATTTATGCTCATTGTTTTAATACAGTGATGAAATACAGTTGTGATGAGATGAGCAGATATCAGCCTTTAATGAACTAAAACATTTGCCTGATGTACAGAGGTAAGGAGTAAGTAGTTAGATTTCTAAACTATATTAATGTGCACTGAGTCCTGACTACATTTGCATTCCTATCATCAGCACACAGCACACTTCCGAATATCTTTTGATCATCATTTAATGTGGTTAGGTTAAGCAAGAACAGTACACTGTTAGAAAAATTATTAAAATATAAATCCCCAGCTATCACAAAAAGGTCCTAATACTGTAATGTACCATTAGGTGCAGATATGCAAACATTTATCTGTGAGATACAAATAAGATCTCTTTGGTAACAGCAATCACCTCTGTGGTGCTAATAAAAAATCTTAAGGTGCAAAGCTTTGTATAAGGGTACAGCCCAGTGACAGCTTAAGGACATTTTTGCCCTTTTTTGACAGTGTAATACACTGAAAAAAATTATTCATTCAATTTTCTCATTTTTTAAGGTAAGTGGTTGCAATCAATTTATTTAAGCTACATTTAAACAAACGTTTTTTTTATTTTACTAATTGTTTTTGTTTAAATGCAGCTTAAATAAATTAATTGCAACCACTTACCTTAAAAAATTGAGTAAATTGAATGAATCATTTTTCTAGTGTAAGTGAGACTGTTGTACTTTTACTAAATTACAAGTTGTGTTTATTATATCATGTGTCACAGTACTTATTATTATTATTATTATTATTATTATTATTATTATTATTATTATTATTATTATTATTATTATTATTATCCACATTCAGTGGGACTTTAGAGGGCCTAATTTACATGTGGTGTAGGCTTTGGAATTAGGTGTGGGACAATGGCTCTATAGCGCCACCTACAAATTTTCAACGAAGCAGCCCTCGGAATGGATTGTAATTGACTATGGAACTACATTTGTGTCAAATAAAATGAATGCAACTTTTGCAAAAACGAACAAAAATATACATTAATAAAAGAAAAAAACACTCTGAATATAAAAACAATCAACTAACTAGCAAAAAAAAACATCATCTTTAAATGTACTGCATTCTTTGTTTATGGTTTCCTAAGCTTCACTAAACATTGTTTTGAATGTGCTGCCAGTGTTTTTGTTTTTGCTTTTCTAGTTTTCGTTTGCGCTTAGCAATTTAAAGTTCGCATTTTGACACAAACCTCTTGAAAGGGGCCGGCTCAACAGCGGTTCACTCTTATTGGCTCGTGGGATTTTGATTGACAGCTCATTGAACCGGAACCCCGGAACAGAAGGTGGCGGTAGTGCACCAATAAGCTGGATGCCAATGTGCCAAACACTTGCTGCGTCCGAAAACTCAAGGCAGTGACTCGTTGCCTCGCTGCCTCATGAGGAAATGACTTCGGAGGCATGAAGGTAGCTCAGAGAAAGACTTTCGGACACACTTCTAAGGCAGCGTGTTTGAAATTTAAACAGAGAGCGCCTTTGTGATAACTAATCACATATTTGAAAACTACAATACAAATTTTTCGCTAGGAATGCAATTAAAAGGTGTAAAAAGTGAAAACATACCTTTATTTACACTAAATTGGTGGTGCAGTCGCGTCCTTGGCCGCCATTTTATTTTTTTGAACTCGACCGGACTCGACCAATCACATTCTTAATGCACGTCCACGCATAGAGACAGAGCGCAGCGCGTCACAACCTGAAAACCACGCCCACCGGGGGGGGAAAGCAATCCAACAGTCTCCATTGACTTTGTATTGCAAAAGGCCGCCTCCTTGTCATTTCTGGCTTATAACAAAAAACTGAATAATGCCTAAAAGCTGCTTTGGGACAATATGTACAGCTAACAAGCCAAAGAACACAGAAATAAGTTTTTATAAGCTGTCGAGCCGTAAAACCCAGTCTTTAAGGAGAATAAAGTGGATCGCCGATTACGTTTCCCCCTATTGGACGCAGTTTTACTAATAGGAGTACTATGAAAAGTTGCCTGTTTCCATTTCTGTGTCTAAACGCTCGTTTTTTGAAGTCGACAGCTTATAAAAAATTATTTATTTATTTTTTTGGCGTGTTATGTACACCTTGTCACACAGCAGCTTTTAGGTATTATTCTGTTTTTAAGTTTAATCTGTAAATAAGTTTTTATAAGCTGTCGACCCCAAAAAACGAGCGTTTAAAGACACAAAAATGGATACAGGCAACTTTTCATAGTACTTCTATTAGTAGAACTGCGTCCACTAGGGGGAAACGTAGTCGGCGATCCACTTTATTCTCCTTAAAGACTGGGTTTTACGGCTCGACAGCTTATAAAAACTTATTTCTGGGTTCTTTGGCTTGTTAGCTGTACATATTGTCACACAGCAGCTTTTAGGCATTATTCAGTTTTTTGTTATAAGCCAGAAATGACAAGGAGGCGGCTTCTCGCAATACAAAGTCAATGGAGACGGTTGGATTGATTTCCCCCCCGGTGGGCGTGGTTTTCAAATTTGCATAACGGCGCTCTGTCTCTATAGGTATCTAAGGAGACAGGAAGTAAACCAAACATTGAATTCGGACATGCCTTGATGCCTTGGAAAGCTGGCTCAGAAGGCAGCAATTTAGAGTTTTCGGACGCAGCCACTGTTAAAAATAACAAGACGACGACGATCAGACGCTGTGGCTGCGTCCGAAACCGCATACTGTATAGTAGGTACTGAATTAGATGAAGTACCTACTTACTTGGCATTAAAACAGTAGGTACTGTATAGTATGAATCCTGGTAGTATGAATGAGATTCGGACGTACTACATCCGCCATGTTGCTACATCACGTGACATACGTTGTCATCACGTCATGTTGTCATTTCAGCGCGAAAACAGCCGCGTGCCTCTTCTTCTTCATTGGATAACTCCTCGTCCGGGGCATCATGGGATAGTGAAGCGTCCATCGTATGCACACTGCAAAATCTAACCGGAAGTAGTAGGTCATCCGGGTACTTTTCGCATACAGTTTTTCGAATACTATGTATTCGGACATACTACTCGCCTCGCCTACTGCTTTTCACATACTATATAGTATGTTGTAGGCGGTTTCGGACGCAGCATGTGTTTCAGCAGCGCTTGCATATCTGGACTCTGGAGCATTAAGTAGTCTAAACAAACGGTAATAAGAGTATATTAAAGAACATTACTGATAAAACACAGAAATCTGCTGATGTGTAACAGATTTTACTGCTGATGTGTAAAATCTGTAGAAAACACAGATATTTTACACATCAGTTCAAGATGAGCAATCAGGAGGCTCACGGTCCGGAGCATCAACACCATCCTTCTTGGCCAGACAATCGAGGCAACCTGAGGTAAGTTTGTAAAAACTAACAAAATAAATAGAAATATCGCAATGCAAGATTTATTCATGTGCTGCTGGGGAGGTTTTTGCTGTTAGCCTCGCACAGGGTGGCCAGCTTCAAAATTTCACCAGGGTTCTAATGTTAACCTTGTCTGTAAACTTGCGGTTTTCTAAAGCAACAATTAGTTACAAACAAGTTGTAGATTTTAAAGTATTTGTGTTGAATGATTATTGTGCTACAGTGATGAAAATAAGTATTTGAACACTCTGCTATTTTGCAAGTTCTCTTACTTAGAAATCATGGAGGGGTCTGAAATTGTCATCGTATGTGCGTGTCCACTGTGAGAGAAATAATCCAAAAAAATCCAGAAATCACAATGTATGATTTTTTAAACTATTTATTTGTATGATACAGCTGCAAATAAGTATTTGAACACCTGAGAAAGTCAATGTTAATATTTGGTCTTTGTTTGCAATTACAGAGGTCAAACGTTTCCTGTAGTTTTTCACCAGGTTTGCACAGACTGCGGGAGGGATTTTGGGCCACTCCTCCACACAGATCTTCTCTAGATCAGTCAGGTTTCTGTCCTGTTGCTGAGAAACACAGAGTTTGAGCTCCCTCCAAAGATTCTCTATTGGGTTTAGGTCTGGAGACTGGCTAATAAATGGAGTGGAGGTGGACATTTTAACTTCTTACACTCTGAGGCTATTTTGGGGATTTTCGCCTGGATTTGGCCTACCCAATTTCACAAGCAGAGGTGTACATACAAAAGTTTAGTATCATTTTACAGGAAACCCTTTGAAATGACATAAAACACTGTTGAAAGTGCTAAATATCTCTGTATGTGTTGTCAGTCCTCTAATTAACACAAAAATAAATAGGCGCTTTTTGAAGTTTTTTTTTCTAAAGTCTGTATTTAAAAGTGTATAACTCTGGCCCTGGGTGCCTCAGCTAGCTGCAGACAGTTTTGTTTGATTCCAGCAATTGCCAGCTTACAGAGGAAAAAGGAAATTTTTCTCTATCATAATAAATGCAAAAGTTATTTTACTCCAGCTGATGGGAGGAATAATACCCTTTTGGTATTTAATTTCCGCCTAAAAACATTTGAAGTGCTCCCATAACCACATACAGTGGAATAAATGCAATATCTTTATATCAATTTGCAGAAACCTCTTTGAAGTTACATAAAAAGCTGCTGTTTGTGACAAATATTGTTATTTATGTGGTTTTTCATATGATAAAACACCAAATTTTCTTTTTTTATGTTGGGTTCGGGTTTCCCGATAACGATTAAACTTAGCACTTAAGAGCGCTTTTTACGAGCTACTTAACGAACATTCGTTGTTCATTTACGTGCGTTTCCCAAAGATGCACGTGAAACGATCGCTCGCAGCTGTTTTTTAAGTGCTACTTACAAGTCGCTATCCATTTGTCAAGTGCTGAAATGTCATCAATAGAATGACTCGAATTTGTAGGAGAAGCTTGTTTAGGCTAATGATCTTCAGCTGATGTGCACTAATATTTTTAATAATATATTTTCATTATTGTTCAATGACTTTTTAAATGTTTTAATAATGTATTAAATATTCTTTATTTAGTTAGGACTCGTTCCACTGCGAAATGCCTTCGGCTTTTCTATTATAGTTTAGATTATTATTATTATTTGTTATTTATTATCTATGTTTATTTATTATTATGGATTATTGTATTGTACCGTAAATATTTATTTGGTTTCTTTAATTAGATGCAATTTCCCTTCAAAACAATATTTAGATGAATTATAGCAGCAATCGGTATGAACCATTTATCAATTTGCTATACCAACTTTTACCAAAATACAAAAAACTTTTAACAACTTGTACAAAATACGTTTTCCTTCTTTATTAATTTATGTTTAGTCATTTAAATTTGATTTCTCATTTGAATTTTAAATATATTATATTATATATTAAATATAAAATAAACAAAAAAGAACCCAATAAATCCTAGGTGACCTTGTAACACTGTTGTCTTAAGATGCAATTATGAATAAAGGATTACTCCAGAGCACTCGTAGATCTACGATGATTTTCAAGTGCAACTTAAGTTCCGAAGCTTTTGACAAACAGCCCGTAATTCTAAGAGGATTCGTACGATCGTTTTTACAATCTACTTAGCCGTACGATGCTTTTGGGAAACCCGGCCCTGGTTGTTACCAGCAGCAGACAGTAAACACCCAAAAAAAGAATGATCTCTTTAGCATGTCGCATTCAAAAGTTATTCTCATTTTAGTGACGGGTGTGAAAATACATTTTTCATATAAATATAAATTTTTTGTTTTGCACATATAATAAATAGCAAAGGATTATTCATGCACACAACCAAAGAAAAGGCTGTGAAGGGACTCATTTTTTAGAGTAGGACCTAAGAGAAAAGATGGTGTATCATTTGTGGCTATCTGAGGCAGTTCATAAGTTTCGCATATGTTTACAAAAGACCATTTTTACCTCATTATTCATTCGACGATTGTTGGATATGTGATGACAATAGAACAAAAATAGCCTTATTCCTGAGAATGAGAGCTTTCATTTGATATAAGACTTGCCTATGTTTGTCATACTTGAAAAATATGAAATATTAAATGATATTAAAAAATATGGGGGGGGGGTAATAGTGTAAATTAAGTGTAAATAACTTACTGACAGTAAAAGATATCTCAAAGTGATGCATATCTGCATCTGGGTCCATATGACAGACCATTAACAATTAAAGAAATATTTTATTTTTAAGTCATAATAATTAATTTTGGACCTAGGACAGAGTTAAATTGGTTAAAGGCAGACTAACAGGCAGGCGCGGAGCTATGGGCGGGCCTGGACGGGCCTGGGCCCGCCCAGATTGACAGCTGGCCCGCCCAATCAGAAATGTAAAAAAATACTACTCTGTATAGTTAGACATGGAACCTACTTCATATGGTGTATTTTATATATTGCATGTTATGTTAAAAACAGTAAAATTATAAGTAAGCCTGATAACTATTTAAAAACTATTATAAGGCAGTTAAATGTTGCGTTACATTATGGTTCTAATGAGAAAAATATTCCCGAGCAGCTTTCAGCCATGATCACTTTGAGAACTTTTTTTGCAAGCAAGTGGAAAACGTATCTTGAATAACAACACGTTATAAATATGTGCTGCGCACTTTCCTCTCAATAACAAACACACAACAAATATGACAGCGGGGTAAAATATAGAAAGAAAACATCTGATCACAGTGATGTTGTTTGATATAGCGATATAGCAGCACTATAAGTCACGCCACGTTTATTTGTACAACTTTATACAATATAGCCTATTGCTTTTAAGCAACAAATAGCCTATAATAACAACCTATAAGCCTACTGTGTAAGACATTAATTTAAGAAATGCATTAAAAGCAGAAAGACGTGTAGGCTGCGGAAATATAGTGTCACGGTCCTGTCAGACATCTGTGCTAGATGTAGGTCTGAGTGCATCTGACAGGACCGTGGCAGTATTATGTTCTGTGTGGGGGCATGTGGAATCACATTGTGTGTGTGGCTTCCACATGTTTCCGGTGTCTTGTTGTTGTCGTGATCTTGCCAGACCTTAGTATAGGTTCAGGTCTATGTTCTGAGGGCAAGGTCAGGGCAGCATTGTGTTTACGTGGGAACACGTGTGTTTCACATTATGTCTGTGTAACACGTGTTCCCAGTGTTTTGTGGCTGTCATGGTCTTGCCTGACTTTGGTTATTATCCAGAGGGCAAGACCAGGGCAGCATTGTGTTTACGTGGGAACACGTGTGGGTTTCACATCATGTATGTGTGACACGTGTTCCCAGTGTCTTGTCACTTTTACCCTACTCCCTTACGTACTCGTGTCTTAAGTGATTAATTATGTTCACCTGTTCCCCATTGATGTGCTGTCTATTTAATGCCCTCATGTTCTCTGTGTGGTGTGCGTGCGTTGTCGTAGTTCAGTGTTGTGAAGATCTCAGTGTTCATGTGCTTCGTGTGTTTTGAGATCTGTTCCTGTTTTCCCGTGTTTAGTTTGTGTTTCATCACAGTGTTTAAGTTTATCTTCTGTTTTACCCCCACGTGGGGGGTTTCTGTTATTTTGTAAATAAATCTTAGTTATATTTTTATACATCTGTAGTGAAGTGGCGTATAGCCCAGGTGCTCATTGGTTGGTTTCTTTTAAACGTGTGAACCAATCAGGGCATGTTTCCCAAGGTGTAGGAGTTGGTGAATTCTCATTGGTTGGTTTCATGTAATTCTGAACCAATCAGAGCCTGTTTTACAAGGCATAAAAGGCCTAGTAATGTAGGGCTTGGGAAGTGTCATTTATCACCCTCTCCATTAGGTGCTCTTTTCAAATGAGCGGCTTATCTGATGGCTTTTGATGGCAGTGCGTTGCTACATTTGTGGCAGTGTTGTGTGTTTGTAACCATTTTGGATGAGTGATACGGCGTGAAGACTTCGTTATCTCTCTTGATATCCAAACATGGCCATGTCCAAGGGTCTGGGTAATCCCATGTTACGTGGAATGTAAACCCATTTGGATGTGACTACATTGCTGCTTTGCCTGAGTTTGTTTTATTCCATTTGTGTATTTGTGTCCGTAAAGTGGCGACAGTATTGACTCTTTGTCGGACTGCATTCATTTGGTGGTTTGGGCTGGGAAGTACCTACAACAACTACATTGTCATCTGAGTTCAGCCCTGCCTGTGACGTATACCCAAATGCAGGAATTGTGGTCGCCTGTATGATGGATCACCAATGTTATTTTCTTTTGTTATTTTTGTATGTGGTCTTATGTTTAATTGTGTATTGAAGTTGTTCACATCTACAAAGTGGAGATTGCCTGAGTTTGTTTACACAATTTGCTGTGTGGAAATTTTGTGGTGTTTTCACGAGTGTATTATATATTAAGTGTGTGGTGACTCTCCAACCCCTGCAGGCGATCTCCCCTTGTAGATGTGATTTTGTTTTTTTGTGTAAACTTCAACAATATCATATTTTTCTACCTGTTGTCTATGAAAATAAATTATATTTTGGTAAATTATTGTTTGTCTTTCTCACCCCATCTTTGACCATTGGACCTGTGTGTCTTTAAGATTTCCCGGGTATCCCGGGTGGCGTAGTTGGGACATTAGTATTTCAAAATTCGTAGATCACTGCTCGTACTTCATTATGCCACACATCTTTGCGTTTGGGTTCTCCTTTTGTTTTCACTTCCCGGTGTGTAACCGGTCGTGACATATAGTGGGTTCACTTCAATCCACACCACAGACGTTCTTGGTTTGCTTCTTATTTATTAAATCGAGGCAATTGTTTGATCAAACATTGATTAATATTAAGATACAATTTATACAAAACGAAATTCACTTATGCAAACCTATGCAGGGCTCGTAAAATCGCTACCCCGACGTCCCGGGGCTATATGGCGAATTCCTGTCGGGCTACAAAAATTTATTTGCGCCCTGTCCGTCGGGCGGAGGAAAAAATATTGTAATGTGTTTGCATTCTCTCAGATTTAGTTAGGTAATTATATTGTATGTAATTCGGTGTCATCTTGTTAGTCATAACTATCCCCACTAACAAGTGAAATTGTCATAAAATGAAGTGAAAGCATTAAATCCATTATTCCTTTCGTTCACGTCTGATATGCGCGCTCCTCGGCTCCGCTCTTCACGAGTAGGCTTGCTCTTATGCTCATCAAAAAGTATATTAAATGTTTATTTATTTGTCATTTCGTTTAACCTCAGAGTCAACCATTATTCTAGCAATTCCCTTTTTCTTTCTATATTTAGTAAGTTAACTTAAATATGTGAGAACGCAAATATATTTTTAGTGATTTGCATGAAGAGAATATGATGTTAGAAGCTTCATTTTAAGCATTTAGTAGCTTTATTTATTTAAACAGTTTTAATAGGCTATTTTAAAAAGTATTAGGTTTTTTTGTGTTCATTTATATTTCTTGTCACTGTGTGCAGGTTCTTTTTTGTAGGCTATGACAGCCCAATATCTTTTTTTTTACCAAAAAGGCTTAATTAATGTCACGTTGCATTATAATTTAAAGTATATCAATAATGTCAAAAATGTGACGTGCAGTTCGGGTGTGTGTGTATGCTGTTTAAATTAGTGTTCTCACCAATACGCTTGTGATTCCTGAAGTTTTGACGAATTTTATAGACTTCTTATAGTTTCTTATTCAAAAGTGACACCCATAGATTCAGGCCCACCCGGACTTAATCCATGCCCACCAATATGTCACGTTCTGCATCCGCCACTGCTAACAGGTGGGAAAAAATACATTGTACTTTTACTTTGTTTACACTGTGCGGCGTTCCTTCGTTACTGTAGTTTAATTAATCAGGGGTTAGGGTAATTCGCGAATTAATGACTCATTTGAGTTGATTCCTTACAAAGTGTTGCAAATAAATGAACAACTTCCAGAAACACTGTAGCACAGATTGAAGAAAATCCATTGATGATTGACGTCTGATTCGCTGTATACTGTACTGTATGATGTAAGTGATTCTCACAAAACACACGTGACATGACAACATAAGAAAACATGAGTTTTGTCTAAAATCATTTTTATGTAAGTGTAAACTGTCGATGTCCTCAGACCATCTTAGGAGATTTCTAACTTTATACAACGTGAATGCAAAACTCTTGTCAGTTTACTTGTCTGATATTTCAGCTATAAGTTACGTCAACATTGAGACTAGAGTTAATTTGTTCGTTTGAAATGCTTGTCTATTCTGTGTTTGTATTATTTTTTCTTTACGGTTTGTGTATGTTGCAGTTTTACACATACTGTAGAAGTGCCCTTCATAAGTATTCCTCTGTTTACTGTGGAGTCAAGAAATCTCTAAACATTAAAAGATGAACATGTGACAAAAGTACAGAATCTGTCACATTATTTTTTTTTAATGGGCACTGAGCTGTGTCCTGATTGTTTACACATGAAAAGCATTAAATGTGTAGGATCAGTTTGATTCACTTATGTGTATTTGGGTACAACACACATAAATTAGCATTAAACGCTGTTGTTCTTTGTTGTTAAAGCATGTATGTGTTGAAACATAAACAAATGTTAATAAAATGTGACATTCTGTACTTACTTCTGACATACTGATATTTATCTTACTAATTTCTGGTCTCCACAGCAAACAGAAAAATCTTGTCTTTACTGTTCTGATGCTGTATATATATATATATATATATATATATATATATATATATATATATATATATATATAGTGTGTGTGTGTGTGTGTGTGTGTGTGTGTGTGTGTGTGTGTGTGTGTGTGTGTGTGTGTGCGCGCGCGCGCACACGTGTATATCTAGATTTATTTTTTCATGAGTAACTAGTAACTCGCTACTTGAGTATTATTTTCATTGCATACTTTTTACTTCTACTTGAGTAATTATTTCTTTAGTTACTTGTACTTTTACTTAAGTAAAGTTTTTGGCTACTCTTTCCACCTCTGTTTAAATCTTCATAAATCCAGGCTGAGTTTACCACGTTTAGGCTAAATAATCAGACAGATAGCAGCTAGCTATCATAGCTTGCAGACAAGCAGCATAGGCTACTATTTATTTGGTAGGCATTTGGCAAACATGTCTGCTGATAGTTAGTTTCTCACATTTCGTTTTAGCAAAAAGAATGAATGATAAAAGTACTGCATTACATTAATTATTTTATTCAAAATGTATTTAAAAAATTGGGGTCCAACAATTAAAAATTAAAAACCCATGATTTACTCACCCCTAAGCCGTCCGAGATGCATATGTCCATCATTTTTCAGACAATCACATTTTCAGTTATTAAATATGGGGAAACTATCAGTGACTTGATAGGATATTGATGTAGAGATTTTCATGACACAAGTCAGGTTTCTGTGTTATTATTAGTAGTAGTTAAGGTGATTGAGTGCTGTGTTTCAGTGTT
The DNA here is from genome assembly GCF_027580225.2 of Misgurnus anguillicaudatus. Taxonomy (NCBI): domain Eukaryota; kingdom Metazoa; phylum Chordata; class Actinopteri; order Cypriniformes; family Cobitidae; genus Misgurnus; species Misgurnus anguillicaudatus. The sequence continues at coordinate 32,113,319 of NC_073337.2, forward strand.
TCACTTCTTTGTGTATATATTTTAATTCTCAGTCCTTCATATAGTAAATTTTTGGTTTAATTAAGTCTCACAGAGTGTGAACTTAGGGAGTTATATATTATATGGAGTTATATATTATATTTTGTGGATCATGCATTATATATCTGCATGCTGAACAATGAAAGTTTTGGTTATCTTTTTATCATTTTTTTTACTTTCTTTTTTTTTTTTGATTTAATTAAATAATTTAGGCTATTAGAATCATAAATTGTTTTGGCCCTTTTTGAAAATATGTCTTGCTAAGCAGTCCGAATTCTGGTGCTGTTTGCTCTATTTTTTCAATGAACTTTTTTCTCTCTCTTTTTTGTTATTTGTTTGTGTGTATAAGTGTATTGTTTTTTGTTTGCTCAATTTGCGGTATTTTTTCTCCCCACCCCTACCTATTTTCTTTCAATTACTATTTGATCGGCTGATTTATTGTTTTTTAATGGTGCAATTGATTCTATTAAAGGTCTAAAGGTTATTCACCTTAATATTAGGAGTCTTCTCTCAAAAATCGATCTTCTTAGAGCTTGGGTTTTTCAAAATAGACCTAATATTATTACTCTCTCTGAAACATGGCTACATAGCAACATTTCTGATGATGAGATTAAAATTGACAATTTTGTTTTATATAGATCTGATAGAGCCACTAGAGGGGGCGGGGTGGCAACTTATGTTTCCGTAGATTTAGTTTCTGAATGTGTAACTCCTAACTTATTTCCTGTTAACTTTGAGTGTCTTTTTATTAGGGTTATTTTTCATGTTAATAAAAATGTAATTATTGGTAATATTTATAGGCCACCGTCTGCTCCGTCTGATTCTACGATGTGTATTCTGTCAACTATTAATTCTCTTGAGAAGCACAATGAATTGATAATTTTGGGCGATTTTAATAGAAACTGGTTGGACCGCTCTTCTGCTAATGATAGAAATTTATTTGGTAGTATAAATCTTACTCAGTTAATTAATGAGCCTACTAGAGTTGACTATCGTTCGTCTTCTCTTTTGGATTGGATACTTGTTACTAATCCTGAAAGGATAATTAAATCTGGTGTAATGTCGGACTGTTTAAGTGACCACTCGATCATATATTGTGTCTGGAAAATTAAAACCCTAAGTTCCCCTCCTAAATATATAAGATTTAGACAGTGTAAAAATATGAATGTAGAGGGTTTTATTCAAGATCTAATTGATATAAATTGGGATAGGTTTCAGTTAATCCCTTTCGTTGAGGATGCACTGAGTTTTTTTAATTCTGAAGTTATAAATATAATTAATAAACATGCTCCGATGAGAACTGTTAGAGTCAAAGGCAGAAATTTACCTTGGATCAGCTCTAATCTTGTTAAACTTTTTAAGCAAAGGGATAATGCATGGACCAAATACCGGTTATCGAGGGATTCTATTGACTGGGAAAATTATAGATATTTGAGAAATTTATGCAAGGTAGAAACACGGAACTCTAAGGCCAATTATTATAAAGATCGTTTTTCTCAGGACTTTCATAACTCTAAGCAGTTTTGGAATCAGTTGAATAATCTTTTGAATAAACCCTCTAAAAACTTGATTCAAAATATAAAATTTAATAATGAAATTATATCTGATCCATTACTTATCTCTCAAGCTTTTAATCAACATTTCTCTTCTGTTTGTGGTTCTCAGGGCCCCGATCTTTATACTACTGGGTATTTAAATTCTATTACTTCAAATAACTATTTTTCCTTTAAGAAGATCATGCCTGTTGATGTTTATCATGTTATATGTGATTTAAAAACAAATATTAGCACTGGTCATAATGGTCTGGAAGCCAAATTTATTAAATTGGCAGCTCATGTATTAATGTATCCTCTTGCAGATTTATTTAATTTATCATTGTCTACTTGTTCTGTTCCACATGTATGGAAATGTCCAAGAGTTACTCCTTTGTTCAAGGCTGGAGACTCATCGGATGTGAATAATTATCGTCCAATTTCTATTATTTGTACTATCGTAAAAATTTTTGAGAAACTTATTTTCAATCAATTATCTTTATTTATTAATTCGTCAGATATTTTATCTCCGTTACAGACTGGTTTCAGACCTAATTTTTCTACCACAACTGCTCTTTTAAAATTCACAAACGATGTATTTTCATCCTTCGACAAAGGCCAAGCTACAGGTGCCATTTTTATTGACCTTTCTAAGGCTTTTGATCTGGTGGATCATTATCTTCTTCTTGATAAATTGTCTTCTATTGGTCTAACTAGAAATGCTCTCCTTTGGTTTAGTGCTTATCTTCATAATAGACGTCAATGTGTTGTCTTTCAAGGTTTTCAGTCAGATTATGTAATTGTTGAAAAAGGTGTTCCACAAGGTTCTTCGCTTGGACCATTGCTTTTCTCCATTTTTATTAATGATTTACCTCAGATATGCTTAAATTGTTTGGTACATCTTTATGCCGATGACACTGTAATTTATAGGGGAGACCAGGGTTGGTTGTCACAATTTTTACTTATGCATGAATTGCTCATCTTCAAAAAATCTTTCAGCAGTAATTCCTACATGAAATGAAACTTTGGAGTCTTGGCTTTAAATGTGTATACTTTTTACTTTTCGATTGTATTGTAACAGGAAGTAATTAACCATCAAAGACACTCTGACACAATGTGACAACCAACCCCATCACGGGGTTGGTTGTCACAGGGTATGGGGTTGGTTGTCCCTATAGAGGTTCTATAGGATTTCAGTGATAAATTGGGATCTGAAAAGATAATGTGTAACTTTTTAGTTTTTTAAGCTAGAAACTGCAAATAAGTTTTAATATGAATTCACCGCTATGATAGTTGTTATTAATGCCCCTTATGTTTAAACAATGGGATTAAAGTGGGTGAACTTCTTTTCTAACAAAATTACGTCTATAAGGGAAAACATCGTAGCCACCCAGGCAGCCACCACTCAACCCGTTAGTTCACTTAACACTAGACTACCATACGAACATCTAGATTCATTTAAACCGACTACAATAGATGAGCTCTCTAGACTAGTTACATCATCCAAATCATCATCCTGTATATTAGACCCCGTTCCCACAAAACTGCTTAAAGAGGTATTCCCTGTAGTGTCAACCCCGGTTCTAAATATCTTTAACTCATCGCTAGAAATAGGATATGTTCCAACAGCTTTCAAACTAGCAGTCATTAAACCGCTGATTAAAAAACCGCAGCTTGATCAGGGAGAGCTTAATAACTTTAGACCAATCTCAAATCTCCCTTTTCTTTCGAAAATATTAGAAAAGGTAGTGGCAAGCCAGTTACGCACATTCTTGACAAATAATAGTACATATGAAAAGTTCCAATCAGGATTCAGGCCCCACCATAGCACAGAGACAGCGTTGCTTAGAGTTACAAATGACCTCCTATTAACATCCGATCGTGGTGAAATCTCAATTCTTATATTATTAGACCTTAGTGCAGCCTTTGACACAATAGATCACACAATCTTACTCAATAGACTAGAAAACTATGTTGGTATCAGTGGTCAGGCGCTAGCCTGGTTTAGGTCGTATCTAACCAATCGCTATCACTTTGTTTATGTAAACGAGGAAGAGTCATATCACTCCCTGGTTAAATACGGTGTACCGCAGGGTTCGGTTTTAGGTCCTATCCTGTTTTCGTTATACATGTTACCTCTAGGAGACATTATCAGGAAACATAACATAAGTTTTCACTGCTATGCGGATGATACCCAGCTTTACATCTCCTCACATCCCAGCGAAACACACACGTTTTCTAAGCTAACAGACTGCCTTAGCGATGTTAGTGACTGGATGGCACATAACTTTCTTAAGCTGAACTCCAATAAGACAGAGATACTTATTATTGAACCGAATCGCTACAAACATAATATGTCAGATTACAAGTTGCACATAGATGGCTGCGCTGTGGTGCCATCTTCCACGGTTAGGAACTTAGGTGTGATGTTCGACAGCAACTTATCCTTCGATAGTCATATCGCCAACGTCTGCCGCACAGCATTCTTCCATCTTAGAAATATCTCGAAAATACGCCATATACTGTCTACATCTGACGCTGAGAAGCTTATCCACGCTTTTATGACCTCTAGAATAGACTATTGTAACTCGCTACTCGGGGGATGCCATGCAAATCAAGTAAACAAGCTTCAGCTAGTTCAAAACGCTTCCGCAAAGGTACTTACTCGATCTAAAAAGTATGACCACATAAGCCCAATTCTGGCATCTTTACACTGGCTACCAGTTAAATATCGCATACAATTTAAAATATCACTAATCACCTACAAAGCTTTAAATGGCCTAGCACCCTCATATCTTAGAGAATTACTATCAGAATACAATCCATCACGCACACTACGGTCGCAAAATTCTGGTCTCTTGATTATCCCTAGACTATCAAAAGTGTCTAAAAGTGGAAGGTCATTTTCCTACTTAGCCCCTAAGCTCTGGAATGATTTACCAACCGATGTCCGAGAATCAGACACAGTCGATCATTTTAAATCTAGACTTAGAACTTTTCTCTTCAACAAGGCATTCACATAATTGTTTTATTAATGGTACTCATCTCACAATAGATAGCTTGAACAACCTAATAAATAAATAAACTAAATATTCTTAAGAAAATGTTTAATCTCTCCTTACTCGTTTACATATGTGCAGCAAACCATGAGCCGGGCATAAACTTTTAAAAACAAAGGTCACGTATAAAATAGAAAAGGCTACATACAAGGAAAAGAAACGCTACTCTGTGCACATACAAACCACAATACAAGGCCAAAACTTCAAAACTACACCAATAAATCCCCGAATCGGGCCATTAATTGCCAAGCGGAGAGGAGTGATTGAAAGCTATGTATGGAATTATGTTCACTTGCTCGGCCCTTCTCCTGAGGTTTCTGAGTCGAGTAGGGGAGTACTGTGAAGCCCAGACAGGCATCAGGGAGATGGCTGGCGCAGTCACGTCCCCGTCTCCCCTTTACTCCCTTGCTCGTCCGGACTTCAATAAAGCACGATGGGTATAGATTTGTGGTGTTAAGCCCACTAGTCGGGGGCGGGACTTCAGTCCTTAATAGGGTGTCACTGCACCCATTTCCAAAACATTCGCCGTCCCGTGCATTTTTCTCATTCTCCCTAAACCAAACTGTGCAGAGTCTTTCACTAGGATGACGTTGTATCTTCAATGCGTATATGTACATGTGTGTGTATATGTGTGTATGTGTGTATGTATGTGTATGTGTATATATATATATATATATATATGTATGTATGTGTGTATGTATATGTATATATATATATGTGTATATGTATATGTGTATGTGTATGTGTATGTGTATGTGTATGTGTATGTGTATGTGTGTGTATGTTTATGTATATATATGTGTATATATGTATATATAGATATGTGTGGATATATATGGATATATGTTTGTGTATATGTACAGGTGTATACATATGAATGGCCCCTACGCTAATTGGGTTTTGTTTTTCTTTCTTTATGTCTCGTCCTCCTCTCCGATGACAATGAGACAAACAGACCCAGTTCCGGTAAATGTGTAAGTCGGCACATCTCTGACCCACCGGCAGACCTTCAACGTGATGCCCAGCTGATGCATGACCAACGACCACCGGCAGAACCCGCTTAACCTCCGCCTAATCTCCTTAATCGTTTCAATATAAATATATCTCCCAAGGGTTTTTCCCTCCTATGACTTTTTTTTACTTCCCCGGCTGAGCCTGGGGTTTTTTTTCTCCTAGGGGGTTTTTCAACCCGGGGAGGCAGCCCTCTTGGGCTTAACTTAGCACCCTCTTCTTTACGTTACATTAGCAATACGCACGCTTATAATGTTGATTCATAGCCGCATCAAATTTAGCTGCTTGTGCTATCGTGTATTATGTTGTGCTATCTGTCGTTTTTCTGTGCTTTCCACTGCTTCTATTAATGTAAAGCTGCTTTGAAACAATCACCAATTGTGAAAAGCGCTATATAAATAAAATTGAATTGAATTGAATCAGTTACTTGAATAGGCTTTATGCCCAGCTGCACTATGAACTGCAGCCAGCTCCTTGTTTCCTGTCTGCCATTATTGGACAAACTGATTAATCCAGGTGTGTATGATTATTGTTGTTGTGACTACTGAGGTCAGGCACACCTGGATTAATCTGTTTGTCCAATAATGGCAGGCAGGAAACAAGAAGCTGGCTGAAGTTCAGGAAGTAGTGCAGCTGGGCATAAAGCCTATTGTCTACAGTGTTGAGAAATAAAATAATTAAATAATTTTTAGTGTTAAAACCTCTTTATTTAATGCTTTATTTATTTTATTTTAACAGAAAACAAAAACAAACAAACAGACAAACAGTCTTAAAAGGTCTATATGTCCAATACTCACATGTGACAACCAACCCCGCAAGCTATGTGACAACCATCCCCAACTGACTTCTTGACAAACATTATAAGCTAGCTGCTACACGGCTTTAAATTGATCGCTAAAAGATGACTCAAAATAAAGCTACTACTTTTAGCTTTTTAATGAATGTTTTGTTTTTGAATGACTAATATCCTACAAGATCTCAACACAAAAACAACACCAACATGAAAATTTACTCTGACCCATAAAAATAAAAAATTGTCTCCTAACCTCAATGTTTTCTGTCTGCTCAGCAAAATTTCCAGTGCAAATGAGTAAGCTATTAAAGGCTAACAAATTGATATCAAAATTGTACCACAGTGCCATGTAGTATGTCTGGAATAAGCAGTGTGACAACCAACCCGTGAGACAACCAGCCCCGGTCTCCCCTACCTCTAATTCGGACATGACACAAATTCAGAATTATTTACAATCTGATTTAAATTCGGTTCAAAAATGGTTTCATAATAATGGTCTTATACTTAATAAGAAGAAATCCTGTTGTATGATGTTTGGGACACGTCGTTGTCATTCTTCTTCTTTGGATTTGAACATTATCTTTGAAGATGGCTTAACTCTTGATAAAGTCGATTCATTTAAATACCTTGGCCTTTGGCTTGATTCTGAACTTACTTTTAAGCCCCATATTGATTATGTGGTTAGTAGAATATATTATTGTCTTCGTTTACTTTATCGTTCAATCAATTGTTTTACATTTCAAGTAAGGAAAAGAATTGTCTCTCAGTTAATATTACCCCTTATTGATTATGCTGATATTGTTTATCAAAATACCTATGATATTTACCTAAAGCCTCTTAATGTTGTCTATAATTCCTTGTGTAGATTTGTGTTAAGGTGTCCGTATCGTACCCATCACTGTTATATGTATGAATTGCTTAATTGGTTACATCCTAAATCAAGAAGACAATTTCATTGGTTTTTGTTCATTTTTAAATGTGTTTATTCTGTTTGTCCATCTTATTTGAAACAATTCCTGATTCTATATGGGTCTTCTTATTCACTTAGACATATGCAATATCCTTACTTTCTTGTTCCTAAAGTCTTTACTGAGGTTGGACGCAGGTCATTTCAGTATAAAGCTCCTTTTGACTGGAATAATCTTCCTGTTTCTTTGAGATCTACTACCTCTCTTAACCGCTTCAGGATTTTATTATTTTCTTATCTTAAAATAACTTGTTCATGTTTTTGATTGGTTTATTATTACTATTATTGTTTTCTTTTTGTTTTGCTTTAAATTTTGTCTTCTGTTGATGTTATTGATTTATGATGCTGAAATTTTGTATTTCAACTATGGTATGAGGGTGTGGGGGACATGTTGAGCATTTTGTGTTTGTTTTGTAATGTGGTTGTGTTTTGTGTTGTATTATTTGTTTATGTTTTTGGGACCCCCTTGAAAATGAGATGCCACATCTCAAGGGGCTATCCTTTCAATAAATTCAAATATAGCCCGTGACTTTTTTTGGGGGGGTGCTCTTTTTTTAGGTCAGAGCAACTGCCCCTCAAAATTCCTGTGCACGTCCCTGGACCTGTGCGTTACTTTCATCCCAGCTGACAGTACCTCAAAAGTAACAATGTGCTACTTATATTTAAAGTAAAATTATACAGAAGTGGTTTTACATTTGTACAAAATAACAGCTGGTATTAATAGAGCACACTTGTGAGTTATTGACCACAGCAAACATATCTGTCTAAAACTCTCTCCTATCAACACTTGTTTAGAGTTTTATAAATGTTTTGTAAATGTCACTCTTTACTAATTCTTAACAAAACTTTCAGGTTATCAAACATTAATACACAATCCTTATAAAACACTGTGATATTATAATTATTATTATAATAGTAATGAGAAAGTAAATAAAGTTCTTACTGTTGAGTTTGTGTGTTTCTCTCCTGAATCTTCTGTTTCTCTGTCTGTGTGTTTATCAGTATGTCATTATATTATATCTCATCTTCAACACCTCCCATCATTTGTTTATTTCTTTAGAAAGACTCATTATATATTCAGATATTCTCTTATTTGCATATCGACGTGTGTCAGTCTTTATGAGCAGAATATAGATTTTCTATCCAAATTGACCTACAGTGCATTACAAGATATACATTGTTTATAAGTATGTGTGTTTCCTGGGATCAAACTCATGACCTTTTACTGTTAAAACAGCTGCTGGTCATCATTGAGTTTCATTGTAAGTGATAACACTCTAATAAACATCTTACACAGAATACAAGAACATGATGGTGATGAAATGATGACCATTTAAAGAGTTGTCATTATTGTGTGAGTTGTTACTTTAAGAGATGATCACGAGTGAATCTCTGTTGAGTGTCTGAAAATAAACAGACTTCTGATGTGAATGGATGAAAGAAAAGTGATTTTCTAAAACAGGAATAAAGCTGATATGTTAATGATCATGGTGCCATCAATCTCCAGCATTGTTAATAATGTTCTCACTGGTCCATGATGGGGTGTAGATGTCAGAACCTCAGTATCATTCACCAGTGAGGTCAAAGGTCACTACAGAACAATCTGATCAAAATAACAGCCCCATCCAAATGTTCAGGTTGATATTTACATTGATGTCTTTGTGATGTTATGAAAGTCCTCACAGTCAGCTCTGTTCCTCATTCAAATGAAGTTTGCCTGAAGCTCTCAGCTTTCAAAGGTGCTTTGTACTAAAGTCTTTCCAGGAAATACAGAACATATATATCCTGTGTCCAAAAGTGATTTGCATGAAATGTGGAAGAGACTTCAGTAAAATACAATCAATTGTTTTGGAGTTGCTTTATATAAACTGTAATAAACATTTTAGTTTATTGGATTAAATACAGTAGATGTGATATACAGTAGCATCACCTGCTGGATGACGGAGCATTAGAAAGACATTTAGACAGTTATAATGTTTCTCATTTCCTCAATCCTTCATTTTAAGATAAAATTTAACAAACAAGTCTGTAGACAATCTTACTTTTATCATCATCTGTGGGTCTGTAAGTAATAGAGGCAGACAAATAAATCAACTAGATTCACTTTTATTATCACTGTGGGACCAAATCAAAAGATGATCAACCATCCTCAACAAACTATTCAGATCAACATCACAAAACAAATCTGGGTAGCACTGTTGCCTCACACAATAAGGTCTCCAGTTCAAGCCTCGGCTATAGGGCAGGTGGCCTTTCTGTGTGGAGTTTCTGCATGTTCTCCTTGTGTCAGTGTGGGTTTACTCCGGTTTCCTCCCACCGGCCAAAAACATGCAAGTTAGGCAGATTGAAGATGCCCCTTTTGTCCAAATTGTCCCTCCACCAACCTGTGTATGGATTAACTTGTGTCTGAATAAAACTTGTGTATCGATTAACTTGTTCTCGCCATGAATATAGCCGTAGATGCTGGAATGGCATAAAGAAATAAAAGAAGAAGAAGTAACAGTGACTTGACCACAATTATGTATAATAAAATGATATAACAGTTAAATAAAAAATGTAGTTTTCTCAACCTCAGATATAAAGTGTGATGAGGATGATTAAAGATCATGTTGGAGCTGCTTGTCATGAACAGAGAGTAGCCAACAGAAGGGGAAAAAACATATGAAGATCTAATGCTCAGAGTCTGTGTGAATAATAAACAGTAAACAATCCCTTACGAAAATTAACAATGATTTTACTACAGTTAAAAAAAACACCATGGTTACTGTAGTAAAACTATTTGCTGATAGTAATCAATACACCAAAAAAAACACACCATGTTTACTACACTTTTACCACAAAAAAAAGATGGTTAATTTTTGTAAGGGTTGGGATCTAGTAAACAAAAAGTTTAAAAACATGAAAAAAATAATATTTATTTCTCATGAGATAAAATCACTTTAGTTTCATTCCTTGAAATATAACGGTTGCATTTCTGAAATTAAACCTGAAATAATAAACTGTATGAGGCCAACAAATGTGACCTTCAAAATGAGATGTATAATGAGTCAGAGTGTATTGTGGGTATGAATGTAGGGAATGACTTCTCATAGGAGATAGAGAGCGATTTTAGACATATATTGTACAACAGGAGCACATACACTGATGTGTACAATAAGAGAGACACTTTTGTTATACAAATAGGCTTAATGAACAGATTATAAATTGCTGTTGAATAATATACAGAATATACAGAATATACGGTGTTTCAGCCCTGCAAGACTTCAGATGATGCCTGCTCTAGACTATAAACTGTTAAATTTGTTTTTTATGTGTTTTTTTACATCGTGTCCTCCTTTAAAGCTGCTTTGCGAGAGTGTAAACTGTTTGCATTAACATGTAATTAACAGGCTAATAAAATAAAGCATTCTTTATGAAAAGCATGTATGAATTTGTGTACTGTCCGAGCTCAGAATATTGGCCTGAACCCAGAGCCCCCCCCCCCCCTTTAACTGGGATAAATGAAACAGCTGAGAGTGATGGGAAGGAGGAGGGATGCTGCAAAAACTGTCAGGGACAGAGATGATGCACAGCCATAGAGATCTCTTCAAGCTGATTGGTTAGATTACAGTGCCATGCTTCATGAAAAGAGCTATACAAATAAATGTGAATTGAATTTTTAAAGTTTAATGTTAAGTATGTATAAATACATGATTACTCTTGTAATATAATAGTGTGCTGCTCTGAGCTATATATAATGATAATGTTTAAGTTATTATTTTGATGTCACATTGGTTTATGATGAAGCTCATAAATATAACTGCGCCTGCGTGAGCTGCTCTGAGCCTCCGCCTAAACTGACAGATCAAAGTCCACTAATACAGATCCTACTATAGCGGAGGAATGACTCATGAATATTTATTACGTAACTGCACGTTTACCCAGCAGGCGTACCTGATTGGAGGACACGCAGACGTTGGTAGGCGGGCGCTGGGTAAATTACAAATCAGAAAGTAAACGTGCGCAGAAGGCTTGGCTATGAAGATTAATTTGGTTGCGTAACAGTACGTTACTAAGCAACGTCAACACGATCTTATTAATATTCATAAGGTAAACCGTAGCAATAGTAGGAATCAGCAGCACAATCATGAAGCGAGATGGAGGAGACCGGCGGCTCTGCTGTGTCTTTGTTTTGTGCTGGTTACTGTCATTAACCGACTACTAGTTATTTTAATTCTTTATATTGTTATGAAAGGAGACGTGATCGTGCACGCGTCTGTGCGTTAATATATAATAATAATAGCGTGCGTTTTGTGGATAAGACGCTGGATTAATGACAGACACACAATCTTATCGGTACATGTGAGTATGATTGAATCTTATCTTCTGCTTTAATCCGCAATTTGTGCTTTTATTCAAAGAATTTAGGCGAAATCGATCGTGTCTTGTCATTATGTTTATGAGGAGCATTTGTAACGTGATTCTGTCATGATGATAATGAGACGTCATTAATTATTCATGAGGAGTTTGTATCTATAACCGATGTGGCTCAAACGTGTTGTCTCATTATGTTAATGAGGCGTTGATACAATATTATATCTATCACGTGAATGAGTTATTATGTTAATAGGGTGTTGATGGATTTTTCATCAGGAGGATTTATCTATCAGAATAATGATGACGCGGCAGTGTGTTTATAAACGTCTACATGCAAACACACGTGTGTGACAGGAATAAGTTTGTTCTACATTAAATGTTTATGGCATCTGTTATGAGCACCTGATTAATCTGCTCTCATTGTCCATCTGTACCTCATGCATGTACTTTACTACTGTCCCTTACGAAAATTGACCATCATTTGATTGTGGTAAAAGTGTACCCTGCTGAAAAAGACAGCATACCAGCAAGACCAGTATATGTTGTGTTTTGGTGCTGGTTTGGTAGTGAACACCAGCTAAACCAGCATCATCACCAGCATCCCATGCTGGTCATACCAGCAAGACCAGTATATGTTGTGTTTTGGTGCTGGTATGCTGGTGACCACCAGCTAAACCAGCATAGACCAGCATAAATTCCATGCTGGTCCATGCTGGTTTGATGCTGTTTTTTCAGCAGGGTAGTAACCATGTTTTTTTGGTGTATTGATTACTATCAGCAAAACTATGGTTTTACTACACTAACCATGGTTTAACTATGGTTTTTAAAAACCACAGATGTCAAAACCACGGTTATTTTGTGGTAACCATGGTTTTACTGTTGAAATACAGCGTTATAGTTGAAATACAGTGTTACAGTTGAAATACAGTGTTACAGTTGAAGATATATCTCATGTCAGTAACAACTCCTATAGTTCATGTGGTAATTCAGATGATTGTTAATAAATGAAATATTGTCGCAAAATAATCTAACAATTCTGTAGCAAAACATGAATGGTGAATAGGGCTGTGACGATACCTCACGTTTCCCGTTAAAAAGACCTGCCTGAAATAGATTCTGAATCGCAAGGCTCAGATTTTGTGTTTCATGCACAGCTTGTGCATGTACTACGGCTCTGTGATCAGTAGGAAGTCCTTATCAAGCTAAAATCATTATGAGTTTGAGTAGTTTATAATGTGAATTAAAAAAGCAAAACTCACACACAATCATTCAAAATAGTTTTATTATCATGAAAATACCTGAAACAAGAACAGCAATATAAATATCCGTTTAGACATTTCCTGGAATAGCGTTTGTAATGATACTTCTTCTGTGACACAAATGGCATTTCTACACGAGAGCGCCCTCTGGCTTTTGGGTGTAGTGTCATTTCACCGTAATTCATTCAAATTCATTCATTGAGAAAACGCGCATTTGCACGATTAATCGTCACAGCCCTAATGGTGAATGTAAGTGACTGTGCTGATATGTCAGGCAGGTTTCTGCAGCACAAGCCTTCTGGCCTCAATATTTCATGAGCGAGCAGCTATCAGATAGCTTTTACATTTATTACAGACAGTGTTCATGAGCAGTTTTACCTGTGAGAGGATTAAACTTATGTAGACGTATGTGTCTGTATGATCAGATGAAGAAGACCTTGATGTGAGACAGGGGTGGGCGGTATGTCAAAAAATCATTTTATATTTCACAATAACGGTATATTTCACAGTAAACATGTTTTTCAGTTTATATTGTTTTTGGAATGTTTGTTTGTGCATGAATTGTCTTGAATTTCTAAATAGTTTCATGCAGACAACACAGAAATCTTCCTCTTCTGAAGAGGAGTTATCAGCCTTCACCCTTTTGCCGCAGTTTTTTTTTTACCGTCTTGTTTTGGCTTTTCACACGATGTTGAATCACAAATGTTCTTATGTGTATGTAAGGGGATGGTTGTTACACTTTCCAAACTCGTGTTACAAGAACTTTTGACCCCCTTCTGACATCACAAGGGGAGCCAGAAGTTGCTGGGTTGATCTTTTTCACATTTTCTAGGTTGATATAAGTACTGGGACCCAATTATAGCACTTAAATATGAAAAAGACAGATTTTCATCATATGACCCCTTTAAAGCGTAACTAAACCCCTGGTCAGAGCCTGACTCCACCCACTGGCAATATTTAAAAAATGCAAGAAAGTGGGCAGATCCCAACGTAGATAGAGGGGACAAACTGAGCTTGAACCTGCTTACATCACGAGTTATTTTTTGGACCCAACATCCAATAGGAAAATTCAACTGCAGTAGCCACCGTTCAACCTGAAGAGGGCAGCACTCAGACGTTTTTACACCATATATTGTAGTATTGAAACCCTTTTTGGCTATAAAGGGTTTCAATACTACAATATATGGTGTCAAAAAACTTACTAAAATCAATGAACAGCACTAATAAAGCATCTTTCTTACAGATCATTCACTAAAAAAGTTGGTTTAGGGTTTAGTTGCTCTTTAATACACTGGTTAACAATGAATGTTGACACTCCATACAGTGAAAGTGAATGATTGAGACAAACTGCTAAACATCTCTTGTTGTGTTCATATAGCTTTTAACATGAAGGCCAGTAAATGATAACAGATCTTACGTTAGGGTGTAAAAGTCATTGAATTGACTCTTCACACAGAAAACTCTATGAAGATCTTGGTGAGGATGTCCAGCGAACCACTTGAGGGTTTTCATGAGGTGAATCTGGCGTCACCCACCACCCCAGATCTTCATGGCATCAGAGACCCCAGTCCACCGAAGCACAACGCAGCCCCCAACACCTTGTACCGCACACACTCGCTGAGCTCCGGTCAAAGTGTGCCCAATGCTCTCCGGGCCGACCAGCTACCCACCCAGCCGGTCTACTCCGCCCCACGACACCTCGGCACAGACGAGACTCACAATGGCAGGTCAGACTCCAATTATAACCGACCAGTAGCTTAACCTCATCTACATGTGTGGCTTGACCCAACTGAACCAGATGCTATGATGATAATGAAGTATTTGTGCATATTGATGTTTACAGATGGCATTGATGAAACTGTGTGTGACTGGATGGAAATGTGAAAACTAAAAGAATAACAAATAAGAAATGTTTCTCTACAAGGGTCTTGTGAAATGCTTTATAATTTTAAGCATATTGTCTTTCTAGAAGAGCAAATTCAACACAGTTATCAGACCCAGAAGAGTTGCATTGTGATGAGTAAATTCACATCACATTTGTTTCTGCAGTGGTCCGGATCCCACGCTTGGAGGTGACGTTAACGTCTCATCAGCTGATGGTGAAGATCTTCTGAGCATCAGCACTGACAGTCTGAGTCGTCTCAGAAGTCCATCAGTCATGGAGGTTAAGGAGAAGGGACACGAAAAACTGAAGGAGGAACTTGCCAAAGCACAACTGGTGAGAGACCAATGCCATAGCAAACCCTGATTAACCAGAACTAACTGTAACTAATCCTGATTAACCAGAACTAGGGATGGGACGATAAATGCCTATAAACACTAATAATACGTGTCCGATAACTACTCTGAATGTCACAGCTAATATTATTCACAGCTATTTCATGTACTGCAGCTTTTGATCAGTAAGTCCTTATCAATCTGAAATCACTGTTAGTTTGAGTTGTTTATAACATGCATTTGAAAAAGCAACACCCGTCAAACATAATCATTATATATATTCTAACCCTGATTAATCAGAACTAACTCTAGATAGCCCTAAATTACCATGACTATCCGACTGAAGTGGTTGTGTCATTGTTCACCTTCAGTTTATAGTCACTATGTTTCTGTCAGTGTGATTATTAAATATATTTATAAATGTTTTACTGTAATGTTTACTGGTTAATTGTTTTAATGAAAGGCTGTAGATGTGGTTTTATGAAGTGTAATGCATGAATGAATTTAATATCTGTCAAAGCTGAGATTCACTTCTGAGAAGGACCTTCACACCCCATCACTGGATTTACATTGTCTGCTTTTACTCACCCTTATACTGTGTTTGGTTATTTCATCAGATGTTGTGTTTCTCTCAGAGAGGACCTGATAGAGACCTCTGATGAGATGCTACTGAGGTTTACAGATGTGTTTTTTTATTAACCCAAGATGATCCCTTGTCCTCTCTTTAGTCTAAATCTGCTTTGACATGATCACATATATATCAGCTCATTGTTACTGATTGACGGTTAGTTGGAAAGGTTTGGTTATGTTTGTTGTAGCTGAAGTAGTTATGGGCTTTCATTTAAAAACATTTATTTGCCCCATCTGTACTTGATGTTAATGTTTGTCAGCGCTGCTCCTCCTCTGTGTGGATGAATTAGATGATTGTCTGTTATCAGACTATAGATCAGACTATCAGACACCTTTGCTTTACTTAAACAACATTAATCCTTAAGGACCAATAATGTTCACCTGAAATTACCTGCCATCTCTACAGACAGTTAAAAATATAAATCATGATTGTATGCGTACCGTCTGGTTGAAGCAAGAACATGGATTCATACTGTATATATTCTCAATGAACAATTAAATAAATATTTCATAATTCATCTTAAAAAATAAATTTCATAACTCTTAACTATTTGATATTACTGATGTGTATTTGAAAGTATGTGTTTTATTCACCGAAGCAGACTTATGATGGATTCAGAGTAAGACAACTAACCCTAACTGTTTAAGAGAGAGAGAGAGGAGTTTGGTAGATCACATGTAGAACCAGATATATATCAAACCATTGATTGAAGCCAGATGCAATACACATTCATCACCTCAACATCAACACCACATTTTTATGACAGATTTGTATTTTTCAGTGTTTTATGAGAGTCGACAAATCCAATTGTAAAATGTAAGTAGTTTTTTTAAATTATGTAAAACATAACATGTCAAACACGTACACAAGCTCATGTTAGGTCAGGGTTAGTGAGCGATGATAAAAAGAAGACTGATGGATGAGATTTGTAGTCAAGGAAAGCTTGAGTTGTGTTTTCACACGCACCAGATGTACTGTTCTGAGAACTGTAGGTTTGACTTCAGCTCAGTCTGTGGAAAGTCTCACAATAACATAACAAACACTGAATGATGGTTTCTGTGTCTTAAGAGATTTTGAGGTCATTCTGAAGATCTGGATTATCTGCTGGACCCTTCAGGACTGTGTTGTAGTCTCTTCATCCACATTTTTTCTTTTAGTTGATGAATTTTAAAAGGAAATCCACACATTCACTCATTCATTTTCTGTTGTTTATCTTTTGTGTGTTTGTGTTGATGTCACTGCATGTTTGTGAAGGATCTTAAGTTAAAAGACGAGGAGTGTGAGAGGCTTTCTAAGGTGAGAGATCAGCTGGGTCAGGAGCTAGAGGAACTCACTGCTAGTCTCTTTCAGGTTGGTTCAGATTCTTCATCTGAGCGATCATTGTACTGAACAACACATAGAGAAAGAGATCAACATTCACAATACTGAAAGAGACTCAACACTTTAGATGAGCAACACATTAAACACAAACCTCTTAATAAGACAAAATAATAAACATCTGATTCATACACTTTACAGTATTGTTACATTAAAAGAGATTGAGAAGATGATTTTTGAAATAGATTCAAAATGTTTAAAATACATCAGGGACATTCAGCTGTATGAGTCACAGAATGATGTACAGTTGAGTTTATTTTTAAGATTTTTTTTCATTGATTTATCAATCACAAAACCTGTTAAATTTAACACATTGATGTAAACTATACAGAAACTAATCAGACTGGATTGAGATGTGTTGAATTAAACTCGCTCTGTCTCATTCATTTCACACTTTCTTCATACTTTTGCTTTTCACATACAGCATGTAGTTTTGTTTTAGTTTATACTAGTAAAAGTTCTTGATTGTCATCCTCCTCTAGTTGCTCTCTATCAGGTACTGTAGGTCTGATCTCCTGTAGTTGATGTTTTCTGGTCTGATTTATTCTGGTCTGATCTTCTGTTCTCTGATCTGCTGTGGTGTAGTCTGGTCTGATGTCATCTAATCTGATCTCTGATCTGACCTCATTTCCCCTGATCAGCTCTAGTCTGATTTGATCTGGTCTGATCTGGTGTCTCGTGGTGTGGGTTATTTATACACAAGTCTGAGTTTATGTGTTTGTAATATGTCTGATATTTTTAACAGGAAGCTCATAAGATGGTGCACGAGGCAAACCTGAAGCAGGCCACCGCAGAGAAACAACTGAAGGAGGCGCTGGGGAAGGTGATCATGTTTATTTAAATATTAACATCATTCACTGAAGGCTTAAGATGAGTTTGTGTTTTTACATTAACAGCTGATGTTTAAGACAGATGAATATCCTGACATGTGATGTGAAGTCATTTTTCTCTGTATGTTTTGTGTTTGTCTCTGTTGTAGATCGATGTTCTCCAGGCCGAGGTGGCCGCTCTCAAGACTTTGGTTTTGTCCACGTCTCCCACGTCCCCCTGTAAGGAGATGCCACCTGGACCCAAAGCCCCCGTTAAGAAAGGTCACGCTCGAAACAAAAGCACCAGCAGCGCCATGATGGGCAGTCAACAGGAGGTCGCCGTCATGCAGCCTCTTCTACGTGAGGAGGTTTGTATCGAGCCTTTGTTTTAAAGATCATTTGTATTAAATATTTTATGTTCAGCACAAACAAGACTCCCACTTTTTGTATGTGTGTGTTTATCAGGTGGACACGTTGCTCTTTATGGAGTTTAAAGCGTGGAAAGAAGAACCTACTTTAGAGAAAAGTTGCTCTTTCCTGGAGCGTATTTACAGAGAAGAGATTTATCCGTGCTTGACCTTCTCTAAGAGCGAGGTAAAGTAAGAGTAACACACACACACTTTATTTGTGTTAATGATGGAGTTTCACAGTCAACATCAGAAGTCTCATTTATATGATCTGTGCTGTACTGAGAGTTCAAACATCTTCATCTGCTGGTAAACTGTGTCTGTCTGTTAAAGATGATCAGGTCTGTTTGTTAATAAGTTGTTTGTGTTTAATCGTGTGTGATGTGTAGCTGGGCTCAGCGATTCTGGAGGCGGTGGAGCAGAACACACTGAGCGTGGAGCCGGTGGGATTTCAGCCTCTGCCGGTAGTTAAAGCTTCTGCTGTGGAGTGTGGAGGACCCAAGTGAGTGACATCATCCTCATCCTCTTCATCATCATCATCATCATCATCATCACAGACAACAGAATTCAGTTCATCAACAACACAAGAAGTCAAGAGCAAACATAATATAATAATAATATAAATCATGCTGATATACATGAATCTATAATAATATAAATATATTTTACTTTCAACTCAACTGCTACTTTATTGTGCCATTAATTTACAGGTAACCCTAACCTGAGCACTGGTTAAATATATCAGTTAACTTGAAGAATGGGCAGTGTAGTTTATATTTTATTATATGTGTTGTGTTGTAGAGACTGGATTATTGTGGTGATATATATTTTATATATGTTTTGATTAGTGATGATAAATAATTTCTTCTTTTCTTCAGGAAGTGTGCTCTGTGTGGACAAACCAAAACCTGTAAACATCGGATCAAGTTTGGTGACTCTAGTAACTATTATTACGTCTCACCGTTCTGTCGATATCGGGTGAGTGTTTCAGTCTCTCTTTACTCTTATTATAGTCATTCATTATGGGCTGGTTTCCTGGACAGGGATTATCTTAAACCAGGACTAGGCCTTAGTTTAATTAGGAAATATAACTACTTTTAACAAACATGCCTTACTAAAACATTACTTGTGTGCATTTTAAGGCAAAATAAAGGGCACTGATGTATTTTAATATATTTCAGTTCAAGTTGTTTTCAGTTTGAACAGCTCTTACATTTATTTTAATCTAGGACTAGTTTAATCCCTGTCCAGGAAACCGCCCCTATATGTATGTACAGTATGACTATATAAATAAGTTTATTAAATCTGTGTTTTCTCTAGATCACATCTGTCTGTAACTTCTTCACCTACATTCGATATATTCAACAAGGACTAGTTAAACAACAGGATGGTAAGATGGGAACTCATTTACTTAACACATCTACACAATCTGAATCATAATACCAACCTGATCAACTAAATATAACAAACACTTTAAACAAGCCACGTGTTTGAAAGAGATTTAATATTTTAATGGTTGATATTTAAAACAAATATACAACTACAGCACAATGTTTTATAAAGAAGAAGTCTTGTTCAGTATTATCATTTATACTTAACTTACATTAAAGTTGTCATGTATAGTTCACAGTTTTGTTAATTGTTTTGTAGTATTTGGTGTTGATGTACTTTATGTATACGGTCATACACGTCACCTGTAACTCTGTGTCAACATTTCTTGTTCTCTTTGATAAAAGCTGTATTTTTTATCTTTTACTCATAAAACTGCAACTTACAGACAGACAGACATACAGACAGACAACAGACAGACAGTCCACCGTCTGCAATGATTTTAAGTGATTTGATTTCCATAAATATACCTGACAAAATTTTGTCAAGAAACTAAATTTGACAGAGACGGCGGCCTCAATATTCTGTTTGTTCATTTAGTCATCATCTCAGCTCACAGATTTCTGTAGTTTTGTTCCATCTTCATGTTAGGAACCGCAAACATGTTTTAAATTTTTCTCATCAAATAAATTGTGCATTTAAGTTATACATACACTGCTGGATAAATAAGAAAATCTGAAGTGCAGCAAAGCTTTGGGTCGGTTGCTTTGACAGATTGTAATGTTTAAGTGAATCCAGATGTTTTCTCAGTCATCATCCAGCAGACATTTCAGAGATCCAGTATTAATGTCCCCGCTCCCATGAACATCTCTGTGTTATTAAAACCACAGCGTATAATCATTTCTCACCTGATCATGTCGACCTACGTTAGATGTGTGATGTTTGTGGTGGTGATTGTGTAACTAGTGTGAGATGTTTGTTGTGTTTTATCAAGCAGAGCAGATGTTTTGGGAGGTCATTCAGCTACGTAAGGAGATGTCCAACGCCAAGCTGGGTTACTACAAAGATGAACTGTAAGACCACCAGATGTTTGATGTGCTGGAGTCCTCTGAAAGCATCTTCACGACCTCTCCTGTACTCGACTATTACATTATATTTATTAAAACAGACGACGTGTATGAGATATTGATGCATTACAGTCACTGAAGGAGACAAAAGAGACAATGAAACATCAATCAATCCTGACGCTGTTCCTTCAGAAGAAATAAAACGAGTTTTAGGATGAAATGTTAAATGCTAGCTAGTGTGGTGTGTTGTGTTGTTTTGTTTGTATATCTGAAATGTTAAATGTGTGTATGCGCTGTGTTTATTTCCTCATCAGATCTATAAACCCTGTTTTGATTTGAGTGCCTTTCTGAAATAAACGTCTTCACCTCCAGAAAACATGAATGTTGATGATGTTTGTTTGTCCAACTGTGACCTATGAATTGATACGAATTAGCCAACTACTAAAATATGTAAGATTTCTCGTGAGATCAGGCTGAATATTTTATCATACAATGACAATCTATAGGCATTTGTTTCTTGCAACAGTTTGAAACGGTGTGTTTTCTTGCACTGATTCAGGTTGGTAAGAGTTTGGCTGATACGCTGCTTTTATTTCATATCAAAGGTGTTCAGTTTGGCTTTAGATCTGAGCTTTTTTTCATTCACAATACACTGAGTTGTTTAATTCTTCATCAACATTGCTTTGTGCACAGAGTTGTTGTCATTTTGCAATAGTAAAGTCTGCTGCCCAAACTGTTGTTGTACTTTTGTAAGAACACAATTCTATAATTATTATTGTGCTGTGTCTATAAGATTCATGTTCACAGCCAAATCTCTTCACTAGACGGGGCGTCCAGTATTTGTGTCATATACTGTAATATGACTGATGAAGTATATCACATGACTGAATGATTATTCAGATTAATACTGATTATTCCACAGGTCTGTTGAATGCTTTATTCTGATTGGTTGAGAAATGTTACACAGGTATGCATTATTTTTTGATAAATGTACCTCAATGTCTGTGGTATAAGAGGAATAATTGACTGCGGTCCATTGAATTATTCAAAAATAATGCACACCCACAATGTAAGTCACCGCATTACCACTTCTGGTGTGCATTATTCTCAAAAAATTAAACGGCTTGTCATCAATAAATCCTTACTTAAATTTATTGAAAAGTTGTTTTATTATAAATACTGTATATATAAAAGCAATTGATTCATAGGAAAAGGAAACACTAGAATCTAGTTTTAGCACTTGAAAATCGATTGTGAAGAAAGATTTTAGTGTTATAAATGTGAGTGGTTCTCAAACTTTTTCCGCGTGCGGCCCAGCTTGTGTACGGTGCATTCCTTTACGCCCCCCCCAAAGAAAATTTATGACAAAAACTGTTCTAAAATTTAACATTTTAATTAAACAAAACATATTAAGTTATACAAAGTAGGTTTGTTGGTTAGTAACCTTATTTTGTTTTAGGTTTAATTACACAGAATTCATGATAAATGAATGTATTTTATAAAATGTTATAAAACTGGGGCCCCCCTGGCACCATCTCGCGGCCCCCCTGGGGGCCCCGGACCCCAGTTTGAGAACCACTGGATTAAGGGACTCCCACACTATCTGTTCCCAAGCTGTCAGAGAGGCAGAAGCCTTTAAAAATATCCTAATACTGTAGGTAGAGATTTCTATACATTTGGTATCAATATGTTCTTCTGAGGTGGTGATATGAACTCTTTAGGTATAAATCGTTTCTGAGTACTGGTAACAGATGGGGATCATTGAGCTTTTAATCTGACAGTGCAGACTGTAAAACACACATACTGTACAGTAAGAATAAGATGTGTTCAGTATCAAGATCTCTCTGACGGTTAATGTTGAACAGTTGAAGCGCTGCAGTGTTTGTTCAGAAACACACCCGCTCACAAACATTACTGTCTCTTCATTATTACTGTAAATCATAAAGATCTCTGTGTTTATGGCCCTTCAAGGACAGACGCTGACATCACACACACACACACACTAACACATATACACACAGAGACACACACACACTAACACACACACACACTAACACTAACACATATACACACAGAGAGACACACAGCTGTGGGTGGATTTTGCCTGTATGGTGACTGAAGATCAAAGTTCATCTTAGTCCTGAAGTCTCAGCGACGGCCATTTTCCTTGTAGTGTTTCTCTCTCTGTTTTTATTTTATTGATGATTTATTTTCATCTAGACAGATTTCGGGGTCTTCACTGAAGATCATACGAGGTGTTTTTGTGTTTTTCTCTGTGTTGTAAGCGTATGATGATTTTTCCAGATGGACTCCACCTGAGCTGTTTAACTTCAGAGCCGTCGAGGTAAAATCTGTTTATTTATCTGTTATTAACCACAGGGATTTACTAAACTCTTGATGTTTGTATTCACTTCAATGAGATCATATACACACAGTAATATTAAATCTCTCTGATCATTTGTGTTGATGGTTTTGGTTTACGTGATGTGAGTTCAGGTGGATCAAGAGAAATGACTTCCGCCCCTAACAGAGTCAATGTCTCTAGACAATAAATGTTATTTCTTCCTTATCATACTTTAACTTTATAACATTGTTTTGGTAAATAATTACTGAATACTCTTTATGTGTGTCTTTTGTCTATGAATTACACATCAAGAAATGAAACCAGATAACTATTGCCACCATGCCAGAATTAGATTTGTTATTTTTGCAATGTTATTGTGATCATATATAATTGTTTCTTAGACTCTTTAAAAGAAACAACCAGAACATACAGGAAATGTGTATATATTCTTAAAATCTGTATAAAATTATAAGATGCACTTCCACTTGATCAATAAACTGCAGGATCTCTTAAACCTAAATTAAATTAAATCCTAATTTCTAATTTTAAAGAAATTAGTCTTTTAACTTCATTCTGCTCAAAAAAGCTCAAGATGTCACATGAAACACAGACGATGCCTAAAGAAGACATTTAGTCCTGAATTTTGTATTTTTTGTACATATTTCGTGTATGTTCTGTTTGTATCTTAATAAAATAAATTGAAAAATAAATATGGATGGACATTAAAACTTCCAAAACAACAAGTCACACGTAACCTTTTAAATGTCTTAAAAATATACACCAAAGCAATGTTTGTGGTAGGAATGATTGACTCTGTGCCGTTAAATTATTTGAAAATAATGCACACTTGCGGTTTAAAGACTTACCACCTTGGGTGTGCATTATTTTCAAATAATTCAACGGCCCAGAGTCAATTATTCCTTACATAATGCACACCGACTTTATGTCGTTCCCAAACCCAAATTATTCAACGGACCGTGCTTAATTATTCCTAACTTATTACACAGTACTTGAAAATGCTTGATTCAACAACTGCTGCATACTGTTTACATTATTCCTTACATATATACTCTTAAAGATGCTGGGTCAACCCAACGTTGGGTCAACTTTAAACATTTTCTGGGCTCGACCCTTTCTGACCCAAAGAGTGTATATACAGACAGTATTTATATCCAGTAATGTTTTAAACAGGCAGTCTCATGTCATTCACACATCTGAAGATCTTTGGCAACACTAAATGAATTTCAGGCGAGCTGAAGAGTCGATGGACGTTCTTGGTGAAAGTGAAGCTCTACAGCAGTTCTTTAATGGTAAGAAAACAACTCTGAATGTACATCATTTACTCCATACAACAGTCAAATATCTGCTTTAAACAGCTAACAGATCAACAGACACATGTGCTTAAACAACACTTCATCAATTACCTTTAAGCTGTTAAAACAGCGATGTTTACATCAGAAACATTTCATAATATTTCACTGTAGGCAAGTTAAGGTTTAATGTCGTTTTAATTTAAAATGGGATGAATTTAGTTTTTTAAAAAATGTTCCCTCATCAATCAAATATCTTAAACCTCCACATTAAATCTAAAAATAATTAGATATGATCTTTATATAATCAACTGTTATAGCTGACAGAAAGAAGAAGTCTGGCTACATAAAATACATCCTAAACAAACCAGCAGTCAATACATATGTAATATTTATTGTCATACAAACAACATCACAATAGATGAGAATGAACGAAATGTGACACAATATGCAGATTAAGTTTTACGCTGTTTGGTCTTTATGGTTTTTCTAAAGGTTATGATCACTGGACTCACACTTTAATCTGTACACAGACACAATTTACCATCTTTAGTTCAAGGTCATGGAGCCATAAAAATGAAAATAGATCAATGCACATGAACATGTATATAATGCATATACAATATAGGTCAAAAGTGTAGAGTCACTCACATTTACAATAACAGTAAACTCATTAAAACTGTGTAATTACCTTTTAAATATGACCGCACATTCATAATGGCATCGCTTCTCACACGGCTTCTCACTATTTATACTTACATGATTAGATGAAAAATGATTGATTTAACCATATTTAAACATAACACATTGATCTTTATGGTGCTATAAGTATGTGTCGTATCAATCAAATTATTTTTTTCTCACACGTGTATTGTTTCAGTTGAGATGTATTAATCCATGACTGCATTAGTAATGATGTCTGCTGTTAACACACATTATCATTGAAGAAAAGATGAACATGAAGAGATAAAGAGAAGAGTTCAGTCAGTCACAGTTCTTGTGTTTCTGTCGCTCTCCTCTCTTATATTTAAAGTCAATTTTGGGTTTTGATGTCTTTTTGTTGTCTGTCCAACATTGTTGATGTTTGTGTCCTACATCTTAATGTTAAATTGCTGACTGGCACCAGCTGGGATTCAGAAATATAAAAGCAAATGTTTGAGTTATTTATGTGTTTATAAGTGTTGTTTTCACCATCATTAAGAAGTGTTTGTGTTATTGTTTATCAGGGCAGGATGTTAGTGGTGTACTGGACAGCGCTGTAGTGGACACCAGTATACTGGAGCAATACTTGACCAATGAAACAGACCACACTTTGTAAGTTCATTTCACTAGTTTCTCAACACATTTAAGTGCACGATTTAATCAAAAGTTGTTTGTCATACATAAAGTAGTTTGGGACAAAATAGTTGATTTAAATGTCAGGTTTATTGTACTTTCAATGTTTCTTTGCTAGCATGTTACCTGAATCACCGCCAGACTCCGGCTCAGAGCTCAGTTCTCCTCCACAACTATCAGGTGAAATCTCTCATCATAATATTTCTCTTTAGTGACTGATGTGGTCATTACGTCGTTTCTTCTGTCAGCAGGTTCAGGATGGCCCGTCGTCCACAGTCAGGACTCATATAGTCGGACACAAGTCTCTTACACTACAGCGAGTCTCTTTACAGACAGAAGACAGGAGCGATACGTCACTTCAGGACCTCCACAGACCCACAGGAGTCACATCAAAGCCGGCTCTCCTGCTTCAGTTCACATCTCATGTGATTCCCGTCTAGTTCCTCAATATCTGAACACAGTCGAGCGTTACACACACACAGACGTGTCCAGTAATTCACCCATCAATGATGTTCAACAGCATCAAAGCACACAGATGAGTTTTCAGAGAGGTAACGCTGCTGCTGCTGTTCCTTCTCAGTGTTTCTCTCATACTTTACATCCAGACTCTCTGTACCCATCAACAAAACAAGACCAATGTCAAGGGTAAGACCACATCTTTCCTCTACTTATACATTCTGTATGGTCTTCTGCTGTATGAAGTATTCGGCTGTCCATTCTGAGTTTGTCCATTTTGATACAATGACATTTAAATGATGTAATAAACCCTCGAAACATACGACATGAAAGTGCTCGTGGCTCAGATTTGGCTTGTGGGTTGTAGTTTATCTCTCTGCTGTAAGATCACTTTAAATAAAAACATTTGCCAAATGCATCAATAGAAATGAAAGATAAATTGCAGTTTATTGAGTATATTAACTTGCTCAAACAGAAATATCTTACATGAAAGTAAGAAGAGAAGGCGATCAGAATCTCTTGATGGGAACACAGAGCACTGCAGATGGGGCGACACAGTTTTTGTCAATCCATCATCCTGTAAGTATTTATCGTTTATGTGTGTTTTCATCTATGATTTACTGAACATTAAGAAGTCTTGATGTCTTTGTGGTATAATATATTAGTGTTAGTTTCTCTTTGCATTAACAACACAAAGCTCATGGGTTTGATTTCAAAGAAGACACAAAATAATCAAATGATTTACTCTGAATGAACTGTAAGTCACTTTAAATAAAAGAGTAATAAAAGTGAATTTAAATGATTGTTGTATCAGACTGCAACATAACAAAATTAAAACAAGTAAAGTGGTCTGAATACTCTCTGAATGTATTGTACTGCAGTTCTGATATACAGCAAAAAGTATTGAATACAAAATCTGCATTTTCATTGTGGTCACAGTATATAAGATTTTCACCCCATTTTTTTGTGAAAAGTTAAATTTTTGTGAACGTTTTCAAAAAGATGAACTTTAAAAATTTATTATTATTATTAGCTTTTTTCTTTACCCAGACAGATGCCTATAATTCTGATCATAACTGGGTGATTCTCACAAAAACTTGGTTTTAAAAATGTCAAGCATGAAAATGTAAAAATTGCTGAAATTTACTTTTTTTCCCACCAGACATTGAAAAACAAAGTCTGGAGTAAATGGGAACATTAATTTAAAAACTTTTACTTATCATTTAACACTTTTTGTAACATAATTTAAAAAATTAGTCCTAAAAAATCTCATTACCGCAACAGTCAGAAAACATCAACACTGACATATTTTCAAAATGACATGACAAACCTGAAAGAACATAATTTGGAGATTCTGCACATGCATTTAAAATCAAAGTATTATGCTTCTATTAATTAAATTAACATTTAATAAGCATCTGTTGCGGTAATGATAATCAAAATGTCGTGTAAGCATTCTGACAAGACAATATTTCAAATTAACTGTAAAAAAATGATCTTACCTGGTAGCCATCTTGAAGTAACTGGTCCATGTGCTTGGTCATTCAAAATCAAACTTTATTAAAATTCTGTATGTGTGCTTAAACTGTTCTCAAAAAGTGTTACGGAGGATGAGAACATCAGGCATGGACACATCATTTTCCTAATTTTTCTTCATTATTATTATACATGAATATTCAGTAAATATTTTTTCTGTCATCTAAAGTAGTCTAGCAAAACATCCATTTATTTTTTTTCTTAATATTTTTGTGTTAATTTGATTAAAATACAACATAACGCATGTTGAAACACAGCCAGACACATTGCGGTAATGAGAATTTCACCAGAAAATGAGATAAAATTTCCAATTATAAATTCTTATGTTGAAATCACACATTGTGCAAGGTAGAACACAGTATTGTGTTAATTCTGATGCTTTTTAATGTTACTATATTACACATTTTAAAGCTAAAATCATTAGTGCTGTTTCAATGGTTTCGTGAGAATCACCCAACTATAATATAATTTAAGCCATTGCTTTATCTGAAAAGGTTAACAGTGACATCTGAGAGTTTACATATCAGTCATAGAAAACTTAAAGAATCAGTATCAGTATCAGTAGATGATGATGACAAGAAATGAGTACAGATGTTGACCTTGTGTGAAGATTTACAAAAACAGTTACTCAGATAAATATTATGAGCTGATGAGAAATGTCTGTGTTGTTTCTGTATCATGTTCAGGTGTGGATAGAGGATCATGTGAAGGATTATCTTATGACAGTGATGCTCCCGGTGGACATCAGTTGTTGTCGTGGGACAGATATCAGCCCGATCAGTGGTCCACGCTTTACAACAGCAGATTTGAAACACTGTGAGGAGCTGCTGAGACTTTCTGATATAATACTGAATATATATCAAATATTATTGTTTTATAAATATACAGCTAACTATAAACTTAAACAGTACAGCTTCTTACAGTTTACTCTAATGTGCTTCACAGAGACATGGTTACAATTACAACACTTAAATATTTAATGTCTGCCATATGTTGTGTAGATCACCTCCAGGTTATCATGTAGATGCAGATAAAGGCTTCAGCTACTCCACGCCTGATGAAACGTTTGTTTGCCAGAAGAAGAATCACTTTCAGGTGACGGTTCATATAGGGATGGTCGGCGATCCCAAATATGTTAAAACACCGTCCGGTCCTTTGCCCGTGGAGAGCTTTCATGTAAAAGTGTTCGGGGTCAAGCTAGTGACATCACACATGTGTTATATATCATCCTGAGTAAGACAATCTGATGTACATTTGAATGCAGAATTGATGTTTTGTCCCTTTTTATTTTAGCTAGAAGCACAAAGTCACATCATCACTATTGAGCAATCTCAGTCAGACCGCAGCAAGAAACCTTTCCTGCCCGTCAAGTGAGTTTCACAAGACTTGCTGAGAGCTTTCTGTGCTTCTTTATGAACAGTCAACTGCTTTTTCTGTTTAATGCATTTATTTAACCAAACCATGTGCAAGATCCCAGCATCTTACCCACACAGAGATGTCATTATGAATACTGTTATAACATCTGTTATAATCTCTGTGTTTAAATCTTATGATGTGTGAAGGGATTTCAAATCTCCACCATCAGTCATAACTAAAGCATGAATCATTTATGTGAATGTTACCTGAAACTAACATTGTACCATTCAGTTTATCATTTTACCCCTTTAAGCATGTAAGAATTTTTTTTTTAAATGTCCTCCTGGTTTAATTTAGCATTGGTTTGGTTTGTTTTAGAGTACAATTACCCGGAGACAAAATCACTAAAGTAACGTTAGGCCGACTGCATTTCAGTGAGACCACGGCCAATAACATGAGGAAAAAAGGCAAACCCAATCCTGACCAAAGGTTTGTGTCTTCTTCTGTTTTCTTCTGTTCATGTAATACTGAAAGTGTCCTCAAACAAACAACATGTCATCTGACCAATAACAAACATAATGTGATGTATAAACAACCCAAGTTAACCTAGACCAAGTAAAGTTAAGCTTTCATGACTCTTTTACTAAAATAATATATCAGAGACCTTCTCAGGTTTGTAATGTAGATTCATAGATCATAAAATCATTAAAGGGACATATTTACTAAAGAGGGTAAATTAGTTAAAAGTAGTCAAGCGTATTATTTTTATAATGACCAAAGCAATCTACCAACTGCAACACAAATGAGTATAGTCACAAATAAGACATGCTTTTTAGATAAAGGTACATTAGTAGTAAATGAATGAGCACAAATCTCTCCTCTAATAATTTTCCATCTGTAAGTGAAACTCCTACAAAAACATACAGTAATAAGATCAGTCACACAAATAACTGTGTCATGAATACTTTATTTACAGATAACTCTTTACTTTATTTTACAGTCATCTTATGATGGACATTATACTGGCAAATAGCAGTTGTGAATGTTTTTGTGTTTGACAGATATTTCATGATGGTGGTTGCTCTGTACGCCACAGTGAAAGAAGAGAAAAGTTTCCTGCTGGTTGCCAGTGTTTCAGAAAGACTCATTGTCAGGGTAAGAGTCATGTGACTTGACTACTGAAATCATCAAAAGATGAAATATTTAACTCTTGAAATGTGATTTTATTGGGGTACAGAATGTCCATAAACGTTGTCTTAGTAGAATAGATCTGCTACACTGCTGCTGACGTGAGTTAAGGCTTTTGCCGAGACGAGCACATTATTACAGGGAACGGGATACTTAAAGGAAAGCAGATCTAGGCAGGTGGTCCTGGGGAAGGAGGGGGGTTAAGAAAAATATCTCATGGTGTGCTACACTGACATGAACTAGTACAGGTTGCAAAATAAATGGGTAAATATGTAAATTTGAGAGCAAAGATTTGCCAGCTTTATAAAAACACAAAAGTTTCATGACTGAATTGTAGACTCATGTAGTCTCTTTATTAATGTCATATTAACACTCATTTACACAATCATATCTGTCTGTCATCAATAACATTTATAGGTTTAATCTAATATTTTTTTAACAATAAAGATGGGATTTTAGTAAGAACACGATGGGGTGGTTTCCTGGACAAATCTTATCATATTCCCAGATTAAAAAGCATGTTTGATTAATTTTATTTAATTTAATCACCTTGTAATGATGTATATTAATCAGTGTCATTGTTTTGTCTCAAGATGTACACCTGTATTTTTTGTTAGGTTTGTTTGTAAAAACTACTTAAATAACAAAGTTATTTTAGAAGTATTTAGAAAATCGCCCATTTAAATGAAAACATCTGCTATATGTAATGTTTACATTTGTAAAAACAAACATCAAAAATTGAGTGAAATTATGTGAATGACAGTACTGTACTGTAGTCTATGTTGACTGGGATTGAAGTTTAATTTCTCTATTTCAAGGCGTCCAATCCCGGACAGTTTGATAACGATGCTGATGCTCTTTGGCAAAGAGGACAAACTCCAGAGGCCGTCGTCTTTCACGGAAAGATTGGCATCAACACGGACAATCCCGATGAATCCTTAGTGGTTTGTGGGAATGCTAAGATAATGGGCAACATAATGCACCCTTCAGACAGAAGAGCCAAACAAAACATTCAGGAAGTGAGTTTAGTGCTTCAGGTTAACACGTTTGAATGAACATGAATGCCTTTCTATAGTTTCCTCACTACATGATCAGTGCATTATTAATGAAGAGCGATAAAACAACATGACAAAACCAACCAATCCAATCATGTGTTGTTTATTTGTCTATAATGTTTTAGGTGGACTCAACAGAGCAGCTGAAGAGAATAGCACAGATGAGGATCGTCGAGTACGATTATAAACCTGAATTTGCCTCACACATGGGAATCGACCATATTCATGAAACGGGTATGAACATTTATAATGACAAAACGTTACATCAACAGATCAAATCACATTCAGAAGAAGATGACAGAGATCTGTTTGTTCAGGTATCATCGCACAGGAGGTGAAAGAGCTTCTGCCGTCTGCGGTCAGAGAGATGGGTGACGTCACGTGTGTTGATGGAGAGACTATCGATAACTTTCTCATGGTGGACAAAGTCAGTGTGTGTTAAACAACGGCTGGTTTTATTATTATTTAACACTGAGTTAACGTCATTAAACGTGCTGTTGATTTATAGGAGCAGATCTTCATGGAGAATGTGGGTGCTGTGAAGCAGTTGTGTAAACTCACAGATAATCTGGAGACTCGAATTCAAGAGCTTGAAGTCTGGAACACTCGCTTGGCCAAACTGAAGACGCTGGGCAGCCTGCGATCCAATAACACCTCCAACCCTAAACGCTATGAATCAGGGTCTGTTTAAACAAACAAATACTTAGATGCCTAAAGTTTCCCTGTTGTGTGTTTTTACCATCTAGGCTTCAGAAAATCTTTTTGTACCTGAAACTTATAATCATGTTAAATATACATTTATACTCAAACTCCACATTTGCGCGACAGGAAAATCAACAAAAACAACAACACACTTCCGACACTTCCACCACCGAAGACTTCATCCAGCAAAGTAAAAAACATCACCGTCATAAACTTTCATCTTCAATTAATTATTTATATCAGATGTGACAACGACAGGTTTCTTTCTTAGGGCTTCTTTTGTGGAAAATATCACGACTGTCTTCAACATCGAGTATTTCAAGCCAGTATCATCATGCTTGTGGCGACCATGGCTCTTAGGTGAAAACTGATTCATTTCTCAATGTTCATACATCAAACATTGTTATTATTTCACCGGGTAAAGTCATAAAAGTACAAATCTAATTGATGCTTTATTTATGTTCACAGTGTCATTTCTATAACGGCTCTCTATTTTTTGACGTTAGATGAAGACATGGGCAACAACAGGTGAGCATCTGCAGTATTATGGATCAGACATTTATAGTCAAAAGATCAAATATAAATTCTCAGAGAATGCATTCATTACACTGATCTATATAAATGAATGTATTGTTCATATAACACTTAATGTAACAGTGAGAAGTAAAGCCATCGCAGAGTTCTCAGTAATCCCAACCAGCATTGACTTACATTCAAAATCATGATCTAAATTCACCCGCTTTACAGCGTATCAGGCACACAATATTAATGTTTAGGATATGTGTACGTAAATTAATTGTTACTTCTGATGTTATTTGCATTGTTTATGTTTTAATCGGGCAGGATAAGAGATTTATAGAAAAGGTTCAAGGGAGTGTCTGTTGTAAAGACACAGATGTGTAAATAAAGTTTTATGACATTAAGGCGTTATTTCTCTGAATAAGTTGTAAAGTAAAGAAAACTTTTATTCTATTGCTTTTATAAGCACAGTTGCATCAAAATTGGGTGTTGCTTTTATATTCCTGAGTCAAATGTGTCTTTAACCACGGTTTAAACATTATTATGTTAACTGTTTCAAAATACATGCCATCATTAACGCATTTTACTGTACAAACAATACAGTATAACATAATTACAAAACCAGCAAATGATTGCATCGGTACTTAAAGCATGATTATTTATTTATTCATAATGAGCACGTTCTTCATTAATAATAAATATGCTGCGGTCTGTCTGATCTGATACTATGACGGCTCTTAAAAATATTTATTTCATTTTAATTTTCATATGTGAATTTATTAAGAAGAAACAACGTTAAGGATCTGACAATTCTGCAAGCTGCACATAGAAACTCTGAAAACTAATTTGGAAACATTTTTAGCATGAAATCTGAGATATCTGTATGGTTAAAAGGTTAGGGTAAAAACTTTTTAAGATAAGATTGAGATGAAATTGTTCATGATTATGTGATCATCATCACAGACCAATCAAGTCTCTCTTTCTTTTACATCCGGCTAAAACAGCTATCAAAGTTTCATCTATGTATGTTTCATGTACACTTCTAAACCAGACAACTGTGAGCGACTGACAACACAAAGAAATTAAACTGCTCTAAAATCCACATAACTGCATAAAATCCACATGAATAGATTCAGCTGTTATATTTAAAAACAAAACACAAACATCACAAAAAGAAGTTAAGTCTTCTCGTAGTTTAATAGATAAATCCTTAAATTGTTAACTGCACTTTAAAGGTCATGGGTTTGAATCTCACATACCGATGAAATATACAGCACTGTTGTTATGGACGAAACTGTCGGCCAGACTGTCAGAAAGTAGCTGTCACCGGGACCGAACCCTTTAAAAAGCTCCTAATATTCACTCTTAAATGTGTAGCGCCCCACTGCCAGCTTCTGTATCTTTCTTCTGAGAGTTCATTCATGTGAATCTTTACTGAAGAAATGTCTTATTGGTTGCTGCATTGAGTTTTTTGTTAATGGATTTGACGTCTGCTTTCTTCATCATGAACAGTCTTAACACCAGCGATGTTGTGCCACCTTCAGTCACGACAGATACACTAACTACAGGTATGTTAACTTTAACTTCTTCACCTTTACTGTGAATGAAACCATGTTTGTGTTTATGATTCAGATCATCTGTGTTTATATGTTTGCAGTGTTCTTCACTTCTCCTCCTCCTCCTCATTATCCTCCAGACATTGATTTCTCAAATGTCTTTTATTCTGATGAAATCTACTGCTGTCCTTCAAATCTACTTCATAATCACAACGATACAGACGGCCCTTCAGACGCTCCATCACCCAGAAAAACACTAAAAGGTTTTGAGATACTCATACATGTCATCTGATAATATAAAGACATTTCTTGTGTCGTCTTCTTCAAAAGTCTTTTTTATTTGATTTTCTTTCAGAGGAGTGGATAGAGAAACTACCAGATATACTGAAAAACTCCACCGACTGTAAGTTAACCCATTAACCACCAAATCCAGGATAAACGTTTTTGTAAAACAATATTTATTGTGTTTGTTTAGAAAACGTAGTTTTTAAAGAAAGACAAACATTCATCATGGAAGGATAAAGTTTTGTGAATATTTCATCTGTGTGATTTATGTGCATCAGACTTTGTTTTGATCCTCTCGTGTATAAATGTTTTATCTCGGTTTCAGTTTGTACTTTGAACGCTGTATGACAGTCTTTGTCTTTCTAAATCATTTCCATTATTCCTCTTTTATAAATCTTTCACTACATGAGTAATAAATCTAATCCAGTGTTGTAGTTATATATTAAACCTATTAAAGCTACGCTTACAAATCTAACACAATCTCACTCTTACTTTAGATTACCATAACAGATTTAATACAATCAATCAATCAATCAATCAATCTTTATTTATAAAGCAAAACCGTCGAGGCTGACCAAAGTGCTGTACAGCAATGAAAAAAACACACCATTCAATATCTGTAAAAACAAATCATAAAAACATAAAACAAACATAATAAACATAAAACAACATGCTAGGCAGACAACACCTCTTTAAAAAATCAGGAAAAGAAATATGTTTTCAATGATGACTTATGGGAGTGGTTAGTCTGATATAAAGTTAGTACTGAAAGCTCTTACATAGTTTGAGTCTCACAACTGCAAAAACCTCATTTTTTAATTTGAGATTGCGGTACAAGAAGTAAGAACTGATCACATGATCTTAAGTTTCTTAACGGGGAATGACGAGTGAGTAAACTGGTCAAGTACTCAGTCATACTGACTCATTTAATGCACGACAATAAGTACTTAAATCTAACTCATCACTTGAATGTTATATTACAGAATGAATGCAATGGTCGACTCGTCTGTTATTTTAGTGATAAGACTTCCTGTATCTTTCCACAGTGACCTGAGTGTTTTAACCCACAGAGTGCTATGCTATTAAATAACTGTGGATGACCTTTGACCTGCGGCATTAATCTTTATATTGATATATTTGACAGGGAAAAACACAAGCATACGCTGTATCCTCATCACACAAAACCTGCAGGTGATTGATCAACAGTACTGTGGCACAAAGAATTGTGGGTAAGTTTCACACCTCAAGCTTCTTTAACATGAAGTTAAACTGATTTTGTCATTGAATGATGATGATGCCCTATTTGTGTTTGTAGGAAGGGAACGTACAGTTACGACATCCCGCTCAGTAAACACATCCCACCTAACATGCCAATCACCCTTGAAATGACGTGAGTTTACCACAGACACTATTATCAGTCGTACAGGAGCATCAGCGCAGCGTTCTTATAGCTCAGAGTCGAGAATTACATTAACAACAGCAAAGATCACGCTTTCAGTCCCCAAAGTCACTTCAGGGTTTTTCTACAATTTAGTTTCTAGCAGAAATGTCTGAAAACATGTTAGCATGTCACATCTACTGTAGATCTACAGTTCTCTTCTTGCAGTTATAATCTCCAGACACGAGGGGGCGCTGCAGCTGTTATATTGAGTCACAGTACTGGGGTTTTATAATTAATAATAATAACAGTTTATGAATATTGTTTTAATACCACATCGAGCAGGCAGTACATAGAAAGAATGAATTGAAATGTCAGTAATGTAGATGATGTGTTATTAACGGGTTAAAGATGTAAATAGATGTTTGTTGTGTTTAAGCAGTACAGATGAGTTGCTGGTGGTTTATTTGTGTTCATATGATGAAAGAGAGCAATGCTTTACTGTACTCGACCTCAGCGGCCCGAAGTCAAGCACCGCTCTCAACACACAGGTACTTTAACATGCTTTTAAAAAACAACATTTATTTTTACTTTCACCCCAGAAGTGAAGTCTGTGTCGTTCTGAACATTCATACAGACGGATAGTTCTTATCCTTAAACTGAAGTGATCAATCTCATCAGTATAGTGTTTGTTTTAGCTGTCTGTCCACATTAAACTGGAATACATGATGTTGTACACTTATTTATTTATTTATAAATCATGAGGTGAAATGCATTTATTCAGAGTCTGTTGTTTTTATTTTAGGGTTATGTACATAAATGGACGGTGGCCGCAGCCAATCACTATCGCTCTTCTTATCACTTCCGGGTTGCTGTAGCTGTAAGTTTCTGTTCAGTCCTGTAGATTTGTGTTTTAAACATTAAATATAGCGAGTGCACAAACACTCAAAGCTTTATAAATGTGTCTAACAGAATATTGTGTTTCTTTCACGCAGGGTTTGGCCGATTGTAGCACCGATCCAAACTACGCTGAGTTTTTATTCACTGACTATAATCTGCAGTTTTACCGACGCTGTGACTGATCGACAACACAACATAACACAACACAACACAACACAACACAACACTGCTGTGAAGTTGTGTATTGTTGCCAATATATAACAGAGACTTATTCAGACTGCTTTGCTTTCTTAGACTGAACTCATTTTAAATGTAAACCTTCTGCAAAGATGTCGTGTTGTTTTGACATCTGAAGATTATTTTTCGAGAACTGTTTAATAATGCAAGATGGTTTATACAATATTATTATTTTTGTAGTTGCAGATGAATGTCAGTTTTGGTTATAAATGTTTACATGAAGGGAGAACCTCAGAAACCCCTCACATGTCCTTTAACTCAAAGTATCAAACAATAAAATAAAGAAGTAGAAAACAAGCCGTTAACAAATCTAAATGAAGATTACAGAAGTTTATCTGAAAGGGTTATAAGATTAAGATTTTATTATTTGTATAACTTTGTTGTTTGAGTGGAAATGTACAAACGCTCAGCTATATCATATTGTTACCATTACTTACTCAGCAATACAATAAAGCAAAAAAGTTTATGATGTCTTGTGCATCAGCTGCTATACTGCATGTCAATCATAAATAATTCAAATCATTTCTTAGAAAGTCTTAGTTTTTACACTTCTTAAAGGGACACTCCACTTTTTTTCCAGCTCCTGTCGAGTTAAACATTTGATTTGTACCGTTTTGGAATCCATTCAGCTGATCTTGGGTCTGGCGCTAACACCTTTAGCATAGCTTAGCATAATCCATTGAATCTGATTAGACCATTAGCATCGCGCCAAAAAATAATCAAAGAGTTTCAATATTTTTCCTATTTAAAACTTGACTCTCTACTGTAGTTACATTGTGTAATAAGACCGACGGAAAATTAAAAGTTGTGATTTTCTAGACAGATATGACTAACTATACTCTCATTCTGGCATAATAATCAAGGACTTTGCTGATGTAACATGGCTGCGAAGGCGTAGTGATATTACACACTGCCCGAAAATACTCCCCTTGGTTCCTTTCAATAGCAGGGGACTATTTTCAGGCACTGCATAATATCACTACGCCTGCTGCAGCCAATTTTTTGGCCATTTTATTAGTGCAATGCTAATGGTCTAATCAGATTCAATGGATTATGCTAAAAGTGTTAGCGCCAGACCCAGAGATCAACTGAATGGATTCCAAAACTGTAAAAATAACTGTAGGGGAGCTGGAAAATGAGCATATTTTCAAAAAAAGTGGTGTCCCTTTAAACTTATCACCGTTTACTGTATACTATAAGATACTGTTGAACTGTTTGTATTCATCAGCCCTTATACTACAGACCTGTTTCATAGTGATACACAAAAACACATTTCATCTTGAATCATGTTAATATCTCTCATGTATTTACATTTATGCATTTGACAGAAGATTTTATCCAAAGTAACTTACAGTGCATGTCAAGGTTTATATACAGCCGTGTTCAAAATGATTACAACACCTGACAGATCTGAAAATATGGACCCTTCAAAACATGATTTTATTTCATAATGATGGCGGCTCTGAGCACAACAAATATCAGATGAAGTGAGTCGTAATGTTTTAATCTGTTAGTTTTATATTTAATATCTCCACCTTTTGCATCAATAACAGCAGCAGTTGTTCATCTAACGTCAGTATATTTCCTCAAGACTTCATCAGTAATGTAATCCCATGACTTCTGCAACACAAGACAAAGGTTTTCATTTCAATGTACAAGTGAAGTTTATTTTACAACTCCACCCAATTATCCTGGATGGGTTTGAGTTCTGGACTTTAAAGGGAAAATGATCTCCTTATGATGGCCACGGCTGTATCTACATCATCTTTATACACCATATAGAATAGTTAGGAAATAAATTTGATTTCATACAGTTTCTTATGAAAAGCATTGAGATATCATCGTATTAAATCTTATTTCTGAGAGGATTTGTTTGTTGAGCACGGGGAGGTGAGTTGGCTGTTGCTTTGATATCTTTGGGTTGATTTGACATAGAGATGTTAGTTATGGAAGGGAAACTCTTTGTGTTTGTTGGTGTTTTTGGGGCGG
This sequence comes from Misgurnus anguillicaudatus, assembly GCF_027580225.2. Classification (NCBI taxonomy): domain Eukaryota; kingdom Metazoa; phylum Chordata; class Actinopteri; order Cypriniformes; family Cobitidae; genus Misgurnus; species Misgurnus anguillicaudatus. Next base: position 32,152,297 of record NC_073337.2, read on the forward strand.
CCGTGTGGCTTTTATTTGATTTAAATGAGGCAGCAAATCTTTTTTTACAGTGCTTCATTGTAATCTTTATTCAAAAACTGTCAGGCTTTTGTTGTTTCTGGATTTGTCTGTACTTTGTTTCTATGCCATGTAAACCTTCTTTGCAACAATGAACAATTGTAAAATGTCATTTTTATTTGAATAATCAGTTTATTCGGTGAGTGCCTTAACGCAGAAGAAACCTCGGCGATTGAGAGGCGGTAATTTGGTGGTTTGTATGACTTATTCAAGACTGGTGAAGAATCCAATTAGATGTGCAGAGAGACACGAGAAACCCAACAGATCTGCATTATTGAAGACTCACATCTGAAGGAGCTTCTCATCCAAACACACTGAACATCAATCAGGTGAGTCACTTTATCATTTCATCTCTTCTCAAACATTCACACGTGTTAACTTTATCTACATCTGTCTTCAGTTTTAGTTTAAAGTTATTGAGCAAGAAATGAAATCACCACGAGTAATGATCAGAAATGCCAGAGCTCTTTAACATTCAAAGAAAATGTTGATTATAATGAATGCACTGTAAAGTAACAATTAAACTAAATGAACATCATTGATTGACTATTTAAATGAACTTTGTATTTAATGTTAATAACATGTATTTAATGAGTTGGTTGGTTTATTTTTATTTTTAACTACCTCATCACATAGTTTAATTGTTAGATCGAGGTGTCAGACCCTTCTCGCCTGTCCGTCTTCTTCAAAGCACACACACTTATATAATAGTATAATTATTCAGGATGGTGATCCTTTAACAGCCTAAAACATTAAACCGGTAAAGTTACGGCACTGCATGTCTCCTTTAGGCTATATGACCTCAATTTATATTTAACACAATATAGTGTAAAATATAAAGTTACATCTTAACAGATCAAATATGATTGTGTATCGCAAGTTATAATAATAAAATATCCATTTTTGTACATTCACAAAGTATGAGGTATATTATTTTTATACTGTACTGTATATATTTACCGGTATGAAGAAGTGACACACGTATCTTTGATGTTTGTGTAGTCAGCACATGAGATGGACTGAAGGACATAGTAAATAAGCTGCAGTCAGGTGAAGTTACCCTGGTGTCAGATATCCTCATGAGACCTTGATTAACATTTCACTGTGTTTACAGACAACACACAAACACACACACAGACACAAACACACACACACATACTGTAGACACACACACACACACACACACACACACACACACATACCTACTTATCTACCAAGTGGGGACGTATGACTGAACACCCTACCTTTGGGTACACCCCTTTCTGAAGGGTCTAGAGACAAAATAAAGATATCCCTGCACTACTGGAAATGCCCTCATTACAGATATCAGTTGATATTTTCAATAAAAGCCTTCTTTCCAGACCTGACATTTTGCCTTCACTTTGGGGACAGTATTTTTTATGTCCAATTTGAGGACAAACACAAACTCTGATCTAGTCGACTTTTGAGGACAATGGTGATACACAAACTCTGATTATGTTACCTTTGAGGACTTTAAGATTATGCTGTATATGACTCACTCTAATAAGCAACATTACAATTCAAAGTTCAAATACTGACTTGAAAACAGCCTAGTGCAGATATACAGCGGTTACAGTTAAGTTCTTCTATTATTTAGTGATTATTGATTGGTAAGCTGATTTTATGAATATATACTACTTCAACATACATAAAAGACAGGAATTGCCTAGTTCAGTGGTTCTCAACTCCATTCTTGGAGGCCCACTGCTCTGCACATTTTGTATATCTCTCTTATCTGACAGACTTAGTTTAGTTCATGCTGATCTCTACTAATGAGCTAATGATTTGAATCAGGTGTGTTAAATAAGGGAGACTTAGAAAATGTGCAGAGCAGTTGGCCTCCAGGAATAACGTTGAGAACCACTGGCCTAGTTAATGTCAATAGACCAAAATTATTGCTTTCTTGAAATCCAAGACTCTGGTGATACACAAATTCATATTTTAAGTCACTTTGGGCAGTCTGGTCATACACAACTCAATTCATACACAACAACATAATATCAATTCACTTTGGTTGAAACACAAACTCGGATTTTAAGTCACTTTGGGGACTTTGGTTGATACACAAACTCAAATTTTAAGTCACTTTGGGGACTTTGGTTGATACACAAAGTCAGATTTTAAGTCACTTTGGGGACTTTGGTTGATACACAAAGTCAGATTTTAAGTCACTTTGAGGGCTTTGGTTGATACACAAAGTCAGATTTTAAGTTACTTTGGGGACTTTGGTTGATACACAAACTCAGATTTTAAGTCACTTTGAGGACTTTGGTTGATACACTAAGTCAGATTTTAAGTCACTTTGAGGACTTTGGTTGATACACAAACTCAGATTTTAAGTCCCTTTGAGGGCTTTGGTTGATACACAAACTCAGAATTTAAGTCACTTTGAGGACTTTGGTTGATACACAAACTCAGATTTTAAGTCCCTTTGAGGGCTTTGGTTGATACACAAACTCAGATTTTTAGTCACTTTGAGGACTTTGGTTGATACACAAACTCAGAATTTAAGTCACTTTGAGGGCTTTGGTTGATACACAAACTCAGATTTTTAGTCACTTTGGGGACTTTGGTTGATACACAAACTCAAATTTTAAGTCACTTTGGGGACTTTGGTTGATACACAAACTCAGATTTTAAGTTACTTTGGGGACTTTGGTTGATACACAAACTCAGATTTTAAGTCACTTTGAGGACTTTGGTTGATACACTAAGTCAGATTTTAAGTCACTTTGAGGGCTTTGGTTGATACACAAACTCAGATTTTTAGTCACTTTGGGGACTTTGGTTGATACACAAACTCAGATTTTAGGTCACTTTGAGGACTTTGGTTTATACACAAACTCAGATTTTAGGTCACTTCGGGGTCTCTGGTCATACACAAACTCAGATTTTAAGTCACTTTGAGGACTACAAGAAAACAAGGAAAAATGACTTCAAAAACCATTTATTTACCATGCAAATGCATGCTATAAATGTCAGAAGTTTTGGCAATACCAGTAACAGCACTTAACCATAAACACAGTTACTTAAAAGTTAAGTGCATTTTAGTTTGCCAATAAAAGTGTCAGTATAAAATATAGGACAGTATAATCAATGAAACTGATATGAACTCTTTCACTCTTTTCTTCACCTTTACTTTCTTGCCTTCTACCTTGCTCCTCCCACTTCACTTTCCTTTTGCTCCTCCCTCTTCTCTTTTATCTTTGCTTCTCCTTTTATCTCTTTACTTTCAGTTCACTCAATTAACTTCTGTCTACATTGAACTATTGTAATTACAATTAAAGGAAATAAACAATACTGACATATTTTAAAAGTGCATATAGAACAGAATGAATGACAGAAAAAAATAGCAACATGTAAACATATAACAACATGTAAACATGCATGTAAACAAAGAATGAAAATGAGAAATTTGTCAGTGCAGCTTGTTCTTTTTGCTTTCCTCAGCTTTTTACAGAAATTATCGTCTTACCATTACATTCAATCCTCTCTCTTCTCCTGTCTTGCTTACCTCATTAATATTCTGTTTCCTCCTGTACTCAAACAAATTCTCCCTCTTCATACACCTTTACTCTTCCTTACTATTTTCAATCATTTTTAAAAAACAGAGCATGATGTGTAAAGTATAAAGACAGTTTGTCTGAAAGGAACCTATTATATATTACAAACATACAAAATGATGAATCGTTTGCAGAAGAAAAGCTTTTGTTTACATCATATATGTGTGTACTGTGTATAATAATTATGTAGCTCATACACACACATGAATGTATAATTTGAAGAAACAAAATCTATTTATATTTTAAGTGTTTATATAATATAAAATACATATAAACATTTACATGTGTTTATACATTTTTATATTTATTAAATATAAACATGCATGTGTGTGTATTTATATATAGATAATTATTATACACAATACACACATATGATGTAAAAAAAAATTATTCTGCAAACGATTGGTCATAATTCATCATTTTGCAGCCCTAAACATATTAAAAAGTTATTCTAGAAAAGACATTCATTATTTTATGTTTTTGTAACATGGCAACTTTTCCTCACCATGCTCTGTTTTTTACAGTAAAAAGAAAAAAAGTGTTTTTATTTGCTCCCCTACAATCCACCCTGTTTTTTTAAAGTGGTGATCCTGTTTCGCACATAATTTTTCACACCAGTCCACGTACGTTCCTTCAAGGCTTCTGGCTCTGCTTGAATGCATCTCTCGCAGTCTTGCTTACCAGGAACTTTGCATGTCTTTATGAACTTCATCATGTGTTTTTCAACAGCTTTTACCTCAACTTCTTCCCATTTTCTTTTCGGAGGTATTGATGAACCTATAAAGTGAAAAATCATATCCTTATTACAACTAAAGTCAATGGGATTTATTTATCAATCAAATGTAGAAACAACCACAGATACATGCGCAAACATAATCTTACAACAACACTCATGTGTGATTCATTAAACTTTCATGTGGCCAATTCCATCACACAAATGAATGGGTGTTGATAAATGTGGCGAATGAAAACTATAGTAATTTAAATAATATACCAATATAAATGAAGCCTAGCCCCTAGAGAATATGACATGAGGAAACATAACCTGGCCACACAGAGGAACATCTACATAGGATATTGAACTTTGACATTTCAAGTTCAAACAAAGTACCTTGAAAAGCAATATTCATGCAGTTGGGAGCCAGATCACTAAAAAGTAGAGCTGCAACTAACTACTATTTCTTCTGTCGACTAATCTAGCGATTATTTTTCCGATTAGTCGACTACTCTAACGATTATTTTTTTTATTAATACAGTGTTCTTTTTTTGATTAGCTATTTAATCTGTTGGATAATCTGTTTTCTACTCTCTGTCTGATCTGACAGTCATTGTTTGTTTTATTGTATTTTCACAACTGAATGCTATTTTCACATATTATCTGTTCTGTTGTCAGACATATAGAGGCGTTTTCCCAGACAGGGATTAGACTAGTCCTAGACTAAAATAAATATAAGAGCTGTCCAAACTGAAAACATCTTCCACTGACATATCTTTAAATACATCAGTGCCCTTAGTTTGGCCTCAAAATGCACACAAGTAATGTTTTTAGTAAGGCATGTTTGTTTAAACTAATTATATTTCCTAATTAAACGAAGGTCTAGTCCTGGCTTAAACTAATCTCTGTCCAGGAAACCACCCCAAAGACTATTAAAATAGTGACAAAACATGACCCAATAACCTTGTGTTTAATCCTACTAAGTTACTAAAATCTTGATTTATAAACGCGACATCGCAGACAATTCGGCGCAAATTAAAAAAATTGCCATTACACAGAGTTACTACAGAAGACATGCGCAGGCATAGGAGAGAGAGAGCTCGCGCACAAGCACATAGAGAACCAGTGTGTGTGGGAAAACACTGCTAACCTTTCATGATAAACTCGAATCAGTCGTCTTCTCTGTCAGTAACATCTGACGTTTACGTGAAAATGCAAGTACACAGAAGAATCCGCACGGAAAACACAGCCAACTTTTAATTCTTTCACTCAGTGTCATGTATGAGAGGCGCTGTCTAGGGGCTTCACGCAGAGAAAGAGAGAGAGCGCACGTGCACAAGAGAGGCACCACTGAGCGCTCACAACAATAAATTAAGCCGTTTTAAATGAAAATAAAAATGTAAATGTTGCAACCATTGTTGATTTTGTGGCGCACACAAACAAATAAATGTATGGAAAACACTTCCAGGAGCAGAAGCAGCCTTTACCATAGATGAATGTAAACAGCGTGATGCGTCGATGCATTTTACGCATGTCGACGTATTTTCGTAGTCGACGTAATCGATGACGTCGACGCGTCGCTGCAGCACTACTAAAAAGAAATTGATATTACACCAAAACACCAACATTGTAATTTTTAGATATGTGACCGAACACGAAAAGTAGGGACACAAGTCTGGGGCAGATTCTTAATGTGTAGTATCTAAGCTTTCCAGCGATGTGTAACACATGGGAATCAGATAATATTTGGAGAAGTTGTGGCCATTTGAATGTAGGAACTCAAAAGACCTCAAAGCAGAGATATAGCCTTTTAAAGTTTGGATCATTTTCACCTCTGTTCTGCTGGGAGTGACAATAGGGCTCATTTACATCTCATTAAGCTAAGCCATACACCCTGTAAAGCCGTTTTGAGATACAGATGCTCTATCATCATATGTAGTTTTTTGTGACAGAAGTCTGGATGACAACAGACAAAAAATAAACAGGATTTTTTGTGTTTATCACAAGTCGAATCCAGTCTGTTTCAGACGTGTGAATCATCCAATGACCATTTTTGTCCACAAATGCCGTGAAATATAGAAATATATAGTCTATTGTTTACATCAGATTTCGAATGAAAGTCTGGTAATAGATTATAAATATACAATCTGATGACTATTTACGTCGTAACACTGTATATCACTGTATCGCTCGATCGTTCCTCCATCAGCCAATGACTTCATGGCAAATATTGATAGACAAAATACGTAGCCAATAACATAAAAGTCACACAAAGATCGTTGAATTCGTTTTGTGTGTTCGACTTCATGTGGCGCTGCAAGAACTGACAGGCTGATGACGTCAAAGTACTGCGAGAGCGAGTCGAAATTAGACTACTCCGTAAGATTTCTTGAATAGCTCGAATAGCTATGAAATGAAGAAGACTCCTAACTGTGAGTATTTTTGGTAAAAACAACCATTTTAGTGAACGTAGGTTGGTTTGGGCTACAGTGGGGCTCATTTTCAAGAGGTTAAGTAGCCACGCTGAGAGCCGGGGCAATAACAAAAGAAACAAAAGCTGGCTTATCCTGCATGTAAATGCACACAGACTACGACGCCACCTACTGCATTCTAGAAACTGCGTAAAAAAAGCAGATATCAACCTCAAAATGTACCCTTTTAAATATACAAATACTGCTATCTCAAACATGTAGAGGCTACTTCGTGATCTCAACAGATTCTGCAAAAAATATAAAAATGCTTTTCTATCATTAGCTCAAAAGTTGTTTTGCCGACTTGTGTCACTGGTTTCCGTGACGGGGCACATATTACTGTTTTTAAGACTTGTATATACCCAATTTACCATATTACAGCTGTATAGTAAAATCCTTTTTATAATTAAGTATTCTGCATTGATGCATTAAAATATAACAATGTAAATAAAAATCATACTGTGTATGTGAATTTCATTGCAGGTTTTGCACATAACAGTGTAGGCAGAATTAGTGAACAAATGACAAAATCACATAATATATGTTTATCTATTTCTTCAAACTGACTGTACAACAAACTCAAATTTTGAAAAGCTCCTGTCTTGCTACTGTTGCCTATAGGTATTGTATTTAGTAATTCAGGGTTTGCCATTTCTTGCTGTTTGTGTAGTTTAAAGATTTTTTTACCTTGATCTTTCTGTGAAGCAGATGGTTGATCAGTCTCTGCTGGTACTGGTGATGTTGTCTGAGGTAGGTCACTACAATCCTCTTCATCACTTGACATTGTATCACCTTCGGCCTCAAGTTGCTCTATAACAATAAAAGGAATCAGTCAATGCATTTTTTGCAAAAGATGATGAAAGATAAATACAGATTTGCAAATTTGTAAAGCACAGACTCGCACAAAAATCTAATTTCATACATACCATTTGGGTCGATTTCAATGTCATCAAGTCTCTTTCCTTTAAAGCGGGACAGCGTTCCTTTCTCCATTGCCATTAAGACCTTACTCATTTTTGCCAGCTGCAATGTCCCCTCTGGTAACCGGTAATACTGTCTGTGGATCCTTATATCGTGACCGAGAAAATCAGCCAGTTGATCTGCTTCATTTTCATCAAGGTTGAGAATCTTTGACATGGTAGCTATGTGTTTCCTGAGCCTGGTTGAGGAAAGAGCTTCAGGATTCTTAATGCCACATTCACGAGCAGCTTTAGTTATGCACTCTCCTCCTCTGTAGGCAGACATTGCACCAGATCTGGCAAACATAAAAGGATTCTCATTTGGGACACCACAAACCTCACGTGTTTCAACAAGCAGCTCCATGGCAGAAACCAATGAAGGTTTGAGGAGGACAGGGACCTTTCTCCCTCGCTTACCACGGATCTCTACTCTGGTAAAGTGTTTACACAGCTTCCTCTCGAACTCAGAAAGACAGATGGCTATGTCTTCATGCAGCTCAGAAGAATCCCGGCTTTGAAAAGCTGACAAAAGCATCCGTGACACCTCACCTTCTCTTCGTCTATTGAACAGGATAACTTGGGAGAGTGTGACTTTGGCCAAAGCAGCATAGCTGTCTGCAGACGGGCAGTTTTTAAGTTTATTAAGGAATTTATCCCGTTTCTTTTCTAGATGTGCGTGCAGGACTTTGACATCCTGAGTGAAAGGAATGATCTGTGGTGCATTCCACTTGGCTTCCTTCAATGTAGTTATAGCACCAGCAGAAATGTATTCATTCCACCTTGCTTGGTGTACTTTTCTGAAGTCTCGAGCACACTCAGCACGCTCATGGTCTCCATACATCATCGCATTACTTTCAACAATGCTACAGATCTTTTTTAAAGAATGTCCAAGTTTGAGGGCTAAAGAGGGAATGCGGTAAGAGTTCTTCTCTTCGTCAAAGCCAGACACAACTTTCACAGCTGATATGACATGTTTGAAGTTTGCTGGTATCATGAAGTCCTCCATTGTTTTCAGTGGGGTTATCCTTCTTGCTTCAAGAAGAAGTCTGCCAACTTCTCTCATTTTCTGTCGGATGTAGTCATGTTTGGTCACATCAGATCCCATCCTGTTAAACATGTGCTCTCCCAGTTGCATGATGCATCTGTCACTATGAATCACCCTTGAAACTTCGTCATAGTTCATCAGGGAAAGTACTTTCTTGAAACCTTTACTCACCTCTAAGCCAACAGGTGTTTTTAGGGCACAAAGAGATCTTACTCTTTTTCTGCCCTGAGCATCATCATCCTTCGGTTTAAGTGGACAGTTTTTAATGTGTTTCCATAGGCTGAGCTTGTTGTAAAGGCCTTGACAGTGAATACAGTGGATAAATTCTTTGGGGTTTTTGCACTTTTTTGGACGGTAGCAGGCAATCATCTCACCTTCCCCTTTTCTCACCACATCTGTGTTGTGGGCAAAGTTGCCCCTTTTTCTAAGAAGGTTTAACTGGACTCTTCGTTCTTTGGAACGTTTTGGGAAAGCTACAGCCTTTGCAACCTCTACTTCATTGCGATGTACAAACTCAAGGTGTCTTGCCATTTTTGCATATGGCTTAGAGCAATAAAGGCAATACTGTTTTTTGTTATATGACCTGCTCTTTTTTTGTGGTGATGGCATTGACTGAACCAAAGTCTTTTTGTCAGATGAGGTTTTGGTCTCTTCAGTTTGGCATTTCATCCTTTTTGATGACACTGCTGTCATACATTTGGCAGATGAACTACCTGCCTCTTCAGCTTTCCTTTTTGAAAGGGTTGATTTAGTATGTCTTAAACGTTTGTTGGGTCTAGGATCACTACATTCAGACTTATTGTTTGATCCATCTGAACTTCTTTCAGCCTTGCTTTGTCCAGAAGCACTTCCATCTGATTCATCTGAGCTGATCTGGGGTATGTAGTCAACATCACTGTAGTCCGTAACATCTGAATCACTGTAGGCACTCCCAGAATACTAAATGAGAAAAATGTTACACTTACTTAAATCATGCAAAATTATTTCTTTAACTAAATGTTTAAAAACTTGCTTAATGGGATAGACAACTGCCAGAATCCAACTGATTTTCAACAAGAGGAACTCATTTAAGCATATAAAGTGCATGGTTAATTACAAACCTGTCTTTTTCTTGATTGTTCTTTTTCCAGATGCACTCATTAAGGCAAACAAAACTAATGTACATAAAATTGTATATAATAATTAAATGTAAATAATAATAATTAAAAAAATAAAACACTTAAGAGTAAAAAACAGTTATTTCAACTAGATATATTTCAAACTGTAGCTCAGCAAATAAGGCCTTAGTAGATGGCACACTTGGCACGGTTTGATAATCACAAACAGAAACTCTGTACAATACAACTGTATCATAAAATCTTCTTGCACCATGACATAGATGATAATAATATTAGGTCTGTGAATTCACATTAAACAGTTCTTACTAATCTCAATTACCCACCTCCATTAAAGATAGTGTCTCAGACACCTGTGATGAGGAAATCACAGGGGTGGAAGCAGCACAGGGCAAGGGTGTAGAGGGATGCACAGGAGAAGAGGACGATGATGTGGTCTTCACAGGTGATGAGGGCTGCACAGGAGAAGAGGACGATGATGTGGTCTTCACAGGTGATGAGGGCTGCACAGGAGAAGAAGACGATGATGTGGTCATCACAGATGATGAGGGCTGCACAAGTGCAGAGGAAGATGATGTGGTCTTCACAGGTGATGAGGGCTGCACATGAGAAGAGGACCATGATGTGGTCTTCACAGGTGATGAGGGCTGCACAAGTGCAGAGGAAGATGATGTGGTCATCACAGGTGATGAAGGCTGCACAAGTGCAGAGGAAGATGATGTGGTCATCACAGGTGATGAAGGCTGCACATTAGAAGAGGACCATGATGTGGTCATCACAGGTGATGAGGGCTGCACAAGGGCAGAGGAAGATGATGTGGTCATCACAGGTGATGAGGGCTGCACAAGGGCAGAGGAAGATGATGTGGTCATCACAGGTGATGAGGGCTGCACAAGGGCAGAGGAAGATGATGTGGTCATCACAGGTGATGAAGGCTGCACATTAGAAGAGGACCATGATGTGGTCATCACAGGTGATGAGGGCTGCACAAGGGCAGAGGAAGATGATGTGGTCATCACAGGTGATGAAGGCTGCACATTAGAAGAGGACCATGATGTGGTCTTCACAGGTGATGAGGGCTGCACAGGAGAAGGAGAAGGGTATGAGGGCAATAAGGCTTTTACAGAGGTAGACATAGCACAGGGTGCCTAAGACGGTGCATTAAATGTGTATGCTATAATACTGTCTGTAACTTTAAAAGTATAATTGAAAAAAAAAGTTAAAAATAAAAGCAGCATGGAAACTGTTCAACAACTATTAACACTTTAAATAATAAAGTCTTAATTGACTGAGGTGCTAATCAAGTAATGTGATGATCATATCCAAATATTACTCACCATGAAATATTCTTGTGATTGCTCTATGGCAGTCTTTTTCGTTTTAATTTGTGCTCTGTTAAAGCGCTCATGGCAATCTTTGAGTTTCTGAGGATATATGAAAAGGTATTTAACTTAAAATAAAAGTAAAATGTACATAATGTTAAAAGCTGTGACTTCAAAGACATTAGGCAAAACCAATTAAAAATATAGAAAACAAAAAGTAAATATAAAATATTGCTTAATTTCAAGTGCTCTGGTTTAGATTAAGAGCAAGCCAAATAAATTTAGTTTAGTAAACTAAATAAGGAAACCCATAAATCTGTTAGAAAAGATATAGCACATAAAGTAAGAAGGGTCTATGGGCCAGATATACTAACAGCTTGTGCCAGCGCAAACCATCATTTTGTTGTTAAATAACGACTGTTGTGATTTACTAAAGACTTGAATGTCTTTAAAATACAAAATCGATTGTGGGGCCATTGTCATGTTTGAATAGAAAAGAGCTCTGCCCGAACTGCTGCTATAAAATTAGACGCACACAATTTTGGAAAATATCATTATATGCTGTAGCATTAAGATTTGTGCTCACAGAAATGAGTAGTTAAATGTGTTCACTAGAAGTTGCTGTCCCATACTTTTGTCCATATAGTGTAACTAGTTATCTGATGAAGTAAACAGCCTAAGATACTTTCTGCATGTATAGAATGGTTACCATTTTATTCTCTGATGTACTTGCTTTGCCTGACTGTTGTGGCTCAACTTGCTTATGTGGTTCATTGATGTACACCTTATACAAGGCAGATGAGGAAACAGGAGGAGCCTGATGGAACTGGAAGTCAGAAAAGAAGAGTTAGGGGGTACATTTTGTACTGTATTTGCTAAGCTTTTGTATGGTTTTGTTTTATACTGTGATGTATAAAAGACAGTGAGATGCAGTAATATAAGCTACACGTTCATCTGTCCTACAGTAACTTTAGCTGAACCTACTTTTAAAAATGTCAGTTTTCCTCTGTTTAAAAAAAAAAAACAAGAATACGTTTACTGAAAAAATGCATGATTTAGAAGTTGTGGCACTGTTTCACAGAGGATTAAATGCTTGTCCAATATGTCAAAAACCTCTCAAATTGCTAGTTTCCCACATGACTGTATAGAACCCGAATATAGATGTTTTGTGTACTTACCAATTTCTGCAAATCCAAACTGCTGACTGGGCTTTCATCACTGGATTCTGTTGATGATACCTAAATGAAAGATTTGAGAAATATGAGAACACAATCATATGGTATCAAATCAGCATAAGAGAAAAATGTAATCATGAAATATTTTTAAAGATTCTTAGGATATACTTGACAGTACCTTAGCTCGCCAAGGCCAATCTGAATCTCCATAACTGTAAGTGATTTCTTCCCCTGGTTGAATATCTCGTACAGCAAAAAGACACAGATGAGGTTTTTTGTTCACTTCAACAGTTCTTATTTTGCATGTAGGATTTCTGTGCTCATCATTTACAAGTCTTCCCAAAGACCCATCTTCCTTGGATGCATCCATGCTATAAATACATAAAAATAACACCAAGCATAAGAGACTGATTTGTAATCTTGTACAGCAGTTGTTTCCTTTATGCCTGTACCTCGTAAGAGTAACTTCTGTAAACATATCTTAACAACTACATGAAATCAAAATGAGTTTTTTGGGCTTTAAGGCATTTTACATCAGTGGGTCTGGTTATATGGTCTGCTCTACACATTTTGGGGCAGATTCCTGAACAGGGCTAAAGTCTATTCGCAGACTTGAATACAAGTTTGAATTGTCTGAACAGAAAACAGCTTTCACTGAGATATCATAGAGAGCGCCTATTTCATTGCTAAAAAACAATATTATTTTGTGTATTTGGTATAATATAATGTGTTCATGTGGTTTATGGTTAAAAAACACATTATTTTCCACATAAGGTTTATTTTTGTATTTCCAGATTTCACTCTCTTCCTGAAACGCACGGATTTGAAAAGCTGTGTGCCTAATTGGTCAGCTAATCTGTATGTTGTGATTGGTCTGATTAGCTCTGTCAGCTGGAAACGTGAGACTTCTTACCATGATTGAAAGATTCAGTTACTAACAGGAGTTACAGGAGTTAACTTACAGGTTGAGTTCGAATCAGGATGAATTATGATAATGTCGGTCTTGTCTACATCACCAATCCCCAGGAAGTAAACCTTTTGCCTACAATCCATGTGTTTGTTGTAATCCAAGAAAAGAGATTTACGCTGGAGACGATAACTCGCGTCATGGTTTACTTTGGGGTTTGTAACTTTTGCACATTGTTAACATGTACTAATACACACTTACACACCAAAGGAAATTTAAAAACAATAGGTGCTCTTTAACATATCAGTGCCACTGTTTTTATCACAAGATGCACAGCAATGTTTTTTTTTTGTAAAATGTCCTAATATTACTAAGCCCTAGTCCTGGATTAATCTAAACCCTGTATGGAAAACTGCCCCTTTGTGTCTGCTTTTTTACACACAATAAAAATCATCAGCTGGGTGCTGAGTGCGTCATACCAAATGTGCAGAGACGAGGATCACCAGGACCCAGGAGTTTTGGTGAACTAACCCTTAACCGCCCTATTACTTCAAGACAATAACTCTATACTCACCACCAATTTTTGCCATGCCACTGAAAATCAAACAAGAATGTGTTCTCAACGTCATTGTAGAGTTTAGATCGATCAAGGCTCTCCTCTGAAGTCAGAAGTTCACCTCTGTATTCAAGGACAAAATCACCTCTAAAAAATGCTTCAGTGGTGAAAACTCCACGTCCTAAAAAGAAAAAAATACCAGTAAGTTCTGATGTTCCTTTAAAGTTAATTATTATTTTCATGAGCTCTTATCCAAAAACAATAATAAAAATTACTAGATCTGAAGTTTTATCTGTGGTATCCAACAAATTTGGACATTGCCCTAGTTGGATCTTTCATTTTGTTGTTGTCGGCTGGATTAAAAGGAGTAAAACAATAAATTTTACCTTGATAATTTGTTATATAAGAGGTCATCATACTTAAATGAACATCACAAATTTGAAAACGTCCGTGCTATTGAAATATAACAGTTTTTTGCACCAAGCCAGGAAAATGGTCTATTCAGGAATGTGCTGAAATATGATGTCAGAGTAGAATTGAAACACCTCCCCAAACCCATATACAATGACCACTTTTGTAGCCCCGTCCACAGCTTTGCGTGACATGTGTGGGTCAGGGGTAAAGCAAACCATGCAGTGTCTCAACAATCAGTAAACATTAGGGGTGGCACGGTTCATGAAAAAAATCCGAATCGTTCAGTTCGGAGCGTGTGTGCGTCGCACGGTTCATGGCATGCGCAATAGCCTCGTGCCCTGTATGTGACCTTGCCTCAGATGGCGTGTTTCCCTTTCGCGAAAGAAAAGTTGACTGTTGTGGAGAGTGAGTGCTGCAGGTTATGTTACATGTAGAAATGGCAAGTGGGAGAGAAAAGGAAGTCTGCCCGGAGTTGGAGGATGTTACCTACAATGACAGTAGAAAAAAACAATAGATAGAACTGCAGTCTATGGGTTGAATTTGTTCGAACAGCCACAGGAGACCGCCTTCTCTCCGCCCATTTATCTAAGCTAAGGTACTGAACGTCTTTTCTGACTTCTGCCGCGAAAACACAGTGAACGTGCGCTATTTTTAGCCTTTTATTGATAAAACTAAAGCGGCTGATTTCCGCGTAGTTTCATTTTGCTAGCGTAGGAAAGTTGCGCGATCTTATTTCATAAATTGCCTCTTAAAGTAACCAGGACAGAAGTGGTCAAAAGTGGAAAAAAGAGACGGATTTAAATATTACAGGTGTAAACGTTGTGTTTCTCTCTCGTCCACATATACTCTCTGCAGTATTTAAGCAGCCTCTCAGTGATAAATCTAAGAGCTACACTGAAGTTGGCAGTTTGATAAATGCAAGTTATCTTTGTGTGCTAAAAAGGCACATAAGATGGATATACACATTCTCCTTTTTTGCCAAAAAAAGAGAGGGTCCCAATAATGTGCTTAAAGTCAAATTCAGTTTGTGCATGATTACATGATATAACTTTTTTAATAATGTATCCTAAATTATGGATAATTACTACATTAATAAGATAATACATTTCTGGAGTGTTAAAAATTAAAAGTAAAAATAACAACAAGAACCGTACAGAACCGAGAACTGTGGCCATTAAACCGTGATACGAACTGAACCGAGGGTTTTGTGAACCGTGCCACCCCTAGTAAACATGTCTTTAAAGATTGCCAAATGTAACCAAAATCACTTTTGAAAACATGTTTCCTTTTATTTTGACGTGGTGATCTGTTATAAGTACCCAACAAAGTGTTCGGTTGTGGAAGAACCGTCTATGGGAAGAACACAGACGCTGTTTAACGGAGGCTTGGAACATAACATTAGGAATGCGTGGTTAAAGTTTGTTTTTGAAGAAGTTCCAGCTCGGGTGGGGAGTGTTTGTTTACTATGTGTACCACGGATTCATTTGTAAAGAAGCCATGAGTCGGTGCTGGATTTGCAGAGAAACTGTGATTAAAAGCACCAGTAATATTGCATCTGGCAGGAATGACACAACAGTATACACAGTGAGTAATACATTTTACTTTAAGTTACTACGCGTCACTACTGTTTAGTAAAAGATCGCTTGATATGTCCTGTTGTAACATCAGTGTCTAAACACGTATATTTTACTGTTTTAATTTACTAAAAAAATTAAACCATTAATAAAGGTGCAACACTTAACAATATGACTGTAATATAACGATAGAAATATACAAAGTTAGTTATAAGGAAGAACTTACCAGCCCTAATTTAGATTCTGATGCCTGCTTACTGTGTTGTATACGGTAATTTAGGCAAGTCGCGTTTGTAAGGTCCAACACTCAACAAAGCTTTTTTATCATATAACTGTGGTATGTAACGTTACGTGTATGTAAGAGCAACCTCACAAGCACAATAGAAATATACAAAGTTAGTGATAAGGACTTATGAGCCGTGGTTTAGATTCTGATGCGTGCTTACTTGTGTTGTTTATGGTAATTTAGTCACGTTGAGTTTAGTTTATACTTTACTATACGTATTATCATTTATGGGTATCATCTTTAGCACCCAGAATCTTTTGTGGCTCAAACATATGTGTGTTCGGCTGCTATTTTTACACATCAATGTTTTTAAAACATTTCCCCACATGTAATGACGGGGATCATAGCAGTGGGCGTTTACGTCCAGGTCTTCACTGCGGCCAGCCCCTTCAAACGAACCATTATCCAGAGAGCAACTAATCCATGTTACAAAATAACGCGAACATCATAAGTAGATATCAGACAACAGTAGTAAAACAATAAAATCGACAGATTCATTGCCCCTTTAAGTCAGCAGGATCTATCACAAGAGTCCATGTAGAGTGCACGTGACACAATTTCCATCATGCATTCACTGACGGATTTTGAAGTAGGTAGCCCAGGCGATGTGTTGCATTTTGTCGCAATGCGCATGCATCAAAAGTCTGTATGCACATACAAATAAACTATGCTTTGCAACTTACATTTGCGTACATGAAAGAAAACCGTCTATACTACAGAATTTATCTTACCTTTATATTTGCTGATAACTTGCTCATAAAGCTCAGGCTTGTCTGTTTTGCAAGTAATGTGATGCTCAGCATCCTGTTGAGGTCTTTTTCGTTTTTTCTGCCTTGGTATACCCAGCATCATGGTGACTGCAGTGACTGAAAATAATTAAATTAATCAATCGATTAATCAACCATAATATTAAGGTTGCTAAAATTGTTTACCCAAATAGCCAACAAATGGTATAACATATGTATCTAACTTATGTATATGCATGTATACTTTTGTAAATATACATATAGCTTAGATATACACACACACATACATACATACATACATACATACACAACTGTAGTTAACTTAGATACACAACTTAAAATCTTTAAAGATATCTGTGGCTATTCGTGCCACTGTGCATGATAAGAAAATCGCATGATTGAAACTTAGATTAAACAATAAGAATTAATTACTAATTACCCAATCTATTACTGCTATTTCACATAATTTTACTAAGCACTTAGTCGTTTATGGACAACATTAATAGATCAGTAAAGTAAGTTAAGTTACTCTGAAACCGAATGTTTGTTTACTGACCAATGCCAATATCATTATAGGCTACTCAGGAAGATAATTTTTTGACCACAAACCGTCAAATAAGATAAAATATTTCACAAATCGTATGTTAATCCTGCTTATCTTTCATATTTTGCAAAAATATGTTATTATACATAGGACTGAACTCACCTTTCCTCCTATAATGAGCGCGTGTAGTCTGCTTCGCGGGAAATTGGGGCTAACAGCGGTGATGTCATTATCACGTGTCTGCATTTCCAGGGAAACGAATCCACTGCTGCTGACTTGCGTAGTAAAAGTGTCGTTGATAGGAAGGCCGAAAGGATGTCACGTTGAAATATCGCGTGAGCGATTCGAGCACGTATTGATAAAGTTTGATCTCGCGGTACTGTGATGTCATATCTTGTTCGATCTGCGCAGCGCTGTATGAACACAGCTTAGTGTTTTTGCTGTTACGCTACAGACAAGGGGATCAGCACAGCACCTCGTGCTACTGTCCAAAACAACTGCTATTTACAGAGAGATTCCTCTAAATGTTGACAAATCCACATGGAAATTAATTGATGGAATGTACTTTTAAAAACATTTAATACATACAACAAAACAGCTTAATGAAAGCTCTGTTTCTTGAGAACATTTACTGCTCCACCTACAATATCTTATTGGACTGTCTTTTTTATTACCTAATAAAAATTAAACATGCAACAAAGCTTTTTTAAACAAGTAAAAAATATAATATAATAACTTTTGACCCAAATTGAACACAGCTGAAACAGAAGGTGTTCAGGGTTGTTTGATAATTACAGACAGGTGTATGAGCAGGGTTTTAGACTCCTGACCCAGGGTTTAGGTATGCACACTGTGAAACTTCAGATTATGAATACCCAGGGTTATCTCTTAACCCCTGGTTAAGTATGAACAGTGTGAAACGTGAAACAGATAACCCAGGATTCCGTTAACCCGGGGTTTAGAATAACCTGGTGTTAACTTTTCCAGTATGAAAAGCATGTTTATATGTTGATAACCTCAAATGACACTAAATCTCCTGTTCATTTCTTCTGGTTGTGTAGTTAGCAGTTTGATGTGCTGCTCTGATGTGGAGCATCAGTGGCTAAAACAAGTGGGTTTCAATGTTTACATGCACAACAATATTCAAATAAAACAACTGCAAAACTAAGATGTAAACAGTGGTTTTTTTTTAATTACTCTTATTTGGCTAAAGTCATAATCAAAGTAAACACAAATCAAATTCATATTCATATTTTAGCTTCATTATCAAAGTGCATCATGACCTACACACTTCAATCACAATACTAACGTTGTGTGGGAGTTTTGTGACTGGACACATATACACACACAGTGGTCAACCGTTTGGCTGTAAACAGATGGCTTCAAGCAGGAAAGGCCCTCTAGCTAGGTTTCCAACTGTCCCGTATTAGTCGGCATGTCCGTATTTTGGGTCTCATTTGATTTTAGTCCTGTATGTGACCTCCCATGTCTTGTTTTTGACTGCTACGTTGATCTAAACAGTGACTGATACAACAGGCTTGCTCGACTTCTTGTGGCTCCACAACAACTGAGAAGCAGATGACGACAAAATCCAACAAGAGTGATTTGAGAATTCAGACAAAGTGGACTGCTATCGAAATGCTCTCGCGGTACCCTGATGTCATCCGCCTGTCTGTCCATGCGGCACCGCATGAAGTCAAACAAGTAGCAAGCAGTGCTGAACACTTGAGAATAATCTCAAACACAATCAGTATACGCTAAAGGGGGTCATATAATATGATATCATGTTATCCTTTTATTATTTGTGCAAAGATCTTCATAATTAAAATGCTCAGTCTCAATTACAAAGAGATCACTGATCCAGACCTGCGTAATAAATCGATCTTAAAGGCCCCAACAAAACATTTCCAACTTTGCTTGGACATTCTCACACTTCTAATTCACATCCTGTGTGTTTTAATTAAAGTTTTTGAAGTTGACTCTGCAAAACTACAGCTCACAGAATCATTGAATCTATGTTAGTTTTAGTTTGTCACATGTAAGATGAACATGAAGGGGATAACGTTTAATTACCCTTAGTGCAGAAGTCACAACTGTTTTGTCTTCCCTGCTGAAAAAAACAGCATACCAGCAAGACCAGCATATGTTGTGTTTTGGTGCTGGTTTGCTAATGAACACCAGCTGAACCAGCATCAAACCAGCATCAGCACCAGCATTAGCACCAGCTAAACCAGCACCAAACCAGCATTAGCACCAGCTAAACCAGCATTAGCACCAGCATCCCATGCTGGTCATACCAGCATATGTTGTGTTTTGGTGCTGGTATGCTGTGACCACCAGCTAAACCAGCATAGACCAGCATAATTCCCATGCTGGTCCATGCTGGTTTGATGCTGTTTTTTTTCAGCAGCGTTATACGGTAATGGTTCAATTTAAGGACTTTGTTAAAAGTACCTGCTGTACCAACAAACTGTTAATAAACCCATTGTATGTTGCCAAGGCATAAGAGTTATTATACAATTTTAATTAAGGGATTAGCTATCATTTGGACAAAATACACTGTATACAAACAAAACCATGCCTGCACTGCTGCAGCAGACCACCTTTTGTCCTGTATTTGGTGAGGGTGACAAAGTTAGCAACCCTACATCTAACACATAAAACAAATAATTAACTGCACTTTAAGCTTTCGTAATATTTAAAATAAAAAAATAATATAGTATCACAACAACGATGAACTTTATGTTGTTCAGGAGTAACATGGGGATGTAATAATGTCTGCGATTAATGGATTTATTCTATAACATGTAAAATGGGAACATGAAAGCATTAAAAGCATTTTATGTAAACACCTTAATTTGAATACTGTATTATTTAGAATAAGGTCAGTAATTAGATTATTACTGTCCATGTAAACATAATCACTGGCTGACCCTGCTAACTTTACTTCAGTGGACTGCACCTTTTAAATTAAATGATAAAGTTCTCTAAACAAACAGCTTATGACTTTATTTCTGAATGAGAATTGTATATGTGTTGTAAAGTCTGATGTGCTACTGTGATGTCGGGGGAAGGGTGCTCAGACATGTGAGGCCTGAAATCACTGACTGACAAACTGCTAACTTTACTTCAGTGGACTGCACCTTTTAAATTAAATGATACAGTTCTCTAAACAAACAGCTTATATGACTTTATTTCTGAATGAGAATTGTATATGTGTTGTATAGTCTGATGTGCTACTTGATGTCGGGGGAAGGGCGTTTAGACATGTGAGGCCTGAAATCACTGACTGACAAACTGCTAACTTTACTTCAGTGGACTGCACCTTTTAAATTAAATTATACAGTTCTCTAAACAAACAGCTGGCTTATATGACTTTATTTCTGAATGAGAATTGTATATGTGTTGTAAAGTCTGATGTGCTACTGTGATGTCGGGGGAAGGGTGTTTAGACATGTGAGGCCTGAAATCACTGACTGACAAACTGCTAACTTTACTTCAGAGGACTGCACCTTTTAAATTAAATGATCAAGTTCTCTAAACAAACAGCTTATATGACTTAATTTCTGAATGAGAATTGTATATGTGTTGTAAAGTCTGATGTGCTACTGTGATGTCGGGGGAAGGGTGTTTAGACATGTGAGGCCTGAAATCACTGACTGACAAACTGCTAACTTTACTTCAGAGGACTGCACCTTTTAAACTAAATGATACAGTTCTCTAAACAAACAGCTGGCTTATATGACTTTATTTCTGAATGAGAATTGTATATGTGTTGTAAAGTCTGATGTGCTACTGTGATGTCGGGGGAAGGGCGTTTAGACATGTGAGGCCTGAAATCACTGACTGACAAACTGCTAACTTTACTTCAGAGGACTGCACCTTTTAAATTAAATGATACAGTTCTCTAACAAACAGCTTATATGACTTTATTTCTGAATGAGAATTGTATATGTGTTGTAAAGTCTGATGTGCTACTGTGATGTCGGGGGAAGGGCGATTAGACATTAGAGGCCTGAAATCTCTGCCTGACAATCTGCTCACTTTACTTCAGTGGAGTGCACCTTTTAAATTAAATGATACAGTTATGTAAACAAACAGCTGGCTTATATGACTTTATTTCTGAATGAGAATTGTATATGTGTTGTAAAGTCTGATGTGCTACTGTGATGTCGGGGGAAGGGTGCTTAGACATGTAAGGCCTAAAATCACTGACTGACAAGCTAACTTTACTTCAGTGGACTGCACCTTTTAAATTAAATGATCAAGTTCTCTAAACAAACAGCTTATATGACTTTATTTCTGAATGAGAATTGTATTGTAAAGTCTGATGTGCTACTGTGATGTCGGGGGAAGGGCGTTTAGACATGTGAGGCCTGAAATCACTGACTGACAAACTGCTAACTTTACTTCAGAGGACTGCACCTTTTAAATTAAATGATCAAGTTCTCTAACAAACAGCTTATATGACTTTATTTCTGAATGAGAATTGTATATGTGTTGTAAAGTCTGATGTGCTACTGTGATGTCGGGGGAAGGGCGTTTAGACATGTGAGGCCTGAAATCACTGACTGACAAACTGCTAACTTAACTTCCGGGGACTGAACATTTAAAATTAAATGATCAAGTCCTATAACAAACAGCTTATATGACTTTATTTCTGATTGAGAATTGTTTTTGTGTTGTAAAGTCTTTTGTTCTACTGTGATGTCGGGGGAAGGGCGTTTAGACATGTGAGGCCTGAAATCACTGACTGACAAACTGCTAACTTTACTTCAGTGGACAGCTCCTTTTAAATAAAATCATCAAGGACTAAAAACAAACAGCTAATATGACTTAATTTCTGAATGAGAATTGTATTTTTATGTCTGATGTTCTACTGTGATTTCGGGGGAAGGGGGTTTAGACATGTGAGGCCTGAAATCACTGACTGACAAACTGCTAACTTTACTTCAGAGGACTGCACCTTTTAAATTAAATGATACAGTTCTCTAAACAAACAGCTTATATGACTTTATTTCTGAATGAGAATTGTATATGTGTTGTAAAGTCTGTTGTGATACTTGAGGTCGGGGGAAGGGCGTTTAGACATGTGAGGCCTGAAATCACTGACTGACAAACTGCTAACTTTACTTCAGTGGACTGCACCTTTTAAATTAAATGATACAGTTCTCTAAACAAACAGCTTATATGACTTTATTTCTGAATGAGAATTGTATATGTGTTGTAAAGTCTGATGTGCTACTGTGATGTCGGGGGAAGGGCGCTTAGACATGTGAGGACTGAATTCACAGACTGACAAACTGCTAACTTTACTTCAGAGGACTGCACCTTTTAAATTAAATGATACAGTTCTCTAAACAAACAGCTGGCTTATATGACTTTATTTCTGAATGAGAATTGTATATGTGTTGTAAAGTCTGATGTGCTACTGTGATGTCGGGGGAAGGGTGTTTAGACATGTGAGGCTAACTTTACTTCAGAGGACTGCACCTTTTAAATTAAATGATCAAGTTCTCTAAACAAACAGCTTATATGACTTAATTTCTGAATGAGAATTGTATATGTGTTGTAAAGTCTGATGTGCTACTTTATGTCGGGGGAAGGGCGTTTAGACATGTGAGGCCTGAAATCACTGACTGACAAACTGCTAACTTTACTTCAGTGGACTGCACCTTTTAAATTAAATGATACAGTTCTCTAAACAAACAGCTGGCTTATATGACTTTATTTCTGAATGAGAATTGTATATGTATTGTAAAGTCTGATGTGCTACTTGATGTCGGGGGA
Source organism: Misgurnus anguillicaudatus (assembly GCF_027580225.2). Lineage (NCBI taxonomy): Eukaryota > Metazoa > Chordata > Actinopteri > Cypriniformes > Cobitidae > Misgurnus > Misgurnus anguillicaudatus. The sequence continues at coordinate 32,175,557 of NC_073337.2, forward strand.
AGGGCGTTTAGACATGTGAGGCCTGAAATCACTGACTGACAAACTGCTAACTTTACTTCAGTGGACTGAACCTAATATATTAAATGATACACATCTATAAAAATAAAGCTTATATGAATTTATTTATGGATGAGAATTGTATATGTGTTGTAAAGTCTGATGTGCTACTGTGATGTCGGGGGAAGGGCGTTTAGACATGTGAGGCCTGAAATCACTGACTGACAAACTGCTAACTTTACTTCAGTGACTGCACCTTTTAAATTAAATGATACAGTTCTCTAAACAAACAGCTTATATGACTTTATTTCTGAATGAGAATTGTATTGTAAAGTCTGATGTGATTCTGTGATGTCGGGGGAAGTGCGTTTAGACATGTGAGGCCTGAAATCACTGACTGACAAACTGCTAACTTTACTTCAGAGGACTGCACCTTTTAAATTAAATGATACAGTTCTCTAAACAAACAGCTTATATGAATTAATTTCTGAATGAGAATTGTATATGTGTTGTAAAGTCTGATGTGCTACTTGATGTCGGGGGAAGGGCGTTTAGACATGTGAGGCCTGAAATCACTGACTGACAAACTGCTAACTTTACTTCAGTGGACTGCACCTTTTAAATTAAATTATACAGTTCTCTAAACAAACAGCTTATATGACTTTATTTCTGAATGAGAATTGTATATGTGTTGTAAAGTCTGATGTGCTACTGTGATGTCGGGGGAAGGGCGCTTAGACATGTGAGGCCTGAAATCACTGACTGACAAACTGCTAACTTTACTTCAGTGGACTGCACCTTTTAAATTAAATGATACAGTTCTCTAAACAAACAGCTTATATGACTTTATTTCTGAATGAGAATTGTATATGTATTGTAAAGTCTGATGTGCTACTGTGATGTCGGGGGAAGGGCGCTTAGACATGTGAGGCCTGAAATCACTGACTGACAAACTGCTAACTTTACTTCAGTGGACTGCACCTTTTAAATTAAATGATACAGTTCTCTAACAAACAGCTTATATGACTTTATTTCTGAATGAGAATTGTATATGTGTTGTAAAGTCTGATGTGCTACTGTGATGTGGGGGTATGGGCGTTTAGACATGTGAGGCCTGAAATCACTGACTGACAAACTGCTAACTTTACTTCAGTGGACTGCACCTTTTAAATTAAATTATACAGTTCTCTAAACAAACAGCTTATATGACTTTATTTCTGAATGAGAATTGTATATGTGTTGTAAAGTCTGATGTGCTACTGTGATGTCGGGGGAAGGGTGTTTAGACATGTGAGGCCTGAAATCACTGACTGACAAACTGCTAACTTTACTTCAGTGGACTGCACCTTTTAAATTAAATTATACAGTTCTCTAAACAAACAGCTGGCTTATATGACTTTATTTCTGAATGAGAATTGTATATGTGTTGTAAAGTCTGATGTGCTACTGTGATGTCGGGGGAAGGGCGTTTAGACATGTGAGGCTAACTTTACTTCAGAGGACTGCACCTTTTAAATTAAATGATACAGTTCTCTAAACAAACAGCTTATATGACTTTATTTCTGAATGAGAATTGTATATGTGTTGTAAAGTCTGATGTGCTACTGTGATGTCGGGGGAAGGGCGCTTAGACATGTGAGGCCTGAAATCACTGACTGACAAACTGCTAACTTTACTTCAGAGGACTGCACCTTTTAAATTAAATGATACAGTTCTCTAAACAAACAGCTTGACTTTATTTCTGAATGAGAATTGTATATGTGTTGTAAAGTCTGATGTGCTACTTGATGTCGGGGGAAGGGCGTTTAGACATGTGAGGCCTGAAATCACTGACTGACAAACTGCTAACTTTACTTCAGAGGACTGCACCTTTTAAATTAAATGATACAGTTCTCTAAACAAACAGCTTATATGACTTTATTTCTGAATGAGAATTGTATATGTGTTGTAAAGTCTGATGTGACATGTGGTGGAAAGCATGAAATCACTGACTGACAAACTGCTAACCTTACTTCTTTGAATTCCAGCTATATAATTATAAAAATCATATAAACTTCATCTTGATTTGTGATTGTTTTTAGAGCTTTTAGTTAATAAACTGAAAATACACATTTATTCTTATTCTAGAAACTGAATATAATAATTAATGATGAAATATGGCATGAGGATTGTTTATATTATAAATCACTATCTGATGCCATGAGGTGATGTTTGCTGTGCTTACTGTGTGGAGTGGGGATTGGGCTACAGTCTGCTTAGCCATCTGAATTAAACAGAATGGTCAGAGATCGATTTTATTCAAACTAAACATAAAGAAGGAAAAAATATTCAAACCAATCAAACTGCAACAAAAAGCACACAATTCCTCATGTTTTAACATATTTTCCTTATTGTGTTAAAAGTGAATTAATCATGTTTTTTGGGGTAATGATTACTATCAGCAAAAGCATGGTTTTACTACACTAACAAATTATAGTTTTTGGTTATCAACAACCATGGTTATTTTGTGGTTACCATGGTTTACTATTTGTTTTTGTTTAACTGTAGTAAAACCATGGTTAATTTTCGTAAGCGTTGTGTCATATATATTTAATTAAATAAACAAAAACATTGTAATGACACCTACTGCATTAAATGTAAACATACCACTTTACTTTTAGAAAGAAATGTTTCCTTTAAAGCCTAATGTCCGTCTCCGCTGTATTAAACTGTTCCTGCACCATTAATAAACAACTGTTATCGATTTTATACAGCGCTGCGCATATTGGTCCGGCTATGAAATCAAACTACCGCGAGCACAGACGGTTGAGTGTGCTTTTGAATCGCTTTCGCAAAACTGTGATGTCACAAACCGATCGATCTGCGCAGCACAAACACACGTGCTGCCTGCATTACTGTACCGCGGGTCCTGTCAGTCACTCGATGAGTGAGTCGAGGGAGAGGCTGCACGGGTCATCTTTACACAGACGCGACAGAGAAACCGAGTATACGATGCAAAGTTGAGAAACACATCATAAGAGATCCTGATTCTTAATACAGGTTAGTCTGTTTTAAATTGATAGGGTTTATTTTAAACAACTGTAAATAATGTGTCCATTCTTTCATATAATATCTTCCGCAATCTCTACTGATCGCGTATTTGGCCTCTGATTGGTCAGATTATCATTATATTTAAAATGTGCAGTTCATTTAATGGCCGATTGGGGCGATATGGGGCCCTAATCTTCCTGGCCTGTGATTGGTCAGAATCTCCCGAGTGTGTATCTTTCAGGAAGTGCAGTTCTCCTAGAGGGCGCTGCATTATACACAAATTAGTGGGGGGGCATACACACTTTGAGTACACAAATCATGTAAAAGTGCATTTTTGGGACAAGTGAGATTTTAAGTTAGGACACCATTTTAGGACATGCTGAATGCCATTATATAGTCAAACAAATGAGGACATCAAAAAAGTCCTAAATTGTCAAGGTGGTCCTCAGTTTACTGGTGTGTACTCTGGTGAATGTCCCCAAAAGTGACATAAGTAAGTGCACACACACACACACACACACACACACACACGCGTGCACACATGGCTCAATTCAGTGTCAGTAAGTGTATGATATCAGGATGCAGAATTAATTTGAATTTATAGTTTTTTTACAATTGTTATGACAGATTTTTCAATACCTTTAATAGTTTTTTTAAACTCTTAATGCACCTTCACATTTACAACACACAACTAAACTCTCACACTGTTCACCAAAACACTGTAAACATGTCTCAGATCAACTAGTTAGCACATCTTCTCTTCTAACAGAAAGATTTAGTCAATCATAACACAATGTCATAAAAACACTCACATCAGATGAAAAAACAGAAACTGCGTCACTGTAGACAGTGTATTGTTTTGGTTATAGATTGAGTTTTGCACAGCAGTTGCTTTTGAAATCTCTTTATATTTTGTTTGGTTGGGTTTAGTAAATGTAAGCATCACATGAACATCTGTTTACTTTCAGGTTTAGCACATGATGTTATCTGTTTTGACATTTGTAAATTTAGCATTTGTAAATTTAATATAAAAAATCTATTTTTTTGTTCTTGTGGATGAATTCAGTGTAGTTCTCTTATTATGCCTTTTTTTGAAAAATCTGCTCTTGAAATTGAAGAGTTAGAAAAGACAACAAATCTCTGGACATACTTAAAAGTCAATATTGATTTCATACAAATAGATTTTTCATTGCTTGTCAGGTCAACATGGAAAGAAATGAAGTGACAAAAGAGCAGATTGAGAAGGAGAAGAGGTAAGCGATGTGTTAAAGCTTGTTTCTCTTTAACCTGACGTTCAATCTTACTGTGCAGCGTCACACCTGGATCAATAAGATTGATTTATAAAGACACACATTTTAAAGGGGCCATGTCACAGGAATTTTTTAAGATGTCAAATAAATCTTTGGTGTCCCCAGAGCACATATGTGAAGTTTTAGCTCAAAATATCATATAAATAATTTATTATAGCATATTAAAATTGACACTTTGTAGGTGTGTGCAAAAATGTGTTGTTTTGGGTGTGTCCTTTAAAATGCAAATGAGCAGATGAAGTGCAAACACTGATCACAATGATGGTGGTTTGTTGAAATTGAAACTCAATTGTTCTGTGAATTATTTTTTTCTCTGCACTAAATGTCAGTGCTGTGGTTGGATTAAGGGGTGGTATTATTATAATAAGAGCTCCTTATGACATCATAAAGAGAGCCAAATTTCAACGACCTGTTTTTTCATGTGCTTGTAGAGAATGGTTTACCAAAACTAAGTTACTGGGTTGATCTTTTTCAAATTTTCTAGGTTGATAACAGCACTAGGGACCCAAGCACTTAATTATGGAAAAAGTCAGATTTTCATGCCATGGCCCCTTTAAAGTTGATCTATTTATTCACCCACAATACACATAAACCATACAAAAAAACATGTAAACTGTGCCAAATTTAGCCAGAATTGACTCATTTCCATCTGTAGTCCATATAAGCAAGACTTTGTTAATGTTGATGTTAACAAACATAAATTTGTGTTAAATGTTTCAATTCATTTTATGTGTTTCTTGTAGTAAACTATTATAAAGAAACTTTATTATATATTGAATGGACTGTAAACTTTTGCAGCAGAATATAATCTTTTAGTAAAAAACATATAAAGAAATCATGATTTATGAACCTATTAAGAGACTCACCCAATCCATGACAAAAGTCCATTCCTGTGCACCCTGTTGCTGACTGTTTGCATCACTGATCTATATCTATCTATCTATCTATCTATCTATCTATCTATCTATCTATCTATCTATCTATCTATCTATCTATCTATCTATCTATCTATCTATCTATCTATCTATCTATCTATCTATCTATCTATCTATCTATCTATCTATCTATCTATCTATCTAATCTAAATGGTTAGGGTTAAAACAGTCTCCGTTTTTATATATGAAGTCGTACATCATTACAATGCAAACGTCCAAAGCATTTGTACATACTTATTAAACAGTGACTTACTATTAATTCATCTTCATTACAGTATCAGATCATCAGACATAAGCAGCACATGTATTATTAATGACAAACATGCTTATTCTGAAAATGTTTTAAAAAATAAAAACCCCAATTTTGTGCCGCTATGCTTATAATAAACCATAGAATAAAAGTCTTCTTTACTTTATAACTTAAACTTATTCAGAGAAATAACACTGCTCTTAATGTCATAAAACTTTATTTACACACCTGTGTCATTACAACAGACAAACTCACCATAATGTTTTCTATAAATCTCTTATCCTGCCCGATTAAAACATAAACATTGCAAATAACATCAGAAGTATATCCTAAAACTAAATCTTGTGTGATTGATAAGCTGTAAAGAGGGTGAATTAACATCATGATTTTGAATGCAAATCAATGACGCCTCTGGTGGTTGGGCATAGCAAGATGGCCGCTTGAACTTTGTGGTGGCTTCAAGGTGGTGTTATATGCGTAATCCAGTTATTTATAGATCATGCACACACATAACATCATCATCATCATCATCATCATCATCATCATCATCATCATCATCATCATCATCATCATCATCAGCACATCAGTGAATCCAATGCTTTTGGCTCAGATAACTCAAATTCACTTTGCTTGTTCCTGTTTGAAACAACCTAACATTATTTAGACTGTACGTTTAAATATAATACGCCTAAAACTAAATACTGCATGTGCACAGTTCAATCTCTGTTTTCTTTTAGGTCCTGCTCATTTCCACTGTTTAACTCTGATGTGATTGAGAAGAGAGAAGATAAAGCCGTCAGCGCACAACACGATCATCAGAGGAAACATAAAGATCAAAGATGTTTACTGGACGAGGTGACACAACAGCAACCATCATGACTCTTTACTCTTTATACTGTTGGGTTCATTATGAGGTATTGTGGTAAAATTGTTATTAACAAACTTATTCATGTAATGTTCAGCTGGCCCGTATAGAGCAGGACCTGAAGGAGAGCATTCGCAGAGAGGAGACCAGAGAACAAGAGCTCCACCAAGTGAGACGAGAAGAAAATCGCATACGTTGGGGAAATCTGACATCACTCAGGCTTAACCAGCGCACTACCAAGTATGTACTACCAAGAGTGCACTACCAGCTTTACAAAATCTGAAATGACATTTAATCTCAGATTGTTTTTCTTCTTGTGTTTGTTGTTAGGCCGTGGGTGACGAGTTACTATAAGAACATACCAATGCACATCTACTGCCTTCCAATAGAGAGCGTCGTCACAAGACAAGACAAAAAACACACAAAAAGATGAAGAGGAAACATCTGACATCTCATTAACAAAATTAACCTTTTTTTGTGGTAAAAGTGTAGCAACCATGGTTTTATGGTGTATTGATTACTGTTTGCAAAACCATGGTTTTACTACACTAACTATGGTTTTGTGGTGTTAACTCTAGTAAAACCATGGTTAATTCTCGTAAGGGAAAACATGGTTATTTTGTGGTAACCATAGTTTTACTGCCGTTTTTTAACTATGTTTTTTTAACTGTAGTAAAACCATGATTAATTTTGGTAATGGTTGAGAGAAACCTTCTGCTTTTCCAGTAACTTGATGCAGGGGTCTCTGATCCTGGTTCAGTGTCCTTCAGAGTTTAGCTCCATGATCAAACATTCCAGAGTTGTATAGTACTTAAGTATTTTTACTTTCTACATAAAAGTAAATTTTCAATTATTTGTATTTTATTAGTGCTTTTCTTTGGAAAACAAACATTCCAAAGCATATTATCATAATTTTTACTCCACTACATTTCATAATTTCAAGTTTTTGGTTTATATTTAATATTTAAGTACATTAAGCATCTAGTAATTTTTTGTAATTTTACTTAAGTACATTTTTTCATACTTTTACTCAAGAAAGTAAAAGTGCACAATTTTTATGTAATTAGGCATTAAATCAATTTTAATATGCAATATATAATGAATACACAGTATGATTCTATGCTTTAGAATGTAGTGAACATTTTTTAGTAAAGAAAAGTAATTTTTTTCCCAAGACAAACATTCTGATAAAGCACAGATGCTTGGAAAATGTAACTAAAATACTCAAGTATTATACACCTCTGAAACATTCACATCATCCGGACAGTGTGATGTGTGTTTAATCCGCCAATTACAAAGACTAAAATAAACCAATCAGCTTTTACCAACATGAAACTTTATTTTGTTTTAATCTCTCTTGCTTTTTTATATGTTATGAGGGTACAATGATACATCAACAATCAATTCAATGAAATAAAGCAGCATTAATTAAAGCGCCCTCTCGTGGTACCGCTGCACGCGCCACTGATAAAGAGCTGAAATAAAAGCCATTTAAACATTTTTTGCTCTCTATTTTTTTCCTTTTTTATACTCATTCATTGTCAATTTTAAAGACTGTCAGTTTGACATAAATATTTGAGTATTGTGTTGCTCACAAACTAAAACAACACTGAAATCAAATAATTTCCTTAAAATATTCTTTATTAATAATTATATTCAGTTATTTTATATTCAGTAATTTGTAATAAAAGATCATTTTACTTTTTAATTTGTATAGTATCTAACTAGTTTTCAGAAGGGTAGCTTGGCTGTACTTTAACTACTTTTACTGATAAATAGGTTGTATTTTATCTAAGTATAGTTTTAAAGTAGCTTCATCACACTGATATTTATTTTTAGGCTAAACTAAAGAAACCACTCACACGCGCGCGCTCTTCCCGCAAGGGGGCGTTCCTCTAAGTGTGTGACGACACATGATTCATGACAACTATCACCTGGCAACTGCTTTACAACAAAAATGATTAATTGTGTAAAAGTGCAGACATTTGAGTTCTTTAAAACAGATGGGACATTGGGACGCAGACTCATTTTAACAACATCACAATCTTAGCGGGGCGATGCAAAAAAAATCTTAGCGGGGCGGGGCTGACGTCGTACGCCGAGGGTCTGCGGCGTGCGTGGTGACGTAACGCCTCCCAGCATGCAGTGCTCGAGTGAAAATGGCGGAAGGCGGAGCGGCGGATGTGGAGACGCAAAGAGGAGAGATCGCGACGCTCCTGAAGACGCCGCTGCGCAGAGCCGACACTTGGTGAGAGACTCTCATGAAAATAATACACGAGAGACACGCGAGCAAACGCGACTTGAAAGTCTAATCAATCAACAATAACACGAGGATCAATACAGCTGATCAGGCATGATGATCAGAGTCATGACAGTGACCAAGTCTCACGCGCGTGCACACACAAACAGCAACTGTCTGTCTAAAATAAATATTTTACAAAAGGAAATGAAATCTGTACCCAATATAATGATGATCTGTTAGAATGACAACACACTTTATATGAGTGAGTACAACTGTGATTGCTGATGTTTATCGACAGTCCTCAACTGGATTTTTAATTTAGGGATTTACTATAGTACGGTAAATGTATTTACAGTAGACAGTTGTATTTTGCTGGTTATTGTGATATATTTTTGCAAGGGTTTATGATTTGAAGTTTTGTGTCATCATGAAGACTTGATTTGTGTGTTTATCTTCTTCACGCAGGTATTTAGTTGACAGTCATTGGTTTAAGCAGTGGAAGAAATATGTGGGCTTTGACAGCTGGGACAAATATCAGATGGGCGATCAGAACGTCTATCCCGGTCCGGTGGATAACTCCGGCCTGCTTAAAGGTCTGTCGTACATTCACACCATATAAAGAATTCATATTAATGTGTGTGTGTGTGTGTGTGTGTAAATGAATATGTCAGAGATGTTGATAAAAGTATGCATCAGTGCTTTCCCTTCACGTTAATCTCAAAATCTCGAGCTATTCAAGCGGGTTATTGATATTTTAGTATGATTCAGTGTTTGATCTGTGTGGTTCTTTAAATGTCTGAAACATGATGATTAACTAATAATGATAATTTTTATCATTTCATCTTGAGAATTGCATTGAGAATTTCAACATGGTCTAATATTTGCTGGTTATTCAGATTTAAATTGTTTTGAGGTTCAGTCAATCTCTTTAGTGAAGATATCTGTGCAACACAGTTTAAGATTAAAGTGAAGGTGAGGTTTAATACAGATGTTGTCTGCTTAAAGATGAAGATGTGTTGGGCATTAAGGAACATCTCATCGATGAGCTGGATTACATCCTGGTGCCCACCGAGGGCTGGAATAAGTTAGTCAGCTGGTACGGCCTAAAAGATGGACAGGAACCTATCGCTCGAAAGGTATGTGAAGAAAATCTGACAGATGACGATAGATATATTAAAATCAAAAGAGTTCTTCTTCCAGAACCAGGTGCATTTGATCTTTTGGTTCAGTTTGTTTTGGCATACATGAACATGACAGTTGTGCTCGGATCCACACCAAATAAAATCGGTCCTAGATTGCCTGAATGAGGGGGTCTCGGTTCACTTGGAAATAAACTCTGGAACGGTTCACTTGTGGTGAGAAAGCAATCTGACCCGCTGAATCAACTAACCATGCTAAATAAGATGGGCGATGACATGCGTTATGTGAAAAAAAGATCATACAACAGATCCTGATGTGATGTGTTACAGATTGAGAGCTATTATAGTATTATAAACTTTATTAGCTATCAAATACAATTTCTTGATTTTTTTGTTTGGTGAAATACGAGCGGTGCTTGTTCCTAACCCATTTCATGACTTTCCCCCTTATCACCGTCCAAAGCGTTTGTTATGATCCGTCATATTTCTGATTGTACTTTAATTTGATTCTTTATTGTAGTAAATTAAAAGTTTGTCACATGAAGGAAATGTGGGATGAATTGAAAGAAGGGCATTGGTGAGGTTTTGTCAAATGAAGTCTCTGTCATGTCGTGATGGCGGCTGCTGCTTCTCTTTCTGCCGGTTGAGACGCCCCTTCTTGCCATGTTTGTTGGTGTGGTATCGAGTAGCTGCGCTATTTCTGTTTCCACTCGGTCACCGCGTGACTGCACGGCTGCATGGAGCCATCGACAAGCAACAGCATGCGAGAGGTTCGGCCTTTCTTTCATTTCTGGGCTTTGTTAAAGGGTTTGGTGGGGCGCAAACGCGGATCACCTGTTGCTCGGCTCTTGACACCACCTGAGGTTTGATAGAAAACACTGAGTTTTTGTTGTCGTTTGTAAAGAGGAGAAATGCCGACTAAGGGTCAAACCCCGCTGGGACGACGGCACTCTGAAAGGCAGATAAAAAATCTTGCAGGCCGTGAATATCGGACGTTTGGGCTTTTGAGGACGCGAAGTGTGCCGGTCTCATTTCGGCTACGGTGGGAATGGTGGTAGTTTCCTGATGGAGATACTCGGCAGGGTTTTCCTCTGGTGGTGTTTAGCGGTGTGGTCTTACTGGTGGAAGGGCCGTGTGTGAAATAAATAGCCTGCAACTCTTCAGCTGTTCAGCCCTGCTGCTAAAATAAGACTCTCGCTGATTTGCTCGTATCAACACATCAGCAGCCAGCATGACGTTGAAACTCGCAGCTATGATTTAGATTTAGTCATGCGTGTTTATCTTTGTTTGTTAGTAATAAATGATTTCTGATGATCATAACCTGGAATATTTATGTATTGGGAAAATAAGTGTTTTTAGATTTGATTTGTTATTTCACAATGCACTTTATCTGCCTGCTAAATGATTCAGGTTGTGATGTACCTGTACTTGCGTGTTGTGTTTATAATGTAATGTGTTTTTATTGTCTGATGATGATGATGATGATGATGATGATGTGGTTATGTTGTGTTTATCAGGTGGTGGAGCAGGGGATGTTTGTCAAACACTGTAAGGTTGAAGTCTACCTCACCGAACTGAAATTATGTGAAGACAGCAACATGGAGAACGTCATCATCAGAAGATTCAGCAAAGCGGACACCATCGGTGAGATCATGACCTCTCTCTATATAGTCATTCATCTATTGAAAGAGTTCACTTCTATTCTGAGCTCTTATTGGCTGATTTACTTTCTTTATATATAAACTTAAACCTTCAGACCATTTAAGGATATTAAAAACATTTCAGTTCAGTGGTAAATAACTGTAGTTTGCTTATTACTTTTTTCAGGTTTTGTTTTTCCTACAGTCGAGCATTTTAGTATATTTGCAAATGGTTAGTTTTTTATGAGCTGAAAGACTTTAATCGATGTGTTTATCCTGACAGACTCCATCGAACGAGAGATGCGGAAATTATTCAGTATTCCTGACGAGAAGGAAATCAGATTGTGGAACAAATATATGAGCAACACATTTGAACCTCTAAATAAACCTGACAGCACAATTCAGGACGCTGGGCTTTACCAGGGACAGGTAAAACTAACTAAACACATTCATCATGTACGTCTGATGTCTGACACATGAACAGATGTTGTATTAGATGAGCTGTCGAGTTTATGCACCACAGTCTCAATTGATTTTAGAATCAATATTTTGTATAAAATCGAATACAATATTGAATAAATGTAATTGGTTAATATCTTTGTTACTGTTTATATTCATCTTCAAATAAATCATAATGTGTTGAATGAGAAAGATACTGCTGCAGGCTGTCAGGAGGAAGCGTCACGTTCACGTGATCATCATAAAAACATAAAAATTAAAACAGTCAATAAAAAAAGCTGTCTATAAAAACTCACTTCATGGGGACAGTTTAAACATAGACATGAAAACATTACACATGAATTCTCACTGTACAGATCCTGGTATGTCTGTGTGCTTTTATAGCTGCACATTGATGACGCGTCAACTCCAAGCAATAATATGAAATAATATGATAGATTTCTTTATGTAATATATATCAGACCACATTTCATCCTCCAATAAATGTGGTAGTTTAGTAACAACACTGATTATAGAAACAGAATCTAAAAGCTTTGATGTTTGATCGTCTCTTACTCATATCATTGATTTATTTGTTTGTCTTCCTTCAGGTCCTTGTTATCGAGCAGAAGAATGAAGACGGCTCGTGGCCTCGAGGTTCCTCCTCGCTTAAGTAAGCCGTTCATCTGTAGTCTGCAGGATTGTTATATGGCCGAATGGAAAGCGCTTTCTTTGACACACTTTTGTTGCTTTCTCCTTTAACTCAACGTTTCTCCTCTTTGCTTGCGTCATGGTTGTGAATGGTGGCGTTTTTTTTAACCCCTGCTCTTCTTTTCTTTTGAAGGTCATCTGGCGCTTCCAATCTCTCTGCTTTACCAAAGATCTGCCCTTCATCTCTCACAAACAGTCATAACAGCAGCTTCAGCGGCCGCAAGTAAGCACCGGGTGGGTGTGGCTTATGGGTGGGAGGGGCTAAGATAGGCGGTCGCAAGGTATAACCCGTTGCAGATGTTCGTACACTTTCAGCTTCTCTAAGATCAAGGCTATTAAAGTCCAACACGTGTGTGTGGATGATGATGATGATCGTGTGATGTTACGCTGCTGTGTTTTGTGTGCGTGTCGTAACTTGTCTGACAGTAAACGGTAGTGTTGTTTTTAATGAACGCTGTTAACATATTGTTTGTCATTATACATTCGGTCCTGTTTCATCAGCAAGTTTTGATGTGTGACAGTCTGATTAATCTGATTAAATGACTTATCAACCACATTAGTGTGCTGCTGTAACTGTAGTAGCGGCTGAATTAATGTCTCTTACCTGCAGATTTCAGTTCCAACCCCAATCAAAGCCTAACCTGCTAATCAAGTTGTTCAGGGCTTCCTAAAAATGTGATGCATGTGTGTTGGAGTGGAGGGCTGGAAATAAAATCTGCAGGTCAGGTGGCCTCCAGGAACAACGTTGAAGACCTGTCGTTTATTATAAACACCTTACTGTGATTTTTACATGACCGAAAACATCTGATTGATCTCAACTTTAATATTAAACCCTGAATTTTCCTTTGATGACAAAATAATGAGATTCACTTTGTGATGCTTGCATTGTGTTGTGTTTGAAGTTTTGACTTTCAGCTCTGTTTCTTAACCTAGTGAGCTGCCTTTGCCCCTTGACTGTGTTCACGTATACTTGGGCCTTAAATGTGCATCGTGTAACTTGACAGAAATGTGTTTGGTCACTACATTGTCTCAGATGATGACGCGTTTGAGGGCTGCCGACATACCTGGAAAAAGAGCTCGTCACACAACATGCTCTCGCTTTGAGCGTGCTTGCCACATGTCTACATTCAAAATAACATTATTGTCCAGGCAAAAGATGTGAAATATGAAGCACCCCTAAAGCAGTATTTTTTGTGAAGAACTCATTTCCAGAATGTATAGACCCCTTCTAGGTTTGTAAACATTGAATGACTTTCAGGTGCGCGTGCAGCATGGGGTCAAACTGTTCATACCATCCAGGCTTTATAATTTAATCTAACAGGGCTGAAAAATGATGACTTACCACAAATGAAGTGAACACAACAAACACAAGCCTCTTTGATCTCCGTATTGTCCCAGTCTGCACGTTAATTGCTTGCAGCCGCAGATGTTGTATTTTTTGAGATTCTGCATGAATCGCGAAAACTTAACGGAAGACCTGGTGCGATTTTCAAAGCCCACGACGCAAGTAGGCATTTTTGATGACAACGAATAATACGCAACTCAATCTGCTGTAATGACTTTTCTGACCCCGACATGCGCAGTGGGAACCGCCTGTGACGTGAACCGTGAAGGGGTCTATTACAACAAGCTCATCAGGAAACTAAAGATGGTGGACGATTTGAGAGAAATATTTCTCCTGATATTTGTTTGCCTTGTTAATTTTGTGATGTTGTTTAGTTTAGCAGTTTGTTAATATCATCAAAGCAGAGATGTTAAAAGACAACGACGTCCTCTAGTACAGAATCTGTGACCTTCAATGTAAAAACTGTAGGAACAGAAGTCATAGCTTTCTTACTTATTCACAGAAGCAATATTTGTATATTAACACAAAACATTGAAGGATATAATATGGGTGTGAGTTTAGTGTGATTTGATCTAGAGAAGTGAAATGTAAAAGTGTGCCGCTGTTATGAAAGAAACTCTGTGAGGACGAGTGAGTGTTTTTCACATCTGATGTTGCAGTAAACAGCAGGGCAGAGCCGCTGTGAGTTTCTTTTGCTTTTCCTGCTTGTTTTTGGTTGTTGCATTACCCTGTTCATCTGCATTCGCCCACAGCCGCTGTCACCGCATGTCCCAATGATGCTCTTTTGTCAGTGCGTCTGTATTTAATCTGTCTCTCGCGTATCTCCGTAGCATGAAGAACTCCAGCTACAGCCTGTCGTCCTACTCGTCGTACAGCAGCTACGATTACTGCGATCAGGGCAACCGAAGCGAGAAAGCCGGACTCTGTGGACTCTCCAACCTGGGCAACACCTGCTTCATGAACTCTGCCATACAGGTGATGACGTCTCTCAATGCTGTTTTATCACGGATCCGAGGCATGGGCTGATTTTTATTAATGTGTGTTTTATATTTGAAAAGCTCGGATGCAAAAGCCGCTGAAAATCTAATCCAGACTGACATACCACTTTGTTATGAGTATCTGCTAAACACCACTGTTCACTACTTTTTCTTCTTGTAGACTCTCATTATTGTAATATAATCATTTAATGTGTTGTTTTTCTGTTTAATTCCACATTCATTATAGACAGTACCACTAATCGTTTACTCTTCATATTATTTTGACATTATACTGTGATGTGAACGTGGTGGAGAAATGTTTGATGGTCATGACAACAATGCAAAATATCTGAAGGGTCTTTTCTTAATGTTCAATATATTTTTTTCATTTCTATGAAGTTTCTGTTGTTTTAGGGTCATCTGTCCGTGTTCTTGAGAGACTTTTATCTGTGTTTGCATTGAGCTGGTGTTGGTTGTGTTTCAGTGTCTGAGTAATATTCCTCCACTGACGGACTTCTTCCTGAAAGATCGCTACCAGGACGAGCTGAACGAGGACAATCCTTTAGGCATGAAGGGCGAGATCGCCAAAGCCTACGCTGAGCTCACCAAGCAGCTCTGGTCAGGGAAATACAGTTACGTCACACCCAGACCCTTTAAGGTAAAGCGGGTGTAAAGAGTTTCTCGTGAGAATTGAAGCTCAGACACTTCAGTAGCATTCATGTTCAGACTTTATTCGGTCACACTCGACTATCAGCAAGAACAGTTTCTACACAGACCCTGTGTGTGTAACCCAATATATCAAATACTGAAGTGTTAGGTCTTTTTTATTTACACATCATGAATTTTGACGTTCTTGAAAAATTAGGGTTGATTTTATTGTGATAGTAAAAATAAGATTGAGGGATACCATTTACTTTCAGTTCTTCTGTAAAAAGTCAAGCTAGGACGGATCATCATCTCAAACATTTTACGTGATATAAACACAGCTAAACATCAGCATTGTTTCAGTATTTGAGGTGCTTCATATAAAAGCCTGTATTTCAGAAACTAGCTTTGATAATCCAGTTAAACCACTGGTAAACAGCCATGATAACCTCCCTGTATCCTCCTAACCAGAGAGGTCATTACAGTTTAACAACATCTTTAATTAATAAACACACAACACAATCAATTCAAGATTATCGGATCTGTTACATAAGAATAACTGGGAATTTAAAGGTATTTGTATTTTAGACATTCAATCCCAGCAAAAATATATTTAGGATTTTATCTGTGGTGTTTATTAATCATTATTAATTAATGATCACGGTTATAAAATCATCATCACAATCTAAAGATGTCTCTGTGTTCCTGCAGACTCAGGTGGGTCGGTTTGCTCCTCAGTTTTCGGGTTATCAGCAGCAGGACTCTCACGAGCTGCTGGCCTTCCTGCTGGACGGACTTCACGAAGATCTGAACCGCATCAGGAAGAAGCCGTACATTCAGATGAAAGACGCCGACGGCAGGCCCGACAAGGTAACCCTACCGATAAACGAAATGATTAGCCTTTCTGTCATCATCATTATGATGGGTCTGAGGTGAAGAACGTCACAGGAACACAGTTTGAAATGGTTCTCCTGTAGGTGGTCGCAGAAGAAGCCTGGCAGAACCACATCAAGCGAAACGACTCCATCATCGTAGATATTTTTCATGGCCTTTTCAAGTCCACGCTGGTCTGTCCCGTGTGCTCCAAGATCTCTGTGACCTTTGACCCCTTCTGTTATCTGACTCTTCCTCTGCCGATGAAGAAGGAGCGGACGCTGAATGTCTTCCTGGTGTGGCTGGACCCTCTGGTCAAACGCACACAGGTACGCTTGCAGAAAGACGCTGTTATGAGTGTGTGTCCTTTGAGCGGTGGTTAATATCAGAAAACTAGTCAAACACTAGGCATGGGTCATGTATATGTGTTATATTTCTATTAGTTGTATTGTGTTTATTATATTTTGCTTGTATGACTGAATTCAACTGTAGCCTAAGTTTAAGATTTTTGCTGATTATTTTAGATCATAAGTGATAGAAATGAAGGAGACTACATGTATAATGATGGCTGTTACAGGACTAAATGTTTTTGGCTAACAGTGTTTCATTTCTTGTTTGTTTCAGTACAAGGTTACGATGCCTAAAGTGGGCTCAATATCTGATCTGTGTGCATCTCTATCTGCTGTGTCCGGCGTTCCTGCCGAGAAGGTAACGGTTCGTCTGAAGTCTCTTTATGGGATCGTGCGTTTAATATATTTCATAATTTCTTTCTTCCTGTTTAGATGATTGTGACGGACATTTACAACCACAGATTTCATCGAATCTTTGCAGCCAATGAGAACCTGAGCAGCATTATTGATCGAGATGACATTTATGTGTGAGTATCTGCGTAGAGCAACAGTTATAAAAACACCAATCAGAGTAATGGATCATGACACAGCGCTTGTGTGCGTGCGTGCGTGTGTGTGTGTGTGTGCGTCTGTGTATGTGCGTCTGTGTGTGTGTTTCTGCTGTTTTTCATGGTGTAGGTTTGAGGTTGCTGTGAACAGACAGGAGGATACGGATCATGTGGTGATTCCTGTTCATCTGAAAGAAAAATACAAGCAGTCTGGTTTCAACCACACCAGCACGCCGTTGTTCGGCCAACCCTTCCTGCTCGCTGTACCTCGAGTACTCGATGAAGATAACTTCTACAATCTACTCCTGCGGTGGCTGTGGTAAACATGTTTTGTGCCAGAACTTTCAATGTCACTTTTCTTTGTTTAGTGTCAGTCTTAGTATGACTATATTGGTCTCAGACTTTTTCAGTCTTTGGCTCATTCTTATCTTAAATGTAATCTCACTTTTATCTCAAAGGTCATCTTTATATGCAGTATCCTCTAAGCCGTTAGGTTACGCTTTAGTTTTCATTTATTCTTCTGCATCGTTGTCTGTGTTGACATGTAGACCGCTAGTAGGCGGCGTCAGTGGGTTTGTAATTGATGTAATCTACAGTATCAGAGCAACGGCTGAAGAAGCAGCAGCACTTCTAGCCAAAGAGTTGACGTGTTGTTAGATTTTTGGGGAGGTGCGTTTCAGTCTACAGCACAGGGAAGGCGTCTACGCCTAGACTAAACTCGACACAGAAGTATAAACTGGGCTTTAGTCTCACTTATGTTTTGTTGTCTTCACGTCACGTAACTTCTGTCCGTGTCAAACATGTAACGTGTTTCTCACTGTGAGCGCCTGATTGTAAGTTAAACTCCAGTGCTTTTGTCTGATGTCATTTACAGTCGTTTCATTCGCTCAGCTGTCGAGGAGGAGGAGGAGTCTGAGGAGACGGACTCCACCAAACATCACTCGATTAACGGCAACCTAACCAACGGCGTGATCGAGGAAGGGTCGGCCAGTAAGCTCGCTGTTTGATTGCACCTTTGACCAACTTCATGCTACACATTTAAATGCTTCACATGTAGCAGTGCAAACACTTATAATATATTATTTTATTCTACTTTATAATATGAAGAGTTTCGTTGCTAAACGAGATAAATCCATTTTTTAACATTTTTGTCAAAACATGTTTAATATTATGTTATCATGTTATTATTTTGTTTTGTGGTGCTACTTATGTGTATTTTTTAAGTTATGAAGGTTTAAATCAAACCAACTGCATTTGCATTGAAATTAATTGGAATGCACAACCTAAAAAAGAGATTTCTGAACAATTAAAAAAAACGGTGGTTATCTCGTTTTGCGACGAAACTCTTCATATATACATATTAGGGGTGGCACAGTACACAAAACCCTCGGTTCGGTTCGTATCACGGTTTTAAGGTCACGGTTCTCGGTTCTGTACGGTTCTTGTTGTTATTTTTTCTTTAACCCTTTAAAGGCAGGATAGGCAGGAATTATTTAAAAAAACTTTTTTACAAATTTGTTTAAACTGACTTTATATATCAATACATAAGTAAAATGTAAGTACTCTGAAAAAGAGAGTATAAAAATCGAGTGTCTGTAGACCTCTCAGCACTGTTTTAAACACAGCTAACTTTTCCATTCACTCCACCCCCTCCCTTCTGGGGTTCTTCTTAAGCCACGCCCCCAAAACACATGAACGCGCGAATTACCTCAGACAAGCGGAGAGGAAGGAGCGCGGTGCATGTAATAACATCAAGTCACAATCACATGTAATAATACACCTAACTTTATCACTAGGAATATAAACAGATGGCTTTTATAAACGGATGGCTACTCACTCAGCCAGTGTTTTGCATGGAAGAGTTTCTGTGATGAAAGCATTGTTGACTCTGACGAGGACTACACTCCACAGACAATACCGCTACCGCATCATCGACTCGAGGAAAAGCCACGCGATATTTCCTCTCGTTTGATTGCTTCATTTATTCCTTTTTTGCCTTCGCTGACTGGATATGCAGGTACTGTAAGATGTGAATGCAGTTTCTGTGAGTTGTTAGTGCTATTTCTCTGCTGTACTATTGCTCTTCCTATTGCCTCGTGCACGTTCAAATCAATCGGGTGTGCGCATGTCTGGGCAGATCCCATAGCAACGGGTGGAGCCATGGTCGCGAGAGAGAGTGATATTTGAGCAAGCTAATCATATGTTTCGTCCCGGATGGAAATAATTAACTGTGTTTAACACAGTCGTGAGAGGTCTACAGACACTCGAGTTCCACACTCTCTTTTCCAGAGTAATTACATTTTAATTATGTATTTGTATATAAAGACAGTTTAGACAAACTTGTAAAAAAGTTTTTTAGATAATTCCTACCTACCCTGCCTTTAACTGGCGCAGCCCTTTTTGAGTGGGGGGTTGGTGAAAAGGCGATATACACCTTTAAATTAATATAACTTTTTTTTTATCTAGAAGCCTAATTTTGGTTTTAATTTTGGTAATTATTGGTTTTAAAGAAGACACTTCAACGTTTTTTAGGGAAGTGTCTGGAGGTGAAAATATATATATATTTTTAAAGCAGTTTACATTTATTTGTAATAAATAAAAATGCAATATAGTATAATTTTTAATACATAAAATTGTCAAAAAACTGAGGTTTGTGCTGGTTTGCTTTGAGGTTTGGTGCATACTTGTGTCACAAATGAATAAATTACAGTTTCTGCATTATTATTACTGCTAAAAGGTTTTGAAATATGAAAACTACATTCTTAGACCTTTCCAACAATATATAGTTTGTCGTGATAGATTAACATTTTTTTTAACACTCCGGAAATGTATTATCTTATTAATGTATTAATTATCCATAATTTAGGATACAGTATTAAAGTTATATCATGTAATCATGCACAAACTGAATTCCATCTCTGAGGAAAGCCAGGCGAGATTTTGATCCAGCAAGAGGAAAGACATTGATGATTTCAACATGCTTTTCATTTATCTGGCAAAAAAATAGATTGTGAATTGCCATCTACATGAACTTATGTGCCTTTTTAGCACACAAAGATAACTTGCATTTATCAAACTGCAAACTTGTAGTGTAGCTCTAAGATTTATCACTGAGAGACTGCTTAAATATATGTGGACGAGAGAGAAACATAACGTTTACACCTTTAATATTTAAATACGTCTCTTTTGTCCACTTCTGTCCTGATTACTTTGAGGGGCAATTTATGAAAAAAGATCGCGCAACTTTCGCACGCTAGCAAAATGAAACTACGCGGAAATCAGCCACTTTCGTTTTATCAATGAAAGGCTAAAAAAAGCGCCATTCACCACCGTATGTTCCCAGCAGAAGGCAGAAAAGACGTAAAACATTGTGTTTAGTACCTCAGATTAGATAAATGGGCGGAGGGAAGGCTGTTGCGTGTGGCTGTTCGAGCACATTCAACTCATAGACTGCAGTTCTATCTATTGTTTTATTTCCGCTGTCATCGTAGGTAACATGAAATAAAAAAAAAATTCCTCACACCAAACTTATACCACGCTGGCGCATCCTCCAACTCCGGGCAGACTTCCTTTTCTCGCCCACTTGCCATTTCTACACGTAACATGACCTGCAGCATTCTCTCTCCACATCAGTCACCTCTTCTTTCACATGAAAGGGAAACACGCTATCTGAGGTCACATACAGGGCACGAGGCTACATACATGAACTGTCGAACCGTGCAACGCACACACGCTCCGAACCAAGATGACCGAACCGAACTGTTTGGATTTTTTTCATGAACCGTGCCACCCCTAATACATATAAAGAGTCACAATATCAAGTTACACAATTTACACGCTTACACGTTCATGGTAGTAATTAGGGAGCCACTGAACTGAACATTGAGTCATCTCTCAGGTGAGATGGAGACGGATGAGCCGGACGATGAGTCCAGTCAGGACCAGGAACTTCCCTCAGAGAATGAAAACAGCCAATCGGAGGACTCGGTCGGCTGCGACAACGATCTGGAGAACGGCGTTGTCCCCGAGCACTCCTCCAAAGGCCAGCAATTCACGAGCAACAGAAAGCGACTTTTCACATTCCAGTTTAACAACATGGGCAAAACCGACTTAAACTTCATCAAAGGAGAGTCGCGGCAGATACGATTCGATGAGGATCACGTGCGGCTCAGCGGTAAAAACCTTTCTGCTCTTTATAGTTTTCTGCAGTCTTTGGTGATAGCTGATGTACACGAGTATAGACGTCATCGGTTAAGATGATCCTTTGCTTGATCTTATAATTATAGGGAGAAGTCCAGTCCCTGATTAAAATGTGATTTGTTTTTGTCTGGTTTATTTGGACTTGATGATATGAAATATTTCTGCGGATAGATGCTATGTCTCATTGGAATGGGAACCAGAAATGAAGAAAAAATACTTCAATGAAACGGCGGCGGAGGTCCGACTGTCACGTTTCTGTCTGAATTAGTTAATATTGTGGATTGTACATTGCAGATTAACTTTGATATGTTTCTTTTTTTAAAGGACTTTGATAAGCATGAGAGTATGGATTATAAACCTCAGAAGAAAAGCTTTTTTAAAATGAAAGACTGCATTGAACTCTTCACTACCAAAGAGAAACTTGGAGTAGAAGATCCATGGTGAGACTTCATGATTTACATCTTTGAGTTGAGTTAGAGAAGAAACCTGAAATTCACCTGAGAAATATTTAGACATTGATTTAGAGAACATTCCCTCACTATCCAGTTAGTTACAGATAGATTAAATCAAGTAAATATAAATTGTTGATGGGTCACACGGTTTAATCTCATTAAATCGAGATGTGTTTGATTCTACAGGTACTGTCCCACCTGCAAGCAACATCAGCAAGCTACTAAGAAACTTGACCTGTGGTGTTTACCGCCGGTTCTGGTGGTCCATTTGAAGCGTTTCTCCTACAGCCGCTACATGAGGGACAAGCTGGACTCGCTCGTGGATTTCCCACTGCGGTACGTCTCGCTGGACTAGCATGGATTTGGATGTAAGATAGCCACTGTGCTCAGTTTTACTAGGACACAGTCCGTTCTGAGTAGATAGACGTTTGATCCCGTTAAAATAAATGTAAGGGTAAATATAAAAAGTTGACTAAAAGTCATCGCGTGATAATTCTTTACGAGTGTTTGATGAGAGTTAATGTGTTCCTTCAGTGACCTCGATATGTCCGAGTTCCTCATCAACCCCAACGCTGGGCCCTGTCGCTATGACCTCATCGCTGTGTCCAATCACTACGGAGGAATGGGAGGCGGCCACTGTGAGTATGCATACTAGTAAATATTTGCTCAAGTACCAACAGACTCGATCAGATCAGGACAGCGCTTGTGAAGCTCACTTTACTTTGACTGCACTTGAATGAACATATTTACACAAAATGATTTTAAAATGATCTGTTTAATGAAAGTATCTTGTGTTTAATTGTCAGACACCGCCTATGCAAAGAACAAGGACGATAACAAATGGTACAACTTTGATGACAGCAGCGTATCTCCAGCCAATGAGGACCAGATAGTGGTGAGATACACTTGAAGTAATATTGAAGTTTTACTTGTTTTGTTGTTGAATAACTGACGCTTCTCTTCTTTGTGTGTCTGCGCAGTCTAAAGCGGCATACGTGCTCTTTTACCAACGGCAGGACACCGTCAAAGGTACGGGCTACTTCGCGCTGGATCGTGAGGAACCTGATGAGAACGAAAGCCCAGCGCCACACGAGACCATAGCTCGAAGTGATGAAGAAGAGGAGGAGGAAGATCTAAATGACAATGAGCAGGAGGAAGATAGCGGCCCCAACCGAGATGTTACCATGAACACAAATTAAGTGTAAAGGTCAAACGTGCATCCAAAGCCATATCTACACTGACCGGCCTGCGTCTGGCTGAGCGAAGTGATCGGACACTATCGTGAGAAAGAGGAAAGAAACGGCTTGATTTTCCTTCAATATGACAGGAGCCGCATATACGAGTGATGAGAAGAGTTTTACGTGTACGTGTTGTTTTATTTTGTAACACTGAACTGAAGGGTTTGGAGACGTTGAAATGTCAAGCACTGCTGACCGCTCTCTTCTGCTCGGCACAATCACTTCATTTCTGCTGCAGTTTGTGAGTTTGTGCCTCGTGTCGCATTGCCAGTTCACGTGTTTGAGAGTTAAGAGAGTTAAACTGCTGGTAAATCGAGTCCTCTAGTTTAACACTGAGTGAGTTGAGTGAAGGTATAAAAGCTTTTATCTTCACACTTTATGGTCATGGGCGGCAATTTTATGAGATGTTTTCATTCACCTCAGCCTTAACTGTAATCTCAGACTGTTGCCTTTTCTTTGCACCATTCCCCACATACTGTCTCTGATCTCAGATCAGCCAAACCCTCTCATATATCCTGCCAAATGTCTTCATTCGACCTTTAATTGTAGGTAGAGAGCAGTTTGTCGCTCTTGCCTGTGGTCGTGATGAATGTTTTCAGATTGTATAGCGGGTTGTTTCTTACATGTGATGATGGCATACGCGATGTGTTGGGCTGTAAGTGAGCGCTTTAGCTTTATTAATACTGTACATAAGAGTTCACTCTGTGAGTGCACATTTGATAAATTAATTTATTTATATGAAAGCATTAAAAACAAACCTGAGAAGACCGAATATGAATTGAATGTGGCTTTGAGAAGTCTTGCCAATACTCTTCTGGATTATTAAGGATACTGAATCACACCTGTGGGGTTTTGTAAATGAAAGTGGCGTCCTTGCACGATACAGGGATCTCCTTTAGCTGCACTTTTGAGTTCACTGTGGTTTACATTTGAAATGTGCATGTGTATTTATATACAGACTTCAATAAAGTTGGGAAAGCCTCAAGCGTTCTTGCATTCACACGTTCATTGACTGTTAACAATGCAAATCACGATGATTGTTTTAAATCATTTCAAAATAACTCATGAAAAATCCACTCATTTAAAAACAGCCGAGGACAGATTATATCCTGACAATCTCAAAAGGGGCAGAAATGTGCATCGGATCTCAAACTGGGATTATTTTGAACAATGACAACAACATTTAAATCTGTACTTAATTTGAAACCTGTCAGGGCTTTTATGTTATAAATGTTTATTCCTGATGGCTCAAGATAATTTATTTCTATAGGGCTTCTTTTCAGTCCTTTGCATTGTGGCACTTTATTGCAGTAAATACAGATCCTGTACAGATAGAGACTAAAGCATGATGATGGTATTATTTTCCCAATTTTACATTATGACATTTGTAATCTGACAGTTATATTCATAGTGCTGCTGTTAATAAGTGTTTTTATAGATGTATATTAGAGAGATTTCATTAGGTCTGAATGAATGAAGATCTGAGCATCATCTGCATAGAAGTGATGAGAAATCTCAACATCTGGCCAAGAGGAACAATTGTTTGTAATCAGCTTCTAAATAAAAAAAGACAAATGACAACTTCATCAAACCATTTCAAGAAATGAATGCATATTCAATTAAATATTATTTATAAAGCGCAAATCAGAAATAAGATTTAATTTGTTGTTTTTGAGAAGAAACCATGTCAATGATCAGGGGTCTCATTTATAAAACTCTGCGTATGGTCCTAAAAGTCTACATATCCACAAAAGCCAAAAATGGGATAAGCTAAAAGAAAATGAAGACTTCTCAAATAAAGCAATGTTCCCTTTATAAATCATGTATGAATCATCCTCAGAACCCACCCTGCAAACCCATTCTCCCATTAAGTTTGATTTTTTATAGATGACACCTATGTGTGGAAAATGGCCTACGCACGTTTCCAGCCCCCTTCTGTGTGTATGCCACTTTATAAATGAAACCCCTGAACACTAACAATCTGATCTTCTTAATCTGAACCTCTCTTATGGATTAATAAATGTCGTCTGAAGCAAAACATTAGGTTTGTGTGAAATAAATTCTCATTTTGAGTTTACTTGGCGAAAAACATTTCGGGGTTGTTTGAGCTGCTTTGTCCTGTATAATTTGAAATTGTTTTGTCTTAAGATACACACCTGTGGTGCTTTTGTAAGGTAAGTTTGTAAAACTTCTTAAATGATCTAATATTAATAAGTCCTAGTCCTGGATTAACCTAAACCCTGTCTTTTCCTGCCGATGCGTTAACATACCGCAGTGTGACGCTGCTTCGCTCCAGCAGTAAAGTCTAGAAGAAGAAGAACGATTTATGTACTGAAGTCAAGTTATAGAAAATGTAGATCACATTTTATTTAATTGCAAAAAAATACACAGAACATAGACGACAACAATGGACAGAAAGAGAGAATGAAAGTGGCATAGAAAACATTCTTAAGGAAGAAGGAATGAAGAGTGATAAGATCAAATCCATTTATATCTTTTTGAGTGAGTTTGGTTTAATTAAGAAGATCTAGAATCTCTCTTTTTTTGATAGTCTGATAATATTCTGATAATAGTCTGTTAAGTCCCTTTGCACACTCCTGTACAGTGTGTGGCGGTATGAACCAACGAGATGTGATCCGACAATAAAGCAAAGAAGAAGAAGAAGAAGATTCACTTCCGGTGTTTTAATTTAATCTTAAACAACAGCGAGCAGGAAAATAAATCCACACACTCGCATTGGTAACTATAATCTCTATACTCTTAACCATCACTTTAACAAGTGTCGTTTCAATGCACTTTTATATAAGAAGCGCGAGTATTTTAAACCACAACACCAGGTAATCTAACCCTAACTGTTAGTTATGTGTGAGTTAACCATGAAAGGCTGGCGTATGTCTAGTACTTAGCTAACGAGATTGATTCTTAATTTTAATGTGAGTTTGTCAAACTACATCAACTCTTAATACGTGTGGTGATGAATAATATGTGTCAATATAATTTAGTATAGGGAGGGAAATGTCCTCAAGCAGGAGTGCGCGATCTGGCAACAAATACTCGATGTCGACCATATCTGTGACGATAACAGACGATATTTTGCATCCTGTTGTTTTAGGTCCTTCTTACAACACAAATAATGTTAAACTGTTAATGGTATGTTATTAATGGAAACAAAACAGAAACGTCATATTTATTTTAAACTGAAGCTTTCAAGTAAAAACATTTTAAAGAGTCTTTTATCAAGCATTAAACCATGAAGCACACAGGAAGCAAAATATGACATTTTAAGTCAGCAAACAAAAAATGCATCCAAACACAGCACAGGAAGTGAAGCACAGCTTTAAATAATCTCATTTTGCTTTAAATTAGGGATCAGCTATGCTGTGATGTTTATAATAATTCATTGATAGTATTTGTGATCTGGTAGTTTATTAGAAAAAAATCTTACAAACTAACTGTCTTAATCAGAAAATGCGAATGCTGTGCCAGAAATCAGACGTATGTGCATGTTTTTCTGTAAAGCTGCTTTGTAACAATGCAAAATTGTTAAAATGACTATATATTAAAAAAATTGTATTAAAAGATTTTGGACAATATAATGTTTATTTTAGATGCAATGGAAGTGAAGGAAGAAGTTCAGGAAGTGAAAGTGGAGGAGATACAACATGAACTCGATGATTTCACCCCTGAAGAAAAATATTCAGATTATTTACAAACATCTCAGAAAAATGAAACCCAAATGATGCCGGCGGTGTGGAAAGAGTTTTATCCGTCCCAGCAGCATGCAAACAATTTTACAAATACAAACGTGAAGCCTCGCAGCGGAGAGAAGCCGTACAAATGCACTCAATGTGGAGATGATTTTACACACATGGGACATCTTAAGTTACATGAAAGGATTCACACTCGTGAGAAGAGTTTCTCCTGCCATCAATGTGGAAAGACTTTTGGAAATATGAGTTGCCTTAAGGCACATTTGAATACTCACGCTGGAGAAACACACAGGGGTTATGGAAATGAAAGAAATGTTTCAGCTAATGTAATGAATCATAATGAAAAGATGGCTTTCACCTGCTCTCAGTGTGGAAAAGGTTTTGGAGTAAAAGGAAACCTAAAAGCTCAAATAAAATCACACAACGGTGAGAAACGGTGCCCTGAATGTGCAAAAGGTTTTTCACACAATGCAAATTTAAATTCTCATGTAAGGATTCACAGCAGAGAGAAGCCGTACAAATGCTCCGAGTGTGGAGATGATTTTACAAATAAAGGACACCTGAAGTTACATGAAAGGGTTCACACCGGTGAGAAGCCGTACAAATGCTCCGAGTGTGGAAAGAGTTTCACGCGAAACGGAAGCCTGGAGTTTCATTTAAGGATTCACACTGGAGAGAGACCGTACACCTGTACTCACTGTGGAAAGAGTTTTAGATTGAAAGTTCATCTTAAGAATCACATAACAATTCACACCGGTGAGAA
Organism: Misgurnus anguillicaudatus; assembly: GCF_027580225.2. NCBI lineage: Eukaryota > Metazoa > Chordata > Actinopteri > Cypriniformes > Cobitidae > Misgurnus > Misgurnus anguillicaudatus. The sequence goes on from NC_073337.2 coordinate 32,203,215, forward strand.
ACCTTTCACTTGCGCTCACTGTGGAAAGAGTTTTGCACTTCAAGCGAGGTTGAAGTCTCATGTGAGGATTCACACTGAAGAGAAACCTCACAGCTGCAGTCCGTGTGTTGAGAGTTTTAAAGAGAAAACGCAGCTTAAGAGTCACGCCACCAGCCACAGACCTTTCGCTTGTCTGCGATGTGGAAAGGGTTTTTCACGAAAAACACTCCTGAAAGTTCACTTGAGGATTCATACGGGAGAGAAACCTTTCACGTGTCTTCAGTGTGGAAAGAGTTTTATAAGAGAATCAAGTCTTAAAATTCACAAGCAGTCTCATTCTGAAGAAAGACCGTTCAGGTGTGTTCGGTGTGGGAAAGGTTTCAAACATAAATCAAACCTTACGACTCACATAAAGATCCACACTGGAGTGAAACCTTACACGTGTACTCACTGTGGAAAGAGTTTTGCAATGAAATCTCAGCTTCAGAGTCACGTAACAATTCACACGGGTCAGAGACCTTTCGCTTGCTCGCAGTGTGGAAAGGGTTTTGTACAAGAAGCAATCCTGAAAAATCACTTGAGGATTCATTCGGGAGAAAAACCTTTCACGTGTCTTCAGTGTGGAAAGAGTTTCACTCATGCATCAAATCTCAAAGTTCACCAGCAATCTCATTCTGAAGAAAAATCATTCAGCTGTGATGTGTGTGGAAAAACATTCGTTTCAGCTTTGTTCCTAAAAAGACATCAGAAAACTCATACAAATAAAACCCCATACTCGTGTTCAGTCTGTGGAAAGAGTTTTTCACTCATTGACTATTTGAAAAGACACCAGAAAATACACACCTGTGAGAAAACTTGTGTGTGATCTGAGTGTGCGAAATCATTTTCAACGGGAAAAAAAGCATACACGTGTTCATACTGTGTGAAATATTTGTTTTTATATACTTCCATTTAAAACATAATAAGACATGCAGCAAGAACTATTGTAAACATTAACTAATAAGCAGTTTATGTTGTTTATATTCTGTATTGTAATCACATTTTTGTAATAATATGTAGTAGTAGAATAAATGAATCGGCTAAATCAGTGTCTGTATATGAAAGGTTTTACTGGAATGATGTTTGGATAAAGATCATGGCTGCACATGAGCCACATACACATTCAGCTCTTGTGTGTTTATTATTAACTAATGTTTCGTAGAGATTTACTGCGTTTGTATCAGCTATAATGTCAACCCCTAACTGAACAAATGATGCCGGTCTTCCTGGATTTCATTATAAACATTAAAAAGGCATAAAAACGGCAAACTCGCAATACTACCATTAGCTTTAGCGGCCACCAGAAGTCTTACACAAAGGAGCTCAAAGATGGCGGCACCCATATAGAGGGTATGCACACTGATGTCACCTTTCCACGTGACCCCATCAGCGCAAGCCCTGTTGAGTGGCAAATGTTTAACAAAATGGTTAGTTTTCTTAGCGGGTGCTGCGAAAAACACCAGTAAAACTGACTATTATCAGCTTAAATTAAATTTAGTTGGACTTGATCGCAGAGGTGGACAATTGAAAATGTAACTAATGTAACTAATGTAACTAATGTAACTGTATTGTCTACTTACATTAGTTACATTTTTCAAGCAAAGCATTCTTTAAGATTGCATATTAAAATGTATTTAATACCTAATAACATTAAAATTGTGTACTTTTACTTGAGTAAAAGTACGTTAATGTACTTACATATTAAATGTGAAATTAAAAACGATGATAATATGCTTTGGCATGTATGTTTTCCAAAGAAAAACACGGATAAAGGGCATGTGTGGCATAAAGGAAGTGTGTTTATGGATGTAAGGAGATGAAAGCGTTGTTTAGCTTTACAAGTAATCCACCCTTTTGGAAACAATTGATAAAAGACTGAATTTTAAACTTTTCTATTCCTCACAACTGATTTACTGTCTGTTAATGAAACAAAAGACCTCATAAACTTAACTGCAGTAACTTTTGTAAAAGTTATTCAGGAAATCTAAACTCCATGATAAACAGCCTAAATTAGAGCTCAACATTAGGAATTTTTGGCAAAATGTATTTATTTTCAAGTAAATATGTTAATATTTGTTACAGAAGTTTGTCAGTGATTTGCTTTTCTGCTGCACTTTAATGAACGAATGCAATAAAAGAATTATGTTGACTATGACACTCACTAAGAAAGATATTTTGAGACGTTTATATGTATTTGTCCATAAACCAAAAAGAAGCGAACATGACCTCATTTAAACAATTAAATAGAAATGATTTGAAGCTCTATTAATAATAAACAACGAAAACTGCAGCTGTGTTTTTTTTTTTTTTTATTGGAATGTCAGATGTACATACAAAAACAGGCCTGCAATAAGAAAAAAAACAAACTACAATTCTCAAAGGCAGACACATTGCACCATAACCAGTTACAGTTCAAATATGAAAATCAATTAAATAATAAAAATAATGAAAAAAAAAAACGGAATTAAAAAGGGAAAATAAATAATGGTAAAAATAAATAAATAATACTTTTTAACAATGTTGACAATACAAGGGGTTACAAATAATTATTGGGTACAAAGATCTTTGAAAAAATTGGCAATAACATTAGATTTTTCATTTGAAAGGGTATGAAGAGAGTTTGCAAGCAGAAAACTGCAGCTGTGTCCCAGACTGCGAGCAGACCTATTGCGTCACAGCAGCGCGACATCAGAATGCGTCCTTCTTTTCTCCGATAGTTTCATTATTTTGTTTGTTTGTTTTTGTTTTATGACTGTATCTTTGCTGCTGTAATAGTGGTTTTGTTGAGCTTAATAAAAAAAAAGTTAAGAGAAGCGGAAGTGGCTTTGTGGAAGTGAAAGGTCAGACTTCCGGAAACAGTCGCGCAGAGGGCGGCTAGTAAAAGATGCTAGCAGTGTTTTTATGATCGCTAAACAACATCAGCGGTATTAAATAGAAATATATGATCAGACCGATCCGATGATTTGGATGTTGTAAGACACGAGACTCAAATGATCCACCAGCGACCGCTGTTTTTAATTTTATATCAAACACATTATCGGAATAATGACAACAACAGCGCAATGATGCTTTTATGTGATCTTTCATTGCGGGAGAATTGGACTGAAGTCGCAGGATAAGAAGAAAGAGCTCATGGATGAATAAATATCATTTCTTATGAAGGATTAATTCATATAAACGCACAAATGACTGCAGGCAGTGCGGGACATTTTTATATTATAACTGAACATCTGTGTGTGTGTAGTGTGTTTGTGTGTGTCTGATGATGATGGTGTGTGTGTGTTGTAAGTACTGAGTGTAGCTTTCTGTGTGATGTTTGCTCGTGAATGTTCGTGACATGTCGGTGTTTAGTGAGTTCGTGGCTCCGCCGGAGTGTCCGGTGTTTGAGCCCAGCTGGCAGGACTTCAGCGACCCGTTCGGTTTCATCCATAAGATCCGAGACATCGCCGAGAACACGGGAATCTGCAAGATCAGACCTCCACAGGTACATAAAACACGAGATCAGACCTCCACAGGTACATAAAACACGAGATCAGACCTCCACAGGTACATTAAACATGAGATCAGACCTTCACAGGTACATAAAACACGAGATCAGACCTCCACAGGTACATTAAACATGAGATCAGACCTTCACAGGTACATTAAACATGAGATCAGACCTCCACAGGTACATTAAACACGAGATCAGACCTCCACATGTACATTTAACACGAGATCAGGATTAGGGTATTGATCATAAAGGGTACTGAACGTGTTAATAAAAGCTTTATTCTTTGTCATTTGTTCTGGTGTCATGTGTGAGTTAAACATTGAGTTGAGTTTAGTTGCTCGTTCATTCAGAGACATTATTATTATTATTGTTATTATTGTTATTATTATTGTTATTGTTATTATTATTATTATTATTAGAGGTGTGACTGTAATCTGGTGGGTCTACAGGACATTTTCAGACAATACAGCTTAAGTGTTTGTGGTGTTTGTGTGCGTTACTGTTCATTTATTTTTCACTCTGCTGTCAGAATCACTCATATGAAGCTGAGTTTAATGTCTGTGTTGGCTTTTGTTCGGTCAGGGTTGGCAGCCTCCTTTCGCTTGTGACTTTCGCAGTTTCCGCTTCACTCCACGAATCCAGCGACTCAATGAACTGGAGGTGAGTTTAATAAACACACGATGAACAGACACGTAGAGGATACTGCAGGTTTAAAGTGTTTCATTTCTCTTCTGTCCAGGCTCTTACGAGAGTCAAGCTCAACTTTCTGGACCAGATAGCCAAATTTTGGGAACTTCAGGGTTGCAAACTCCGTTTTCCTCACGTAGAGAGAAAAGTTCTGGATCTCTACCTGCTGAGCAAGGTAAAGTCACCCAAAACATAAGCTGTAATATATTGTGCTATACTGACATGATACATCATAACTCTTACTATATTGTGAATGTTTGCACAGAAGAAGTGTTGTATGTTTCATTAACCCAGAGGTAACACAAGGATGAATTTCTTGCGTGTTTTGATAGCTTGTGTCTGCAGAAGGAGGCTTTGACGTGGTTTGTAAAGAGAAAAAATGGTCAAAGATCAGCAGTCGCATGGGCTATCCGTCAGGGAAGGGGGTGCCGTCTCTGTTGCGCTCTCACTTTGAGAGGATCCTGTATCCGTACGAGCTCTTCCGGTCTGGAGCGTCATTAACCGTAAGTGAGATCGCTTCTCTTGGTCGACATCACCTGCGTTAGGTTGGCTACTGAACCCCATACTTTTAAGAACACTGTTAAAATTGAGTGGTTTGGAGAGTGAAATAAAAGATACTGTGTGGTTAAAATGTGAACGGTACTCAATCAGACCCGCATCCGGTTCTGATATCTGATGGTGTGCTGTAGGGAATTCACAGACTTTACCCAGACGTCTCTGAGTCGGAGGATACTGATGAAGGGATTGGGCGTGGGGAGGAAGAGGAGGATGAAGAAAAGGAGACGGAGCGTCGTTCTCCTCGACACATGAAGGATGAGGTGGGTTTCAGGAAGAACTTTATTCTGCTGGAGGCCATTATGCTCCAGACAATTAATAACCTTTTGATTTATAAAACATATGGCAGAAGATAACTCTTTACATTGACACAGAGATATATTCTTCTCATTTATTGCGTCTGTATGTCTCAGAGAGAAAATGAGGAACCTAAAGCCATACAGATGTTCAGCAGCAGCCCAGAAGTGCTCACATTAGACATCATCACACCTGGTGAGACTTTATTTTCACTCTGATAGGACTCTTAAGAAGGTATATCATCCATCAGTGCATTTTGTTCTCAAAGAAAAGTCATTACTGTGTAGTAAGTTGCCTCCGGAAATGATTTTCTGTTTAACTGATATTATAGTTGACGAGCAGTCTAACCGTATCGACCCTGTCTGTTATCTCCTGCTTTAAATGTTCAGTTTTAATGTCGATTTGAACATCTCTGACGCTTGTGTGTTTGTGTTAAGATGATGAAAGCTTCATCAGAAAGCAGAAGCACTTGAAGGCTCAAGCGTATGCCATTAAAATGCGTCCACGCAAGGAGATGTTGGAGGTCAATTACGTAAGTATGAAGTCCTGTTTAAATCACCAATGCGTGGAGCTTTCCCATTTACGGTATCTATGCTATTGACGTGCTTCTCCCAGATCGACCTGTACATGTGCATGGCGTGTGGGCGGGGCGACGAGGAGGACCGCCTCCTCCTGTGTGACGGCTGCGACGACAGCTACCACACCTTCTGCCTGATTCCTCCCCTGCAGGACGTACCCAAAGGAGACTGGCGCTGTCCCAAGTGTGTGGCAGAGGTACGGAAGCCCTCATAGGTCATTAACGACAGATGCATGTCTGTGTGGTGAAGTGATGAAATAATGTCAACTCATCTCACGCAGGAGTGTAACAAGCCACGCGAGGCGTTCGGGTTCGAGCAGGCCGTGCGCGAGTACACCCTTCAGAGCTTCGGCGAGATGGCAGACCACTTCAAGTCTGATTACTTCAACATGCCGGTTCACGTAAGATCTTCATCTACAATGGTTTTTATTTAATAAGGTTTCAGAGGCTTGTTTTCTCTTGGACATCACTTCTGTCAGTATATCTGGGATTGTAATAAACTCTGAACTTTCCCTTTATCTTCAAACCAACAAATGTGTGTGTGTGTTTTAGATGGTGCCCACTGAGCTGGTGGAGAAAGAGTTTTGGCGTCTGGTGAGCAGCATCGAGGAGGACGTGATCGTGGAGTACGGCGCTGACATCAGCTCCAAGGATGTAGGGAGTGGATTCCCGGTCCGGGATGGAAAGAAGAAACTCTTTGGAGATGAAGATGTGAGCCACAAATATTGTTCCTCTTTTGGCATATGAAGTGTGTGTGAAGAAATGGTTGTGAAGATTTTAACTGACCTACATCAGCCGGCCTGCATCATGCCTGACCTCACTAGTAAATGAATGGACAAAATAACCTAAACCTTAAAGCTTGTAGAAATCTTTTCTCAGAAGAGTGGAAGCTGTTATGGAAACTTTATATTAATGTCTACATATTTGGTTTGCACTGGTGTGATGCTCAGTTGTCCCAGTACTTTTGTCCTTGTATTGGATACAGCTTTACGGGCTTCATGTTTCTCTCATGTTAAATATAATCCCTTCTATTATTTAATTGTGGGGTAAATCAGTTTTTGTTTATCTGCATATACTTGTTTTTCAGAAGTGTGTTTTAAACACGGCTGTAGTGATGCTGGTTATAAGTCAAGTGTTAATAATGCTTGTGTATTGTCTTCAGGAGTACGCTAACTCGGGCTGGAATCTGAACAACATGCCGGTGCTGGAGCAGTCGGTGCTCACGCACATTAATGGAGACATCTCGGGCATGAAGGTGCCCTGGCTGTACGTTGGTATGTGCTTCTCCTCGTTCTGCTGGCACATCGAGGACCACTGGAGTTACTCCATCAACTTCCTGCACTGGTAACAGCCAATCAAAGAGCAGCAGATCTCTTTCTTAGTGAAATGAAGGATGTTTCAACTCAGTTTGTGTGTTTTGTGCTTCAGGGGTGAACCCAAAACCTGGTACGGAGTTCCAGCGCATGCAGCCGAGCAGCTGGAGTCTGTCATGAAGAAAGTTGCTCCGGAGCTGTTCCACTCGCAGCCCGACCTGCTGCATCAACTCGTCACGCTGATGAATCCAAACGTCCTCATGGAGCACGGCGTCCCGGTACTGTGTGTGCGCGTGCGTGTGTGTGTGTTTTGATTAGCCCTTCAAAAGCATGTGTTAATCCACTGCATGGCCATTTCACAAGGCTGTTCAAACTAATCCAGATATTTCTGGAGTTTGTGTAGTTTTATTGTGGTCACACATCAGTTACAGGATTGCTTTGTCATGCAGGTGTATCGGACCAATCAGTGCGCAGGAGAATTTGTTGTGACCTTCCCGAGAGCCTATCACAGTGGTTTTAATCAAGGTTATAACTTCGCTGAGGCCGTGAACTTCTGCACTGCAGACTGGGTACGTGAAAAATAAATCAATACGTGATATTAATTATATAAACAAATATTTGCCTCAGATATTTTGAGTTGTTTGTCACAGATCTGCGTTCAGAAGTCATCTTATAATACACCCATTCACTCACTCACTCACTCATACACTGTGTGTGTTTGTCATTAGCTGTGAAGCTGGCCTGTACGTGAACATTATATGATGATTGTTATTTGAATGCACAGTTGCCCGTCGGGAGGCAGTGCGTGGCGCATTACAGACGTCTTCAGCGTTACTGTGTGTTCTCACATGAAGAGCTGGTGTGTAAGATGGCCACTGACCCAGAAAGTCTGGACGTGGAACTGGCTGCTGCCGTGGTCCGAGAGCTCAGCGAGATGATGACGGAGGAGACCAGACTGAGAACGATCATCCAAGAGATGGTGAGAAACCTCAGAATAAAGAAAGTCAAAGTCAGCTTTATTGTCAATTCTGCTATCTGTACAGAGGACTGAAATACCTATAGTGTGAAACGCAACAAGTATTGACAGCTAAAGAAAAATTAAATAGAATAAACTAATAATAAAAATACTTAATATTAATACAAAATATATAGTCTGAGTTAAACAGGATATCTGAAGGAAGTATTTAAGGAGACTTTCCAAAATAAATGAGAGAAAAATGCATGTGAACTACTGTAAAGCTGATGTTGATCCTCCTGTCCTGCAGGGGGTGCTCTCTTCGGAGCAGGAGGTGTTTGAGTTGGTGCCAGATGATGAGCGTCAATGCTGGAAGTGTAAGACCACCTGTTTCCTCTCTGCTCTCACCTGCACCTGCAGTCGTGAGCGTCTGGTCTGTCTGCACCACGCAGCCGAGCTCTGCAGCTGCCCGGCGAGTGAAAAGTGTCTGCGGTAAAACTTGACAACAGCACACATAAAACACGTACACGCACCCTTAATGGAAGTAAATCGGTGCCCTTGGATTTTGAATTCTAAGCCTTGAATTTTTTTACATCGAATTTTTAACACGGAATTTTATTTTGCATCTAAATCAGACTTTGCTAGAAACTCGATGGCTTTTAAAATTCACTGTTTTTTTTACCTATGACATTTTTTCAATGTTTCAAAAGATTCCGTGTAAAAAAATTCAATGTCTCAAAAAATTCAGTGTAAAAATATTCAGAGTCAACATCCGGGGAACCAAGGAGAAGCAATCGATCCCTGTATCAAATCATTCAACAACGTATAATGTTTGTGCGGTATTAGTTTAAGCAGACTGTGTTTCTCTAATTTTGTGACTTAGATGAAGATCATAACACATTTTATGACCAATTTATAAAGAAATCCAAGTAAGCCCAAAGGGTTCACATACTTTTTCTTTCAACTGTATGTCATATTAAACTTATCAGGAAACATAGGTAACAACAGTTTATGGTTAATATAGAAATATGTGAGTGAAAAAAGTAGGCTACAGAACAAAAACGTATAAGTTCAGACAGAGCCTAAAGCCCGTTATTAAGGCAGACTAAAACAGTGGAGTCGGGATGGTCATCCTAATGATTCACATGGATTTTGTTGTTGATAAAAAGCATGCGGGTGAAAGTCAAGTTCAGGTAAAGTCAGCGGTGCGGACGCTGCAGATAAACAAAAGATAAAACCTTTAAAGCTAAAAATATAACGCTTAAAATGTGAATCACTGTTGTTGGGGTGGCTAGTTATTCTCTGCTGTTTGCTTCTCAGTAGAACTGTACAATACGGGAGAGCGGTTTCAACCCTAAATCATGTGGATAAAGCAAGTTGCAGCCATTTGTGATTGACAGCCATTCATCCAGCACGTCTCCCCGCATGAGATCGATCACACATCCAGATACAGAAGCTACTTTGATCTTGATAAATAAACGGGATTTTGTCCTGATATATTGATGATACGATCTGCCAGATGTGAAAATGCGAGATTTTGTATGTTAATGCAAATAAACCCTTTGCCTGAACTTCACCGCCTTCCCGTTTCAGCGTCACATGACCAATGGAGCGTAAATGATTGGCTGGATGTTGAATGATTTGATACAGGGATCGATTGCTTCTCCTTGCTTCCCCGATGTTGACTCTGAATATTTTTACACTGAATTTTTTGAGACATTGAATTTTTTTACACCGAATCTTTTTAAAACATTGAAAAAAATGTCATAGGCAAAAAAACAGTGCTAGAAATTTGATGGCTTTTAAAATTCAAATTCTGATTTAGATGCAAAATAAAATTCTGTGATAAAAATTCGATGTAAAAAATTCAGTGCTTAGAATTAGAATTCAAAATCCAACGGCACAGATTTACTTCCATACACCCGCACAGCAGCACCGCTTATTTACTCTGTGTGCATATGTGTGTGTTACAGGTACAGATACGATCAGGACGAGTTTCCCACAATGCTCTATGGGGTGAAGTCACGTGCACAGTCCTACGACACTTGGGCCAAGAGAGTCACGGAGGCGCTATCAGGCGATATCAAGAACAAGAAAGATCTGATTGAGCTGAAAGTTCTTCTGGAGGACGCCGAGGACAGGAAATATCCCGAGAACAACCTCTTCCGTAATCTGAGAGACACCGTGAAGGAGGCTGAGACGTGCTCATCTGTGGCTCAGTTATTGCTCAGCCACAAACAGAAACACAAGTATGTAGGCATACATCAGTGACAGAGTAAACCACCTGAACTTAAAGTCAAAATATTTTAGTACATGTTGATAATATTTTCCATAGCGAGTGATTGATTGATTACATTGAAGTGCCCTTAAATTTGTCTCCAGTAGTGATGCAGATGGTTAAAGCTAAGCATACAATAAATACATTTGTTTGGTGTTTTAAGACGAGAACGTCCTGAGAGCGGCGCACAAAAGGCACGAAGCAAACTGACCGTAGACGAGTTGAAAGTGTTTGTGGAGCAGCTGTATCGCCTGCCCTGCATCATCAGCCAGTCTCATCAAGTTAAAGTAAGTCAAACCCGTCACTCCTACTGTGTCAGTAAAATGTTCAGAAAGTTAAAACCGTGGATGATGAGCCTCAGACGCACATTTGCTTCATGCTTTTGGTATGAACAGCAGCAGGTTCGTTGATTTGTTTCCAGTGAGCGCATACTTTACTGTACTGTACTTAAAATTCATGAATTCAGATCTAATGGATGGATGGACAGAGTACAGATGGATGTTTCGGTGTCTCACAGGGCTCTAGACTCATTCAACATAATGGTCGCACTGGTACAACTAACCTTTCTTAGTTTGCTCACTTCTTTATTTTAATCATAATGACCTTGCATGTTTATGATATATGCTGGTTTTGCATTGATGTAAAGATTAACAGTGACTTAAAGCTTCATAGAACATTTTCAGATCATTAAAATGTGTTTGAAATGTATATGTAAACATGCTCTAGATGGACGTGTTTGATCATACGCCTGTATCTCGCATGTTTGCAACCTCTTGCAAATGATTTTAACTTTTACGTGCAGTTCATCAATGTCACAGCAGCGGACCAATCAGAAGGCACAGACGGCACGGCAAGCGTCGCACGTTTTTGTTTGTGGTAGTAAACTGACAGGGTAATATCTGCGCCTCGAGACCCTGGCAGTTTGTGCTGTGATTTCTGGGTATTTTTTTGATTTAGACTTTGTTTGCGAAGGGTTGATTGCTACTTTCCTTTTTCTGTCCTGAAGCAGTGCTGCCCCGGCCACCTGGCAGAGTAATCCTTTCAATAAGAAATCATTTGTTCTGAGTATGTTTCGAACGTGCGTGGTTGAATATACCAAAAGCTGTGCAGATATGTGCATGTGCGAGACGGACACAGAAAGAAAGTATACCCGGGTGCCAACCATGTACCAAAACAACATGAACACTAATGCAACTGTGTATAATTTTATCTTTGGCTTAGTTTTGGTATAACGTTGCATAAGCAGCACAAAAGGTTATCACTAGTAGTGATAAAACGTCAAATAGTGCGCTGTAAAGTTGCTTTGGATAAAAACACCTGACATAAAATAATTAATATTGATGTCTTCTTTCTACTGTTATCACACAATAAAGCCGTTTTGTCAACGTGTGTTCTTTCTCCAATGCAGGAATTGCTGGAGAACGTAGAGGACTTTCATGAACGCGCTCAGGCGGCTCTCTCGGACGAGACTCCAGACTCCAGTAAGCTCCAGGCTCTTTTAGATTTGGGCTCAGGACTTGACGTGGAGCTGCCCGAGCTGCCGCGTCTCAAACAGGAGCTGCAGCAGGCGCGCTGGCTGGACGAGGTGCGTCTGACGCTCGTGGAGCCGCATCGAGTCACGCTGGAGCTCATGAAGAAGCTGATCGACTCGGGCGTGGGCCTGGCGCCGCATCACGCGGTGGAGAAGGCCATGGCTGAGCTGCAGGAGCTGCTGACTGTGTCGGAGCATTGGGAAGAGAAAGCTCGGACGTGCCTGCAGGCCAGGTGACTGCAGATTCCTCTGTGTATTCTTGTGTATGTCCATGAGCGAGTGATGTGTTCTCAGATGCTGTTAGTAAACGTGAAGCATGATTGTGCTCCTACACCAAAAGTTAAAAAAGTGATCGTTCATTAAAAAAATTAAATTCGTAGTTTGTTTCACTCGCATTCTTCCAGACTTTCTTCTTTTCATTCACATAGCTTTAATTCACTAGAATCAATCATTAAAAATATCTGACGGTTGACAAATGGATAGAGTAAATGGTTAACATCCTTCCCCAGGCCTCGGCACAGTTTAGTGACGCTGGAGAGTATTGTAATGGAAGCAAAGAATATCCCAGCATACCTGCCCAATGTGCTCGCCCTAAAAGACGCCCTGCACAAAGCAAAAGAATGGACGGCCAAAGTTGAAGCCATTCAGGTAAAGGTTTGACCTCAAAGTCTTTAGAAACCTAACCTGTCTTTAAAAGCCAGAAAATGCAAGTGCGTGCTGTGTATCTTTATTAAAAACAGAACGGCAGTAACTACGCCTACCTGGAGCAGTTAGAGGGTCTGCTAGCGAGGGGTCGCTCCATCCCGGTCAGATTAGAAGCCTTGCCACAGGTCGAGTCACAGGTGGCGTCTGCCAGAGCCTGGAGGGAAAGGACGGCTCGCACGTTCCTAAAGAAAAACTCCACGTACACCTTACTCCAGGTAACACGCAACTCCACCAAAGCTTACTATCTTTTAGTGACGTCATTAAAATGAAAAACTTATTTGACTGTTTTACTGGTCCTCATCCATCGATAATGAAACCCTTTCAGGTGCTCAGTCCACGTGTCGACATCGGCGTGTACGGCACCAGCAAGAGCAAACGCAAGCGTGTCAAAGAACTGCTGGAGAAAGACCGCGGCCTGGAGCTGGAATCTCTGAGCGACCTCGACGACGGCTCGGAGGAGACCCGTGACCCCGGTGCCGTCGTAGCCGCCTTCAAAGCCAGAGAACAGCAGGAAGTAGATGCCATCCATTCGCTCCGTGCCGCCAACCTGGCCAAAATGGCGATAGTGGAGCGCATAGAAGAGGTAAAATTCTGTCTGTGTCGTAAAACGGCCAGCGGATTCATGCTGCAGTGCGAGCTGTGTAAAGACTGGTTTCACGGCGCTTGCGTTCCCCTGCCCAAAGCCGGATCTCAGAAGAAAACGGTGGCGGGCTGGCAGAGCTCAAGCAAGGAGTCGAAGTTTCTTTGCCCGTTGTGTCAGCGTTCCAGGCGACCGAGACTGGAGACTATCCTGTCGCTGCTGGTGTCGCTGCAGAAGCTTCCCGTGAGGCTGCCGGAGGGCGAGGCGCTGCAGTGTCTTACGGAGAGAGCCATGGGCTGGCAGGACCGTGCTCGGCAGGCCCTCGCCACCGACGAACTCTCCTCGGCCCTGGCCAAGCTGTCGGTGCTCAGCCAGCGCATGGTGGAGCTCGCTGCTCGAGAAAAGACAGAGAAGATTATCAATGCAGAGCTGCAGAAGGCGGCAGCCAACCCTGATCTGCAGGTAAGTGCACCTGAAATAGTAATGATGTGTTGTACTGAGGGTAGAAGTGAGATCAGTTCATGCTGGGGATGGGAGGGGTCTTTGATCTTCTCAGCAGTCTTCAGCACTCTCTGCAGGCGCTTGCGCTTCATTACAGTTCTGGTGACGTACCACACAAAAGAGTTGTCCTAATAAATACAACCTCTACAACACTTGCTGTTTGATTGTCAGGGTCACATCCAGACATTTCAGCAGGCTGGTTTTAGCAGGGCAACGTCACCACGACCCTCCATAGACTACGACGATGAGGAGACCGATTCAGACGAGGACATTAGAGAGACCTACGGATATGATGTAAAGGATTCAGGTGCTTGATGAACTGTTTTTAGTCATTTTTAAAAGTAGTCCTCCTGTTCATTTCAATCAAGTCTAGCACTGCTATTTTTATTATTAAGGTTCTCAAAATCAACAATTTACCCGCCAGCATTTTTCATGATTTTCACAAAAGTTTAATGCCTCCCAGAAAATGCTCTTCTTTAAATATTAAAAAAAATTCAATATATTAAATTAAAGAACAGACCCTTTGCTTTCAAACAAAAAGACTGTTTCATCCTACCTTCATTAGTTCTCTTTTTATCACCTCTCAAATATGGGTAGGTTTCTTCAAAACACCTAATTTCGAGCAAAAGCTGAGATAATTCCATTTTTGTAAAGGACTTTTGATAGAGGTTCTGCGAAGATTAAGCGAAGATTAAGCGGGTTCTGCCGTTGATTGTTGGTCAGGCATCAGCTGGGCATCACGTTGAGGTACGACCAGTAGATCAGAGGTGTGCCGACTTTCACATCTACCAGAACTGGGTCTGTTTGTCTCATTGTCCTCGGGGTCAAGGACGAGACAGGGAGAGAAAAACAAAATCATATTAGCGTAGGGGCCGTTCACATTTAATGCAAGTGTCACACAGTGATGTGGTTTAATCAGCTTAGTTTCAGACAGACTAACTATTGCGGCATAATTATATTATCCACAGTTGACGATTTAGCAAATTGGGGGACCAATGCGAAGTTATATATGGTAACTAAGGGTCACCTTCCGATCTTTAAGAGAAAATGAAACCTTTTGACCCGTTTGACTAAGGCCTGTAACCCCACTGTCGTCGTTAATGCATGTTCAGTGGCAAATGGGTCTGTATGGCATACTATTCACAAGACACATGAAAGCGCCAAAATCGCATGCCGACCATACGTTAGAGATGCGCGGATGGGCTTTTATTTCATCCGCAACCGCATCACAAAACTCATCATCCGTCCGCCATCCATCCGCACCAACGTTTCTGACCAGTTTTCAAAACCGCACCCGCCCGCCATCCGCTGACTGGGCGATGCAAGGCGCTGCTGATGACAGCCGCTGCTGATGACAGCCGCGAGACTAGAAAGCCCTATAATATAAGCAGTGAACTCAGGCTATGTTTACATTAATGCGTTTATACTTTAAAATGCGTTACTTTTGCTACGTTTACGCCTTTCATCTACATCACCGTTTTCGACCCTCATAAACGGATTCGTTCGTCAACGCTGCAGACCCTGTTTTAGTTTAAGAAACCAGACGTTGCGCTGAGTGTATATGTAGATGGAGTCTTATGTAAACAAACAGATGGTGTTAACGTGACAGCGCATCATTTTCAAAGTAAAAATTATTTTATTGAGGTAAATGGAGGTTTGCAACGGAGGTTTTGACAAAAATAGTAAACATCTACCAACCAGCTATTATAAATGCTATATCGGATTGTTTTAACATGTATCATAATGTCTATTTTATATTTATGTTTGAGTATTGTTGGGTTTGAATATTGTTGTAATGTGTTTATGTTTTGTTTAATTTTAGTTAGCTTATTACGAAAGATAGACTGTAATTTTAAACGCCATATAGGGCGTTGTAAAGGCCAATATGAAGGGAGAATTGTAATGGGTCAGGCATTATTTTCGAGTTTAATTTAAGTTTTGTTTTCTACTTTAAAATGAATTTCGTTTCAGATAATTTGTCTCTTAATTTTAATCGATGTTTTGTTGATAAGTTTTGTGAATATAAATTAATAAAAACAATAAACTCAACGTCATTTATATTTAATGCTCGTTTAGCTAGCGAAGGACGTGCACGGACCTCGCACACATTTAAAAATTAATGCAATAAGCATTTCTGTAGGCTAAAGCTATACTTCACCTCTTATATATGTTTGATTGAAGTTTGCATTTGCTGAAATTTATTTTTGCTTCAAGTTCGTTAAGTACTGTTCACTTGAATGCTTTCTTTTTAAATCATAAAGACCAGTCTCCGATCGGCGCACATGACATGGGACAAAAATAAATAAATAGCCTAAATTAAACGCACAAATTACATAGTCTGCACTAGTGTCATCCTCCTGATTTACCACTTTGTAAAACTTATTCCAGGCAACCCTTTTCTGACCTTTTATTTCCTTTGTTTTTAATTCTCATTTTTTTTGAGTTTGCCACGTACCTCCTTCGCCGGCGTTGATAAGAGCTGTGTCAAAATGCGTCCTCATTTCTCTGCGCTGTTAATGATAGAACGAATGGATCCTTAACATGCCGAGGCTATCCCAAACAATTAAAACCTTTATTAAATAAAAGTGTATTTAGAAAACTTTTTCTTGTCACTGTTTTAGTATGTTATGTTTTGTGTTAATATTATTCGGTTTATGTTGCGTATATTTCTAAGGTTGATTATTTGATATACTGTTGTTGAATAGTTTAATCTACATCAATGTGTCATATTTTCTAAAATAAATTCATATTTTTCTGATTACATATTTATTTTAATAAGTCAGAAATGTCTCCGCTGTTTATTGCTGACAGGCGCGATGGGCGCTACTGGGGGCGCGTGCAACAGGTGACCCAAATTATGGGTCCTCTGAAGGCTAGACCGTCTCATTTCAGTTCTCTTCGCGAACTTCTGAGCCTGCCACCTTGATAGACATAATGCTCACCTTTAAGGTCGTATGCTTTGAAGAACAAAGCTAATAACAAGCAGTCGATCCGCCACCCGCCCGAATTTAATTAAAATATTATTTTTCGTCACGTCATCCGCCCGATCCGCGGTTTATCCGCGGAGTCCGCGGCTGTAACCGCCAACCGCGCATCTCTACCATACGTGCCAACCCGTTTGACTAAGGCCGGAAGCCCCACTGTCGTCGTTAATGCAGGCTCAGTGGCAAACGGGTCTGTATGGCATACTATTCGCAATAGAAAGAAAGCGCCAAAATCACAACCCAACCACACGTGCCAACCCGTTTGACTAAGGCCAAAAGCCCCACTGTCGTCGTTAATGCAGGTTCAGTGGCAAACTATTTAATGCAATTCATTTTGAAGTGTTTATGCAGATAAGGTTTTTATTTATTTATTTGGTTGGTCTGTGTTATGACCGCGAGTGCTTTGTTCCGTAAAAATAACTATTGCGAGTTAAGTACCTTTACTAGGCAAATTATGCGAATGCTTTGTTGAAGAGAAAAGTTTTAAGTCTAGATTTAAAATTATCGACTGTGTCTGATTCTTGGACATCGGTTGGTAAATCATTCCAGAGCTTAGGGGCTAAGTAGGAAAATGACCTTCCACTTTTAGACACATTTGATAGTCTAGGGATAATCAAGAGACCAGAATTTTGCGAGATATGACGGTGCTAGGCCATTTAAAGCTTTGTAGGTGATTAGTGATATTTTAAATTGTATGCGATATTTAACTGGTAGCCAGTGTAAAGATGCCAGAATTGGGCTTATGTGGTCGTACTTTTTAGATCGAGTAAGTACCCTTGCGGAACCGTTTTGAACTAGCTGAAGCTTGTTTACTTGATTTGCATGGCATCCTCCGAGTAGCGAGTTACAATAGTCTATTCTAGAGGTCATAAAAGCATGGATAAGCTTCTCTGCATCTGATACAAACAGCATATGGCGTATTTTCGAGATATTTCTAAGATGGAAGAATGCTGTGCGGCAGACGTTGGCGATATGACTATCGAAGGATAAGTTGCTGTCGAACATCACACCTAAGTTCCTAACCGTGGAAGATGACACCACAGTTCAGCCATCTATGTGCAACTTGTAATCTGACATATTATGTTTGTAGCGATTCGGTTCAATAATAAGTATCTCTGTCTTATTGGAGTTCAGCTTAAAAAAAGTTATGTGCCATCCAGTCACTAACATCGCTAAGGCAGTCTGTTAGCTTAGAAAACAAGTGTGTTTCGCTGGGATGTGAGGAGATGTAATGCTGGGTATCATCCGCATAGCAGTGAAAACTTTTATGTTATGTTTCCTGATAATGTCTCCTAGGGGTAACTTTATAACGAGATCAGGATAGGACCTAAAACTGATCCCTGCGGTACACCGTATTTAACCAGGGAGTGATATGACTCTTCCTCGTTTACATAAACAAAGTGATAGCGATGGGTTAGATACGACCTAAACCAGGCTAGCGCCTGACCACTGATACCAACATAGTTTTCTAGTCTTTATTTGTGATATAGTGAGTTATAACCAAATTCAAGCTGCCGCATAGAGCAGAAACTGTAAGGAATTGCAGGGGGTTCATTAGATAATAAAAAATTAATAATTCATCAATTAAAATGAATCAGATGATTGCAGTCCTCATGGGGTTCTCTGTAGGATTTTTTTGGTGCGTCATTGTTGGTAACATTGTTATATTTTAATTGGCAAAAACCTGTTAAAGCATTACAGGGTCTGACAGGATTATGAAAACAAATTTGATTATTTGTGATTTTAAGTAAAGGATGGATGCTGTGACAATTTCTTAAAAAATCAATTGTGCAAAAAATCAAACCGAGAGTCACATTGCGTCTGCTTATGTTTATCATCGCCTAAATAACAGAATCCATTTATGCAGATTACAAAAAATTCTACAATATAATATTGATTTGTCTCGCTCTCCTCTTACATTATTAAATTTTAAAATATGTAAACTATTCATCACGATTGATGCCTAGATTCCCGCTTTAACTTTTGAGTGTAAGAACTTACAGTGGCTGTTAAGTTTTAAAGACTTTTTAAAATAAATCTATTGTCTCTCTCAGGATTCAGGTGAAGTGAAGCCGTATTTATTTTGTGATGAGGAAATCCCTGTGAAATCAGAGGAGGTGGTCAGTCACATGTGGCCGACGACGCCGTCTTTCTGCGCAGAGCACGCATACTCATCGGCCTCCAAGTCCTGCCCACAGAGTAAAAACAGCACAAACACATTTATACTTTAAACCCTCACATTTACTGTCAAAGCACAACAACATCATCTTTTTTTCAAATCCTCCCTAGATCCCACTGTCCCACGCAAACAGCCCAGAAAAACACCCTTAGTGCCCAGGAGTCTGGAACCACCGGTGCTCGAACTGTCGCCAAGTGCCAAGGTTCAGCTGGAGGAGCTGATGATGGAGGGTGATCTGCTGGAGGTGTCTCTGGATGAGACGCAACACATCTGGAGGATTCTGCAGGCTACGCACCCTCCATCAGAAGACAAGTTCCTGCAGCTCATGGAGGTAAGAGTGGGTTTGTTGTTTATTAGATATTTCTTTCCTAATTTGTAGATTTCCAACCTCTCCGATCCTCTGCTGTTGCAGCCTGATGATGCTCCTCTAGACAAACCTGTCAAGCTAAAGGTGAAGGACATCGAAAAGAAGAGGAAGAGGAAGCTGGAAAGGGCAGAACAGCAACTTCTTCTGGCCGCTAGTGGCATGGATGGACGACCAAAATCTAAAGACATGAAACGGGTGCTGGACCTTAAGCCCAAGAAGAAGAAACTGAAGCTCAATCCGGACAAGTCTCGCGAGCTGAAGCAGCTGGCCAAGCGTCTGGTTAAGGAGGAGAAGGAACGGAAGAGGAAAGAGAAAGCTGCCGCCAAGGCCGAGTTCTCCAAGGATGGGCTCGAGAAGAAGGCAAGAAAAATCCTGGATATACCATCGAAATACGACTGGTCCGGCGCCGAGGACTCCAATGACGAGAACGCCGTTTGTGCCGCCAAGAACTGCCAGCGGCCGTGCAAGGATAAGGTCAGTGATGATTTTATGATCCTCTAGTCTTGACCTGAATTTTGATCGTCACATGTCAGCACATGTAAACTTACTGCATATCCTGTTTTTAATTGAATGTAGGCACAGACTGTGGATGTTAGACAGTAGGGGTGTGAGGTTTCACATGCATGTTCACGGTTCGGTTTGAATCACGGTTTTTATGGTCATTGTTTTTCTGAACTTAAGCGAAAACTTTCTGCTGCCAAATCAACAGAACTCTCTTTGATTTAGTGTCAAACATCTGAGCTTTCCCATCAGAAGTTCTTGAATTTAGGGCTGTTATTAATCTAGATTTTTTCCAGATCATTTGACCGATTCAAGTTTGAATCAGAGTGCACTAAAGGATAGTTAACCACATGGTATAAAATTATATAATTCACTTTTTAAAGTATCTATGCAGAAAGTAGACATTGTTTAGAAATATAATGGTAGCCTAAATCTAAAAACTAGACCTGAAACTTATGTTCAGGCATTTCTATAAGGTTTTGTTGTATTTGATTGTAGTTTAAGTACACAGTCATAATCTCACATCACATGTTAACCAAACAATTCAAATATATTATTTTCTAACTATTATAACATTCTCCTATGATTGGTTTAAAATTTAATTCGATTTTTCATTAATAATTTCATCAATAATTTGGATAATTTGTGCTATGATGGACTTCTTTATACCCTTCTTTAAAATGAATCTGTTCAAAAAAGTCATTTATTTGTAAATATTTACGGTATTGTTTGCTTGGACCATTGCATTTCATTCTGCATCATCTGCACTGCAGCGTAGACATGTTTCATATGCAGTTATAATTCAGCAGGTACAACTGACACGTGGGGTTTAGGTCATGGTTTCAGTCATCTTTATCAAAACATTCATTATAGATGCATTGATCCGAGGGAGTTAAACCACCACACCCCTATTTAACAGTGAAAAACTTGCATCTGTTGCTCACATGAAGCTATCAGACTGCTTTAGTCATTAAATGTTGTTGGTTATAGAGACTCATCTAACTGTTTGTTTGTGTCTGTGTGGTTCAGGTGGACTGGGTCCAGTGTGACGGCGGCTGTGATGAATGGTTTCATCAGGTGTGTGTCGGGGTGTCGTGCGAGATGGCAGAGAACGAAGACTATATCTGCTCGGCTTGCTCTCGTAAAGTTACCACAGAGACGGTAGTGATGTCATCGGCAGTGTGCAGCAGTCAGTCTGTCCCGACCCTTCCTCAAACCGACCCTCAGGAGAATAGTTAACACTCGGACCCTCACCCATCATATGACACTGATATAAACATCATCACGTATGAGTACAGATTCAGCTCACGATGTCTGTGGCACAGGGTGAGCGATGATGAACGAACCCAAATCCACGGCAGATCAGAGGAGTCGGCACGACATCGCGCAGCAAATGAACTCGAGTTCGATCTCTGCCGTCAGCAGGTGTGGGATTGGGATTAAATGCTTGGATTTAGGGTATCTATTTATGATGTAAATGGATTTTTATCAATTCATAATGGGAAGTTGGATGGTAGTTTTTCCACATTTAGTCAAATCATTGTTGTCATTTTTGCATTACAGTGTTGAGATATTAGGGAAATGATCATGAATAAACCATACTAGTCCTAAAATGAGCTTCATTTTCTTGATAAGATCTATTATTATCCCTGTACGTTCAGAACTGTTGAACCTCACCTGCGCCTGATGTTTGAGCTGCACATTTCAGATAGCACATAATGCAGTGAAGAGGTTAGGCTATGAAAACTTAAGAGGTTTTTAAAAACTGCAGCATCTGTTGACCTTCACTTTTCCCAAATCTCTATTTGTCTGCAAATGTTTTCACATTTGATTGTGTGTTTAATATTTGTTGAACTTTGTAGTTATCATCACGTTTTATCCTACAGAGTGTAAACTACTTTTATTAAACATGACCAGATGAACTACAGTTGCCATGAAAAGTTTTAATACCATTTTCTAGAATCAGTCAAATGCTGAAAGTTTTGGAGGAATTGTGAAAGTGAATGTGTCTCATGGAGTAAACTTAAACACACTAAATGAATAAAGGACAAAGCACTTTACTTCAAATACCTCCAATTATCCCTTTTAAGCAATCGCTGGCACTTGTAAGATTGGCGTTTGCCAGTGGCAGAGATGGTGAATCACGTGACCTGACAGTTGCAGCTCCCGCCAGCCAGTTGAAGATTAAACCCCTACAGAAGATCTGAACGCTTCACGACACACATGAAGAAATCACACTGACAGAAGTAGAGAAACACACAGAATAACTCGCACTTTGCATTGTGTTTATTGTTTATTCAACTGTGACAACCAAAATAAACTAGAAATCTCTCTTTTCTGTGTTGTGTAACATACCAACCCTGAATCACACTATCCAACCACACACACACATATATACATACATACATATACATGTGCATATGAATTCAGTCTTATGCATGAATTATTAAACTCTTAAAGCTGTCATTCTTTTTCATCAAAATGTAAACTTTTTTCAAATGTACCAGTCAACATTTGAAGTGGATCAACACCTTTCATAAAAGTTGTCTTAAAACCAATACCCAAGACCTGTTCTTGTCTTAGGACAACTTTGGCTAACTTTTTTGATTCACTTCAAATGTTGACTAGTGTAAATAGTTTTTAAGAAAAAATACTTTCAAAATATATTTAGATTTTTTAAAGATGGTAGTTTTAGGGGGGCTAACATGGGGGATCAAGCCCCCCTAAAAAGGGTCTAGAACCTTCCATGTCATATGATAATCAATATGAAAAAATTATTTCTCAACCTTTGCACTTTTCTTGAATAGTTTATATTCTGTCTGATGTGCTTGCTGTTATTTTCTGTGTTTGCTTTGTTGATGGGTTATAATAGATTTCATTCTTATTAAGTCGAACTTTAAATGGCACTCTTCTTCATATCTTTGGAAAACACCCACCAGGACTGTGCACCTAATGTCAGGAATAGGTTGAGCAGATATCTTGTTTTATAGGAAATGCAGTAAGCATTTATTGGATTTCTTAAAGGTTGGATTTGAGTTTATTCTGTAGGACAAAGTTAAAACAGAAGGTGGCAGTAATGCAACAAATTGGATGCAAGTTGCCGTAAATCCAGAGTCGAACCAAAGCAGTCGAACTTTTATTTTGAAATATCATGATTGATAACGCACTTATAACTCGAGATTGTTCATTACTTTAATTACGAACACGCATCCATAACTTTAATGTTTAATTAACAGCAATACTTTCTTAACAGTTGAAAATAACGCGATTACTTGGTGCTGCTATGTTTCATTGGTCGGTATAGGTAAGTTTTCGGTATCGGTTTTCAGTAATGTGTAACAAATTTGCACTCGATGCTTGTAGCTACACATGAGAAAAGTTGTGATGCTCTTGTATGACGTCAGCAGCAGCCGGCACGTCAGTACTGAATTTACCAGCAGCAGGACAAGAAGTTAAAAGTCTGTGGTTCAGCGATTCAGTCATTTTTAATTCAGTTTTTTAGGTTCCACTTTATCTATCATGGCAACAAATGACTTGCTGGTCGAGAGAGACAAAATCCAAAAAGAGATTTTTGCTATCGAGATTTCTCTGCGGGCAGATGGAGGAAACATCACAGACCTGCTGTCACTCGATGCCAGTAGCGGTAAGTCACAGAGACTTCAAAGATCTCAAGTCTCACGCATTTCAGTCAATTCACACGCCAAACCTTTTTTTTCTCACGCTGAGAAGTGACTGAGAACTTTTCCTGCTACATACAGGCATATGAAGGGAAGTTCTCTGCCGAGTTCATAACTGTTTTTAGGTCTGCTCAACATTATACAGCGACACAAGAACTGGCAAGCAGATGACATCAGAGTACCGCGAGAACGGCTCGAAGAATCTTACGGAAGTTTGATTTTAAATCGCTCTCGCGGTACTGTGATGTCAGCCACCTGTCTGTTATCGCGACGCCGCATGAAGTCGCAGCTCTGAGTTAAATGCCACCTGCAGATAATCAGAAAGAAATGAAAATTAGTTGTTTTTGAATAAATTACGTAATCTCGCTGCAAGCACGAGGGGAATTGGTAAAAGGAATATCCGATGGATGCGGTAAATAAAACCTTTGAACCCCATTATAGGCATTTTGATTGTACTTTTCCTAATCACTCGCCTTTGATCAATGAGATCTGATGTTGGGAAAATATAGCCCCCATTTTTAATAAAGCTGAAATGAGTAGGGGAGACCGGGGCTGGATGTCACACTGCTTATTCCAGACATACTACATGGCGCTGTGGTACAATTTTGATATCAATTTGTTAGCCTTTGATAGCTTACTCATTTGCACTAGAAATTTTGCTGAGCAGACACAAAACATTGAGGTTAGGAGACATTTTTTTTTTATTTTTATGGGTCAGAGTAAATTTTCATGTTGGTGTTGTTTTTGTGTTGAGATCTTGTAGGATATTAGTCATTCAAAAACAAAACACTCATTAAAAAGCCAAAAGTAGTAGCTTTATTTTGAGTCATCTTTTAGCGATCAAGTTAAAACCGTGTGGCAGCTAGCTTATCATGTCTGACAAGAAGTCAGTTGGGGTTGGTTGGCACATAAGAATATTGGACATGTAGACCTTTTAAGACTGTTTGTCTGATTGTTTGTTTGTTTTTGTTGGCTGTTAAAATAAAATAAAGCAAGCATTAAATAAAGAGGTTTTTAACACAAAAAAATTCATTTTATTTCTCAACACAGTAGACAATTCAAGTAATTGATCACCCACTTTAACCCTATTGTTAAAACATAATTGGCATTGATGATCTATCATAGGGGTGGTATTCATATTAAAATTTATTTGCAGTTTCTAGCTTAAAAAACGAAAAAGATACACATTATCTTTTCAGATCCCAATTTATCACTGAAATGTTTTTGATGGTTAATTACTTCCTGTTACAATACATTCTAAAAGTAAAAAGTATACACATTTAAAGCCAAGACCCCAAAGTTTCATTTCATGTAGGAATTACTGCTGAAAGATTTTTTGAAGATGAGCAATTCATGCATGAGTAAAAATTGTGACAACAAACCCCGGTCTCCCCTAACCTTTTATATCTCACACAAAGAAAGCTTGAGAGTAATATCTGCAATAATGTATTATGTGTACAGTTTGCCCAGGTGAAGAAGTACACTTCCATAAAGTACTTAAAGTGCTCTATTTTCACATACTAGTTTTGTACTTTATATACAAAACATTCTTCCTTTGGACTTGTTAAGATGACAAGTGTACTTATCTGTGTCATATTGAGACACTATGGGGCGCTTTCCCGGACAGGGATTAGACTAGTCCTAGACTAAAACATTTTTAAGAGGTGTCCAAACTGAAAACAACTTGAACTGACATATCTTAAAATACATCAGTGGCCTTTGGTTTGCCTCAAAATGCACACAGGTAATGTTTTTAGTAAGGCATGTTTGTTAAAACGGAATATATTTCCTAATTAAACTAAAACCTAGTCCTGGATTAAGCTAATTCCTGTCCGGGAAACCGCCCCCAAGAATATGAACTAAAATGCGCAAAACATGTATTTAAAAAATGTATTAAGGTACCAATTTAAAAGGTTATTACAAGTGGTAACAACTATTTTTCAAATACAGAGATAGTATGATAAAAGCACATTTAGTTCATATTCGTACACTTAGATTTTCTTAAGATTAAGAAGTACTAAAGAAAATTTATTTGTATATTAAGTACAAAATGAGTGCAGAAAAATAAATCTCTTCAAGTTCATCATGAGAGTTTGTTACTTATGAACTGCGTGTACATTGAGCGCCATATGGGGCCAGATTTCAATTAATTTTTATACATTTGTATTTTTTTAAACAAAATTCAACTTACTGTCTATATATGTGCCAAGATATTTAAAATGATCAACAATCTCAACCGGGTGACCCTCTATCAATACCGGCACAATTACAACATCTTGCCCAGCACTACTTATAACTAATTCCTTGGTTTTCTTTATATTTAATACTAGTGCACTATTATTACACCAGCCCAAGAGTTCCTCAACATATTTCAAATATTCAGCTGACTAATTTATTTCACCTTTTTTTAAAAAGTCCTACCAAAGCCATGTCATCTGCATACTTAAAAAGTTTAAAATTGGAGTTGTTAATCATAAAATTATTAATATACAATGAAAATAAGACTGGTGATATGACACTTCCTTGAGGGGCCCCCGTATTAACATTACATTCATCTGACATCCGTCCATTATACTGTACCCTCTGAGTCCGGGACAACAAAAGGTCCTTAATCCACAAAATCAGATAACACCAATGGATATTAACCGTTCTAACAAAATATCAATCCTCATTGTATTAAATGCTGATGTAAAATCTAAAAATAGAATTCTTGCATAAGCATTTGAATTTTGTAAATGAAAAGTTAAAAAAATTCATCATAGTTAAAACAGCATCATCAGTGCCCCTATTTCGTGTATATGCAAACTGCAGGGGATCAATACTTGAAGCAACAGATGACATTAGATATTTAACAAGAATTCTTTCCATAGTTTTACATAACACAGATGTTAACGCTATAGGGCGAAGATCATTCACAGTATGAACTAAAGGCCCATTTGGTACTGGAATTATCAAACTTTCTTTCCATGAGGGAGGTACAATTCCAGCTTGCAACAAAGACTTGTCAAAACACATTTCAGTTGGTGACCGCAGCTCTTTAAGACTTTAACACTAATACCCCCTAGCTTTACCAGGCTTTATCTTAGAAATGGAAGCAACCACATCCAACTCCGTCAAATTAATAGGGGCACAATATGGGATGGTCAAACAAATACTATTAGGGGCTGGACACACCAAAACTTTTAAACGCGTCTGAAAACGCCTTGAGGACGCCGAATGCCAGCTGTTTTTCAGCTGAGTGCCAGCTTTCTTCAGCTGAGCGCTTTGGTAGCTGTGATACTTCAGCTGCGAGCCGGTTGGTTGCTGTGGTAATGTCCCGCCCCTCCTCCACTGTGATTGGGCGACCGTGTGAGAACTGACATTGACGAGCGGAGCTTTTCTTCCAAAGTTGAATCTCTTCCAACTCTCGACGCTCAGCGTTAAAATCGCCGAGCGCCGGTTTTCAGCGCGGAAAAAACCCGCTAGATGCTGGCTTATTTGAAAAACGCTGAGCTTCCATTGGAAACAATTGAAAACATGCGCCGGCCACGGGCGTAAAAGCGTTGGTGTGCACGCCCCCTTACAGTTCAGACTACTAGCCTCAGTGTCAATTTGTTAAAAAGTTGTTAAAACCATTGATAGACATAGTAATTGGTAGATCACTACACTTTTTAACATTCCTACCCAACCTAATATTCAGACCATCCCACGCTTGCCGAACATTACCTGTAGTAAAATTCCCCCAATTTTATTCCTATATTGTAATTTAGCTTCCCTCAATTGACCCTTTACAACTCTTTTACACTCTCTAAAAGTAATAATCACCACTACAAAAAGCTCTCTTTTTATCATTCAGACACCTTTTTAAGTCTTTAGAAACCCACGTCTTATTAGGGAAAGTTCTGATTGTTTTAGTCCCAATTACATTTTCCTGAATACAAAACTGTATATAAGCTGAGATTGTGTCTGTTATTTCATTAATATCATTTCCAGTATCAAAAAACAAATGTGTCATCAAAACAGTCTAGGAGCTGCTGAATAGAATTATTCGTCCATTCCTGAATGTCCTTAGTGACCACTGCTTGCTGCTTAAGTGTGCTTCTATATTTCGGCAGCAGATGTATAACTTTATGGTCGGATTGACCCAAAGGCGGCAGACACAAGGTTTTATATGCATCATTAACATTTCCATAGCAACAGTCCAGGGTGCGAGTGGATCGAGTTGGGCAAGTAACATATTGCTGCAAAGTAGGCAGATAATCAGACAAACTACACATATTAAAATCTCCTAAAATAAAACCGGCTGTTCGGTAGACCGAGACAGAGCGCAATTATAGCTCTCTGCTAATCTTTCAATAGCAATTTCCAATATTAGAACCAGGAACATAAGTCAGGATAATAGTTATTTGACCTAATTCTCTCGGCAAATAAAAAGGTCTAAATGACACGTTTAAAATGTCATAGTCCGGGGTACAAATCTTCTCCCGAATGCAAAAGTCCTTTGCCCATTTATTGTCAACAAAGATGCATAAACCACCTCCGATCGACTTGCGTGACTTTTCCTCATCTCTGTCGGTCTAATGGTAGTATACCCATTTAACATAGGATCCGTATGGTTTTTTAGCAAAGTTTCTTTTAGACAAAGAAGATTACTCATTCTAAGATCACAGTCAAATGCCACTTTTGCAGCCAGTTCATTCAGCTTGTTGTTAATTGAGCGGACATTACTCAATGTGATTATCGGCAGTGGAGGTTTGTTTCCTTGGCGTTTAACCCGTTGTTTCACACCTCCTCTAGATCCTCTTTTCTTAGACTTATTCTTAACTGATCCATGGGAACGAGGATCTCGACTTATATCACGGATAGCCTCCCGAAGTTGTTTATCCTCAACAATGCCGCGATACCACATAGACATCAGATCCTCCCTCGTATAAATGAGCCTCTTGCTTCCCGTCAGCTGCACGCAGTTTATCAGGCTGACTGCTAGGCACAGAACCAATGCTAGCTTAAGAATCCCCATTTCAAACCATCAGTAAGCCATCAGAAGGCATCAAGCAGTTCAATAAACATTAACAGTTTTTAAAGACAAACTTAAAACTTTAGGAATAATACAAAGAAATAAACACACAATACAAACGAGTGGTGGTGCGGTACAGGGTCAGCAGCAGAGCCGCGCCCCCGGAAGTCGGGACTAATTACCCGTCTCATTTCAGTTTGTTTTGGGCCCTTTAGAGGCGGCCACCTTTAAATATTGAGCCTTGCCTTTAAAGGAATTGGGATGCACCCATTGTTTGTATTTATTAGGGGTGGAACAATACACGTATTCGTTTCGAACCGAATCGGTACGGGGGTCACGGTATGAAAATAAAACTTGCGTGCAAAATAATTAATGTAATGCGGAACTACTGATAGATACGCGGGTTCTTTATGGACAGCTAATCTGTTGCCCCGCTTTAGCTCTGAAGCTCTGATTGGCGCCGATGCAGCCGAGCTCCGCCTATGTATGCGCTCTATCAGAGACCGTCTACATTCTCTGGCACTCTGCATTTTTTTGTCACGTCGACGCCGGTCCAGTCAGTGAATGAGCAGCCGACAGCGAGTATGGCAAGTGGTGTTCCACAAGAATTAGACGTTCCGCCAGCCTCTTTAAGATCGCAAGTTTGGCAAAACATCAGTTTTCCAGTCAGTTACAATAGTACAGGCGAGAGATTGGTGGAAAAGACGAGGACTGTGCGTCGGCGTTGTTCAGCAGTTGTTAGGTATGTGAGTGGAAATACATCTAATCAGGGCTCTCAAGTCTCACGCATTCACCTTGACAAACACGCATTTCAGTCAGTTCAAATGCCACACTTTGTATTTCTCACGCTGAGAAGTAGGAGATAAATGGTCCTGCTATATACAACAGGCATACGCAGGGCAGTTCTGTCGAGTTCAGCTGCTTTCAGTTTTTTAAGCGTGCTCAACTTTACGCAGCGCCATCAGCGTCAGAGTACCGCGAGAAATCTTGCGGAGGAGGCTGATTTCAAATCGCTCTCGCGTTACTCTGACGTCATCCACTTATCGTTTCTTGCAGCCCCTCGTGAAGTCGTACACACCTATTAATTCATCCTACAAGCCTATTTTTTGGTTCTTTAGTACATTAATATGAAATAAGGCCAAAATGTAATTTTAAAATGTATTTAGGTTACACTTGTAATACATTTGAACCTATATTTGTATGAAAGATGAGTACAAGATTACTTAAAGAGGTATACATTTTTGAAATACGAGATAGTATGTTAAATGCATTTCAGTTCATATTCATGACATCTCAAAATAACACTGATAAGGACACCTATGTTTTTAAGATTAGCTTAAGTACTAAAAAAAATCCCTTTTTCATTTTTGTTTTGCTTTTCCCTCCATTGTACCGAAAGTGAATCGAACCGTGGCACCTGAACCGAGGTACGAACCGAACCGGGACTTCTGTGTACCGTTCCACCCCTAGTATTTATACTGTAACATTAATAATTTTTTTCATGACAGATGATGAATCTGTTGACAGTGGACCTGCAGTTGATGAAGCGGTAAGAAACTAGAAACATCACCCAATAGATGTTACCTTTTTTATTGTTTCTAACTTCTAATTGTTTCTAACTTTAAGGTGCATGATGATCTAGAGACAGAACGCCAACGCATTCAGAGAGAGATCGAGGAATTAGAGAATACACTTGGTGTTAATGCAGAACTGGTTGACATTGAGGAAGGTTAGTAAATTGTGGTTAATGATTTTGTTTTGTTTTTTGAATCGCCGATGCAGACAAATAGAATGCAATGTAGCCTATATAAAGTTCAAGTGTTTTAAAGAAATTAGCATTTATTATGCACAATATTTAAAAATTTTATTTAATTTAGTCAATTAATTATTGGGCTCTCCTGATTTTGCCAAGTGGTTGATGTCCCCAGGGCAACACTATGTTGACCCCGGGACAACATTTCAATCAACCAATCAGATTGCAGAAATAAGTTTAAGCTTACAACAACGATTAGCTGTTTCTAGACCATTGTTTTTCACTTATCATGTTCCTCTGATTTTAGGGTTAGGGTTAGGGTTTGGATTTGGGGTAGGTTTAGGTTTTATTTTGAAAAATGTTGTCCTTGGGTCAACACAATATGTTGCCCTGAGGACATCAACCACTTGGCAAAATCAGTTCGAGCTTAATTATTGAGTATTTAGCAATACAGAGTCCAAGTCAGATACTTTAATATTTCTGTTGGTGCACACTTCAAGTACATTTAAAGTACACATTATGATATCAATAAGGAAAATTATTTTTGTTGTTTTCCTGCTTAAAATTGTGAACTTTATATTTGTTATATTTAATTATATATTTAAACATTCTAAGGCAACATTGGACCACAAAGACAGATTGAAACATTGTTTCTGAAATATCATGGATAATTTGTCTCATTTCTTCTTGTTAAGCAGAAAGTGAACACGACAGTGATTTTGTAAGTTACACCTTAATGTCATTGATCTGTATTTGAGCATATGTATGCGTTTCACATTTAAAACCATAACATTAATATATTGTTTGTCCTTCTCAGAGCAATGAGGACAGAGTTGAATTGGATCTTCCTCAAAATTTAGAGACTTGCCTACAAATCAATTTGGTCTATCAGGAGGTGCTTAAAGAAAAACTATCTGAGCTGGAGACGCTTCTGAGTGACAACCAGCAGCAGCAGGTGAAGAACAAACACATCTAGACTGTGGTTTATTTGAACTGAGACGTAATGAAATAGTAATAATAAGTCCTTGAAGATCACATCTCAGTGCTCGGGCCGTTAATGAAATGAAGTTTATCTCCACAGAAAGAGATTGAAGGTCAGTTGTCTGGTCCCACCACCTGTAGCTCTTCTTCACCCGGAGGAATCCCTATTCAGAAACTATTTCTTGGATATTTCATGAAGCCTTATTTCAAAGACAAACTCACTGCTCTGGTATGTAAAAATAAGACTAGAAATCAAATGTGATAAACATGAAATGGGTCTGCTAGGAGAAGAACTCAGTGAAGAAAAGTGACATCTAAGAATGAATTACTGGTTATTTATCCGTTTGCTTCAAGGGCCCTCCAGCAAATGATGAAACCAAAGAGAGGATGAGTCATGGCACCAGACCCATCTGTGAGCTGAAAATAAAGAGATGTATGTTTTGAGATAACATGTGTACTTCACATTGCTTTCATTAACTTATTATTTTTGATGTAAATAGAGTTCGTCTTTGTGGTTTTGTCTTTCAGGGGAGGTTTGGCATAAGGCTTTGCTGACCAATGCCGTGGCCACAGACACTATGAAACGAATGCTAAAGCCCAAACTTTCCAAGTTAGTTCTGGTGGAAGAAAACAAACAAATAAAAAAGTCTAAATATATGGGAATTTAAATAAATTAGGTGGTTTCCTCTTAAAGAGAGAGTTCGGCCAAATATGATATTAAGCTCAAAATAATGCATTCAGATGAGAGTGTACGCAGTTAAAGGCAGGGTAGGCAGGAATTATCTAAAAAACTTTTTTACAAATTTGTTTAAACTGTCTTTATATACCAATACATAATTAAAATGTAAGTACTCTGAAAAAGAGAGTATAAAACTCGAGTGTTTGTAGACCTTTCACGACTGTTTTAAACACAGCTAATTATTTCCATTCGGGACGAAACAAATGATTAGCTTGCGCGAATTTCACTCTCTCTCGCGACCATGGCACCACCGGTTGCTATGGGATCTGTCCAGACATGCACACACCCGATTGATTTGAACGTGCACGAGGCACTCTAGGAAGAGCAAAATGGCAGAGAAAGTGCTTTCAGAACTCACAGAAAGTGCATATCCAGTCAGCGAAGGCAAAAAATGAATAAACAAAGCAATCAAATGAGAGTAATTATCACGTGCCTTTTCCTCGAGTCGATGATGCGGTAGCGGTATTGTCTGCGGAGTGTAGTCCTCATCAGAGTCAACAATGCTTTCATCACGGAAACTCTTCCATGCAAAACACTGGCTTAATAGTGAGTACTAGAAGGCATCCTATCTGTTTATATTCCTACTGATAAAGTTAGGTGTATTATTACATGTGATTGTGACATGATGTTACTACATGCGCCGCGCTCCTTCCTTTCCGCTCGTCTGAGGTAAATCCGTCTCCCAGCAAAGCTGTTGGTGTCGCGTTCATGTGTTTTGGGGGCGTGGCTTTAAGAGAAACCCAGAAGGGAGGGGGTGGAGTGAATGTAAATAATTAGCTGTGCTTAAAACAGTCGTGAGAGGTCCACAGACCCTCGATTTTTATACTCTCTTTTTCAGAGTATTTACATTTTACTTATGTATTGATATATAAAGACAGTTTAAACAAATTTGTAAAAGTTTTTTTTAGATAATTCCTGCGTATCATGCCTTTAATGGAGGGTTCTGTGCTGCTACTCTGTGCTTCTGCATTTGTCATACAGTACGTCACTAAGAAAAGTGCGTAGGGGTGCGTGGGGCACAAACGAACGTGAGGTTAATTGTTACACAGACCGTTTAACATTGTTGCACATGGTTGAGCGAGTGGTTTTTCCAGTATTGTTTTAACACTGACGAAAAACGGTCTCCCGCAAATTTATGGAAAGGTATAATGTTTTTCCAGAGAGTTATTGATCTCTAGAGTGTTTTGGTGGCATGTAAGTAAATTATTTCATCAAATGTTTGTTTCAGCTTTTGAGTTGGGTGTGTAAGATACCAAATCCAATGTTATGTCATCTTAATCAGTGTCTTGTTGACTAAAACACAGCATCATTTTGAAAGATGTCTGCAACTCTTAGCAACTTTTTCTGTTAGGCTTGTTAATATTTTGAGCCAGCGGGATTAATTGTAACGCTGTGTTACAACTAACTAACCCCTCAGCAATAACGATATGAAAACCGCTAACGTTAGCACAATTCTTGCCGATGTTTTTAATAGGCTACATATTAATAATTGTGCTGTCTGCCAACAAAATAAATGTGCCCGTATTATCAAAAATTCAAAATCTGTTTTTGTTAATATCTTTAAAGCCCCACTGTGTAGGATCTACTCCCATCTAGGGGTAACATTCTATATGACAACCAACTGAATATTACTTTCTAGCCCCCCCCCCATTCGGAACGCGTTTTAACTAGTACCGTGGCCCTGTCATGCCAAGGTTAACATGGCTTCCAGTAGCTACAAAGCAAAAGCAATGAAAAAAAAGAACAATTTGCAATCGTGTGATCCGTCAAAGCACACAGATTTATGTTAAACATGTAAAAAGTCTGATTGTCATGATATGTCCGCTTAAAATCACATACAACAAGCAACCATATACGTAGCTTAGACACTCCTTTTTCATCCACGCGAGGAAAAATATTCCAGGGGCTGTTACACTTGGTATTAAGATGTGTTTTCATCGATCGGATCACAAGTGGACGAGAGAGACACATCATGTTTACACTTGGTGTATAAATCCGTCTCTTTTTGTCCATTTTTTTGTCCAATGCTTATGTTTTAAGTAAGCGTTAAATGTCCGTGTATATGTAACAGCTTTAATCTCTGATATTGGTGAAATAAGATCGCTCAACTTTCACACGCTTGTAAAATGAAACGAAAGACGCGCAGATAAGACGCTTTTATCAATGAAAGGCTAAAAATAGAGCTGTACACCGTGTGTTTGTGTTAGAGGTCAGAAAAGATGAAAAACATTTATCTCAGTACCTCAGATTACATAAATGGGCAGAGAGACGGCGTGTTGCTGTTCGAGCACACAAAACCACATGCGTGTTTACACTAACTGCATAACCATGTTATAGTTAGCCAAAGAACTATAAAACTTCAAGTTTACAACATAGACTGTATATAGATGTAAATGAATATGCTGAATTACCTGTGGTGAAGATAGAAAGTATGCAACTTCTGTGTCCATTGAGCCCCATCTTGGAAAACTAACTCCAATATTGACTTTGGTCTTGATGTTTTTTCTGTCGCGTTGTCGTTTAAAATCCCCGTTTCGCTTCCTTGGCGACTTTTTTTAATGTCCTCGAGAATATGTCTTCAACAGGCTTTCAAATCAAAGCATTAGATCGCAGGTTTATCACGGCGGGCGGCTGTTGTAAAATCCGAAGGATTCAGTCTACGCAGGTCGCATATCCGGGCTGCATACGTCATCAAGCCTGGTTTATTTAAATTAACTGAGCATTACATTCGCAAGTCATAAGCATATTACGTCAATTTACAATTAACTAGAATAATTGTCAGCTTTATAATTGTTAATATTTTGAAATAAGACTGTCTTGATGATGTATACCGCCTACACATGCAACCTTGGGAGGCTTCAGCTAGCAGCCAGCGTGAGTGTAGTCTGAAAGCGCGAAAGGCGGAGCTTGAATTTCAGGAATGTCCCTCGTCGGCGAATGTATTTCAAAGATGGAGGCACAACATGGATTCAGCCAGAGAGCGACTCGACCGTATGTATTTTAAATAGCAGATTCTACACTTACGAGAATACTTTGATTCGTTGGGTGGAAGTAATTACACATGAATGAGCACATACTTTTGAAAGAAAACATGGGTTTTTGCTAAGAATTAACTTAAAAAGGTACACAGTGGAGCTTTAATATTGATTGAATAATTCAAAGTCAACGATTAAAATCATAATGAAATTAATGGCTAAAATCAGATTTTGATTTTCATGATCTTAGAATTTGATTTTGAGACTTCTGTTAAGACTGGGTGACATAATTTTTTTTTGTCATCATTGTGCTGCTTTTTCTCACATATTTAGACATTTGTATCCATTTATAATTGAATTAAGGTTGAGGAATGAATAGTGTAAATACCTGTCTGTTATATATATATAAATATATATATAAACAATATCCACTTCAAGTATATAGATAAATAGTAGTGAAATATTTGCCTGCAAACTTAAATTTTAGCAAGCGTTACAATTAACCCCACCTATGGGGTAAAGTTTGCACTTGTCATGTTTGGTGGAATTGTTCAAGAATGGTAAGTTCTAGAAACAAACTTCAAATGTTCATTTGTCGCAGAGATGTGTGTTGCTTGTGTAAAAATATAATAAATTAAAAAAAAAATTTAATGATTGAGCCCAAACCAAAAAGTGTTAAGTTGTGCCCTGCTCTCCCCTACACTACGCTGATAACATCATCTGGTGGAACGAACCAGGCTCAAACAAGCAAGTTTGTGTGCGCATTCTCTGGGGGAAGGCCGTATGAGTCGCACTTTGATTGATGTCTTTTGGACCAGTAGTTTTTGAGAAAAGTGAGGAAAAGTACCTCCTCCGCCTATGTACGGAAGCTGATTAATCACAAGGTGTTTCGTAAAGAACGCAAACTTGATTTCAGTAGCGAAAATGGACATTAAAGATAAGTTAAATATAATCATTGCATACAGGATGGTGCTGAGAGACGTGCTGTCCGAGTGGCTCGGTCATAGGACGCAACCGACTTTAAACTTACAACAAAAGGTAACATATTTAACAATTTGTGATAAAATATTACAGGGGCGTACCCTGCAGACTTACTGAATAATCACCGTGGACGAAAGACAGGGAAATGAGGATGACAGATAAAAATTTTATGTGTGACCTCTAATTATTTATTGAGTTCCTTGGTTACAGGTCGTCTGTACTGAACATCGCTGTGTACGGAACACAGTAGTCTACGTTACAAACATCATGATAAAGATTTGTAAAACGTTTGAATTCATACTATGCCAGTTCCCTTCGCAAGACAAGCAAACAACTTTTAAAATATTCGTTCTCTAAATAGTTTGGGCTATGGTGGATGCATACAAGTGGTATGAACCCAAAATAAAGTAATTCTGCTGTGATTTGCTTGCTTAAATGGTTAAAAAGTATGCAGAAACAGCAACATCATGATCCAGATTAAAAAGATAAAAAGTATGAAAAATGACAAGTGTC
This sequence comes from Misgurnus anguillicaudatus, assembly GCF_027580225.2. Lineage (NCBI taxonomy): Eukaryota > Metazoa > Chordata > Actinopteri > Cypriniformes > Cobitidae > Misgurnus > Misgurnus anguillicaudatus. The sequence goes on from NC_073337.2 coordinate 32,239,351, forward strand.
CACAAAATGACAAGTTTTCAACTTTATATAATGCTTGTTTTCTCAATTAAGTAAAAAAAGTTGACTTTTTTAAATTCTTGCATATGATAAACAATCCTCACTGTTTGTTTGCCACCTAAACATAAGCTTACATCTCCTTGCAGTTAAGATTGAACCACTTATTGCTTTTTCTTCACTAGGTGCAGTTTTAGGATGTTACCATGTTGCTGAAGGTGAAATACCACAGTATCAAGAAGTACATCAAATTGCAATCAGGCTCCACCTATTCAGAATTCATCAGGGAAGGTAAATAACCATCTTTTAAAGGCCAAACAAAATATGTAGCCAGCGACAAATCACAGCACAAGATTGTCTGTGTATTTAAAATACTTTTGGCTGTATTTAACAGTTTATTAAAATGTTGTGTCATAATATTTTATTTTAATTGCAGAGCTTTACTTTTAATGACTTTTAATGATTTACTTCTTTTAATGTGAAATGATCAACATTAGTTAGCACATGGCAGTATACTTTTGCTGCAGATTCTTTCAAGTGACCGTGACCTTACAGAACTGGGTATTCCCATAGACAGAAATAGATCCAGCAAAGAAGACACTACCAGTTCTGCAACAAAGGCTTCCGTGTCAGAGGCAGCAAAGGAGGTAATTAAGAGATGAAAACAACTTATAATTGATGGTAAATCAAAATAATAAGTGTCACACTAAATTTAAATGATCACTAATTTAAGCATTTGGTTCCAAACTCACTTTTTTATAAAATAAAATGTTATTAATTTGCCCCTTTCTAGAATTTAACCTTTCTCAACACTGCTGTTTTTTTGACATTCATCTGAACTTTCACCCTTAGTCTATACAGACATGTTGTGGTATGTTTTTTTCCTAATGATTTTATCTTATAGAAAGAATTGAACACTAAAACTTATTTTTCCTTTTCCTGTTATGTGAATAGATGGTAGAAAATGCCTGGAGGAGAGGATATTCTTGAAGAGTACAAGTCAGAAAATTCACTAATGCACCGCACTCGGAGAAGGCTTGTCAACATATTGGCGAGTGATATTACTGAGAGACATGGGTAAGTTTTAAAAAGGTTTTTAGTACAAAGGAATGTAAAAAAGGCTGTAATCTTGTAATGGTATAACTAATGTTTCTTGTACTATATAAAGAAAAATTATTAAAGATTGACTTTCTTCACTCTATAGTAGGATTCCTTCCCGTCAGCAGATGGAGAAGTATGCCCTGGGAATTATTACTCTGTTTCCCTCACTGAAGGATCCTTTTTCTCCAAAGGGCTATGTAAGTTTTACAACCTTATTAAGAAAACACAGCATCAGATTTAAAGAAAAGGGCTTTGGCATTGTAGTTTTCATTATAAAATAACTACAGTTGCTTATAAAAGTGAAAAGATTTCAAAATTCAACAATACTATTGATGGTAGTGCCCTTATTTTTAAAATTACTTGGGTTATAAGGATATTGCACATTGATTTCAAAACAAGAAAGTCTATTTAATAAGTAATTGTTCTTTTGTTTCACAATGCTGCATCTGCACTTTCTTTAAGATCATTTAGTGATTATTTGTGGTTTTTCTTTAAATGGAACAGGAGCATTTCTATGATGGGGAAAAGGGCACTGGATATTTAGCGTGGCGCCTCAAAACCATTTCCAGGACTTCAGGAAAACGGCCAGTCAAGGAAGCCTCAGTGCATCAAGCACAAGGACCAAAGCGCCAAAGATCAGCAACCACACTGCCTCAGCAGCTTGATGGAGATGCCTGCAGGGAGGCCATTTCATTTCTTGTTCACTCGTCTGATGAAGCAAGTGTATTTCAGAAGATGAAGATGACATTTCAGCACCGTCAGGACCTAGTGCATGACCCACAAAGAAGCACAGATGTCTTCAAAACATTTCCACGCTTTTTAGATGTCAAAGGACTGGTGAGTTGTATATTATTATTTTTTTTATTAAAATGAAGTCTTTAATATACAGTGTTTTGCTGGATGTTAGCCATGAAAACACCTAATCATTTATATTCCTGTCTTATTGACTATTCTTTTTTCCAAAATCTTTATTCTGATTTACACTGGTTATTAGTGTGTGGTATTTAAAAGAGCATTTCACCCATGGAAACATTAATCTTTATTAAAAGTGGAACATATTTGTAGTCAAAATGTAACATAAATTTAGAATTTGGTGCCTATTTGACAGAGAAAAGGAGTGTTTGTAGTCTCACCCCCTCTACAAAGATATTGGACTTCCTTCTTTCAATGATGCAAAATGACGATTTTTACATCATTGAAAGAAGGAAGTGCAACACTGAAATCCATATTTCTCCGGTCTCAGGGGAAACGGAGGGAATGATGCATGACCATTCTAAAACATGACTGGGTTTCTAACTATACAAAGCTTAATGCAAATGGGTGAAGTGTCCCTTTAATATTAAATACCACACACTAATAAAAATCATTAAGCGCACCATTACCAATACACTGAGCCCTGCCATCATATATATGCTTCTGTGTATAATCAACAGTTGAATCAAGACTTCCTGCTGCTGTTTGGTGCTGAAACAGCCTCCAAGATGCTTGAGAAGTGGGACACCTCATTTAAGCCCAAGGTCATCAAAGAGGCCAAAAAACTGACTCAGACATCTGAGCTGTGCCGACTTCTAAAAGCTGCTGAGAAACTCGCAGAGAACAATGAAACGGGTAAGCTACACAGCATACATGGTTCACACTCTTGTGAAAGGAATAGGATTTAGAAAGTGCAATAAACTCCAGCAAGAATGTTTTTTATGCTTTTACTGGAGGTTAAACATAACACAATAGAATGCACAATATTGGACCTCACTTTGAAGCTGTAGACATGATGTTATGATTTTTGGTTTGGCGGACCACCACGGCAGAATGAATGTAGCAGAAACACTGGTTTATAATACAAATTAGTTATCTAGTTTTATATTTAATGCCTTGTTTTTCCTCCTGATAGACTGGGACAGTGACTTCGCTTCTATGCTGCTGCTTCTCTATCTCTTGCCACCCACAGCTGGACGAAAGAGGACCAAAATAAGTCCAAGTGATGCAGTGGACAAAATGGTGCACTTTCATAAGGTACACTATTATGCCTCATTTGTAAATTCCACAAGACAATTTTTTAGTTATATGCATTTGCTAGATTTTCCTGTCTACAGTATGTTGCTTTTAAAGGAATAGTCTACCCTTTTGCCATATTAAACTATGTTATTACCTCAACTTAGACAAATTAATACATATCTATCTTTTTTCAATGCGTACACTGTACAGCGCGTCGTGAATGTGTTAGCATTTAGCCTAGGCCCATTCATTCCTATGGTACCAAACAGGAAAGCCACCAAACACTTCTGTATTTTCCCTATTTAAAGACTGTTACATGAGTAGCTACACAAGTAAGTATGGTGCAACAAAATAAAACTTTTTTTTGGTAGCCTACCATAGGAATGAATGGGGCTAGGCTAAATGCTAACACATTCACAACGCGCTGTACCGTGCACGCATTGAAAAAAAAAAGGTATGTATAAATTCGTCTAGGTTGAGGTAATAACAGTTTAATATGGCAAAAGGGTAGACTATTCCTTTAAGCGAGTTCCTTCTAGAGATGTGACGGTGAGGAAATCTCGTTTAGACGCGTCTCTTGACTGCTTCAGAATGGAAGTCAAGGGCCATGCACAAACATGTCATTAAAACAACACTTAACGTTCATTTTCAAAACTGTGCTACTCACCGAGTGGTTCGTGGTGTTCGTTGATGAATAAAAAGTAGTGTAGCGAATTACAGTTTCTGTCGTGTTTTATTTGGCATTTTGTAAGACTCAAATATAGAGCGGAAGTATATACGCGGTTGTGAGGTATCTGAAAACATAGATGCACTATAGCAAACATGGATTGAAATCATACATTGCGCTGATATATTTGTTTTTAATCATCAACGAACACCACAAACCACTCGGTGAGTAACACAGTTTTGAAAATGAACGTTAAGTGTTGTTTTAATGACATGTTTGTGCATGGCCCTTGACTTCCATTCTGAAGCAGTCAAGAGACGCTTCTAAACGAGTCAAAAAGTCAAGACACGACCCATTGTTAAAATTTCAGTGTCCATCACTGTGGTTCATCCAAAACAAACCAGAAATGAGACTCAGTGTTAAATACCGGAATTATCCTTTAACTGATTATCCTAAGCCTGATCTCGTGAAAGTGCATATCAATAGTACGATTCTATGTTTCTATACAAACATAAACTTGTGGTAAAGATAAGCATTAGTTTGCTCCGCTCCAGTGGTCTTGCACCGTTATGAATAGCTGTGACCATTTTACTTTCACTTTTATATTTGTGCGGCAATTGCTTGAATGTTGGGTTAATTATTATTCTTAAAGTATAAGGACAAATTCGCTACAATATGCGCTTTAATGTTAATAACGGTGGAGGCCGTGGTGGACAAGTGCATGTAACCGGTGTTGTGGCTGAACACTGGTAACACCGACTATCGCAGCAAGTCTAGTTCCTTCGAAATGAATGGGTATTACTGACCAGTATGTCCCAATTATTTGGGAGGAATGTTTACAAAGTCTATTACATTAACATGGATCAGCAAGTACCAGGTTCACTTGAAGGTGTACACATTTATAATATTTGTTTTTTCTTCTTTTAGTCATGCTGCACCATCAATGAATATGTGCAGGAAAGAGAGGGTAAACAACCGTACATCCTTGCAGTTGGCCGAACCCAAAAGACAATTGATGCCTTCTACATCGCCATTGACAAACAGCTCATCCTCTGTCAAGCCACCAGCTCATTGGGTGCTTTTGATGAACTGTTTAAATCCCACTATGTGTTCAACTTGTCTTATGATGAGTCCCTGGTCCATTTCTACACTTTTTTGCAGACAACTGTCTACAACATTGATGTTACCACAACAGATGAGTCTCCAAGAGATCGTGAGTTGCGGGCAAAACTTTTGAATGACATATGAATATGTTCAAATGTTTCATTTGTCAAGCAGTGCATGCTACTGTACCAGGGCCTAATAACTCGTTTGCGGATCGGCCACAGTTTCTATCCAGGCACCAAGTTTAAATTAGTTTGCGCACAAGACCATTGTAGGCGTCAGTTTTTAACATTTTTAGGTTTAAAAAAAATATTTAGTTAGTGTGCATGATAAGGGTTATTGCCAACAGTGTGATTTACTACTCTCTCCTGAATGGCATGAGCTTATAAAGTTTTGAATAACTTATATTAAATACATTTTTAAATAACACTGCACAGATTAACCTCAGAAGGTCTTTGTTTATCCCCCTAAAGCCGTTTGGATTTGTTTTGTAAAGGATAAATGCACGTGACTTGAAAGAGGTGGACCCTGTAACTTTACATTTTAACAACAGAAGGATCTACATTTTCTAAAATAACTGAAAATTTGTTTGTCTGAAAAATGATGGACATGTGCATCATTTTGGGCCAAACTATCCCTTTAATACTATTATAACAGGATTATACTGTTAATTTGTGTATGTGTTTTGTTGTCTTATTCATAAAAATTAGATCTTTTTATTTCAAAGCACAATGGTGTTTTTCCTGTTTTCATAGGCTGGACTACTTGAGTGGCAAGATGTCTAAAGCTAAAGATAAGGAAAAGGAGGAGATGAAAAAACAAATGGATTTAATACAAGAAGATATTGCAGAGATTAGGTAAGAACTAGTCTCAGAGCAACATCATCTTCAAAAGTGTAACGTGTAATGGATTAAACTCACAATTAAACTTTAGCGCAATGACAAAAGAACAGCTGCTGGGTGATCGCAATGACGACCACGACTGGGAGAAAATATCCAACATTGATGTAAGTTACACAGATACCTAATTAAACTACAATACTGCTCAATACAATTCGGTCATTCTCACAAAAAAAAACATTTGTTTGTGTTTAATAGTTTGAAGGTTTACGCAATGCTGATGATTTGAAAAGATTCTGGCAAAACTACTTGCACCCCTCCATTAACAAGACCGTATGGAAACAGGAGGAAATCGATAAGCTGAGAGAAATTGTCCAAGAATACAACTGTTGCCATTGGGATGAAATTGCAGAGGCTCTTGGGGTAAAGCCAACCAAATGCATGCACATTTCATAATGCTTGCTGGCCAAAAAATATATACTAAAATATGTATAAGGATGAAACTCTCATAATATAAAATTTATGGCTGACACGATTATACGATTTACCTGACAATTAACTGTCTAATAAAAATGTAATGTAATTTGCCCCATTCACACTGCAGCTAAATTCAGTAATCGCTTCATCTTTTAGTGTTTAAAGTTAGTGTAAAGTCTGATATTAAATGTGTTATTAGAGAAAAGTGTTTTCCCCCTGGCCAAAGTTAAATTATAAAAAAATAAGTTATCAAAATCTTTAAAAAACAGGCAGGTTTCTTTGCTTTTAAATGGTGGGGGCATGTGGAATTAAATGATTTAATAAAATTATACAATAAAATATAAAGTGCAAAATAAGTCCCTAAAACAATATAATAAATGCTTAAATAAAAAAATTATATTAAATATTTCATTTTCAAGGTGATAATCTTGATCAATTGATGATTTAACCTTTTATTGCAAATATTAAAATTAAAAAGCAAATATGAAAAAGTAGCAAAAAAAAAAACATATTTTTATTAATGATAGTGACAAAAATCAAATAAAAATGTATTTATCTAATAAAAAGTTAATTTTATGTTCACTTTATTTAATGGTTTTCATTTTCAACTTGTATGCAAATTTAAAGTAATCAGTTGCTCAACTCAATGCAGAGAGAGATTCACATTTCACCGGGACAGCAAGACTCAGCACTCGTGCAAGTGACACAGTATCTTATCTGTACAGATGTGCTAAAGTTCATCCAAACAGTTGCTAGTTTTGTCTAAATGGGTCTAAAAGTCGCTAAGTTGCCAACACTGCTTCAGACAGGCTGCTAGTAAACTCCACCCACTGATTAACATAACATTTGCATACAAGTTGAAAACGAAAATGAAAACCATTAAATAAAAGGGAACATAAAATGTAACTTTACGTTTTAATAAAATTGTTTTCGCTATTACTGCGTGAGGATTAGGAAAATGCCTTTTTAAAAATGTGTTTTTGCTTCTTTTTTTCATGTTTGACTTGTCTTGCCTCCGGATTGTAGTGAAAAGGAAATGCCAAATCATCAATTGCATTTTAATTTTCTATTTGGTAGGGAAATTATAGATACATTAACATTAAAGATACATTATCACCTTGAAGAAGTAATTATTGAATTAAATGCATGTAATTAATTAATTTAAAACTGGCATATGTATTCCATAGGGGCGTGCCCGCTCTTGGCCCTGAAACCATGGCCACTCACAGGAAAGCTGTCATCTCTTTTAAACTTTAAAAAACCGCTGCAATCGAAATGAAAGGGCGGAGCCATGCACGGAGGCTCCAGTGTGTCATTGAGCCACTGTTTTAGCCCCGCCCAAATAATCCTGAATGCAGAAATGAGGAAAAACTGTTTAACGGTGCAGCTCCACAATTCAGTACTATAGTTCACAGTCTTTGTAACGTGTTTCAGGAATACATTTATTATGTGTTTACAAACAATTTTCTGAAATTACTTTACACAGACTTGCAAAATGAAAAGTATTTTACTAACACTTGGTATATTAATAATAACGTTATTCATTTAAATTCAATGTACATTTATTTAATGATAGAAGATGTCTGTTTAACCTACCTTTATGATATGGCAATGATGCACTAGACATAAACACTGTACAAATAATTGTTGATTTTTATATATCATGCCAGCAAAAAATAAATTGATATTCAAGAGAGATTGAAATAAACCACAACAGAACGCAACACTTTTCAGAAAATGTTTATTTTAGGCTGCTTTGTCTTTTGCACTGTACCTTCTGATAATAAATGTATGGTCTGTGAAATACTGAGCCGTCACGTGACAAAAACAAACGACTCGTACCCAAAGACTTGAAAGTTGAGAGGTGAACGAATCATTTCTCTATCTGGCACAGAACCAATAGATGTTGCACATGCGCGGACAACCCAAAATAAACGAATCGTTACTCCTGAGGCATATTAAAGATTCAAAATGAACGAATTGTTCAAGAACGAGTCATCACTAGCTGTTTTCTCTGAATACGGTGCAAAGTTGAAAAGTTGTAAAGCACTCGTGTTTTAAATCAATGAATTGTTTGTTGTTCTTATCACTCAGAGAAATGATAAAAGATGCAGCAAGATTTGCAAACTGTTATGTTTTATCAGTCAGTCATGTTTTGTATGTACTATGGTTACGGTTGTTTTGCTGTATATACAAAAAGACCAATCACAACAAACAGAGCTAGCTGGCCAATCAGAGCAGAGCAGGCTTACGGAAGGAGGGTTTTAGACAGACTGAATCTGTGAATTGCTTTAAATGAACCATTTCAGCATCTTTGAGAGATGAGGTGATGTATTAATGTATATTTTTAGTTTTTTTTACTTTGTATGTATTTAAATATGTTGCAAGGGACCACAAGACAATATTAGGCAGCTTCAAAATCCCATCTGCAGTGCACTTCAAAATAAAGCGAGTATGACATTCCCAATTTAAATGTAGTTGTCACTCCTAAAACTTTGCAGTGTGAACGGGAACATTGTCCATTTTAGGCTTTGATAATTCTCAAGAAATTGTCATACATGTTTTTTTGTGCTTTGTTCCTTAAATAATTGTCACAAATTATTGTGATTATTTAATTTCTTTTTTTTGTAAGATTAAAACACTTAACCTGTAATTGATTTTATTGAAGTAATTTATTCTGTGAAGTAAATATCTGTTCCAGATACTACTCATCCCCATGTTTTTCTAATAAAATGAGTTTTTTTTTTTTTAATAATCACGATTATGTTAAGTAACCACATTCAGACACTTCAATAATCGTGGTAGCCCTAATAACATTTGTTCTATTTTTCTTTGATCTTAGACCAAGAGAACAGCTTTCATGTGTTTCCAGACTTATCAACGCTACATTTCAAAGACCTTCAGAAGGAAAGGGTGGACTAAAGAGGAAGACCAGATACTAAGAGAACTTGTGAAAAAAATGAGAGTCGGAAACTTCATTCCTTACATGCAGAGTAAGGATCATCTGGTGCTATTGTACAGGATTAGCCTGGGTTTCCCTTATGGAGGACCACAAGAGTCATGCAAAAAGAACTTCAATATTTAATAACTACCTGGATAATAAAAATAGCAATTAATACATTTGTTTAAAAATTAATTAATCTTTAAATAAATAGACAAGGTTACAAAAAATCATTATGTAACATTTTATTAGGCAATATAAAGTGAGATTATAAAAATAACTTAGAAATGAAATATTAATCCATTAATAAATAGTTCAACTTAATAACAATTTACAAAAGCAACATAAAACACTCAATAAGTTCATAATTTTAAATTGCATTTATAAATTCTTAATTAAATAATGGAATTTCAAAATGTATTTCAAAAAGCAATTTAAAAAGAGAAATAAATAATTATTCTTTTCTCTATTCAATTTGCTTTTTGTTTAAGCCTCTCTGTTTAGCTTTTCCGTGACTCTTTTGGTCCTTGCAAATGGTCAAATGAGAAATGCAAATTAGCTATGGCCAGGTGGATGTAACAAGCTCGCTGATTGGCTGTGATTGTACGTCATGCGTAGATTTATAGATCTTGGATGAGGACCCAAAGAGTCACGGAAAAGCTAAACAAAGGGGCTACAACGAAAAGCAAAACGAATAGCGAAAGAATATGGAGAACCATCGGGAAAATGAAAACAGAAATGTTAAACGGAAATTCCCTTTTAAATGCCTAATTTAAACCTGTATTTGTAGTTTAATTTATAAATCCAGTTATTTATTTCTCTTTTAAATCGCTTTTTAAAATACGTTTTGAAATTCCATTATTTAATTAAGAATTTATAAATGCAATTTAAAATGATGAACTTATTGAGTGTTTTATGTTGTTTTTGTAAGTTGTTATATTAATTTGAACTATTTATTAATGGATTAATATTTCATTTCTACGTTATTTTTATAATCTTACTTTTTATTGCCTAATACAATGTTACATAAGGATTTTTTTTGTAACTTTGTCTATTTATTTATAGATTAATTAATGAATTGTTAAACAAATCCATTAATTGCTATTTTTATTGTCCAGGTAGTTATTAAATAGTGAAGTTCTTTATTACATTTTGCATGACTCTTGTGGTCCCCCATAGGGACGGACAGCATGACGAATATGCACATGGCAGGCAGCAAGACACTGCGACTGCCATGTGCACAAGGTATTTTTAAATTCGATTAAGCTAATCCATTGATAATGGGTAAACATGAAGGCTTTTTAATCCAATCGAGCCATCAATGATTACAAACTGATTACTTGGTTGGAGGTTAACATAGCCATTGGTATTTAACAAACTTTAAAAGATGTCTTTTACTGCAAAACCCACTAAGTACATAAAAGCTTTTGGGAAAATCGATAAATCCACATTTTTATACAAGACATTAAAACAGTTGCAAAATCACTAAATTTGAAAAGTCAGAATTCAAGATATATAAATAAAAAAACCTGAAGCACACATTGGGGGAGCTGTAATGCATGTGGCTATAAAATATTGTTGTATTCAGGTCCAAATACTTGAGGGAACCCAAGTCTGAATGTGATCCATGTTCAATTTCCAATCCCATCCTGTCTTTCTTTAGTCTAGAGGTGGAAAGTACTTAAAGGTGCAATTTGTAAGATATCTGCGGTATCCTAAAACCACTAGGGCAGTGTTATATATTTTGTCCAGCTGATTACTTGCAATATCTCTAATGTTTTCAACTCCTGGTAAATTATGAGAAAATTGCCTTTCTAAACAGTGACACGGGGCAGTGCAGTCGCCTGTCAATGACGTTTAATTCCACGTTACCCTTTGTTACCGCCTTTATTGACGTAGAAATCACATGAAAACTGTGTCGTGGACAAATGTGTAAGTAACGTTAGTGTGTATAGTGTCTGTGGGGCTACTCGCTTGTTTATTGACTACGATTGCCGCTGGTTGTGTTGGCAAAAACAGCTCCTTTAAGTGTACGGGCCAACCAAACGACCCAATAAGAGTTTGGGACAAGAAGAGAGAAAGATTGAGGATCAATACAAAAACTTGTATTTATTAAATGTAGTAAAGTATAAAGTATGCTTTGGGCTATATGAAGAGTTTGGTTTCAAAAACGCGATATATGCCATTTTTAAAAAATCTATATTGTGTCATGTAAGTATTAATGGTGGCACTTTGAATACACACGGAATCCTCGTCTACGTCGTACTTCATGATCAACAAACGAACAAAAACAAAATGGTAATTTTGATGGCATTGATAAACCTGTAGTGGTTTTCTGTGGTGGGAAGCAACGTAAGCCACTTGGGCGACGAAAAAATGTCGGCTGTTGCTTGTTTTCACACGACAGCATCAAGCTTCTGTCATTCTAACACATTGACCCTTAGGGGATCTTATGAAAACTCTCCATTATTTTACTCAAAGTCAACACAAATCGAGCAGGACCAAAACATTTTACCGGTGATAGCTGTCAAAAAAAGTTCAGCGACGACGTCCCAAGGATGACAGCAGCAATGTCAGTGAAACAAAGTAATTTAAACCGTTCTCACAGCTTTCTCTAGGAAGGAGAAAACTAGATTACTATAACATTTTTAATAGACATCATTTACTTTGGATTTGTGATATTTGTAATTCTTATCTTGGATTATGGAAACCAATCGTGGTATTTTTTTCCCTGTAGTGTCGTACTTCATGATGGGTCGTGAAGCATCACAATTGTTATACCGTTGGACGTCTTCTCTCGATCCCTCTATAAAGAAAGGCCCTTGGTCAAAGGAAGAAGACCAGGTATGAACTAGCATCATTTTGGGTAGTCCTACTCTAATTTAAAGCTACTAATCTAAGTTAAAAAGTGAATTATTACATTGCTTATGTTTCAAATTTTCCCATTTGCCTGATTTATTTTTCTGAATTAGTTTGAATCTCATGAACAGTTTTTTTGCATTATAATGTGGGAGAATCATCTCTTATTATCAGTTGTTAAGGAATGCCGTCGCTAAGTATGGCACAAAAGAATGGGGAAAAATCAGAACAGAAGTGCCAGGCAGGACAGACGGTGCTTGTCGTGACAGGTATGGCTTCAAATATTAAATTGAATTACTTTTTAAAAATATATATTGCCTCCTTGGAATTCCAAGTTTTTTTTGTCTGCATTCTGAGTAGTTGTCAGGTATTAAGTTTTTGCATTCAGTATAGCAAAATTATATGGGGAACAGTCTTTTTTATACGTAAATATTACAGAGATATAGAATATCAAAATCCTCTTAGATTTGTGTTTTTTTTTTTTTAAGAGATCAACTTTAGAAAAATCTAAAAAATGTTCTCCTTGAAATTGTTATATTTTGCAAAAACAATTAAAACTGTATCATGAGCCCCATTCCATTGACTTTCATGGTAGGAAAAAAGAATACTATTGGAAGTGAATGGGCCTCATGAACGGTTTGGTTACAAACATTCCCTGAAAATATATTTTTCCATGTTCATCAGAACAAAGACATTTATACAGGTGTGAGAGTGAGTAAATGATAAGAGGATTTTAATTTTTGGGTGAACTATCCCTTTAATTTATTTAATTATTTTCAAGAAAAAAACAGTTTACTTATTATATGGTTTTAAAACAAAAAATAAGTATTAGTATTTGACCTATAAAGCTTAAGGCTAAAGGTTAAAATCTAACCTTCCTGGTACAAACCAAATGGACTACAAACTTAAATCTTTATAAAAGCAAGTATGTGTGAGAAAGAAACCTGATCCTGATTGGTCCTCTTGAGTGCATTCAAAGTGTTGATTGGCTCACACTTATAAAACCAAGTTAGAGTTTGTCTTTGTAAATAGAAATCAAAAAGGTTTTATGTACACCAATGCACCCTACTAAAAAAAAAAAAATCACAAAGTATAAGTTTATATGAATAAGAATATATGAATTACTTAAATTTTAAAGTGTCAAAAAAGCAATAGAATGTGTGAGTATTTTTGTGCTGAATGCACTTCACTAGGGTTCATACAAGTTTCTAAGAGTTTTTTTTAACATAGAAGTTTCAACATGTAACATAAAAGTTTCATATGCAGGAAGTACAGTGGAAGTCCTTATATGGGCACTTCAAAGTTGACATCGAATGATTGAACGGGGTATTTATCCTTGTTCTGTGATGTGACATGTAGACACACAATTTTGGTTGGGTCTCCAATGCCTTAAAAGCTTCTCTCAGAAAGCTATATTAGAGTGGGGGGTTTTAAACGTGTGGTTTTGCAACTATTTGGCATTCCTTTGTGCTTAACTGGCAACCGCAATATGAAATGGAAGCACTTGACACTGATTGGCTGCCTTTTCCAGGTTTTGCGCGTGTGTGTGTGTGTGTTAAAACTCTTTAAATATATGAAGGATGTAATACTACTCTGTCGGTTCTCAAGATAATCATGAGATATGCAGAAACAGCGTGTGTTAGAGCTGTCCAAAAATTGCTTGTGATCCTCATGCGTACTTCATTAGTAAAGCCGGCTCCGTGATTAGTAGTAAACCGCCATCATCTGCTTTTAGATGGAGCAGCATTTACTACACACACAATCACAACACCACCTGTTTTTGTTGTTAGGAGAAGTATAAACAATATTCAGTTCAGTCTGAGACTATTGTAGAACAAATAAGATTGTAGTAATGAATTGGAAACACTCTGTAACATCTACTTGGGTCATTTGGTAATTCAAATCTTTTTTTCATCTCAGGTATCTTGATTGTCTTCAGGAGAATGTCAAAAAGGGTGCTTGGAGCATAGAGGAGGTGGAGCTACTAAAACAAAAAGTTGAAAAATATGGCGCTGGTAAGTTGTAAATGTTTTGTTGGACTGTCTACACTGTTACAACATCCTATCAGTTTAAAGAAGTCCTTACCCTAATCTTTTATTACACTTCAGACATTTTTATATGTGGTTATTTTATTTTGTTATGTAATTAAATAACTTAATTGCATTGCAGTTTCTGGTCTTCCTAACATTGTTTATTTTTCTTAAAGTGCACATGCTGCTAAAGTCATTATTTTAAAACTCAAATTCTGCAAAAAAAAAAAATTTGGTAACACTTTACTTGTAAGTCTTATGAACTCCCTTTAATGACACCTTCATAATCAGGACCTGACAAGTGTCATGAACCTGAAGGAGATTTTATGCGCACTTTTGACAACTTTCATTAGGTGTCATTTTGTTTAATTGTGTAATTTTATTTGCAAAGACGACATTGTTTGACATGTCTTTGTTATGACAACTTAACATTAACCAATACATCATAACTTGTCATGAAAACCAAGACAAAATGACTGACCACTTTTTAGTGATACAAAATTGAATTTGTCATTAAAATGTCATATAGAGAAGTGGCTGTGATGTTACTTGGGAACTTAAGCTGTGTTCCGAGGTCGACTTGAAGCTGCCAATCACGAGCAGTGGAGAGGAGCCCCCCCATCGAGCTAGGCCGGTGGTGTTGTTCCTTCTGCCCAGCTCTAATGAAGGTGATTGTTTGTTTGGGGGCTGCCTGGGTTTTGCTGAGCTGGATCGCTGTGCAGATGGAGTTCGCCAAAGACTTCAGCACCTGGTCATGGCGCCAGCGGTACCGCCCCTCCCCTAGCGCTTTTGAGCAGCTGCTCAAAATGTGCTCCAGTGTGCCCCTCTTCTGGCACAGCTTGTGTTGTGGTTTTCCTTTTCCTCAAATAAAACAATCTTCAGTCTTAGGTTCTGATTTCAAGAGATAGACTTTTATTTTCCGGACAAAATAAGAAGCCGAGCCTGCCTGATGAATCTCCCCAGAACCCGAGTGAAGTTCTGGGGACATTCTCCAAATCAGTCTGAAGCTCTCAGCCAGGCTTGGTAAATATATATGGTCTTTGTCCCTCCCCTCCATATGCTTTAACAATATGTTTCTGTTCAGGCTTGTAACTTGAAGAATCACATGACAGTCCCCAGACCAGACCAGTGTCTCCTGTCCTTGACCTAGTTGACCCTTGGCTATTTGCTAATACTAAAATCCTTTGTGCCCTGAAACATGAAGACACACAGCTGGGTTCCAATAGCAATCCCATGGCAAACAAACTCCTGATCCACACAACATAACACATGACCTGCATAACTTCATAGTAAACAAATTACGTGTGATTATAATGGTAAACTCATATTCATCATATTAATGTAGATTGGGATTAAAATAAAACTTCTTCATAATAATCCCCGCTCTGAGGCTTAATTTAGCCTCACCTTTCCTGTTTATTTTAATCCGGAGTGCAGTTTCATAATTCAGCGTTTCAATTATTAATATCTTGTGGCTAAAGAAAGCCACTATACCTTACCAATTACTAAATTATGCCACTGCACTTCGAACTATGGACAATAAGACAAACATCTTTCCATTCTCATTTTGACTTGAATGTAAAAGTAAAAGTACTTAAGCCCTAAACAGTTTGTGCGCAATTGGTTCTACGCTTACAGTTATCATTTTAGCTATGTAGAGTATATGATAAAGCATCGTAAATGTAAAGTCAACGTTAATGAATCCAAGTAAAAAATAATAAAAACAAAAGTAAAGTATGCATAATAAACACAAAAGAAATATTAAAGATTCAATATTCAAATTCAAAACGAGTAAATGTAACTAATTGATGCTGAATTGAAGCATAAAAACTCAAAAATTAAGTATAATAAACAAGTATAAATGTAAGTTAATTCAAATAAACAAAGTAAAGAGCAATAACCAATAATAAAACTAGGTAAAGATGGCATCAAAAACACAAATAAATGTAGATTAACTCGAATAACATAATAAAATGTGAACCACTAATATACTAAGTAAAGATTGCAACACAAATGAAAGTAACGTACTCCAAATAAAACAATTAAATGTAAACAACCAATAGTAAACTAATTAAGGATTGCATAGTACACGCATAAATGTAATTAATTCAAATAAAACTAGTAAATGGAATAACCCATAATACAACTAAGTAAAGCATGCATAATAATTCTTGATCACAATTTAAATTAATTTTTTCCATCCTCATCAGAGGTGCTTGAATTCTCGTTTACTAGTTGTAAATTCATTACTGTCTTGTAACGTAAGTCCTGATAATATTCTTGTTAATTTCAAGTAAATTTTCCATCATCCTAATATTTTAACTTCCATTTGGTTCTCTAAGCAGACACCTACGCCTCATTTACCCACTAACCTTTAATTAAAATTGATTCAGTATATGTTATCATGTATTTCTAATGGCTGCATCTAGTTGTTATCCTAAGATAAATTAATGCCTTATTTGTAAACTTAATAATCTACTTTTTGATTGTAGTACTGTACATAATTTATTTATTCTGTATTCTTATTCTGACAAAACTTTATTAAATTCCTTATTTAGCTTAATCCCATGCCTGAATCTAATTTGGTATCCATTTGGTTGATCAACAGAGTCTACATATAATTGATGATTAATTGTTGTGTTCATCCTTTTATAAGGATTCTAAATACCCTTCTTTTGTATTGATTTCTTGTCTCCATCATATTTAAGTACTTTTTCTCTCCTCCTAATGATAATGAGGTCAAGCATTTTCTTTTTCTACCAATCCAAAATAATTCTCCAATCGATATTATTTGATCTTCCAATACCTTCATTGTATATGTTGCTCTGATTTGATTATATTATTCTTCTAATAGCATTTCTCTTCTCACTTTTACACCTTAAGTTATACTTTTTGATGTCTTCATAATAGATCTAGAGGTTTCTTAGTTGATTCATTCAAAATTCTTGTTATAAAACATTTCCTATTTAATTTCCTTAAGTCTATAATTCCATAAGGCTTATATTTTCTTGATTGTAATCTTACTGTACCATAAATATCTATCCTTCCTTTTTTATTTTTAGTGTTTTGTTATTTACGTCCATTGACACAAATTTCAAAATTGTGGCCTACCAGATGTATTTTTTAAACTCAGAATTTCCCAAAAGATCTAAATATTATCCAGATAAGTTGACCTTAAACTTTTTCTCGTAATCCATAAGAATTCTTGTTGAATTTATCACCCCAAAGTATGTGGACTTGAAAATGTTATTGCATTATTGAAATCTGGTTTTGCAAATATATTTCCTTAACTGTAAATATTACCCATTTGTATCATTGTTATCTTTGGGATGTTTCCCATAAAATGTCCACCTTAAGTTCTCTGTTCAATGTCTCTATGTTTTCAGTCTTTCTTTCAGAGTCTGTTCCTTTGAAATTATTGCAGATATTTCACTGGGCCTCGTTTAAGGCAAAAGTCCATCGCCATGAAGTTTAATTGACTGTAGCAATGCAAATCTTCTGTAGTAATTGGCTTTGTTTTTTAATTGACTGTAGCAATGCAAATCTTCTGTAGTAATTGGCTTTGTTTTTTAATTGACTGTAGCAATGCAAATCTTCTGTAGTCATAAGTTTCGTTTTTTTTCCAATTCAATTTCTTTTGACAATTTCTCTTTTTCACTTTTTCCTCTCGGTGCTCAAAACTTTGCTCTCCATCCGTCGGTATACTTGAATTGCTTTTACTTTAATTTGGTTTTGATGTTTCTTCTTTCATATCATTGGCATTCTTTCTCCTTCTCTCCTTCCTACGAGCTCTGCTACATTGGCTGCTCCTCCCACTTGGACATTTCTGGGGCTGGTCTCATCCTTCAGTTAGGCCCCCTGTGGCCGTGTTTGGGCTCCTCCAACCTCTCGACCCTCAGATAAGCTAGATCATCTCGCACAAGGAGTCATGTTTCTCATCTCCTCCTCAACTCCTTTCAGCTTTTTCTGTACACAAATAACTCAATACATAGACAATTAGTTTGTGCATATAACACTTAATTCCAGATGTTTTTACAATACGCATAGGTCTATCGGCGAATATTTCATGCAGTGTTAAAGGTGTACGGTTGTTAGTTTACATGCTCACTAATACAAAGTAAAACATCAATTCTGTTACGATGAGTATTTCCACACATTTTGTTAAGTATGGCTTTGATGATTATTCCTTTTCAATACCTTTATATCTACAATCATTTGTGATTATAGATGATAGTCAAATTTTCTTCTCTCTTACCCGTCACATCAGTTTTTCCCTTTTTATCTCAACTCAAAATCTTTATTCTTCTCATGAATCGAATAATTCATTTTTATTCCACTTATTCGCCCCATGTACATCTATGATAATAATATTTATGACTGAGATTTCTCACTTCTTATACAATCTAAAAAGATCTCCTGACACTCTGAGGCCCTTTTTAGCTTCCCCATCTGTTTGCCCCTGCTGGCAAAATCAACTGTTCTCCTGTGTCCCTATAACTCAATAAAAACCAATCATTTTATCAACTTTTTAGCATTAATCAACCAAATTAACTTTCCGCATGTTGGAATAGTAGTTCATCCATTTTAAACCTGTATAATATTTTCCCTTATAATTAAATACGTAAATGCAAGTATCTACTTCTTATGCTAATCATAATTCACAGTAAAAATGTTTATCAAATGGAGAAACACTTGTAAGCAAAGTATGTAATTTTTTGGATCATCAATCTTTTCTTGTCATTAATTGCTCTTAAATCGTGACTAGATACAACTTAGATTTATTTCCTTAAATCGTATGTTTGTTACAATAATTAGTTATTTCTTTTTTCTATTCTCACAGCTTTTTCTTGTTTTCCTATTATAGTATCCTATGGTGTTTTTTCAATTTATTTCTTTTATCTATTTTATTTTCCTTTCTGCCATAGCTGTTCGATGCCATATATATTTGCTTCTTAGCTTAGTACCATCATTGGAGTTCTAACTTCTTCTGTAGATACCAAATTCAAACGCCCCCCAAATTTCATTATGCATTTCTTCCTGTCAGATTAATAGGAGTCTGATTTGATTTCAGAAAAGGTAGTCACACCTAACAGCATAAGTTCTTGATCAGCCTTTAAATTTGTCTAGCTGATTTTCACCTAAAGATTGTATGTGTCCCTACAGTTATAAAGTCCTTTGCTAAACATTGAACGGCTGTTTCACTCTTTCCCCTCTTTCACTCAAAGGCTCGTATGAAAATGAAAAAGTACAGTGTCCAGTGAAGTGTTGTCCAGTTTCTCTTGCCTCCAAGAACATTATTGTCTCTGTGGGTCTTTCTGGACTCCACTCAGTCTTTTTTCTGAACATGTTTCAGAACATTGTGCAGTGCCCCCATCACTGCTTGAGCTCAGTTTTAGTCCCATTCCTGTAGGATGTGTTCTCAGTCCAGTTTATGAGTTACTACTCTCTTTGCAACTCCAACACTTTGATGTCACACAGTTTTTGCCATTGTCTTTTCATCGTCAGCTTTTATTCACTTTCTTGAATGTCAAAGGATCAGAATGATCAGCCCACAAGGTTTTAGCTTGACCCATGCAAAATATTGCCTTTTGATTTAAAATAAAATTTATTTTGTGACCACCTTCCATCATCAGACGAAGACTCCTCTCCATTTTGTAATAATTTATCTTTGTATAATTTATCTGTGTCATTCACCTTTTAATAATTTTCCTGTCCTTTTTATTTTTCTCTTTATTTCCACCTTTAATAACTTGGTCTCTACTTTTTTCTCTAATTTGTTGTTTTTTCTTTTCAAGGCTTTACTTCTGTCTTCCTGCTAGATTTTAATCTCACAATTCCCTTGAGCTATGGCTTTCCCCCTCCCTTTCTCTCTCTCTCTCTCTCTCTCTCTCTCTCTCTCTTTCTCCCTTTGAGCATTTCTTTGTCTGTTAATTATCTCCTCTTATCTTTCATTAGTTTATATTTTTATTTAATTGTATTTCTCCTCACACAATGCCACATCAAATGTTTCCTCATTTGAACTCCAATTATTTTATTTTCTAATTCTACACACAACAATTGTTTAATCCTTATTTTTCCATTAATGTGACTGCCATAATCTTTCCTTTGCAATATAACACACCTTATATTTTATAGTTATTTCTCATTTAACCACTTCACAAACTTATTGTTTTTATTTATCCAATTTATATATTCTCCAAATAATTACTTAGATTTCCAATGTGTCTTTAAAATAAAATTTCCTTTATAATATTTTGTAGTGTTTCTTCAAATAGAATCAAATACCTTCACCAACATCTGTCCTTTTTTGGACTAGCAATATTTCCCTATTGAGCACATTTTTTTTATTTTAATCAATCATTTAAACGAATTATTTAATTTCTAGAATTAGCTGTATATTTCACTGTAATAACTAAAAAGGTTTTTGACTACAATACCTCAGAACCACAATGTCTTCAACTCTAATCTTTAATACCTAGCATTTATAACTGCCTCTTATCCATAATCATATTCTTAGTCTTATTCACATACTTTCAAACTTTATCCCCTTTTTTATAGTTTTGAACAATCTTCACTCCTGTAACACAACAACTCTCTGTGCTTCTCTACAGAGCAGCAGAAGAAAGACACACCCACTGCTCACTCAGCCCCCACTCTTTCCATCTCATACATTCACACACACAGACTCTTTCTAGCACAGACACATTGCATTCTCACACAAATAAAATAAAACAACTATATCTAGACTACCTGGCCAAATTCATCTTTCCACTACACTTCAGTCGACATGGAAAAGATTCACTTACACAATTTACCAATCCGACATGACAAATAAAACAAAAACAATATCTTTCATCAGCCCGGGCCTTCCAAAACAACAAAACAAATAACACATAGACCGTACCTGACCTGCAGGACTTTAATAACTCTTCTCTCCGAACCCCAACGTGTCTGCCCCGACACGGTAACACTCAGGTTCGCGAAACTTCTTAGGCATTTTCTCAACTTAACATTAAATCTTTATCCAAGCCACTCAACGACAAAAATAAAACAATGAAACTCATTCACACAACAAACCATCATCTGTCCTAGCACACATTCCTTTTGAAAATGAAACCCTTTATTCTTATCATTTAATCTAGTAATCTTTAATTTCCCCTTTTTATTCTTAAATTTGGAAGAGCATTTGTGATTTGACCAGCATTTGTGATTTGACCACCCCGAGCCATCTCAGGTGAACAATACAATCTTTAAACAAGCAAAACTGCTCATCTCTGTAGGTGGCCACCTGATTGCATTGTCCATTGAGAAAGCCAGCTGTGGTCTCTGGTTCTGTGCTCTTTTTGATGTCCCATCTGGTGTCAACTGTTTTTACCAGACCTTAAATTTCAAATGTATGTTTGATAACCTATAAACCAAATTGTTAACCCAACCATTTTTCAGTAATAACCCATTAGCATTTATTTATTTATTTATTTATTTATTTTTTAGGGCTCATTCTTCCACACTCTAACACAGTAGCCATCCCCCATACACTCAAAGGAAAGCACTTACCCCCCTTAACAGCCCACAGAGACTGCCTAAGGGAAACTTTCTCCCTGCCTGCCAGATTCACGTTCACATTTCTCTCACTATCAAACAAACTCTGCAGCTGCATACATACATACTCAAACACAAATTATTAAATAAATACACAATCGTCAGTGCACTTCCCCGACGTGACGACTTTTGCGTGTTCTTTTTTGTTTACATTGACCAATTAAACAATCATTACTGCACCTCCATCAACGTAATGATTTAAAATTTTAACTTCAAATTAAACCAAATTAAACCTCTACGTTATACACTTCCTCGACAAACATAGCATATGCAACCTTGCATACAAACTCTTACGCGTTCCCTTAACTTAAATCTGTTTCAATTCACCATGATCATCAAAGCCAAAGTAATTAACACAGATTCATGCATGCATGCCTTAGTTAGATTGTAACCTTGAAATCAAAACCCAGTTCACATCTATGGTTCTTAAATTTAGAAGAGCTTAAATTTCTCACCACGTTGAGCAAAGTCTGCCAAACAACACAAACCTAATTTAATAAGCAAAAAGTGCTTACCTTATGGCCATACGTTGTTTGTGTTGCTCGTCAGGTTCGCCCAGGTGGTGTGGCTTTCCAGCTCTTTTCTATCCCGGGTTTCGGCACCAAATGTTGTGGTTTTCCTTTTCCTCGAATAAAACAATCTTCAGTCTTAGGTTCTGATTTCAAGAGATAGACTTTTATTTTCCGGACAAAATAAGAAGCCGAGCCTGCCTGATGAATCTCCTCAGAACCCGAGTGAAGTTCTGGGGACATTCTCCAAATCAGTCTGAAGCTCTCAGCCAGGCTTGGTAAATATATATGGTCTTTGTCCCTCCCCTCCATATGCTTTAACAATATGTTTCTGTTCAGGCTTGTAACTTGAAGAATCACATGACAGTCCCCAGACCAGACCAGTGTCTCCTTTCCTTGACCTATTTGACCCTTGGCTATTTGCTAATACTAAAATCCTTTGTGCCCTGAAACATGAAGACACACAGCTGGGTTCCAATAGCAATCCCATGGCAAACAAACTCCTGATCCACACAACATAACACATGACCTGCATAACTTCATAGTAAACAAATTACGTGTGATTATAATGGTAAACTCATATTCATCATATTAATGTAGATTGGGATTAAAATAAAACTTCTTCACTTGCAATCAGGAGTGTCTGCCAGACCCCAGGTGTGCAGGTTAGCTGGGCTTGGGAGGACGTCATAGACGGATTGGACAAGAAACTTGATCCGAAATGGCTCTGCTTCCCAGAGCTCTGCCCAGGATATTCGGCGTGGATCTACATGTTCCCACCTGGTCCATGCTCCTTGTTTGGGCATGCCAGCCATTTTGGTATAGCGTTCTTCCTCCACCTCTGCTCGAATCTCGTCCTGAATCAATCTGCGTCTCTCTTTTCCACGAGCCAGATCGTAACGTGGCTTGGGAAAACAACCAAGACCCGCTCGCCCCATTGCCACTGAGCCCACCACCGTTTTGTGCCTTGATCGCGCCTCTGCTTTAGTGACTGCTTCCTGCGCCCGCCACTTCCTCCCGGTCTTCACAAGTATTCCTGCTGCTGCGACTTTTCTGTCTCTGGAGTCCCTGTACATCAACACCTCTCTGGAGCGGGTGACTTTGAATTCCTCCGTTAGTCCAGTCAAAGGAAGATGCAGCTTGGTGGAATGGCTATACAGGGCAATGCTGCTCAAGGACTGAGGGAGCCCCAGCCATTTCCTGAGGAACTGGCTGATGGACTTCTCTAAATCCTCGACTGTTGATGTTTGTACCTCGTAGACTAGCAGGGGCCAGAGTATTCTTGGCAGGACTCCGTGCTGGTAGATCCAGGTTTTAAATTTTCCGGGGAGGCCAGATCTGTCAATCACTGTGAGCCAGGTAGACAGGTCGCGCTTGGTTTGTTTTATTGCAGCTGAGTCCTTCAGGGAGCTATCAAAGATCTTCCCCAGGCTCTTGACCGGTTTTTCAGTCACCGATGGAATCATGGTCTCTCCCAGGGTTTTTTTAAGCTTCCCCCATGTGTTTAAGAAATAGAATCATTCATTCAATAATAATAATAATAATAATAATAATAATAATAATAATAATAATAATAATAATAATTAAAATTGATAAAATTGTATTTTATTTGCATTTAAAAGCCAATTCTCCGAAAATTAAATGAAAACAGTACAATGCAGCGTTGGGACCATATCGATGGAAAAGGGTTAATTACATGAAATTAATTATGTTTTGCTTTTCTATGTCAGAAAATTTCAGAATCCTCTGTGTTAAGAACACGTTTTGTTAGTTGTCAGTTTCTTATGTATAGTCCACATACATACACCGTGTGCAGAATTATTAGGCAAGTTGTATTTTTGAGGATTACTTTTGTTATTGTACAACCACAGTGCTCCCGCTCAATTCAAAATGTTAACAAACCCTCAAACTTGAACATTTAAGTAGTAAAAGTGAAATTTTGGCTTTCTTAAGAGAATATTTCTATGTACATCATTATTAGGCAACTATTAGTGTGCAGAATTATTAGGCAACTAAATTAAAAACAAAGATTTTACCATCTCACTTGGTTTTTTCTCCGGTCAGGTGAGAGCAATAGGCGGGCTCTGCATTTGCAAATGAACATTTAATAAAAAAATATATAAACTCGGAGATCAATATAGCCACCCTTCGTTTCTTGATCTGTTCTTAATTGACTTTTTGTGCAGACGCAACCACAGCCTCCCAGACACTGTTCAGAGAGGTGTAGGGGAGACCGGGGTTGGTTGTCACAATTTTTACTCATGCATGAATTGCTCATCTTCAAAAAATCTTTCAGCAGTAATTTCTACATGAAATGAAACTTTGGGGTCTTGGCTTCAAATGTGTATACTTTTTACTTTTCGAATGTATTGTAACAGGAAGTAATTAACCATCAAAGACACTCTGACACAATGTGACAACCAACCCCATCACAGTATGGGGTTGGGGTTGGTTGTCCCCATAGTGATTCAATAGGATTTCAGTGATAAATTGGGATCTGAAAAGATACTGTGTAACTTTTTAGTTTTTTAAGCTAGAAACGGCAAATAAGTTTTAATATGATTTTACCCCTATGATAGTTGTTATTAATGCCCATTATGTTTAAACAATGGGATTAAAGTGGGTGATCAGTTACTTGAATAGGCTTTATGCCCAGCTGCACTATGAACTTCAGCCAGCTCCTTGTTTCCTGTCTGCCATTATTGGACAAACTGATTAATCAGAAACACCTGGATTATTGTAACTTGGTACTACTGAGGTCAGGCACACCTGGATTAATCAGTTTGTCCAATAATGGCAGACAGGAAACAAGAAGCTGGCTGAAGTTCAGGAAGTAGTGCAGCTGGGCATAAAGCCTATTGTCTGTGTTGAGAAATAAAATGAAATAATTTTTAGTGTTAAAACCTCTTTATTTAAAACTTTATTTTATTTTAACAGCAAACAAAAATAAACAAACAGACAAACAGTCTTAAAAGGTCTACATGTCCAATATTCTTACGTAACAACCATCCCCGCAAGCTATGTGACAACAATACCCAACTGACTTCTTGACAAACATGATAAGCTAGCTGCCACACGGCTTTAACTTGATCGCTAAAAGATGATTCAAAATAAAGCTACTACTTTTAGCTTTTTAATGAGTGTTTTGTTTTTGAATGACTAATATCCTACAAGATCTCAACACAAAAACAACACCAACATGAAAATTTACTCTGGCCCATAAAAATAAAAAAATTGTCTCCTAACCTCAATGTTTTGTGTCTGCTCAGCAAAATGTCAAGTGCAAATGAGTAAGCTATTAAAGGCTAACAGATTGATATCAAAATTGTACCACATTGCCATGTAGTATGTCTGGAATAAGCAGTGTAAAAATCATCCCGTGAGACAACCAGCCCCGGTCTCCCCTACTGTTTACCTTCACTGTAAATGTCCTGCTTAAGAAGGGCTCAAAAGGTCTCAATAGGGTTTAAGTCAGATGAAGAAGGGGGCCATGTCATTAGTTTTTCACCTTTAAGGCCTTTACTGGCCAGCCATGCAGTGGAGTACTTTGATGTATGTGATGGAGCATTGTCTTGCAAAATAATCAGTCTTCATGAAAGATGCAGACTTTTTCCTGTGCCACTGCTTGAAGAAAGTGTCTTCTACATTACAGGCAGGCAGGCACAGACAGGTATTATTAAAGATGAGCTTGTTGGACCTTTTTGGGTTGAAAATGGAAATAAAAAACAACTCTCAGACTTGATGACAATTTTTAGAGGACGCTTTCTTCGAGCAGTGGTGCAGGGGGGGGTTTGCATCTTTCATGAAGACTTTTTTATGCAAGACAACGCTTCATCACATGCATCAAAGTACTCAACTGCATGGCTGGCCAGTAAAGGCCTTAAAGGTGAAAAACTAATGCCATGGCCCCCTTCTTCCCCTGACTTAAACAGGGGTGTGATTCTTCCGGATAAATCCTGAATTCCGGCTTTTCCGACCTGAAAATGAGGCTTTCGTGAATCATGCAAATCCAATTTTTTGTGTGTGTGTGTGGGTGGGGGGTTGCAAGGCACCGTTATAAATAACCGCATATCACTACGCATTAGTCTATTTATTTGTCACGATGGAACTTCATTCAAAGCAGAACTCACCAAAGAGCTTGCAGTCAGATCTCCGGCGTGTGTTGTTGGCTGCGAATTAAAAAAAAACATGCGTTTGCCAACAAATAGTATGAGAGAAACACATCTTTCACTCTCAACCAAACTAACAAACTAGCCAATCAGAAGTAGAATGGGGAGGGTCTTTGAGGTGCGGCTGAGGTCCAGCTACAGATGCCGCGCGGCCGCGGTGAAGTCGTAACAAGTTAACGTTGTCAGCAGGATGAAGAGTAAGTTTATGAAGCCTAGGTAAGACAACCTAATCGATAAAGGACCTAAATCAGTGGCGCTTGGCATGGATAGAAGGAATAGGCAGAGACAAACAGTATTTTAATAGTAAGAAAATTAAGAGAACCCGCCAGGTGTTTGCTGCTTTGACAAAACTGTCAGTTTCAAATCAGGCTATGCCAGTAATGTAAATATCAGATTTCTCGTCGAGGTGAAATGCTATCTCGCAATATCAATATAAAGTTGCGTTTGTGTCAAAACGTTTGCTTGCATGCATTATTATTTTGTAATCACTTACGTTAACGCATATAAGTTACGCGAATCAGATCCAACGTCATCCTGATGAACACACGCATACGTTTGCTCCTCTTAATGGTTTGTGAATCTGGCAGTAATGCTTGTGATTACAGAATAATATAATGACAAACACACACATTCATGGATCTGGTTTGTGTGTGTGTGTGTGTGCGTGCGTGCGTGCGTGAAACGCGTAGCTCGACTGTGCCAAAAGAACTATTCAAAAGACAAATGCACTTGACTGCCTTTCCAGAAAGTCCTAACATTTGAATTAAGTAACAAATGTTGTAATCAATAATTAATCTGTATTAAATGCCCCCACTAATTATTCTATAAACATTAAACATGTTTTGACCAATAGCGAATCCCATTTATCAAATTGTGTATGTGGCTTTTGTGCCTTATTATTACCATATGCAACCAAAGATTTTACTAAAAGGGCATACATTTGTTTAGAAGAACATAAAAATCCTCATAGATCTAGTCACTTATTTTTACTCCCAAAATGCACCACATTGATGTATTTACTTTTAAATGCACAAAATGATTTTGTTCAGTCTGATGCAGTGGCAAGGCTACATAATGGTCAGGGTGGCACGTGCGTGCATGTGTGCATATGTATGTCGCCACGTCATGGTATGTGTGCCGCATATTTTCCTGCTTTTTTGTCCTTTGCCAATCACACCTATGCTTAAACCCTATTGACAACCTTTGAGCCCTTCTTAAGCAGGACATTTACAGTGAAGGTAAACAGTACACCTCTCTGAACAGTGTCTGGGAGGCTGTGGTTGCGTCTGCACAAAATGTTAGTTCAGACCAGATCAAGAAACTGACTGAATCCGTGAATGGAAGGCTTGTGACTGTTATCAAAAAGAAGGGTGGCTATATTGGTCACAGAGTCTATATATTTTTTATTGTTTTATTAAATGTTTATTTGTAAATGTAAAGTTTGTTTATAATTCTCACTTTAACAGTTGAAAAAAACAAGTGAGATGGTAAAATCTTTGTTTTTCATTTAGTTGACTAATAATTCTGCACACTAATAGTTGCCTAATGGTTATGTACATAGAAATATTCTCTTGGGAAGGCCAGGGTTTCACATTTACTACTTAAATGTTCAGGTTTGAGGGCTTGTTAACATTTTGAATTGAGCAAAAGCACTGTAGTTGCACAATAACAAAAGTAATCCTCAAAAATACAACTTGCCTAATAATTCTGCACATGTTGTAAAGTTAAGTATCATCTTATATAGTCTTTTAGATTTTGTTAAGGTATTTAAAATGATTTGACACAGTATTAACACTTAATGACATTTAAATGACAGTTTAATGTTATGTTTACCCATAAAGCTAGGTAGTTTCTTAAGTTTGATAATTAATCTGCTATGTCATGTTTATGATAAGATTTATGACGTATGATGTATTGGATTATGTCGGGTTGTCATGGCGGGGACATCTCGAGCAGTGTCACCTTTGCAAAATGACATAATTGAATGAATGACACTTAAAGTTGTAATAACCGTGCATAAAATCTCCTTCATGTTAATGGCACGTGCCATGTCATGATTATGAGGGTGTCATGTCAGTCTTATAAACACCCCTTCAAGTAAAGTGCTACCAAACATTCAAGTAAATTTAGTGTTGAACTGAATTCTGCATAGATTTGTATTTAAAGATCATCCTGAAGTGACGTACAGCTCTGTTTCTCTTTTTCTTGTTTTAAACTTTAGGCAAGTGGACAAAAATTGCTTCCGAGATCCCAAATCGTATTGACACCCAGTGCCAGAGCAAGTGGAGGCAACTAACACAAATGGTAGGCTCATTACATTTAATATGCTTGCAACTTTCTATATAATAAGGCTGGAGCTATATTTTATTTTGCTGTATGGAATAGACGACTGATTTCTAGGGCCTGCACTTTTATCAAGATAAACTGGTAAAATAAACTCTTAGAGCAGCTCTGGAGATTAGGTTTATATGTTTACCTACTCGTATAATAAATCCACGAGTGTCACACTTGTAGTATGTAGCGCTGGCCGGTATGACGGTATATTACTGTGAAATAAAATGTCAGACGTAACAGATTTTTATTCCATGAATACTGCAGAATGTAAATAAGTGGGCGTGGCCTAACCCCGCTCATTACAGTGATGGAGAAACATGTAAAATAATCAACTCATAACAAATGAGACCAAAAAGAAAGCTCTTCTCGCACATAATGCTAATAGTTTTCTGAACTTCAATTTTCTGAAGATCAAACTCATACATTTATATCAGTGACACGTGCACTGCTGGAACAAAATAGTTTGACATGCCATTTGCTCATAGTACAAACATCTTTGATCAGAAAGATGAGACGGTTAAGGTCTAATAGAAAAGATATATTCATACCTTTTCATTTTACATACTGCCTATTTTGAATGTACTGTATACATGAATACAAAATACAATGCTTACTATAGTTTCAATAGTCTATAAACTTAATTAAACTGATTTATAAACAAGATGCTGTCTATCAAGACTTAATCTGTTGTTATCTTCTGGTCATATCAGTCTAACACCAACTTTAACTTGCCCATAATTTAAAACTGTGATAAGCATTTGGTTGAAAACGATAGTGAGTGGCAAATTTCTTCAAATTTTAATATTCCAAAAACTATATAAACTGAAAAACATGTATACCATGAAATAAAATGGATATTTGGTCATACCGCCCACCCCTAGTAGTATGTTAAACTGTGAAACATATTCACTGAAGAGACACGCAGTACTAGCAGATGACACATTTTAAAAAGCAGACTTTAATCCATATCACAAATTTGGACTCAGTTTTGCTGTGGAAAATGATGAAGTTTTAAATATATGAGCTCAATCCAGTAAGAAAACAAGATTCAAGAGTAAAACAAAGTGAAGTAATGTTGATCCATTGATTAATATAACCTTGTGTAACCTGTAATAAAATGGACTAAACAAAGCCTTTTGTACAGAAAATCTAGACAAATTACTTGCCTCAATGATTTTTTTGTTTTCAAATTGCACGAGTAACTCGAGAAATCGTTCCATGCCTTCAATATAATAATGGACACTTTTTTTGTTTGTTTTTTTTTAGAATCAAGGCTATAGCAGAAAAAGGAAAGCAGGTCAAGTGAAGTTAACCTCAACAGTTCAACAAGAAACAAAGAGACGTAAGGTGAAACAGAAAAAAATGAAAAAGATCGAAATCACTTTAAGCTCCGAGGATGAAAAGCAAGTGAAAGTTGAAAATATGGATAGTGATGCTGAAGCAGATGAGGATTTACCACAGGAAACACGAGTCAAGGAGTACATACAGCCAGACATAAAGAGTTGGATTCCTTTAATTACAAAGCCATCGGTTTGTCCTGTAGGAACTGTAAGGACTGTATGGGTGAGTCTGTTCACCAATGGGGATGATCTAAAGGAACCTAATAAACCAACTACCAGTGGCCGCAATCGATCGAAGAACAGCACCAGTCCTCCAGTCGAGCCCAGTCTGGTCCGCAATACCAGTTTAGACCATTTTGGAAACGTGGAGAGAACTTACGTGGGGATTGATGCTACTGTCTTGCCGAACCCGGTATGATTTTTTTATAAGTTAAATTAGTGCCAGCTATATGTCAGTGTACTAATGCTGAATCTCATTTCATACATGTAGGCTGACAATGAGAAAACCTTGATTAAGGTGCCTGCGAATGATGTTAAGCACTTAATGCAGTGGAAGGCAACATCTGTAAATAAAAAGGTATAGTATATTTATCACAGGATAATCACTGACATAATATTAAAATATAAGCCATTACATTAGGATAATAAAGGGCCAAACACATAAAGTACAGGTACATAGACAGTTTCCCAGAGAGTGCTTAATTGTAGTCCAAGACTTAGGGTGCATCTCATTTCTCTGTCTTACCCCTTCCCCTTACCCCTTCACCTCGGTTTTGCGCGTTCATATGAGGCGAAGTGGTGTCTCAATTCTCAGTTTGATCAAGGGCTAGGGCCAAGGCGTAGGGATACATAGCCCTTGAAACGAAGTGTGATAATGACCACACTTGAAAGAGAGGGGTAAACGTTAATGTAGGAATTTCTCAGGAGAGCCGGCATCAAGACGTTTTATTCATGAACGTCGAACTGTCAAGGAGTCGCAAAAATGAAAGTAACGTTATTTTCTGCAGTTTAATTGAGATTATATTATGACACACATGTTTTATGATAATTTTAATAAAATGTTTCGAGCGGTTGTAATTGTAATGTTTTTGTTATGAATCGCTAGTTAAGGCGCTAGCTAGCAGCTAAGTAATGCGCTATTTGTTGAGCTCCGCTCAGGCAATCGATACCACAACCTGAGACAAAGGCATCTTCTTTGTTTGTCAACGCTTGTCTGTTTACGTAGCAGCCGGTTAGCGGAAAGGGAAAGTGACGCAACCGGTAATCGAGTGGTGTCTCATATTTTAGACGAACGATCCGTCTTACCCCTTTCCCCTTTACTCGGTTTCGAGGGGCAAGGGGAAGACGAAGACAAAGGGGAAGGGGTAAGACAGAGAAATGAAATTGGCCCTAAAACTCTTGTTTGAGCTGTCTTAACTTAAAACAGCTTGTGCTGACGTATCTTAAAATAAATATGCACCATCATTTATACCATTCATTAATTCAATTCTGTTTGTGAAATCCTTACCCTACTTAAATGCCCAAGTCTTAAGTCTAGTACTTAAGTCTATCTTTTAGTAAGGCTTATTATGATTGACCCTGAGATTAGCTTTGTGCACAAGCTAATAAAACTCAACTGTACATTTAAAGAAAAATAAGTAGTATTTGTTTCACAAGCACATTGCCGAATAATGTGTGCTTTTAACAGACTTTGTCAAAAATAAATTGGTATATGTTTTCAGTGGACTTTTAGAATTGGTTTGCGTAGAAAACTTAAATATTTGCAGTTAGTTATCTTTCAAATGCAATGTGGATTTTATTATAGATTTAGCAGCACATTTTTGTCCAATGTATTAGATATTGTGAGATCTGCTCTGTATTATTACTGTGTGAATGAAAATAATTAAAACATGAAATGATGAATAATAACTGACTGTGACGGACTCTTTACAACGCTGTTTATAAAAAAATGACGGAGATTGAAAAAGTGTATAGCAATCTGTGTGTGTGTGTGTGTGTCTGTCTGTGTCTGAATGATTATCTTGATATTAGTTCATTAAAGATTAATAGTACATTTATTTCGTGCGTTTGATTTCAACTGTAACATTTTCAGCATTTTAGCTATATACAGTAGCCTAATGATATTCATCACCTGATAACTGTACTGCATTACTATACTAAAAGTTTGATTTTTGAGTGTGTTTGCGCCCCCCCCCCCAATTTTTTTAGCACCAGCCACCACTGTATGTACCTTTAATGAAATGAAAAACTAATGGGGCTTATTCATTGAGGACTGTAGCACTGCAGCTCTCATCATCTTATTAAGTTTCATTTAGAAAGAGGAAGTCCAGGTTGTTGATTTGTACTTAGTTGATTTACAGACACACATTTTTGAGTTTTCTGTAACATGTTTCTACGTTGACTTCTAAACCTCATATTTGCCACTACTGCCGTATTTGAAGAGTTCAGATGCGGCTAACAGCACTTTGGGGTTTGCAATGCATGTAAGCTTCTCTTCCATTTTAGGATTAAACTAAAACTTCATTACGATCCAAATGTTGTGTACAGTGGAAAGGCTGCTGTAGTCCTGTCGCATAATGAAGCTGATAGGCACTCACCAGAACGATCAGCGTGTGACATGAAAGTTCTGCGAGAGTGATTCAAAAGCATACAGAGCAGTTCATCAACACACAATAATCTGCTTGGCCAGCGAATCTGTGAACCTCTCTCAGAAGCAGTTTACAACAAGCAGTGCTGTTTAACATTTAATTCTCATTTGTTGAAAAACTATCTATGGGTGTGCATTATTTTTCAGTCAGTGCACACCTATGACTTAGATATTGGTCAGTCGACTGCATTACAGTTCCGTATCACTATGCCAACTTTATTTGTTGAAATTAAATAAATGTGTTATTTCAGTTAAAGTATAAATGTGTGGTAGCCAAATACATACATTATAAAATTATTCTAATCATTTAAAAGAGAAGAAAATCAATACAGTAAATGTACACTGATTGCCGCCTTGTTCAGGTTTGTTTTAGTTTAATTCCTAATAATATAACACAAAACATATACATAAATACTGAAGAAAAACATTATAATATAATTATTGATGGGCCAACTTGTTCGCATTGTTCCCATCACTGCAAACGCGTAGATCAAAAGCAACGGGCGAATAGAGCTACAGTCATTCTCTCTTCTTCACTTGCGCTCTCTCTCGCTCCACTTTGTGGCATTGCTGAATTTCCCCTTGAGTGTTCAATATTTTCTAATAATTCAACCGCCTATCTTCATTTATTCCTTGTATATTAGATAATTATTCTATTGTTCCTCATTGTTCTTCATACTGTAATATTAATGCTGTACTTATTTTCAAAATGGTCTAAAGGACAAAAGGAAATCTCCAAAAGATAAAAAGAAAAGACGAGCCCAGATCTGGTCCAGCCTTAACTATGAGCTCCTTAAATCAATCACCCCATGGATTGGTAACGTGCTCCTGCCTGTGGAAGCAAAGAAGCTTTGTGAAGGTACAGACCATGGCTTCATTTATCACAAACCTGATCATTTTTAGTTATGAGGAGAACCTGAAACTATAAATAATGGCTGTTTAAAGGCATTTTAAGCGAATCTGTGTGTTGATTTTTGAAATGTGTTAGTCAAACAAACTGAGCGTAGTTAACTTCTCCCCCTCCCCCCATCCGTGCTTTCATGAACGCGCCCAAACCCAACCCCCAAATCCTTCTTGGCGTTTATTGGCTGGAACACTTTGTTTTGTTTCGTGGTGTAGGTTTGGCCACTGTGTTTATATTGAAGTTTGTAGAGCCTGGGCTTTTTTACAGAGATCGCATTTTTTTTACAGTTTGATCAGCGGACAGGCAGCAAGCAGATAGTGAGGAGATGTTTGCTGTATATAACAAAAAATGTTTTATGGTCTAAAATGCATGAATTCGCTTAGAGCGCCTTTAAATTCTGTGATAAGTTATTTTGTTTTTATATTATAAAGAATTAGTCTTTCTTAATGTCAAAAGAGAAACACCACTTGTTTTATTTTCTACTGCACAGAAAGAAAGGGTCACTGCATATTAGGCGAAGAATCAATGTTTTTCATTGCTATGACCTTTCAATTTTATGCTTGGGTTTTTTTCCAGTTCGGTTAAGCGCATAATTCACAGAAATTTCATAATTCTTGTGAGAATCAGTTTATACTTTTGTCAATTTATTATATATATAATTTTACAGCTGATATTGTTGGAACAAAAGCAGCAGAGATCCCTCTCCTGAAGACCCCAGTGTTTTCATTTTTCATCAAAGTAAATCTAAACCTTTTGTTGTCATTTTTTGGCTCCTTGTAATTGTGATTGTTCATGTTGAGTTTTATATGGCTGTGTTGTCTTTTAACAGACTCTCCACATTGATGCAGAGGCTCGCAAGAATGTCATTAAAGTTCGGCAAAAAAGAAAACTGAGGGTATTTTTTTGAAAAATAGTGTTTTAAGCACAGATGTATTTTATAATCGAGCATTGTAAAATCACCTCCATGTTAATCTAAGTTTTTGTTACAGTTTTTTTTTTTGCCATAGCAAGTGGAAGGATCAAATGTTGTAAATAACTTTATTGTCTTAAACATGATTATTTTGTTGGGCTAAAAATATACTTTAAACTAGACCACAGACAGATCATATTTAATGATTAGTGTCGACAAACAAGTTTGACATAAATAGAAAGTTGTTGCTCCATGCCTGGTTATAACAGTATAATGTTAGGGTTATGAATATGATGTTTTACTTTTGTAATGATAAAAGCATTTATCCATAAATTGTCCTTTTCAACAGCAGTCTACTTCTGTATCTCAATCAACAGTCCCTCAAGTTGGAAAACCAAGTGAACCATTAATATCTAATCCTGATCTTCCCTCTGATACTTTGAGCTTTGATACAAACTTATTATTTTTCGATCATCAATCTGAAGTAAATGGCTGGATGAATGGAAACGGTGGAATTTCACTGCCACATCTAGAGATCACTTTGCCTTACCTCCCACCATCTGCTGCCAGTGTCACAAAACTGACTTCATTGCTCAAGGCTAAACAATCTCTGCTTACAGCAGCAGCACATATCTTACCGCACGACTACCAGAATGGCAATGTAGAGAAAGAACAAGAAGAGGCCATTCACAAACTGGTTGCAGAAAGATTTGCCACAAATCCAGCATACCTGCGGTTAAAAGCTCGATTCTTGTCATGCTTTACCTTACCTGCCCTTTTAGCCACCATAAACCCATACAAGAATTGGGAATTGCCCGATTCACCTCTATGCAACGACGATCCAGTTATGGACACGCATTTGGGATAAAATAATGAGGCACCAGCTGCAGTAAGGTAATCCTTAACGGGATAGTTCCTCTTAAAATGAAAATTCTGTCATAATTTACTCATCCTCATGTTGTTCTAAACCTGTATGAATTTCTTTTTTCTGATGAACACAAAAGAAGATATTTTGAGAGCTGATGGTAAACACACAGCTGATTGTAACCATTGACTTCAATAGTAGGAAAAATATTTTGGAAGTATTTTGATAAATGATGAAGAAAATATTTTGATAAATGGTGGTAAGCACACAGTTGACAATACCCATTCAATTTCATCATATTTTTTAATTTTTACTATGGCACTCAATGGACACTATCTGCTGTGTGTTTGCCATCATTTCTCAAGATATCTTAATTGTCTG
The DNA here is from genome assembly GCF_027580225.2 of Misgurnus anguillicaudatus. Taxonomy (NCBI): domain Eukaryota; kingdom Metazoa; phylum Chordata; class Actinopteri; order Cypriniformes; family Cobitidae; genus Misgurnus; species Misgurnus anguillicaudatus. Next base: position 32,275,013 of record NC_073337.2, read on the forward strand.
AAAATACCCTAATCCAATCAAAACACACTGTGCAAGGTGAAAATTACTAATTTAATATTTTTGTTTAACCCCCAGGGGTTCCAAAAACGCGGGGACACGTTTTGACGTGTTTTCTCCTTATCATAGCAGAATCAACTTAAAATACTCCATCATTAATAATCAAACACTTACATGTTTGACATCATTTGAAACTCTGAAGGGTCCTCTTTAATTAGTGTACATTCACAATAACAAGAGATCTTTGTGTTTTTGTCAAATAAAGAAAATAAACAGGGTGCGCATTCAGACATTTCTGTCTCCGCCAGCTGTCTCTTAAAACACGTTACAAAAATCAGTTGAAACTCCGCGAATACTCGTCACACAAACATAATACACATATCCAAAGAAAGCCTGAAATGTCTACTTTTAAACAAGCTAATTATAATCAAAAACAAATATTTCCTGTTTATATAATCTGCATTGAAGTAAAGAGAGTACCGTTTTTCCTGGCTGAGCTCATTATCTCTAATTCGGTCACGCCCACACGCTGTTGACATGGTAATGAAGAGACGAGCAGTTCCAACAATAATAAACAAAGCGTAAAGTTTTATCAGATTTAAAGACTTTACCGCATGTTTGGATTATAAACTTTATACACACACGTGAGGAATATCTTCATTTATGTCTGGACATTGAGGAAGAGAAGCGTTTATCTTTAACGTTACCTAAGAAGAAGAACGATGGAAGATGCAATGGAGAAGGATATATTCCTGAAGAAACTGTAAGTCATTTGTCTTCATTTATATTTGCTATCATGTAATATGTTATGGCTTGTGCAGTTCAGCCTACATAAGCAACCTTAGCAGACTGCACGCTTCGGATTTAAAAACTTTCACATTGTTTACAAACGAGGGCGCATGATTTCACGTAATGGCGGATTTCATTGATACATGCTGTACAGTGTTAGACAGAGTTATTCACTTTCGTATCCTTCATGGCAACTTTGAGTAATACTGCACTGGGGGATCTGCTGTAATATGATATTGTTTACATGCAACGCATTCCATACATTGCACTTTACACGCGACACCATTTTATTATGAGCTCCGCGTTGTTTACACGGAGACGCGAGCTTGCGCACATTCATTTGCGATGTGTTTTTAAAGTTCATACTCGCTTACAGAAACGCGTTTAAAACAGAAGCTAGACGATAACCCTCCAGTCACATTAGCTACAAGCGACAGAGACAGAGCGACAGGCTCCCATTCATTTTCAATGGAAGTGGCCGTTTGCCAGCGACGAGCTCGCCGTTGCGCGAGCATGGCGGTGCCAAAATAGACAATCAGGCTATTTTATGCAAATGCTGAGCGATGCGACAAAGCGACTGCCAATCGGAGTGAATGAGCAGCGTGACGTAGGTCTGTGGTCGAGTCTGAGAAAATAATTCAAGATGGCGGAAAATGCGTATTTATGTATATATCTGATAAGTTTGGCATTTTATCTCATATATTTTGTTACTTTTATCGAGAAATAAATACTTTTAAATCCAAAAACACAGTTCTTGTAACTTAACAATACCTCTAAAGTGACTTTTGATACCGCTTTAAAAAACTAGCCAAGGAACGCCCATCAAGCGAGTGCGTGTAGCTCGGTGTCGTTCACTTTTGTAGCTAATGTGACTGTAGGGTAAGGGGATGGGCATCTGAAAACAGTCATCTGAAAACAGCTTTTTATATAACTAATCATGGCGGATGTTTATCTGAGATACTAATTTAGTTTATGATAGTTTATCTGAATGTAGTGCTATCATTTACCCATCAGTTATGTATGTAAGGGTATTTCTGTGGATAATTTATGCTGACAGCTGTTCATAACTCTCTTACAGGTCTGCATCCCTCTCATCAGTACAAAACTATGAAGTGGAAAAACATATTCACACTCTTTGGACATAAAGTTATATGGTAACATGAGCCACATGAAGTTTACAGCTCTGTTGTTTATCAGTTTCTTATACAAGTTAAGTTTTTGAATAGGGTTCGTTTCCAAATAAATTGAAAATGTCCTACTGACCTTCATTTCTATTTTGATTATATTGTTAACTTCTTAATAAACCTCAAACAAACATGTACATTTGTCCTCACATTCTTTACTGTAGTTCCCTCCTGCCTCATTATGCAGCTCATTATGCGAGCCTTTGTTTGCTAGCTGTCAATCAATCCTTCTCGCATACGGCCACTCTAAACAAAAAGTGTCTTACAATTTCTAAATCAGTATATTGGTTTATGTGAATGAGTAGGCAGGATGGTTTTTCACATCATTTTAAAGAAAAAACTCTAGACTACTAGATTCTGTTTAGGGAAGTCTTGTTAAAACATGTTTAGTATGGGTTTTGTGAACTTATATCAGTGACTTAAAATTTTTGCTTTTTTAAAAACCATGCATAAACTTTTCTCTCTGAAAAATACAAACATGTACATACATGTAGCTCATATAATATTTTAGCCCAGTTTGTGCTGAACACAGTGGTATGAGACACTTGCCATTATTATGTTTTAAAGCAACTGATCACCACATCCTCCTGTCGACCGTCATAGCTATGGGTGTCTCTGACACAGCACTTCTATGGTTCAAGTCGTACCTCTCAGGTAGGTAATTTAGGGTATACTGGAGAGGTGATGTCTCCGAACCCCAGCGTCTCGATACCGGGGTGCATCAAGGCTCCGTGATTGGACCACTGCTCTTTTCGATATACATGACATCCCTGGGTTCTGTCATTCGAAAACATGGCTTTTCCTACCACTGCTATGCAGATGACACTCAACTTTACGTCATTCCACCCTGATGACCCTACGGTTTCTGCCCACATCTCACTCTGTATGAAGGATCACCATGTCCAGCCTAACCTTGCGAAGACAAAACTGCTTGTCACCGTTTATAAAGCGACTTCATAAACTCTCTTCCCCGGAGAGTCGTCAGTTTTTATCCATTCATGATTGATTCTTTTAATTCGATGGCAGGACTTCTGATGCCACAGTGTTACATTGTCCCATATTTATAATAATAGTAGTGCTGAATCTTGTTATCCAATATATCTGATTAAGATGACTAAATTATAGGGTCATTTGCATTATTCTGTGAACTATTTCTTGAAACATTAGAAATGCACTTTCATTAAAATGACTACATGCAACTCCATGTAACGTATTTTGTACATTTATACCACGGTCTGTTGAATGCTTTATTATGATTGGTTGAGAAATGTCCCAAGGGTGTTGAATATTTTCCTGTTAAACGCACATCAAATGTCAAAAATAACCACCTGTGGTAATTGTGGTATAAGAGGAATAATTAACTCAAATAATCTATTCAAATAATTATTATTTTCAAATAATTCAATGGCTGGTGGTCAAATATTCCTTAACTAAAACTTCAGACACCATTTAATTTCAAAGCTTAAACAAAATAATGGATATTTTTTAAGCAGAAAAACAATAACAGCAATTTAAAAAATATATGTTTTGGCTCAGAAGAACAAAGGAATTTTGAGCCCCACAAGGCGGTGTAAATAATGGCGTATTTTCAATATTTTGGTGAACATTAAAAGAAACTTGGCACCGGTTTCACAGTCTAGGACTAAAGGCTTAAGCCTTGTCTAAGACACATGTTTGAGGTGTCTTAATAAAAATAACTTGCACTGCCAGATCTTAAAATTGAATTTGTCTTAAGATACAGTACACACCAGTAAACATCTTTTATAACCAAGTCCTGACTTTAGCTAAGCCTTGTCTGTGAAACCAGGCCTTCGTTTTGTCTTTTGGTTTGTTGGTTTATTTTTTGTGTTCATGTTTTCTTTCTCTTTCAGATGACTGATCTGACTACAAATGAAAACAAAGCTTTGGAAATGCAATTCTCAGGAATTTGTACAAACAGGAAACATCAATAAGGCAGATTACTTTTTAATCCTAAACCAATTACCCTAGCATTAAGACTAAAGTTACATTGTGTAATGCTTTTAACATTTATTTTCCTAGATATCAGAGACCAGTTTTTTGTTAGGGAAATTCAAAATATGTTCTGGCTAATCTGACTGAAGAAAAAATAGGTTATAGTTTTGTACATAAGCACTGTTGAATTGTGATTATAAAATATTTTTTCTGTTATGTTTTTGAATAAAATGTATTGTAGAGTAATAAAAAAAATAAATTTATTTTAAATGATTGCAGTGTTTTTGTATTATATGATCATGATGCTGTTTCCCAGACAGACCTTAATCTTAGTCCCACACTAAATGCATGTTTAAACTGTTTGATTGAAAACATCTCACACTGGCAAATTCATTATAATATCATGGCAATATTTCAATTATAAAGTATATCATTTGTTTACACAAAAAATCATAAACATTAATGTGTTCTTTACTTTTAACAAAAAATATTCTTACACAGCACTTATTTTCTTTATTTTTTTGCTGAAAATCTCATAACTGCAATGTGTCCCGCTATGTCTGAGTGAATTATATGTTGTAATTTAAACAGAGTAAAAATACCTTTGACAGAATAGTCATGTATAATAGAAATTAAGAAATGTCCATAACTGATTTTCTCATCCTTTGTAAGCAAACGACTACAAACGCACACACTCTTAAGTTTGTCACATTGATGAGAACCTTTCTGTTGGCTACCAGTTTAAGAGTTTACTTTTTTTTTTTTTTTTTAGTAAAAATCACAACATTCTTTTGTCACACTATGTACTCAACATTTTTTATTCTTGTTACCGATAAAGGTAGATACATTTTTTAAAAAATAATTCACGTTATTACAGTTTTTCTCGAATGCTAAACTCTATAACCAGGCTTTTGAACTAAAATTTCAAAACCATAACGCCATTTTTCAAGAAGCACAATCATTTTGCTGAACTATAAACACTATTCCCCTACTTTAACACATCAGTCAGATTTGGTGAACTGTTACTTCAAAACTCTGCACACAAATCCCTATATTTCTTAGTGTTTACACCATCTGGTCATATGGAAAGCACCAGCATTCAATACTGTTCACTCAAGTCAGCACAGCTTTGGCACAGCTTCCATACAGATCGACTTATTAGTAGATGAATGCCAGGGGTGGATCATGCAAGAGGATTTTACCCTCACTGTTTGGCTGGAACCAATATAGCCTGTGATGTGGACCAGATTCTCTGGCCTGACCCAGAACAAAGATGGGGTGTTGAGGTGGAATAATATTTAAAAAAAACTTTTACAGTTGTGCTGTGTAGCACATGAATGAAAAAAAAATGTGCCACATTGATTGTATCTTTTTTGGTCATGTGAAAAGGTTTTTGAGGGGGAGAACCACAAGCAACTTACCAGTTTTGGATATATTGTTTTGAATTTATTGCACCAGTGTGTAATACTATGTTGTAGTGTGTGTGTTTTTTAAAAGCTTGTGTATGATGTCTGAGGGAAAAGTTTGGTATTTCAGTAAGAGTGAATGGTTTTGAGTGTAGAGCTTAATTTTGACCTAAAAATAAGTTGTTTGGAGAATAGAGTGAGATGTTATGGAATTGTTTACTATTTTGAGAATATGAGGCATAGTTTCAAGAAATGTGTTTAAGCAACTGAGAAAACTGTAATGTCTAAATATGTATGATAAATGGTAGCTTAGCGTAAATTCTACCAGGAAACTCTAATGCCACGTCATTCATTTCACAAGGCACAATCAATCACCCCTGATACTGAGAGTTTATAAGCCTTGCACTCACCTGTCTTTGCGTTTGCAGATACTTATGCCAGCATTTACAACCCACCCTCCCTACCACCATCACCATCATAGTGTCAAAGGTTATAAAGCATTTCTAGAAAGCTTGAAACTAGACTATCCAGATTTTTTTTTGCAAAAACACCGGCAAAGAGCCAGCTCGGATCTTCTCTGTTCTTATTGCTGAATTTTACTATAAATCAATTTGGTCTTGTATAGAAATGTATTAGTAATTGCAATAACTCTTTCAAACTATAATATTAAAGTAAAAGTTAGGACGTATTTCCACATACCATGTCTTTGGATGTAAACGTTTGTTGAACTAGCTATGAGGAAGTCAACACAAAATATGGAAACCAGAATGTGTGTTTGTGTGTGTGTGTGTGTGTGTGTGTGTGTGTGTGTGTGTGTGTGTGTGTGTGTGTGTGTTTGCGCGTGTGTGTGTTTGCGCGTGTGTTTGCGTGTTTGTGTGCGCACGTGCGCGTTCACGTGTGAGAGTAATTGAGAGAGGCAGAGAGACGAGCAAAAAGAAAACAAATAATGTTTGCACAATCATATCATTGTGTAGGCTAGTTGACAATAACAGTGCAAACAATTCAAAAAGGAGTTAAATAGGAGAGGAGAGTGCTGCGAGTATGACAGGAGGATGGCTGGAACAATCGCATGCCCCGGGGTTTCCCATTGACAAATGATCAGCGTTTATGAAGATTTCTGATTGGCCCTAAAACAACGTGTAACAACACCATATTTGGAGAGATGGTGACGTTTCAGGGGATCCCTGGGAAATGCTCGGAGGTGATGAGAGGATTTGAGAAAAGCAATGTTCATTTCCAGCGAATTTAGTAAAACTGTACCTTTCCCGGGGATGTAGAGGCGGCTTCCGACATCCTATTTAAGGCCCTGAGGCACATTCAAGGCATTATTCAAGAAGATAAAATTAGAATTCCTTAGAAAAATTCAATCCTTTCAAAATGATCAAAAAGGAAAGGAAACTGAAATAGGATTCCTCTGGTGGTAACATAGTCCCGATCCCTGGGCCAATTGGGTCGTCAGCTAAGCTCCCACTTTCAGGAGGCACAGCAGACAGAAATATTTGGGAAATTACAGAAATACAATGGCATACAGGAGAAATAAAAGTTAGAGCAAAACTTACCTAAGAATCCTAACCAGGTTTACATAACTATGCCCACAAATGTTTTCACATATTGTCAATTCAATGTACAGTGTGCAAAATACATAGGAGAAACTAAAAATGCAATGGAATGTAGACTAAAACAACATCTCTACTATATGAGAAAAAGAAAAGGTAACAAAACCACAGTCCTGTATGGACATTTTAAACAGCATTCAATTGATCATTTGCGTATAACGGGCCTTGAACACAATGTCACATGGTCACAGAGTCAGAGACAAGCAGCTGAGAGAAAGTGGATAAAGGTTCTTAAAACCATTCATCCAGGTGGCCTTATACAGTGTTTTAAGTGGCCCAAAAGAGGTGCCGGTACTCTATTATTATTATTATTATTATTATTATTATTATTATTGCTGACATTATATTCAGCAGTCAACAGACCACCTTGTAAAAAATAATAAATCATTTTATAAGTTTGTGGATTTGCTTGAGCTAGAAATAGCTACTGAACATAAATAAAATGTGCAAAAGGATAAAAGCACCCTTAGAAAGAGTAAATGTTCAACATGGTTAAATGCTAAAACTAGTTGTTCAGATAGAAAGAGCTTGAAAAGAAACTTTAAAATGTCACCAAGAACATGTCTATGGGTTCAAGAATAGGGTTAGGGTTAGAGTATATGAGTAATAGTCTCTGGTCTCGGTGGGATGAAGTGTGCATTGTGAAGGGCACTCTGAAAAGTGACAGTGTAGCCAAAGGATTAAAATAAACCTCTGATTTAAACAGATGTGCAAATGAGCGTTCCAGAACGATAAAAGCACGTTCTGCGCGCACAGAGAGCAGGTGGTACGCTCAAGAGCTATATATTTGGAAGTGCCGGTACTCACGGGCGCCGTTAGGGGGGGTTCAGAGTATGCCAGGCATATGGGCCCATGAGTACGCTAGGGGGCCCCACCCTCATCACTTTTCCATTTTTTTATTGTACACGTTTAATTAACACTGTAATAAAATGTAAAGTAAATTAATATAAAACTACTGTGAATGACTTTGTGTTAAGTAAAATTGAGACACTTTTAGCATGACCTAGTAGATGCAATTACATATTTGGCAGTTCTGGTGGTTTTTAATTTGATTGTGCAGGTATGGATATGGATATAGGCAACATTTTGGTTTGGGATCGGTTTGTTGGGTTTGCTATGCAAAGTAAAATATTAGGAAATAAAGGAAATATTAGCACAGCGACTGCTGACAACTATTGCATTTCTGAGACGGACAATAACTTTATAGGCGTAGTTAAAAATATTATTTTCTAAATAAACATGAAATAGGAGAATTGTCTAAGCCATAGTTGAGTTAAATTTTAAATTACTAAGAGCTGGTTTTAATGTGTCAGCGCACCATTTTCAAAGTGAAAGTGATTCATTTTTATTGAGGTTTGCAACGGAGGTTTTGCCCAATATAGTAAACTTAGTGCAGCTATTATAAGCGCTATGTCAGATTGTTTTTAACATGTATCCTAATAGAGAATGTCTGTTTTATATTTATGTTTGAGAATTTTTGTGTTTAATATAAATATTGTTGTAATGTTGTTAATGTTTTGTTTTAATTTAATTCGATTTTAAACCGCATATATTGGGCGTTGTAATGAATTGAAGCCTAATATAACGATACAAATGGAGTGGGCCTTAAGAGATAATTTTCGAGTTTAAATTAAGTTTTGTTTGCTTTAAAAGTTTGCTTCAAATGAATTTCGTTTAATATAATTTGTCTCTTAATTTTAATCAATGTTTTGTTGATAAGTGTTGTGAATATTAAAGAAAAACAACATTAAAAAGAACACTGTGCATCATTACGTTACAAATATAAACTACTGCAATATACTACCAAATGCCAAAACATGCAGTATTATCTTTGTATTGATATAGTTGTTGTTGTATGTGCAAAATCATATTATGGAGTATATCACTTTAATCGCTTTTCAAAAAACAGCCTTCAGTGCACAGAAATTAAATTTGCATGCCCATCAGCAGCACATTTGATTGCGGTATGATTTTGACTTTTAAAAATCAACGTCATATTTAAAACTTTAGCCGATTGTGCTTTTTGCAATTTCTTTGTCACTGGCGAAGGGCGTGTGCGGGCGAAGCGCACACTCTTAAAGATTAACGTAATATTAATTTTAATTTTGCCAGCCACGCATTTTTGTCATGAGCGGAGGGCGGAACACATACCACACGCACAGAGAACAGCGATATAAAGAGAATATAAGTTATTTGGTGTTTTTCTGACGAATACAGTCAGTTCGTAATAACATTTTTAAATGGACTATAAGATCATCATCAATATGAACTCTGAAGAATGAACTATTATAGGCTAAACACAATTGTACAGATTTCGCTTCTAAAACCGCGCAGAAAACTCGACTGTCGCGACTTTCAAAGCGCCTTCCATAGATTTCCATAGATTCAGAAATGCATCTCCATGCATTATTCTTCTTTTAGTGATCTATTTAAAATCAGTCACGTAAATGTTTTCTGCTTTTCCAGATTAAAATGGTAGGTTATTCGTTTTTCGAATAAATCTTTTTTTGCTTCATGCGTTTATTTTTAGTTGCAAATGCGACCTGTAAAATTTAATAAACGCACTCAACTGAGTAATTTTATATAGCTACACATTATGGTATGAAAGTCATACAATCATCTAAAGGAAAGGGCCCAAAATTCTGTCTTGCATACCCCCCTTGAAACTGTTCATTGCGCCCCTGCCGGCCAGCGTGTTCCAGCCCACTTTAAGCACTTAAAGCAAGTCTTTAGAAAAGTTTTGTTATAATAAGTCAAGTGTGTTTTTTATGAGTTAAGTGTGTGTTTTTGAAGCAATGTAAAATGTGGTTTGTAACTTACCTTTTATTTTTTTGGAATTCACTATCAAATCCCTAACTCTAACATCCGCATCCAGGAGAGAGGGTATTTAATCTTTTAAAAGTATAGAGGAGCACCGTCGGAAAGATGGCGCCACCTGTGGGCAAGCCTCTGTTAAAACATTAAGACCAGTTAGAGAGAGAGAGGAGAATTTCAAAATAAAAGTAGGTCTTAGCAAATTATTAATTGTTTTATAAAATACAAAGCAGTATACATGAATTAACCAATTAATGTACAATTTTACAAGTGTAGTTTGATTTATGTTTTATTTGTTTATTTATTTACAAATGTATTAAGGCATAAAGCTTTGATAAGTAGAAAAGGGCAACTGACACACATGCGGCAGGAAAACTTATGTGTGTATTTGTTGTGGATTTAGTTAAGCACTCTGTAACGTCCATACCGCCGCGCCACCAGAGGGAGCCCTCGCCGGAGTACTGACATTGCGCCGCCCTCTGCTTCTCTGCTCATTTCCTGTTTTGCCCTACTTAAGTCATAAGCTAGCTTTGGTTAGTGATGGGCAGAGCGAGGCTTCGTGAAACACTGAAACAGTTGAACCAATTGTGTTGAGGCTTCGAAACATCGATCGAAACCGCCTCCACAGTGACACCTAGGGGTCATTTGAACATATTGCCATAGAGCGGTCTTGACAAGGTTTTAGACGAGCGCTGATGAATTGTATCCCACATGTTGTTTGATTGACACACAAGTGATCAGGTGGGTTAGGGTTGGGTTAGACGGCCGTAGCTCGGGCGCCTTAGATCCGAGACCTTAGCCGTTTGGGTCGGTAGCTCCACGGGAGGGGACCTTTCGAACGAGCCAACCCGCTTCTCTCGCACCCTAAGCCCGGCCGAGATACGGAGTACCACCGCCGCACCTTTAGACGGCCGTAGCTCGGGCGCCTTAGGTCCGAGACCTTAGCCCTTTGGGTCAGTTGCTCCACGGGAGGGGACCTTTCAGTCGAGCCAACCCGCGTCTCTCTAACCCAGGGGTGTCCACTCCTGCTCCTGGAGGGCCGGTGTCTCTGCAGAGTTTTATTCCAACCCTAATCAAACACACCTGATCCAGCTAATCAAGGTCTTACTAGGCAGACTAGATAATTTGAGGCAGGTGTGTTGAGGGAAGTTTTAGCTAAACTCTGCAGGACACAGGCCCTCCAGGACCGAGTTTGGACACCCCTGCTCTAACCCTTTCCCCGGCCGAGATACGGAGTACCACCGCCGCACCTTTAGACGGCCGTAGCTCCGGCGCCTTAAGTCCGAAACCTTAGCCCTTTGGGTCGGTTGCTCCACGGGAGGGGACCTTTCGAACGAGCCAACCCGCTTCTCTGTAACCCTTTCCCCGGCCGAGATACAAAGTACCACCGCCGCACATTTAGACGGCCGTAGCTCGGGCGCCTTAAGTCCGAGACCTTAGCCCTTTGGGTCGCTTGCTCCACCGGAGGAGACCTTTCCAACGAGCCAACCCGCGTCTCTCTAACCCAAAGCCCGGCCGAGATACGGAGTACCACCGCCGCACCTTTAGACGGCCGTAGCTCGGGCGCCTTAAGACCGAGACCTTAGCCCTTTGGGTCCCTCATCCTCCAGGAGGGTCCCTTTCCAACGACCCCACCCCCGTCTCCGTACCCCCTCCCCCGGCCGAGATACGACCCCGGGAACATCGCCCCTTCTACCCGACCACCGTGCACCCGAGGCCGGCCTCGGACCCCGCGACGGACACCCTGGAGCTCGTACCCGGCGCACCGTTCGGTCCCTGCCATCCCACTCTTAAGCACTCCCCCACCGGACTAAGCCCCATCCTCCCGGCCCTTCTGGAGAACCAAACAGTTGGTCAACCCCAAAATTTCTCCAACCGTTGGTCAACCCGAAAGATTTTCCAGCAGTTGGTCAACCCCAATCGACTTAGGTTTTGGAGCGTTCGCGTTTCCAGCAGTTGGTCAACTTCAATCGACTTAGGTTTTGGAGTGTTCGCGTTTCCAGCAGTTGGTCAACCTCAATCGACTTAGGTTTTGGAGCGTTCGCGTTTCCAGCAGTTGGTCAACTTCAATCGACTTAGGTTTTGGAGCGTTCGAGTTTCCAGCAGTTGGTCAACCTCAATCGACTTAGGTTTTGGAGTGTTCGCGTTTCCAGCAGTTGGTCAACCTCAATCGACTTAGGTTTTGGAGCGTTCGCGTTTCCAGCAGTTGGTCAACCTCAATCGACTTAGGCTCTGGAGCTTTCGCCTCTCCAGCAGTTGGTCAACCCCAACGACTTAGGCTCTTGAGCTTTCACTTCTCCAGCAGTTGGTCAACCCCATCGACTTAGGTTCTGGGGCGTTCGCTTCTCCTGCCATAGACTTAGGTTCTAGAGCTTTCGCCTCTCAGACAGTTGGTCAACCCCAATCGACTTAGGCTCTGGAGCTTTCACTTCTCCAGCAGTTGGTCAACCCCATCGACTTAGGTTCTGGAGCTTTCGCTTCTCCGACAGTTGGTCAACCCCGATCGACTTAGCTATATACCTGATGGCACCTGTTCGCCCTACCGTCCCCCGCGAAGGGGGAACCCGGCGGGTCCGCGGCCGGGAGGGTGCGCCTCGGTCGGCCCGGGGGACCGGAGATACTTCCGGTCGAAAATCCGAATTTCGTTACCGCGCCGCTCCGGCGCCTCGGGCCCGGGTCCTTCGACCTTCGGGTCGGTCGGTCCGCCGGAGGGGCCCTTTCGAACGAGCCCACCCGCGAGTATCTGGCCCTTTCCGCAGCGGAGATACGGGGTGCCGTCTCCGGATTTTCCCACGGCCGCTGCTCGGGCGCCTTAAGTCCCAGGACGTCGCCCTCGGGGTCGGTCGCTCTACCCGAGGGGACCTTTCGAACGAGCCCGCCCTCGACCCTCCGACCCTTTCCGCGGCCGAGATACGGCGGATCGAAAAAAAAAAAACGCTGGTCCGGAGTTCGCGCGCCCGTAGCGTCCGCTGCGTTCGTCCGCCGGAGGCGCGGCCGGTCTCGTTCGAAAGGTCTTTCCCGGGGCTTTTCGGCGACGCCGGCCCCGAGTCCGTGCGACCCCGGGGACCGGAGATACTTCCGGTCGAATTTCGGAAAACTTCGAACGGCCGTATCTCGGGCGCCTCGGGCCCGGGGCCTTCGATCTTCGGGTCGGTCGGTCCGCCGGAGGGGCCCTTTCGAACGAGCCCACCCGCGAGTATCTGGCCCCTTCCGCGGCGGAGATACGGGGGGCCGTCTCCGGATTTTCCCACTGCCGCTGCTCGGGCGCCTTAAGTCCGAGGACATCGCCCTCGGGGTCGGTCGCTCTACCCGAGGGGACCTTTCGAACGAGCCCGCCCTCGACCCTCCGACCCTTTCCGCGGCCGAGATACGGCGGTTCGAAAAAAAAAACGCTCGTCCGGAGTTCGCGCGCCCGTAGCGTCCGCTGCGTTCGTCCGCCGGAGGCGCGGCCGGTCTCGTTCGAAAGATCTCTCTCGGGGCTTTCCGGGGACGCCGGCCTCGGGTCCGTGCGACCCCGGGGGCCGGAGATACGGACTTCCACCGCTGCACCTTTAAACGGCCGTAGCTCGGGCGCCTTAAGACCGAGACCTTAGCCCTTTGGGTCCCTCATCCTCCAGGAGGGGCCCTTTCCAACGACCCCACCCCCGTCTCCGTACCCCCTCCCCCGGCCGAGATAAGACCCCGGGAACATCGCCCCGTCTACCCGACCACCGTGCACCCAAGGCCGGCCTCGGACCCCGCGACGGACACCCTGGAGCTCGTACCCGGCGCACCGTTCGGTCCCTGCCATCCCACTCTTAAGCACTCCCCCACTGGACTAAGCCCCATCCTCCCGGCCCTTCTGGAGAACCAAACAGTTGGTCAACCCCAAAATTTCTCTAACCGTTGGTCAACCCGAAAGATTTTCCAGCAGTTGGTCAACCCCAATCGACTTAGGTTTTGGAGCGTTCGAGTTTCCAGCAGTTGGTCAACCTCAATCGACTTAGGCTCTGGAGCTTTGGCCTCTCCAGCAGTTGGTCAACCCCAACGACTTAGGCTCTTGAGCTTTCACTTCTCCAGCAGTTGGTCAACCCCATCGACTTAGGTTCTGGGGCGTTCGCTTCTCCTGCCATAGACTTAGGTTCTAGAGCTTTCGCCTCTCCGACAGTTGGTCAACCCCAATCGACTTAGGCTCTGGAGCTTTCACTTCTCCAGCAGTTGGTCAACCCCATCGACTTAGGTTCTGGGGCGTTTGCTTCTCCTGCCATCGACTTAGGTTCTGGAGCTTTCGCCTCTCCGACAGTTGGTCAACCCCGATCGACTTAGCTATATACCTGATGGCACCTGTTCGCCCTACCGTCCCCCGCGAAGGGGGAACCCGCCGGGTCCGCGGCCGGGAGGGTGCGCCTCGGTCGGCCCGGGGGACCGGAGATACTTCCGGTCGAAAATCCGAATTTCGTTACAGCGCCGCTCCGGCGCCTCGGGCCCGGGTCCTTCGAACTTCGGGTCGGTCGGTCCGCCGGAGGGGCCCTTTCGAACGAGCCCGTGTCCGTGCGACCCCGGGGACCGGAGATACTTCCTGTCGAATTTCGGAAAACTTCGGACGGCCGTATCTCGGGCGCCTCGGGCCCAGGGCCTTCGACCTTCGGGTCGATTGGTCCGCCGGAGGGGCCCTTTCGAACGAGCCCACCCGCGAATATCTTGCCCTTTCCGCGGCGGAGATACGGGGGGCCGTCGCCGGATTTTCCCACGGCCGCTGCTCGGGCGCCTTAAGTCCCAGGACGTCGCCCTCGGGGTCGGTCGCTCTACCCGAGGGGACCTTTCGAACGAGCCCGCCTTCGACCCTCCGACCCTTTCCGCGGCCGAGATACGGCGGTTCGAAAAAATAAAAACGCTCGTCCGGAGTTTGCTCGCCCGTAGCGTCCGCTGCGTTTGTCCGCCGGAGGCGTGACCGGTCTCGTTCGAAAGGTCTTTCCCGGGGCTTTTTGGCGACGCCGGCCCCGAGTCCGTGCGACCCCGGGGACCGGAGATACTTCCGGTCGAATTTCGGAAAACTTCGAACGGCCGTATCTCGGGCGCCTCGGGCCCGGGGCCTTCGATCTTCGGGTCGACTGGTCCGCCGGAGGGGCCCTTTCGAAGGAGCCCACCCTCGAGTATCTGGCCCTTTCCGCGGCGGAGATACGCGGGGGCCGTCTCCGGATTTTCCCACGGCCGCTGCTCGGGCGCCTTAAGTTCGAAGACGTCGCCCTCGGGGTCGGTCGCTCTACCCGAGGGGACCTTTCGAACGAGCTCGCCCTCGACCCTCCGACCCCTTCCGCGGCCGAGATACGGCGGATAAAAAAAAAAAACGCTCGTCCGGAGTTTGCTCACCCGTAGCGTCCGCTGCGTTCGTCCGCCGGAGGCGTGACCGGTCTCGTTCGAAAGGTCTTTCCCGGGGCTTTCCGGCGACTCCGGCCCCGAGTCCGTGCGACCCCGTGGACCGGAGATACTTCCGGTCGAATATCCGAATTTCGTTACCGCGCCGCTCCGGCGCCTCGGGCCCGGGGCCTTCGACCTTCGGGTCGGTCGGTCCGCCGGAGGGGCCCTTTCGAACGAGTCCACCCGCGAGTATCTGGCCCCTTCCGCGGCGGAGATACGGCGCACCGTTCGGTCCCTGCCATCCCACTCTTAAGCACTCCCCCACTGGACTAAGCCCCATCCTCCCGGCCCTTCTGGAGAACCAAACAGTTGGTCAACCCCAAAATTTCTCCAACCGTTGGTCAACCCGAAAGATTTTCCAGCAGTTGGTCAACCCCAATCGACTTAGGTTTTGGAGCGTTCGAGTTTCCAGCAGTTGGTCAACCTCAATCGACTTAGGCTCTGGAGCTTTGGCCTCTCCAGCAGTTGGTCAACCCCAACGACTTAGGCTCTTGAGCTTTCACTTCTCCAGCAGTTGGTCAACCCCATCGACTTAGGTTCTGGGGCGTTTGCTTCTCCTGCCATCGCCTTAGGTTCTGGAGCTTTCGCCTCTCCGACAGTTGGTCAACCCCGATCGACTTAGCTATATACCTGATGGCACCTGTTCGCCCTACCGTCCCCCGCGAAGGGGGAACCCGCCGGGTCCGCGGCCGGGAGGGTGCGCCTCGGTCGGCCCGGGGGACCGGAGATACTTCCGGTCGAAAATCCGAATTTCGTTACAGCGCCGCTCCGGCGCCTCGGGCCCGGGTCCTTCGAACTTCGGGTCGGTCGGTCCGCCGGAGGGGCCCTTTCGAACGAGCCCGTGTCCGTGCGACCCCGGGGACCGGAGATACTTCCGGTCGAATTTCGGAAAACTTCGGACGGCCGTATCTCGGGCGCCTCGGGCCCAGGGCCTTCGACCTTCGGGTCGATTGGTCCGCCGGAGGGGCCCTTTCGAACGAGCCCACCCGCGAATATCTTGCCCTTTCCGCGGCGGAGATACGGGGGGCCGTTTCCGGATTTTCCCACGGCCGCTGCTCGGGCGCCTTAAGTCCCAGGACGTCGCCCTCGGGGTCGGTCGCTCTACCCGAGGGGACCTTTCGAACGAGCCCGCCTTCGACCCTCCGACCCTTTCCGCGGCCGAGATACGGCGGTTCGAAAAAATAAAAACGCTCGTCCGGAGTTTGCTCGCCCGTAGCGTCCGCTGCGTTCGTCCGCCGGAGGCGTGACCGGTCTCGTTCGAAAGGTCTTTCCCGGGGCTTTTCGGCGACGCCGGCCCCGAGTCCGTGCGACCCCGGGGACCGGAGATACTTCCGGTCGAATTTCGGAAAACTTCGAACGGCCGTATCTCGGGCGCCTCGGGCCCGGGGCCTTCGATCTTCGGGTCGGTCGGTCCGCCGGAGGGGCCCTTTCGAACGAGCCCACCCGCGAGTATCTGGCCCCTTCCGCGGCGGAGATACGGGGGGCCGTCTCCGGATTTTCCCACTGCCGCTGCTCGGGCGCCTTAAGTCCGAGGACGTCGCCCTCGGGGTCGGTCGCTCTACCCGAGGGGACCTTTCGAACGAGCCCGCCCTCGACCCTCCGACCCTTTCCGCGGCCGAGATACGGCGGTTCGAAAAAAAAAACGCTCGTCTGGAGTTCGCGCGCCCGTAGCGTCCGCTGCGTTCGTCCGCCGGAGGCGTGACCGGTCTCGTTCGTAAGGTCTTTCTCGGGGCTTTCCGGCGACGCCGGCCCCGAGTCCGTGCGACCCCGTGGACCGGAGATACTTCCGGTCGAATATCCGAATTTCGTTCCCGCGCCGCTCCGGCGCCTCGGGCCCGGGGCCTTCGACCTTCGGGTCGGTCGGTCCGCCGGAGGGGCCCTTTCGAACGAGCCCACCCTCGAGTATCTGGCCCTTTCCGCGGCGGAGATACGGGGGGGCCGTCTCCGGATTTTCCCACGGCCGCTGCTCGGGCGCCTTAAGTCCGAAGACGTCGCCCTCGGGGTCGGTCGCTCTACCCGAGGGGACCTTTCGAACGAGCCCGCCCTCGACCCTCCGACCCTTTCCGCGGCCGAGATACGGCGGATCGAAAAAAAAAACGCTGGTCCGGAGTTCGCGCACCCGTAGCGTCTGCTGCGTTCGTCCGCCGGAGGCGCGGCCGGTCTCGTTCGAAAGGTCTTTCCCGGGGCTTTCCGGCGACGCCGGCCCCGAGTCCGTGCGACCCCGTGGACCGGAGATACTTCCGGTCGAATATCCGAATTTCGTTACCGCGCCGCTCCGGCGCCTCGGGCCCGGGGCCTTCGACCTTCGGGTCGATTGGTCGGCCGGAGGGGCCCTTTCGATCGAGCCCACCCGCGAGGCTCTGGCCCTTTCCGCGGCGGAGATACGGGGGGCCGTCTCCGGATTTTCCCACGGCCGCTGCTCGGGCGCCTTAAGTCCGAGGACGTCGCCCTCGGGGTCGGTCGCTCTACCCGAGGGGAACTTTCGAACGAGCCCGCCCTCGACCCTCCGACCCTTTCCGCGGCCGAGATACGGCGGTTCGAAAAAAAAACGCTCGTCCGGAGTTTGCTCGCCCGTAGCGTCCGCTGCGTTCGTCCGCCAGAGGCGTGACCGGTCTCGTTCGAAAGGTCTTTCCAGGGGCTTTCCGGCGACGCCGGCCACGAGTCCGTGCGACCCCGTGGACCGGAGATACTTCCGGTCGAATATCCGAATTTCGTTCCCGCGCCGCTCCGGCGCCTCGGGCCCGGGGCCTTCGACCTTCGGGTCGATTGGTCCGCCGGAGGAGCCCTTTCGAACGAGCCCACCCGCGAGTATCTGGCCCTTTCCCCGGCGGAGATACGGGGGGCCGTCTCCGGATTTTCCCACGGCCGCTGCTCGGGCGCCTTAAGTCCGAGGACGTCGCCCTCGGGGTCGGTCGCTCTACCCGAGGGGACCTTTCGAACGAGCCCGCCCTCGACCCTCCGACCCTTTCCGCGGCAGAGATACGGCGGATCGAAAAAAAAAACGCTGGTCCGGAGTTCGCGCGCCCGTAGCGTCCGCTGCGTTCGTCCGCCGGAGGCGCGGCCGGTCTCGTTCGAAAGGTCTTTCCCGGGGCTTTTCGGCGACGCCGGCCCCGAGTCCGTGCAACCCCGGGGACCGGAGATACTTCCGGTCGAATTTCGGTAAACTTCGAACGGCCGTATCTCGGGCGCCTCGGGCCCGGGGCCTTCGAACTTCGGGTCGGTCGGTCCGCCGGAGGGGCGCTTTCGAACGAGCCCACCCGCGAGTATCTGGCCCCTTCCGCGGCGGAGATACGGGGGGCCGTCTCCGGATTTTCCCACTGCCGCTGCTCGGGCGCCTTAAGTCCGAGGCCGTCGCCCTCGGGGTCGGTCGCTCTACCCGAGGGGACCTTTCGAACGAGCCCGCCCTCGACCCTCCGACCCTTTCCGCGGCCGAGATACGGCGGTTTGAAAAAAAAAAAACGCTCGTCCGGAGTTCGCGCGCCCGTAGCGTCCGCTGCGTTCGTCCGCCGGAGGCGCGGCCGGTCTCGTTAGAAAGGTCTCTCTCGGGGCTTTCCGGGGACGCCAGCCTCGGGTCCGTGCGACCCCGGGGGCCGGAGATACGGACTTCCACCGCTGCACCTTTGAACGGACGTAGCTCGGGCGCCTTAAGACCGAGACCTTAGCCCTTTGGGTCCCTCATCCTCCAGGAGAGGCCCTTTCCAACGACCCAACCCCCGTCTCCGTACCCCTTTCCCCGGCCGAGATACGACCCCGGGAACATCGCCCCGTCAACCCGACCACCGTGCACCCGAGGCCGGCTTTGGACCCCGCGACGGACACCCTGGAGCTCGTACCCGGCGCACCGTTCGGTCCCTGCCATCCCACTCTTAAGCACTCCCCCACCGGACTAAGCCCCATCCTCCCGGTCCTTCTGGAGAACCAAACAGTTGGTCAACCCCAAAATTTCTCCAACCGTTGGTCAACCCGAAAGATTTTCCAGCAGTTGGTCAACCCCAATCGACTTAGGTTTTGGAGCGTTCGCATTTCCAGCAGTTGGTCAACCTCAATCGACTTAGGTTTTGGAGTGTTCGCGTTTCCAGCAGTTGGTCAACCTCAATCGACTTAGGTTTTGGAGCGTTCGCGTTTCCAGCAGTTGGTCAACCTCAATCGACTTAGGCTCTGGAGCTTTCGCCTCTCCAGCAGTTGGTCAACCCCAACGACTTAGGCTCTTGAGCTTTCACTTCTCCAGCAGTTGGTCAACCCCATCGACTTAGGTTCTGGGGCGTTCGCTTCTCCTGCCATAGACTTAGGTTCTAGAGATTTCGCCTCTCCGACAGTTGGTCAACCCCAATCGACTTAGGCTCTGGAGCTTTCACTTCTCCGGCAGTTGGTCAACCCCATCGACTTAGGTTCTGGAGCTTTCGCCTCTCCGACAGTTGGTCAACCCGATCGACTTAGCTATATACCTGATGGCACCTGTTCGCCCTACCGTCCCCCGCGAAGGGGGAACCCGCCGGGTCCGCGGCCGGGAGGGTGCGCCTCGGTCGGCCCGGGGGACCGGAGATACTTCCGGTCGAAAATCCGAATTTCGTTACCGCGCCGCTCCGGCGCCTCGGGCACGGGTCCTTCGACCTTCGGGTCAGTCGGTCCGCCGGAGGGGCCCTTTCGAACGAGCCCACCCGCGAGTATCTGGCCCTTTCCGCAGCGGAGATACGGGGTGCCGTCTCCGGATTTTCCCACGGCCGCTGCTCGGGCGCCTTAAGTCCCAGGACGTCGCCCTCGGGGTCGGTCGCTCTACCCGAGGGGACCTTTTGAACGAGCCCGCCCTCGACCCTCCGACCCTTTCCGCGGCCGAGATACGGCGGTTCAAAAAAAAAAACGCTCGTCCGGAGTTTGCTCGCCCGTAGCGTTCGCTGCGTTCGTCCGCCGGAGGCGTGACCGGTCTCGTTCGAAAGGTCTTTCCCGGGGCTTTCCGGCGACGCCGGCCGCGAGTCCGTGCGACCCCGTGGACCGGAGATACTTCCGGTCGAATATCCGAATTTCCTTACCGCGCCGCTCCGGCGCCTCGGGCCCGGGGCCTTCGACCTTCGGGTCGATTGGTCCGCCGGAGGGGCCCTTTCGAACGAGCCCACCCGCGAGTATCTGGCCCTTTCCGCGGCGGAGATACGGGGGGCCGTCTCCGGATTTTCCCACGGCCGCTGCTCGTGCGCCTTAAGTCCGAGGACGTCGCTCTCGGGGTCGGTCGCTCTACCCGAGGGTATGGCGAGTGATTGCTGCCAATTCAAAGCCTAACCTGGAGAAGGATAAGGAGCAGCCTAACCTTCCGTCGCCGCCAGTCCGTGTGGAGTTTTGAATGGATTTGATAGGGACTGCAGACGGAAGACCGGCGGTGACGTCACGGCGAGTGCATGGAAGAATCGTTTACCGGCGGCGACGTCACGACGGCGTATGTTCGAAATTTACATAAAAATTACGTGTACTTAGTACGTCTGAACTATGTACGTCGCCGTACAACACGTCTGATACATACGTCGCCACTAAGCACGTCTTATACCCACGTCGCCACTAAGCACGTCTGATACCCACGTCGTCTCTAAGCACGTGTGATACATACGTCGTCTCTAAGCACGTGTGACACATACGTCATCTCCAAATAACTACTTGTGTTTGTAACGAGTTTTTAACAAGATCTGATTGAACTTCATTTCCAACAACAAGGGGACACTTAATAGAAATGTGAACAATAATCGTGGGGTGAGTCACCTACTGAATTTAATTTCTTTAACTTTTCTGTGCGGTTCAGAACTGGTTTGAAAGTTGGCAGATTTGCTAATATAGTAGTTAAAGCCACTATTAGCTTCTGGTAGCTTTTTGTGTGACCACAACTGTGTTGATCCTTTATTCTAGAGGAACATGAATGTATAAGTTTAACAGATATGTTGTCTTTATTATTAAAGTTAATTTTAATAATATTTTTTGTTTTTATTTATATAGCCTGATCAAAGTAATTTAACTGTGGCAGTTACATTGTTCTACTGACTACTGTAGTAAATGTAGTTTGTAATCATTCAATGTGTGTATGTACTAGTACTCTTTGACCCAGTTTACCATCACAAGAAGTTTGTTTCATTCTTACTCAACAGTGATTTATTGTTTTCTCTGTTTATTAATTCAGTGAAGTGGAGGTATGTAACAGACGGTTTACTAGTTCACCTGCCCATTTATTCTTGATAATTACACTGTGTTCCAAATTATTATGTAGATGCCATTTTTGTTTATTTTCCCAATACAGTCAGTAAGTTTACAAATTCTAATTTTCACTCAACGCTTATATGACAGTGTGGATGTTATTCTATTTAAATGAAATAAATATGTCAAAGTATACTTTAATACTTAGAAAAATATGCAAAATATGCTGTTACAAATTATTATGCACTTTAAACATACTGATAATGATATAATCGATTTAAATGATCCAAAAACATATATCTGTCAAATGTGCTGCATGGACACAAAACAAACATTGTCCAAAAAAAACACAATGTAAAATAAATATTGTATTTACACAAGTTACATAATAATATATGGACATATCTTTGACATGACTTTAACTCTCCCATTCATTAAACTTGTAAGTATACAAGTATAGGTTTTGTCTTTATTCCACTTGAAGACGCTAGTATTGCATCCCTAAGTTGATGTTTTTAATTGATTCATTGTTGATGAAAGTTTATGCTTTGTAACTTTTGTTCTGTCCACCTCACAGATCTTTCATATAATGATGCACCACAGGCTCTTAAATAGGACTCTGGTCAGCGGATGATGGTGGTAATACCTTGATTTCTTTCTTATTTCTTATTTTATGCCCATATTAATTAAAATAGTCAGTGATGGTTTTTGCAGCATGGGATGGTGTATTATCCTCCATGAAAGTAAATTTATTTCAAAAGACATTATGCCCTTTATATCATATTGTGAAAAAAAACATATACAAAAACCTTTATATATTCAAATCTGTCTGTACTGTGAATCACTCATAAATCTTATAATAGTTCAATAATTTCTGTTTAGGTCCACCGGATATAAATTGTTACAGGAATTAATTACTTAATACATTTTTAAGTGAACTTACTGACTGTATTGGAAAAATAAACAAAAATGGCATGTTCATAATAATTTGGAACACGGTGTAATGGTAAATTAACTGGGCTTTCTGTCCTCGAAGGGAGTTGTGAACCTAAGGCCAAGGATTGAGGCCAAACTTCAACACCCCAACCTTCAAAGAGCTTGAACATGAGGCTGTGGCTTAAGGGAAACTTCAACCCCCCCCCCAGACTGGTGTTTTAAGTGTTAGAAAGGTAGATTGGTCTAATTTTAATACAAATAATAAGACTGATTAGCCCTAACTAATTGCTAGTTAGTCATATTCATTCTTAAGACAAAGTCAAAACAACTATGTTTATGCAACTGGCCACATGACTAAATGATTAGGCTCCTCCAGAACCTTTTGAACTTCATATAGACAAACAATTGAGAAAAGAGGGGAAAAATCTTAACATTCAGATGTTTGAGTATTTAAAGTTCATTTGAAGACATATGTCAACGACATTATTTATTTAAATGATACTAAGTTATTCAAGTATGTTCAGACAATATACATTAACAGCCACATTAACTTAAAATAACAGTAATAAAGTGCTTGTCATGCATGTTCGGGTGGCTACAGTATGTGTTCCTAATGGTTTACTGTTGTGAGTAAAGGTTTTGGCATGTTGAAACCTATGGGACGGTTTCCCGGACAGGGATTAGATTAGTCCTAGACTAAAATAAATGTAAGAGCTGTCCAAACTGAAAACAACTTGCACTGACATATCTGTAAATCTGTCAGTGCCCTTTGTTTTGCCTCAAAATGCACACCAGTAATGTTTTTAGTAATGCATGTTTGTTAAAACTAGTTATATTTCCTAATTAATATATTCATCCATTTTTAAATAAGATAAAATTGTATATATAACAATAGATAAATGTGTAAATTTCACCTTATATAACTTTATACCTTCACGCCACATTATCTATTAATATTTATGTATTATCTACTTTACTTTTTTGACTATTTATTCCCAGGCAATATAATATTTGTTACATTCTGTGCAAATATATACAATATATCTGCAGGGTGAATCGAATGTGTAAGTTAACATAAATTAAACATGTTTACACTGAGTTTACAAGTTTAAGAACTTTTATGAATAGTGAGATTTAGATTATTTGTATAATTGTATATATTTATTTTGTTGTATACCCCAAGACCTGAGCAATTATGATTTATGAAATAAAATAATACATATTTCCCCATTTTATTTGTTTAATGTTATTGTTTTAGTAGGTAGACTGAGTAACCTAAGCATAAAATATTTTTGAGAACTAGAAGGCCACACTCACTAATCAAAAGTATTGCAGTTCCCATGTCTGCCGGTAGGTGACCCCCAAGCACAAACGTCAAATTAAACATGTTTAGACAATTGGTCAATGTTTTGGTCTTTTTCTTTGATGTTTTATATATATGTCATGTACACAAAGCTTACACACTGGTCTAATTTAAACCCATTAAAGTAAGACTGATGGCTAAGTTAACTGCTTGTTGGTCAGCCAAGTTCGACATCAATGCCTTATGTTTGTTGTTAACCTCCTGACAACTTATTTGAAAACAAATCAAAAGCTTGACTAGGATAGGGAATGTGTTGAAAGAGAGGACTAAGATTGCAGCATTCAGGTGTCACACGTTAAATTTAAATGTATTTGTGATGTAGACTACTTTTAACTGCCCTGTATGCCTTTGATGCTGCATTTGAATGATTATGATGTTTATTAAAAAACTGCGTTGTGTCATGGTTTCAGGTTTCATATTTGGTTGAATATGGTGATAACTATTGGTTATATAGACTGGTGTTTATGCCTAATGATGATGATGTGTTCATTGAATAAGGGTAAATTGAGTTCATTTGAAAGCTCTTATTAATAAACGTGTTCTTTTAAGGCTTCAACAATTAGCATACATTAGCATTTTAAGAAATATAACTGCTAATATGCTCAGTGAAGTCTAAAATTAACCTAAATCTTGCTAAATGTGCCACTTAAGTTATTTAGGGTAGCCTACTATCTGAACCACATTGACAGTTGCGGTGAAACTTCCGTGTCATAAGCGGTTAAATCATCGCAGCGGAAGTTAATACCAAGAGCATCTACACCTACGTAAACAGTCAGCGGTACTGGGAAACATGGCAGCAGATATTTCTAGGTCAGTCAGTCAGCCTTTCAAAATGCCGTTTATGAAATTATTACGTTTTTCAACGGTTTAAACTTTTTGTGATGTGGAGCGGAGTTTGTTTTGTTTTCAAGAGTCTTAACTTCTTCCACCCTGAAGCTATTTTGGGGATTTTCGCCTGGATTTGGCCTACCCAATTTCAAAAGCTTCCCATACCCACATGCAGAGGTTTACATACAAATGTTTGGTATCATTTTACAGGAAACCCTTTGAAATTACATAAAACACTGTTGAAAGTGCTAAACATGGTTGTATGTGATGTCAGTCCTCTAATAAACACAAAAATAAATAGGCGCTTTTTGATGTTTTTTTTCTAAAGTTTTTATTTAAAAGTGTATAACTCTGGCCCTGAGTGCCTCAGCTCCCTGCAGACAGTTTTGTTTGATTCCAGCAATTGCCAGCTTACAGAGGAAAAAATATTTTTTTCTCTATCATAATCTATGCAAAAGTTATTTTACTCCAACTGAAGGGAGGAATAATACCCTTTTTGTATACAATTTCTGCCTAAAAACATTTGAAGTGCTCCCATAACCACATACAGTGGAATAAATGCAATTGCTTCATATCATTTTAAAGAAAACCCTTTGAAGTTACATAAAAAGCTGCTGTTTGTGACAAATATTGTTATTTATGTGGTTTTTCATATGATGAAACACCAAATTTTCTTTTTATATGTTGTAAATACTGCCTCTGATAGTGTATAACTCTGGTTCTGGGTGCTCTAGCAGACTGCAGACAGTTCTGGTTGTTACCAGCAGCAGACAGTAAACACCCAAAAAAAGAATGATCTCTTTAGCATGTCGCATACAAAAGTTATTTTCATTTTACTAAAGTGTCTGAAAATACATTTTTCATATAAATATTAATTTTTTGTTTTGGACATATAATAAATAACAAGGGATTATTCATGCACACAACCTAAGAAAATGCTGTGAATGGACTCATTTTTTAGAGTAGGACCTAAGAGAAAAGATGGTGTATCATTTGTGGCTATATGTGCTATCTGAGGCAGTCCACACTCAATTTTCCCATATGTTTACAAAAGACGATTTTTTACCTTATTATTCATTCAACTATTGTTGGATATGTGTTAATAATAGAACAAAAATAACGCTGTAGCCTTATTCCTGAGAGTGAGAGCTTTCATTTGATATAAGACTTGCCCATGTTTGTCATACTTGAAAAATATGAAATATGTGAATATTAAATCATATAAAAAATTATGGGGGGGGGGGGGTGATAGTGTAAATTAAGTGTAAATAACTTTCTTACAGTAAAAGATTTCTCAAAGTGATGCATATCTGGAGAAAGTAGAGAGTCTAAGCTTTCAAACAGTATCTCATATGTGTTACTGGGGTCCATGATGGACCATTAAAGATTAAAAGAATATTTTATTTGAGTCAAAATACGAAATTTTGTCCCCGGGACTGGGTCCTCAGGGTTTAAGAGGCTAATTTCCAGTTACCCCATATATGTCATTTGATTATTTCACGCAGACACAGAATGCTCATGTGCCCTTGCGAAAGTTAATGGTTGTACAACAGTTAAAACCAAAAAACATGGTTACTAAAGTATAACCATGTTAACCACAAAATAACCATGGTTTTAACAAACATGGTTTTAAAAAACCATAGTTAAACCATGGTTAGTGTAGTAAAACCATGATTTTGCTCCAGTAATAATAAAAAAACATGGTTACACATTAAACACAATAATACATTTTCGCTCCAGGAAACAGTCTAATTTGCAACCTACAGCTTAAACGTATGTACATATATTGAATATATATTATTATTTAAATACTAGATGTGTTTTGAAAGTGTGAGAAAATAGTGTTATTTGTGCAATTTATCCCCCAACCTTACTTTCACGTCTTTAATAGTTTTCGGCATATAGCCTATGTAGCTATGTACATAGCACATTTAAATGAACACATTTTAACCACATCAAATGTCATCTAATGTTCAAATGTTGCCATCTTTATTTTCAGCCAGTTGGACCATATTGCAGATGCCCTGGGTATATTGGCAGCTGAAATTTTAAGACCTGAAGCTGAGATTGATCGAGTTGTCATCAGCTTGGAGAACATATAGTGCCTTGACAATTTTAGCTGCTATTGCAGAATTACCTAATGAAGAGCATGTTTTTCATTTATTGCAAATGATAATTCAGATGGTGGACCAATGCAGATTCAGCACTGTGATGTCAAGGGAGCAGCTGCTATTTCTTCTAGAAAACAACTTTAGAGTTGGTGACATAGCACAAATTTTTTGTGTTAGCAAGAGAACTGTTCATAGGAGAATGTCGGAATATGGACTGTCTGTGCGACAGACTTATTCAGACATCACAGATGAAGACCTCCAGCATGTAATCTCTGACTTTATTGCTCATTACCCAAACGCAGGTATAAGGACTGTGACTGGACATCTTAATTCTCAAGGAATAAGGTAATTAAGAGATCACGTAATTTTCACATATTGTACGGGAGAGTGTGGTAGGTTGTCACACTTTTAAGTTAATACAGAAGTCCATCCATGCATGCAAGAAAACATGGGATTAAAAGTTAGTTGTGTTTTGATGGACCTCTTAGCATTTTTGGTGAAAAGGATAATGTGCAAGATTATATTGTTATATGTTGTTATGTTGTGCTATGTTTTTACTGGAAATTATCATCCATATTCTACCTAACATTCCTTCTGAAGAGTTCAGCAGTTCCGGGTGCGGCTTCATCTAAAAGAAGTTGATCCTGTTGGAAATTTTATTCGCGGGCTTCAACTTAACATTGTCCCAAGAGTGCCATACTCTGTTCCGGGTCCTCTCTCCCTGTGGCACATAGATGGTAACCATAAACTGATAAGGTTAGAATTTTATTTATTCTGTTTATTAACAAAAAGTTATTTATTTATTTTCTTTGTAGCTTTAGAGAATTACTCAGATAACAATGAAAATACTTGTTAAATCTTCAACATCATCTACACTGTAAAATGTAATAAGTTGAGTTTACTTAAAAAAGTGAGGAAACTGATTGCCTCATAATTATAAGTAAGTTAGTGTATTGCTTTTAAGTTGGCAAAACTTTATATTATTTGTAGCCTAAACTTATTCATCAAGTAAGATAGAGTATTGATTTTAAGTTGTCAAAACTTAACAGTACAAGTAGACTAAACTTGTTAATCAAGTAAAGTTAAGTACTCTTTACTTAAAACCATTAGTTGAGAGAACTTCTTTTTATTGTTCACTTTACTTGTAAATATAAGGAAACTGATTGCCTTACATTTGTAAGTAAGCTGAACTAACAAAAATGAGTAAAGCCAAAAAGCAAAAAATGAGGTTAAAACATTTATTTTAAACATGTTAACAGTGTACAAAGTAAAACATTTCTGTCGCACGCACGCACACACACACACACACACACACACACACACACACACACACACACACACACACACACACACACACACACACACACACACACACACACACACACACACACACACACACACAAGAAAGCGGTTTGTGTTCAGTCACCCATCAATCTGGATACCCAAAATGCAACAATAGACCTAAGACAGTCTTGTTTCTGTTATTACAAACACAATGAACACACATTGACAAACAAATTCAAAACTAGTTTTTTTAGTGACTGCAGTTTTGGTTTTGTATCCAGGTTGGCATGTGACTGATAAAAAATCATAAATTGCATCAACAGACCTACAGTAACAGTCTTGTTTCTGACATCAGAAACACGCAAAATACAGCTTAACTAAAACGTCAAAGTTTTGCAACAATTAAAGTTGAGTTTTTCTGGAACTTGTATCCAGGTTGACGAAAAATAAAAACCCCAAAATGCAACAGATCTACAGTAACACGGACTTGTTTCACACAAAACACACTACTTCACATTACTATGTTTTGTAGTGATGGCAGTTTTGACTTTAGTGATTTGTGCCCCAGGGAAAGAAAAACCCTGTGAATCAACTCAAAATAAGCCGTCAAGAGGTACTCCATATTTAAAACAACGATCAGTCCAAAAACTAAACACATGGCATGTGATACTTTCTCAAGTCCATCCATGGCTGTGACACCCTACCAAATAATTGCTGTAAACCATGTGGAGAAATGTGTCTGTCCTCCGGCACCAGACTGAGAATTCCTATTGATAGTTGAGGTGGGTCACCATCACAGTCCTAATAAGATAGAAACGCAATATTAATATACATTCTCATAATACAAATGCAAAGTGGATGTGTCATTTAAAAATTTAAACTGTTCAAGGTGATGTTACTAGTTCTTGAAGTGACACTTAAATTTGTAACAGTGCTTCGGTTGGAATTGCCAATAATAATTTGGACCTTTCAGCAGAAGCTTCTTTCCTGGTGGTGCAAAAACATCCTTGGAACATATTTAATTAATAATATCTTGTTAGAAAACTCTTCTATAAGTAAGGTATATTGTATAGGCAGCAGGTTATTTTTGCAGAAATAATCCCCAACAGTGTGATTAGGACTCTGTGTCAAGCAGAGGGTCTTGTATCAAACTGAAGGGGTTTATTTCATGATAACAACCTGCTGTCTGTGCATTATCCCACTTATTATGTGGCTATTTTACTCATAAGGTAAGCAACATTAAATATTTATTTGAACTATTTCATTAGCTTATTTTTAACAAATACAGGAAAACCTGTTTATTTTCAGTTTTAAGACAAGCCGTTCAAATGTCACAAACACACTATTTGGTTTAATCATTTGTAACTATAACATCATATGTTATTAAAAGACATTTGATTTAATTTTGTGTATTATTAAACTGTACCTGTCAAAATTATTTCCAGCATACGGGTTACAGCGTGTTTAAGCAGTTCTAATCTGTTTTGAATACATCTGAATGTAGTCGAAAGTGGACAGCTCAAAACGGTTTACACACTGTTAACACCTGTATTAAGCTTTGTTCACTCATAATGCGATAAACCAAAACCCATAGTGTCATGTTGATGTATTTCGCTACTGTCAGGTATACATCTCAGATTGATCTTTGAATATTAGATGTTTTTGCTTTCTTTATAATTTTTGAATTGGTTATGTAATTGGCATAAAACCTTTACCTGGCAAATAAATTATGTTTTCATTTATTCACAGCATTTATAAGAAG
The DNA here is from genome assembly GCF_027580225.2 of Misgurnus anguillicaudatus. Classification (NCBI taxonomy): domain Eukaryota; kingdom Metazoa; phylum Chordata; class Actinopteri; order Cypriniformes; family Cobitidae; genus Misgurnus; species Misgurnus anguillicaudatus. Next base: position 32,304,621 of record NC_073337.2, read on the forward strand.
TTATTGATTCTCTGAATTGACGGAATAACTCAATGGCAGGGAAAGAGTTCAAAACTACAATACACATTTCTCGCTAGAAATGCAACCAAAAGTGAAAATATTACTTTATTTACACTAAATGTGTGCTTAGTTGCTTTCTTGCCCACCATTTTATTTTATCGAACTCAACCAGGCTCGACCAACCCTGAGCATGCTCACGCATAGAATTGTGGGACAAAAGGATGTGCCCTGGTGCCTTTAATTATCTTCTATTTACACATTATTTCTTTAATAATGCTAATTAAATGCTAACACACAAATTAGGACATCTCATATTTATTAAACGAGAATAATACTAACCATGTTTGTTTTCAGGAAGTCTGTAGTGTCTTCCGCAAGAAGGATAGCAAGACCACGGAGAACTACCGTCCACCGAGCAGTGACATCAGTGATGTTCTGACAAATAATACATAAAACATTGAGATCAACAGTGAGAACAGATTACTTAAAAGTTAGCAAATGGACTTAAACTATTTAAAACAAACAAACAAAAATACTTACTATTAGATACTCAAGAGAGCTTTTAAACTTTTCTTTCATTCAAAATCTTCAAAAACAATGTTTAGCAAGGGATGAGAACAATTCTTGCTTGAGGTTTTTGCTTGCGACTTGGTTGTACTCCACAGTAACGTTACTATATGAAAGAAGAATAACAAAAGAAACAACATATCAAGATTTAAAGTTTTTACATGCCCTACATAAAATGTTTGTTAATTACCTGACTTTCCATGAAGGGTATGCGCTCTCTCCAAATACACAAGCTCCTGCTAAATAATAATAATATACAATTAACATAGTATATTGATTGATTGATACTAAAAAGCAATTGTAAAAACAACATTTTTAGCATTCACTCTATAAACTTAAAACTTTTTATACAGCACATCTCTTATTTAACATAATTGGCATTTTAAGGTATGAAGTTATTAATGTTTTTTTCTCCAGAGGTGGGTAGAAACATGCTTACTGCATTACATTGACTTGAGTAACAATTTTGAAAGCACCTACTTTAAATCTGCTATTTTACCTTTTATAAGCAGTTCTAAGCATTTTCATGTAGTTTATTATTATAAACCACACCAACACGAATTATAAACTCACTACTTAAGCAGTTTTTCCATTGCATACTTTTACTTTTACTCAAGCAGTTATTACTGTAAGGCCTAACTTTAACTTTTTATATAATTACATTTTTACTCAATCTACCTCTGCATATTAGTTACTTATGTCTGTTGAACGAAAATGTTTATCTTTAAACATACATGATTAGCAGTTGTTGAGTTGCTAATTGTGATCAAATAGCATGCATCAGTTTTATTATTACCGACAAAATATTACTGTTTACAAACTGTGATTGTAATGTTGCGATAAAAAGGTAGCAATTAAAAAAATAAAAATGATATATAAGCACAAACTTACCTCCTCATGCTCTCATCCGACCATGTGCTGTTGTCATCTTCTTCAGTTAACCACTCAGTTAAGCCACCACTTACTCCTTGGGAGCATTACTGCCACCTACTGTGCAGTCATCCTTTTTGAAAATACTTGAAATTTTAAGTTGAGCTAAATTAATCTGTTAAGTTTAATCAAGTTGACTTGAGTTTGCATAGAAAAAAGTTGGGATTACTTAGTTAAACTAAGTAAGGTTAACAAACTTAATTAAATAAGTTAAGTTTACTTAATCTTTTTAGTAAGCTCAGCTATTACATTTTACAGTGTAATCACTTGTGTACATCAAAAGAAACCATATAATAGATTCTATTGGATTTAGTAATGGGAATTTTATTGGTTGTATTGGAAACTATAATGGTCTCTGTTGGTCTCCATTGGTATTTGTTGGGTTCTATTGGTGGGGCCATTAAATCCTAAAGGAATTCTGTAGTGCTTGTATTGTAATGGTAAAAGCTTAAGGTTCCTATTGGTATTTTAATGGAAACCATTAGAATTTCTGTAATGGTTTTATTGTTTTTTTAGCAGGGCAGTACATTTATGCAGTTTACTGTGTACAGTTGTTTCTGTTTCTAGCCTTATCTGACATTATGCTTAAAGGAGCATTTCACCCGTAGAAACATTCATCTTTATTGAAAGTGTGTCATATTTGTAGTCAAAATGTAACATACATTTCGAATTTGGTGCCTATGTGACAGAGAAAATGGGTGTTTGTAGTCTCACTTCCTCAACAAAGATATTGCACTTCCTTCTTTCAATGATGCAAAGTGATGATTTTTACATCATTGAAAGAAGGAAGCGCAACACTGAAATCTGTATTTCTCCTGTCTCAGTGTCAACTAAGGAAATGATGCACGACCATTCAAAAACATGACTGGGGTTCTAACTATACAAAGATTAATGCAAATGGGTGAAGTGTCCCTTTAAGAAATATTGACCAGAGAGTCTTATAGTGGTTCTCCACTAGTGTATGCTGTTGAAACCTTTCCAAATTGTTTTGAGAAATGCATTTACTAATTTGCAAATGATGGATGATTTTAGAAAATCACTAAAGTGACTGACAAGATCAGAAGTTTTACAAAACTTTAATGTCAACACTTATCTGCTTATTGCAGATAACTAAGTAAATCTTATTTACTAAGTAAGTAAAGCTTATTGCAGATACATTTGTAAATCTTTATAGATGGAGAATTGTTATACATGGAGGCATAGATGGATTCAGTAGGCGTATAATGTATCTTCAAGCCAATACAAACAACAGGGCATCAACTGTGCTCCAGTGTTTCCTTGCTGCTGTCAGTTCACATGGTTTGCCTCACCGTGTACGTAGTGACAAGGGAGGAGAAAATGTTGAGGTGGCTAGATACATGCTTGAACATCCAGAAAGGGGCTCAGGTGAGTTGTCATGACCCAATTCATGTGTCCTTGATGTACTATGTACATATCCAAACCCATAATATACAATACGTTTTAACAAAATATATCAAATGTATAAGGTTTTATTAAAGGTCACATAGCATGAACAATTTACGTTTTTCATGTTTTAGTGAAATAATTGGGTTCCCAGTGCTTCTATCAACCTAAAAATGTGAAATTTCAACCCAGTAACTTACAGTATATATAAGGTAATTAAAATTTGACCCCACATGATGTTGTAAGGGGATCTTATTATAATAATACCACCCCTTAAAGGCGGGGTACACAATATCTGAAAATGGCTTTGAAAGAGGAAGTCGGGCTGACTACCAAAACAGCTAATCAGCAGTAAGGGGCGTGTCTACTTACCGACATCTTTGCCTGGATTGCATATGTGTGGGCCGGGTCTATCAGTAGAAAGTCTAGATTCTATTGGGGTAGGGGCGTGATGTTAAGGTGATTTCAAATATCAACATTGGCTTTCAGAAATCATGGACCCAGCCTTTACTCTGCACAGTACAACCATGCTACTGCCATTTAGTGCAGAAAAAGAGAGAAAGAAAAAGTAATTGACAGCACAATTGAGTTTTAATTTCAACAAACCACCATCACTGTGATCAGTGTTTGCATTTCATCAGCTCATTTGCATTTTCGACTACGTTTACACGTGGGGCTATTTGCATAAACTGACATTTCTACCGTCTTTGGTTTCAAAAATAACGTGCACGCATATCAGTTTTCAGAAAAGTGTTCATTGACACGTACTTGTGTATATTCAATTCAATTTTATTTATATAGCGCTTTTCACAATTGGTAATTGTTTCAAAGCAGCTTTACATTAATAGAAGCAGGGAAAAACACAGAAAAATCGACAGATAGCATAAAATAATACAGATAGCATAAACAGCAGAATTTGCTGTGGCTATGAATCAACATTATAAGTGAGCGTATTAATAATGTAATGTATAGAAGAGAGTGCTAAGTTAAGCCAATGAAGGCTGACTCCCGGGGTTTAAAAAACCCCTAGGAAAAAAGTCCTAGGAGGAAAAAACCATTGGGAGTTTTTTATATATATATATATATATATATATATATATATATATATACTGTATATATGTAAACGAATAAGGAGATTAAACGGGTTCTGCCGGTGGTCATTGGTCAGGCATCAGCTGGGCATCACGTTGACGGACGGACAGTAGATCAGAGGTGTGCTGACCTTCACATTTACCGGAACTGGGTCTGTTTGTCTCATTGTCCTCGGGGTCGAGGATGAGACAGGGAGAGAGAAACAAAATCCTATTAGCGTAGGGGCCGTTCACATGTAATGCAAGTGTCACACAGTGATGTGGTTAAAAAATCAGCTTGGTTCCAGACAGGCTAACTATTGCGGTATAAGTATATTACCCACAGTTGAGGATTAAGCAAATTGGTGGCCCCAAGGCAAAGCTATGTATGGGGCCCCCCATCTGATCTTTAAAACAGAAACCCATTTGACTAAGGCCAGAAGCCCCACTGTCATCATTAATGCAGGTTAAGTGGCAAACGGGTCTATATGGCATACTATTCACAAGACCACAGGAAAACACCAAAATCGCAACCCGACCACACGTGCCAAACCATTTGACTAAGGCCAGAGGCCCCACTGATGTCGTTAATGCAGGTTCGGTGGCAAACTATCTACCGCAATTACCTTACAACACCGGCCTATTATACTCATGATGGAACTGAATATAGACTAAGTCAAATATGTGTCAAAATAAGATTTGTCACCAAAAATCATTCCCTTTGCTGAACACAGAGATAGTTGTGGCCAAATTAAGACTCAACCGTCTACTAATTCAAAGTTTCAACATATTTCTTAAGAATATTAATTAAATTTACCATGCTTTGAAGTGTAAGTGTTCATGATAATAAGGTTTTAATTTATTTATTTATTAAGTTGTACAAGCTAACTATTGTGAGATAAGTACCTTTACTTGACAAATTATGTGAATGCTTTGTTAAAGAGAAAAGTCTTAAGTCTAGATTTAAAGTTATCGACTGTGTCTGATTCTCGGACATAGTTTGGTAAATCATTCCAGAGCTTAGCGGCTAAGTAGGAAAAGCCTCTACCACCTTTAGACATTTTTGATATTCTAGGGATAATTAAGTGACCAGAATTTGGGACTGCAGTGCACGTGATGGATTGTATTCTGATAGTAATTCTCTAAGATATGAGGGTGCTAAGCCATTTAAGGCTTTGTAGGTGAAGAATACTGTGCGGCAGACATTGGAGATAGGGCTATCGAAGGATAAATTGCTGTCGAACATCACACCTAAATTCTTAACTGTGGAAGATGGTACCACAGTGCAGCCATCTATGGGCAACTTGTAATCTGACATATGTTTGTAGTGATTCGACTCAATAATAAGTATCTCTTTCTTATTGGAGTTATATATAGCATAAGAAAGTTATGTGCCATCCAGTCACTGTATATACGGTCAAGAGAATGCCAGACCTCTAGGTGGCGGTGTAAGAGAAGCTAAAGCCCACGTAAGCCAATCAGAATCCCGAAAACAGCAACGAACTGTGACGTTGGCTGCTTAAATATCCGTTTGTCTCAGTTTACATGCAACCGCTCGACCGAAGGTTTTTAAAAATATTCACTCTGGCCGGAGTTTTTTAGAAAGAATCGGTTTCAGAGGTGAGGTCTCGGTTTGCATGTACAAAGGGTGCAAATGAAGGGAAATGTCTCAGTTTTTCAAAATAACCGTGTACGTGTAAACAGGGCCTTAAAGGACACAATTAAAACGGCACATTTTTATTTGCACCTAAAAAGTGGCATTTTTAACATATAATAAATTATCTGTGGGGCATTTTGAGCTTAAACTTTATATATGTATTCTGGGGACACCAAAGATTTATTTTACATCTTAAAAATGTTTTGTGACATGGGACCTTTAACAAAGTTCGGGAGGAACATGTTCAAACAAATCTACCCAATCACCTCGTAATTGTGACAGATTGCCACTTGATCTGCATTAAGGGAAACCTATATAGCTGGCAATGGATTCATTCTTGTTCCTCGATAGTTTCATCATCCCTCCACCACCTCTCGTATAGTCAGCTGTTTAACCAGAACAGGGGTGTGTGCTGTGGGTTTAGGCCAACAGCCAAGTGCTCCCCGGACAGCACGGCAACTATCCATTTCAATAACTCTGACTAGTTTGTAAGTCTTAACTCGTAAACTTTAACAGTCTGTTCCTTACTGGAGATGTGAAGCACATATTGGTTGACATATCGAAAAATAATTCCAAGTTTACAACAATAATGTTGTTGAACATTTTGTTTTATTAAAAAATGGTTGCTGTTATATGACAGCTTTGCCTAATGATTCTGTGTATCACTGCACATCACCTTTAGTAACCACCCTCAGTACCGTAAACAAAACATTTTGTTTCTGTTTAAAGTTAATCAAGGTATCAAATAATTTAGTTAATTTGCTTTAATATTTGCATCATGTGATAACCAGGGCTGGAAATTAAATATCCATTGTCCCAATATCAAAATGTTCACACTCTCTAGATTTTTTTTTACCTTAGCACAAATGTATTGCATGTAGGTGGAAACACAAAAATTGTAATATTACCTTTTTTAAAACCATTTGAGTTATCTAAAATTACCCACTCCCAAACTTATTTTGAATGTAGATGTATGCTGGAAAGACATTGTTCATATTCATTGTGGCAAGCTCCTCCCCACTGACAATCTATCTGTCTATCTTCCTTCATCTTTCCTGTTTGTTCAACTGATCTACGTCAGAGAGAAGAAGCCATATCACTGGGAAAAGTGTACACAACCAGAGAATTGAAAGGCTTTGGCGTGATGTGTGGTGTACCCTGCAAGTAAGCTTACGATGGGCCTGTATGGGCATAGCCTAAGGGCCCCGCACAGGTTTGCTCACTGGCGAAACGTTGGCCCCTTAGTGCTGGCCCTGCATGGGCAGCCCTCACTTAGCCCCCAGGAAGCCCTCACATAGAGAAATCCCCAGAGTTAAATGAACACTGCTGGATGTATATATTGTCCCAATCTTACAGAGTGTTAAAAAGTAACAACGAAGCAGAATTAAAACCGCTGTTATCCTCTCTCTCAACATCTCTGTCTGAAATATAAAATTGCATTTTACATCTTATTTGTAGAGCCATTTTCTTACTTTAGGTTGAGATTTTGTTTCATTTAAAGTCACCACTATTGTGATCAGTGTTTGATCCAGTTAAACTTGACTCTTGACTCCTGCCTTGTTCAGTCCTTTGATTGCTATAACTTTGTGTGTTTAAAACATGTTTGTTATGGCAGCATGCGATCCTTTGGTGATGGTCAGTTCAGTAAATAAAGTCTGAACATCATCATATAAAAACTTTTGTATTAATTTATTGTTTGCACACTTAACAGAAGGATCTTTCTCTGACAATGTGATACTATAGTATGAGATCGAGCTCTCTCCCAGCAGTTTGTCTTTCTGAAGAAATTTGAAACACTGACACTTAAAATTAACTGCTCTACAATGTAGACACACAAATATCAAGAATCAGAGTATGAATCACAATGATGGTGACAATAAAACGAAAAGCTTCATGCTGCAATGCATGCTGGGTATCAACAAATTACAAATCTCATCCAGAACTCCCAGAATGCACTGCGGCATGAATACAAAATGACCTTTTTTTACCATATTCTTTGTCACCATTGTTGAGATTCATACTCTGATTCTTGATGTCTTTGTATCTACATTGTTCAGCGGTTAATGTTTATGTGCAAACTATCAAAATCCTTCAGAATAATAAACTGCTATGAGAGTTCTGGACCTTACACTGTAGAATTCCATTATTAACAGAAAATGATGCTTCTGATGAGGGGGGAAAACTATTTTAATAAATCTGTTCATTAAATGATTATGTTTGACAATGTTTATGTATTAACAACCAATATTCAACTACAATTGCCTTTTCTTTGCTATAACATGTGTTTTAAACACACTTAGATATAGCAGTTAGAAAACACTAACAAGCCAATGGTCAAGAGTCAAAGTCCAATTAAAACAACCACTGATCACAATTATGGTGACTTTAAATGAAACAGCCAACATCTTAACATAAGTTAAGAAAATGACTCTACAAGTAAGATGTAAAATGCAATTTTATATTTCAGACAGAGATGTTGAGAAAGAGGATAACAGAGCTTTTATTTCTGCTTCATTGTTACTTTTTAACACTCTGTAAGATGGGACAGTATATACATCCAGCAGTGTTTATTTAACTCTGGGGATTTCTCTATGTGAGGGCTTCCTGGGGGCTAAGTGAGGGCTGCCTGCGCAGGGCCAGCGCTAAAGGGCCAACGTTTTGCCAATGAGCAAACCTGCGCGGGGCCCTTAGACTAGCCCTAAGTGGGCCCATAAAGGGCCATCGTAGGCTTACTTGCAGGGTATAGTTGTTTGCAATTATTACACCACCTTCCGGTACCTTGAAAGTATTGGTGCACTGGATCCTGATCAAGACCTTCATTTAATAGGCTTGCACTATGTCTTTCTGCCAAGACTGAACTGGCATCTTCATCAGTTCACCCTGATGTGGGACAGGCATCCACTTACAACTGAGGGAAACAGGTCTCCACAGCAGTTGTGGATGGCTGGTCTCCTTTTAGGGCAGCAAGTCGATCCTGAACAGGTGTTACATTTTTCCTTGTTACACATTAGACTGTGTTCAGACAAACTCACTCATATTTACCTAATCTGGTTCATTTTTCGATAGATTGATGCTACACACTGGGGCATTGACTGGGGTGGGTCAGTGGCAGCACCTGATGCAGACATTGCTGAGATTCCAGCAGCTCCTGTGGACCTGCTTCAGAGAGTTAATGGGCATTTAAGAACTACTATTGACCCCTTTATGACTAGTGAGGTGTTTGGTGCAGATATTTACCTTAAAGCCATGTCCGAGATCCAAGTCTTTATGGCTGCACAAACCTAGGTATGTAAGCGTTACTCTTATTTTTTACTTTTAACATTTTTTTTTAATGTTTTAATACGATAGTCGTGACTCTGCCATCTAAATATTTTTGTGATGTCATAAATTTGAATTTGTCTTTGTGTGTTTTAGTTTGTGGTTATTGTGCATGCAGCATTGTTTTGACAGCCCACAATGTGCTTAACTGACATGATCACGTCTTTCCATCTTAACTCATTAATTTTTGTCTAGCAGTGCACTCAACTGACCTGTTTTGTTTAGTTCTCTATTTTCCCCATGTTGTACCTCATCTGGTGCTTTTGTTTTGGTGTTATGCTGTATTTCTCTAGTCTTGTCCAGTTTAGTAATTAATATGCTTCTAGTCCTGTAATTGTATAGTTCTACCTTAGTCTTGTATTTTCTCCTAAAGATCTAATTTCTCAATGTGTCCAGTAAGTTTGCCAGTGGTCTAACTTTCCCTCTCTATGTGTCTCTGTAGGCTATTGCTCATGCCATCTTCCCTAGTCTCTCGTCCACTGGCTCAGGATTCCCTCCACATGTACTCTTGTTCCTATGGGTCCACCTTGGCTCTTATTTCTGCTGTTTCAATATTTCTGCCTGTCATCCTTAGCCATGCAGCTTGGCTTCCTGAAACAAACCATGTCTCTCATTTCGTTCCCTAGCTCCCGAGGTCGTGAATCAGTATATCGTGTACACAGGTTCGGGCACTAGTAAGGACCCTAGCTCACTTGACATTGGGACACTGTTCACTTATTTTTCTGTCATGTGGGTGCTTAAGTGGGTTGTGAATGATCATTCACAGCTGTTACTCATCAACAACCAGTAAAACCAACATCTCTCTGACTTCAATTTTAAACAGTACATTGCAAAAAAATAATCATTATTCTGTTACACATGCATAAAATTGGAGGAGTATAATTAAACGTCAAATGTAAAAATATTTTAAATATTGAGTAAATTGTGGTCCCTTACAGTCTTTTGTTTCATCCCAGGACGTGTTATGTTAATACTATTATGATGATTTTTTTTCCTGAACCTTTTTGATTTACTTTCTGAAAGTGTGGGACTGGTTGTGTGACCTGTGTTTTTTGCTTTCTCTCTCTCTCTCTGTCTCTCTCTCTTTGTCTCTCTCTCTCTCTCTCTCTCTCTCTGTCTCTCTCTCTCTCTCTCTCTCTCTCTCTCTCTACTCACTTTCAGGCCTAATCATCAGCACCTGCAACTTGTTTGTGAGTGTGCCTGAGACGGAGAGTATAAGAGAGCAGTCCACACTTCTCCAGATTGAAAGCTGTATTGATATGTTTTGACATTCAGAGATAGTAATTGTGGTTAGCGGTGGCTGAGTTTAGCAGTGGCTGGTATTCAGTGAAATTGATCTTACTACAACTAAACATTAAGGAGAAGGTATGTTTGTTTGTTGTAGGTAGTGATGGGCAGAGCGAGGCTTTGTGAAACACTGAAACAGTTGAATCAATTGTGTCGAGGCTTCGAAACATGGTTCGGAACCGCCTCCACAGTGACACCTAGTGGTCATTCGCACGTATTACCATAAAGCAACCTTGACAAGGTTTTAGACGAGCGCTGACAAATTATATCCCACATGTTGATTGATTAACACAAGTGATCAGGTGGGAGAGTGGATAGTGTACTCGACTCTCATGCAAAAAACACTTAGGATCGAATCCCTGGAAACGCGTTACTATTTCCATCGTCACAATGAAGTTACATATTTGTTGTTGTTTTAACATCTGTTTTACAACTACATGAGCTTTTAGGCTCACCATTGTCAATAACTATAAGCTGGTCTATTTAATAAATAAATTGAATAGAGATAAATACCACATAAACAATAAGAAATTAATAAAATATATCAAGCCACCATGTCACGTGTGTGGAAGGAATTAGCCTACTTCTATTTTTACAGATAATTTCTCCAGCCTTTAAAAAACTCCTCTCACAAAAACCCACAAGGTCAATATGCGTTTATTTCACTTTTATACAGATGTGCGATTGTGTTGTCTGTTCCCGACCGTGCAAATCAAACGCTGATTCGGCAGACCACACCTGATGAAACACTTGGTGAAACACTTCGAGGCTTCATTTGGTCATAGTCACGTGACATGGGTGTTTTGAATCGCGCTTCGGATCAGTGTTTCGACACATCTGCGCTTCGGGGTCTCGCAAAGCTTCGGAACGACTGTTTCGCGTCAGCCATCCCTAGTTGTAGGTGGTGAGTGCCTTTTTCCTTTAATACTGTTTTATCTGGGTTTTTTTTTTTGTATAGCTAGGGAGTTGAGGAAAGTTTATTTCTTTTTGTTTAACCTCTCTTAGGTTAGTTAGGACTGCTCCCAAAAGTAGTCAGTGTATTGTTTTAATTGTTATTTTTAGTCCTTGCTCTCCCCTGAGCCTTTGCTCCCTAGTATCCTGTTCTGTCCCTTAATTCTGAATAAAGCCTTTTCTTTTATTATACCATCTGGTGTTGTCAATCCTCTGGGACAGAGGATTAAAGTGGGTCGCCTTTTTTCTCTTATCTCCCCTCCAGACCTTAGAGGTTAGGGGAATTTAAAACTTGTAATGTGTGTTTATATTTAAAACTAAAAGAAATGTTTGTATGAAAAGTTCTGTCACATTTCATAAATTTTGAGTTGGCCCACGTGATTTTCGGTTGACGAGTTTCAGAAAAGGTCACGTGATTTCCGGTATCGATGCTCACTGATTTTTTCGTTGCATTATGGGCATTTTTAGGGAACGAAGGTTCCAATGCACTGGAAGGATTTTGCGGTTGTGACAGCCTTTAAAATGGCCGACTCCCTGATCAGTTAGCAACTATGAAACACACCCAGCACGGTTAAGTGTCTGCCACTGCTGCCGATCAACTTGAATAGTCTTGCTTCTCAACCATCCTGATTGTTCATGTTGCATTGACTGTGTTTGTCTTTTTTGTTTGTTATTGGCCTGTTCGTAGAAAGCAGTCTGTCTTAATTCATCAGACACTTGTGTGTTTTGATTTATTAATTAATTAATTATAAAATAAGTTAATATATTGGACGATATGAAATATTTGTTAAGTAGGTTAAAATAAAAAGCAGAATAAAAATATTTAAATGTATCCCGTTGGTCTCGATATAGATTGACATCAATGTTGTGCCAATCAATTTGAAAAGACAGTTATTGACCACGCCCCTACATATGAAAAGGCGGATTTGCGCCAAAATCAACATTTCCATTTGTGGTTTCTGCATCGGAGAGAATGTCTTCAGAGCATCAAAGGTAAATTAGTTTTTAATAACATTAGTCCTATAACTCACTTTTTTTATTTAAAGTGTTAATTTTTTAAATACGAGACAGCCGAGTCGAAAGAAGTTAATACAAGCTGGGTGTAACATTAATAATGATGTGGGATTTTGTCGTTGCCTAACGTTACAGTAAATGATGATTCACTTAACGTTACACGGAATCTTTAAGTGATAATTTTCACAAGTTATTTTATTTCAGAGACATTTGACATTAATAATCACATTAATTTTTATATATCATTTTCGCGAAATAAAGTTGGCAATTAGATTAAATGAAGTAACCCCTATACAAATTAAATTCAGATGCAAAAATATATATTTTTTGAATACCGTAATCTAAAATGGCAGATGTCTAAATTTAAGTTTATTCTTTTTAAAATATGAAACTCATCCTGCCAGTAGATGTGGCAAGTCACAATAGTGTGATATTAAAAGTATAGTTCGGCCAAAAATGATATTAAACCCATGATAAAAAAAATGTGCATCCATCCTTCACAAAATAAATCCAAACGGCTCCAGGATGATAAATAAAGGTCTTCCGCGCGGTGGTGTTGTTGAAATATCCAAATTTAAAACTATATAAAGGAAAATAACCGGTAGCGGCGCCATCTTAGATCTCATCCTGAATGCGGACGCGACTAAGATGGCGGCGCTACCGGAAGGTATTTATTTTCGTTAATAAAGTTTTAAATATTTATATTTCTACAACAACACCGCGCGGATTACCCTCAGAATACCTTTGTTTATCATCCTGGAGCCGTTTGGATTTAATTTGTGAAGGATGGACGCACTTTTTTGGACTTGAAGTTCGTGGACCCCGTAACATTACATTTAATTAACTGAAAGATCTAAAACATTTTCTAAAATATCCGAAAATGTGTTTGTCTGAAAAACGATGGACATATGCAACTCGGACAGCTTGGGGGTGAGTTAATCATGGGTTTAATACACTGATCTATATAAATGACTGGATTGCGCATGACGTCACACTTGTTAAGCCACCGCGCCGCCATGTTGGTATACCCAAACATTCCATTAAATCAATGGACGTTATCAGATTTTAATGATAAAACATCACTTTACTAGTCTTCGTTTTTATATCTGAAGTTATCCTGTACATTATTACAACACAAACCTCCTAAACATGTACATAGTTATTTACTGAAAGTTGTACATTTTGCTTTTTAATCAATTACATTCATCTTTATTACAGTATCAGATCAGCGGCCGACCAGCCTATTATTAATGACGAACGTGCTCATTTTGAAATCTAAATAAATATGCTTTGTACTGTATATGCATGCAATAATTTGGTGGTTTTGTAATTATGTTATCTGAAATTACAAGTCACCTAAACTTATTTAGAGAAATAACGGTGTAGCTGAATCTAAAAAAAACAACTTTCTTTATATCCATGTCATTAACAGAATGCAGCAAACACACTCACCTTAACTGTTTTTTATAAATCCATTATCCTGCCCGATTAAAACATAAACATTGCAAAAAACACCAGAATTAACTATTAATTTATGTACACATATCCTAAAAATGAATCCTAAAAGTGACTGATACGCTGTAAAGCGGGTGAATTTAGATCATGATTTTGAATAGAAGTCAATGACGCCCTCTGCCGGTTGGGTATACCAAGATGGCTGCTCGAACTCTGCACTGGCTTCACCTCACGCTGTTACGTAAGCGTTCTATGCGCAATCCAGTCATTTATATAGATCAGTGGTTTAATATCATTTTTGGCCGAACTATCCTTTTAAAAAAAGAGCACCTTTTGGCGTTAAACTGGGCTATTTAATATCCAAGAAGGATGTTTGTATAGACGGTTTCAGCAGTAACAACATAAACAAGCGGCTGTCGCGGTCCGCACGTAACTTCCGGTAAACTCCGCTAACAATAAATAAAACGTTTTTAAACGTAGTTTATATAACAAGCAAAAAAAACAACCCATAGATTATCTAGGAAACCAAAACATTTGTTATTTTCGACGAGGCATTCGTTCAAGAGATCAGTTTAGTAACTAGTCAGACCATTAAAAAATGAAACCGGAAGTAAGGTTCGGATCCAGACGTGAATCACGTGTGTCTGATGAAACCGTCTATATGGCAAGACATGATAAACACGGAGTTTTATAGGACCAACCTGCTAGGCATCGTCGTCGACGAAGTACATATAAGTTATAAATTGTAAGTGGTATTTATTAATATCATTGTCATTATGCGTGTACGGTGGTTGTCGTAGTGCCACTAAAATGTGTTGCTTTTCAACATAATATACAGCTACCGGTTTAGTTGCATAGCTCTCAGCTGCACTCGTACCCGATAAAATTTGTTTACATACGCTCTACATACGTAATCTGGTAAAATTTAAACGATTGGCTATGAGCTGCGTACAGACATGTTTGACAGACATTCGTAGCGCTCAATAAATGGCTCTGGGCATTCGTAAACCACGCCTCAAATACGAGAAAATGAGCATATGGTTCCCAGACCACGTCTCATTTTCTATGAGACTGGTCTGGTGTTAGCCAGGCTAAGATTTTGCAGCTAGTAAATGCAGAGATTAAGCCAACCAAAGACAAACACCAACACAGTAATAAAAAATAACAGCTTTTACTTTTTTACCTACAGAGCTATTTCATGCTTCCTTGCTTTTTATTTTTTCCAACAGGGCAAGTGCTCTTATAATGGAGCTTAGCCATCTCCTGAGGCACCAAACAAGTGTGCAGGCTGCACCCGCAGGACCGACCGCTGCACCCGCAGGACCGACCGCTGCACCCGCAGGACCGACCGCTGCACCCGCAGGACCGACCGCTGCACCCGCCGGAAGACTTACCGCTATACCCCCTGGATCGATCACTCGACTGCCTGGACCTACTGCTGGACTCCCTGGACCAACCACTGATCTGACAGGACAGACTGTCCGTGCCCCCTTCCTTGGTATGGGTCAGTTTTCATCTCATCGTCCGGAATCTGTAACTGCTAGTTTGAGCAGGCTGTTCCAGCCTTATAAAGGTTTAAAAAGAAAAATAACCCATCTTACCCAGCCATGGGAGCACACATTTTTCTGCTGCTCTCTAATGAATACTGTAGAAATACCAACGCTGGAAGAAAGCATGTGCTTACAGGCGAACGGGCTTGGGAAAAAAAACTGAGATTTGATGATGTGCAATGCACACCATCTGATTTTATTAATACCATTGAGGAAGCGTTTTCTGCTCTTAAGATGGCTGGAGGCTTTAAGCTAATGCGGTGTGGCCAGAGCAAACAGCTATTTGACATACCTATCCCGCCAGGAGGGTATTCTGTAGAATTTTTAAAAAACAGAAGCAATCTTAATAAAGCTGTGGCATACATTGTACCCTTACAATGCGATCTCCCACTTAATGCAAACGGGCAACAGGTAAGAAATGTCAGTTTTTTTCTGTGTTTAGTTTTTATGTTCTTCACTAATGTCTGTTTAAATAATATTACAGAATGGGAATGTGGAGAATTATACTTTGAAGCAAATATGCAGAACGTGCAACCAAGAAGTGCCTCTGCACATGCTTTCAAGCCACCGAAAACAGTGCAACACCAGGTAAACCACTCTCAATCTTACACTTATTGCCAGTTCGAGTCTCACGACTGGCAGGTTGCGAGTGAGGTGCCCTTGAGCAAGGCACCTTAACACCAATTGGTCCATGGGCACTATAGTGCTCCCTGTTCCAAGTGTGTGTTTGTTCACCATTTGCACTGTGTGTTTTCAGTATTCACGATGAGTTAAATGCAGAGGTCACATTTAGTGTGTGTTCCATACTTGACAAAAATGTCACTTTCACTCTTTTGGTTTTTGTTTTTAGCAAATACATTAAACTAACATGAACAAACAATTAAAAGCTTTATTTGTATTAACTAAAATTAACTTATGTAGCGAATTCAGCCGGAGGAGGAGAACGGCGTTATTTAAAACACTATAAACCTCCAACCGAAACACTACGGGAATTTAAGGGAATTTGGGGAAATTCACAGATTTAGGTCAAATGGTACAAAAGTACAGTTAATTATACAAATTATTAAGATTTTAAGTGATTTAGCAGAATAATAATAAAAATTAATTAATACATTTGTCTAGCAAATACTCATAATTTGTACATTAACAAGTTAATTCCGTGGCCTTTAGAAAATAACATTCTTACTGCTATAAAGTATTATTAAGCATGTAGCTTTAAGATCTTAAAAGGCAGATTAAGGCCGTTTACATTAGAGCATTTGCGTTTTAAAACGGCATTTTAAAATGAAAACAATCCTCGTTTATACTGGCATTTTAAAAAGAATCTTCATCCACACTATACACCACCATAAACGCATGAAACATGACCAATCACGTAACTGGGCATGCGCATTAAAGTGTAAAATAAATTATTACTCTAATAATAGCTTACCTTTGCACATTTATGCAGATTAGGGGTGTGCGACAATGACAAGAATTAATACCTGGATCCTTTTCCAGCAACTACAACAGACACTATTTTTGAACCTATAAAAATGTGTTTGAGAAAGTCGGAGTCCATGATGTTTGAAAGCCAATGTTGATATTTGAAATCACCTAAACAAACACGCCCCTACCCCAATAGAATCTGGACCTTCTGTTGATAGACCCGCCCCACACATACGCAACCCGGCATTTGATTTGATTTGATTGGCTATAAGTGTGTTTTGGTAGTCGGCCCGTCTCCTTTTCCAACGCGTTTTTCAAACATCGTGGACTCCGCCTTTAATGGGTTAATGTTGATGTTTTAAACCAAACAGAAAGGTCTTTATGATTTAAAAAGGAAGCATTCAAGTGAACAGTACTAAACAGAAGCGAACTTGAAGCAAAAATAAATTTCTGCAAATGCAAACTTCAATCAAACATAATAAGAGGTGAAGTATAGCTTTAGCCTACAGAAATGCTTATTGCTTTAATGTAGGGAGTTCCTCTTCAGCCATTTTACGCTGTTATATTTATAATAGTTCAATGTTCGCAGTTCATATTTATGATCTTAGTCCATTAAAAAATTTTCGTGAACTGACTGTATTCTTCAGAAAAACACCAAATAACTTATCTTCCCTCACCTGTCGCTGTTCAGTGCGTTTGTGGTTGTGTTCCCTCACACACGTTCTCCGACAAAAAGCGTGGCCGGCTTAAGTATTAAAAATTAATATGATGTCAATTTTTAAAAGTGTGCGAGGTCCGTGCACGTCCTCCGCTAGCAACACAGAAATAGCAAAAAGCGCAATCGGCTAAACGAGTATTAAATATTAATGATATTGATTTTATTGTTTTTATTAATTTATATAACAAAACTTATCAACAAAACATCGATTAAAATTAAGTGACAAATGATATGAAACAAAATTAATTTTAAATGTAAATTTAATTTTTAGCAAACAAAACTTCAATTAAACTCGAAAATAATGTCTGACCCATTACAATTCTCCCTTCATATTGGCCTTTACAACGCCCTATGGCGTTTAAAATTACAGTCTATCTTTCGTAATAAGCTAACTAAATTTAAACAAAACATAAACAGCATTACAATAATATTCAAACTCAACAATACTCAAACATAAATATAAAACAGACATTATCTATAAGGGTACATGTTAAAACAATCTGATATAGCATTTATAATAGCTGGTTTGTAGAGGTTTACTATTTTTGGCAAAACCTCCGTAGCAAACCTCCATTTACCTGAATAAAATATTTTTTACTTTGAAAATGATGCGCCGTCACGTTAACATTAGCTGTTCGTTTACATAAGACTCCGTCTATGTTCGTTTACCCTGCAGTGCAACGTCTGAGTTCTCAAACTAAAACAGGGTCTTCAGCGTTTGCGAACGAATCCGTTTATGAGGGTCGAAAACGGTGCTGTAGTGTAGATGAAAGGCGTAAACGTAGCAAAAGTAACGCGTTTTAAAGGATAAACGCATTAATGTAAACATAGCCTAAGTGACATTGATTTCATTAGCATTGAACACAGAAACAATTCAATTGTGAAATGCAAAACCGGTTTATTAAACTACGTTACACTACAAAAACACACCAGACTAACTATACATACATACAAACAAACAAGAAACATATATGAAAGAGAAAGAATGGAAAATTAAGAGAGAGAGAGAGAGAGAGAGAGAGAGAGAGAGAGTAAAAGAAGGGCAATATCACTATAGACTTAACTTCTGCACAAACCATCAGAACTCTAAGAATCACCTTAATTAAAAGGGGCAATAACTTTTTTACAGCGAATGAACAAGCGATACTTGCGTTGGCTTTTGTGAGGCACCAGGGCTCCAGACTAACTTTTTTCGCTAGGAGCACAGTGGCCCCCAACTGAAAATTTTATGAGCACAACCAGAAAATGTAGGGGCGCACAACGTAAATCAAAATGGTAACCAAATCTACTAATTTCCACTTTATTACTAATAAATACTTTAATAATAGATGCAGAAATTACAAATGTGATGTTTCAAATTCAGTGTCACAATTTATTCTGCACTTTTGAAATGCAACAACAAGGTAAACTGACAGCACCATCACTGCCATGACAGTACAAATAGTAAACAAAATACTGTACCATACATTCTAAAAAATAAAAGTGGTCGAGAGCTACTTGTGTCACGTAATACCTAAATCTCTTAGATAATGTATCATACCTCTTAAATTCAGTTTGTGTTTTTGTGTACACGTGTATCAGAAGAATTTATTTTAATAGAAAACACTTTGCATACAGTTCTTTACACATATTAATGAAATGAACACTGTAACCGTATTTAAATAAGTAGGTTCATTATAGCTTCAACTTTAACAAGAAGTTAAAATATTTAAATGGGTGACTGAGTTTAACTGGAAAGATTTGAATGCATGTTTGTTTTTTGTAAACAAAGAACTGTAATACTCAACTTCATAACTATCAAAATATTAAATAGCTACATTTGGGATTTTTAAAATGAATATAATATCCAAATGCGTTAAAAGTCATTTCATTCAAGTGACATTAGCAACCAAGTTAAATGGTATTTCAGTTTGTTTTAAATAAGGAGCCAGGCTTGTAAATATTGTTGGGCGTGTGTCTGTGTAAAGTTTTAACGCATCATTCGTTTTGGGAGACGCGGGTGTGAAGTCTTGCGATGCGGACTTGCGGAGACTGGCGTGAGTATTTAATAATATATATTATATAGAGACACAGGCTGTATATGGGCGCGTATGCGAGGAAGAGAGTTCCTGAGTTTGTGGTCACGTGACGGAGTTCTTGGAGGTGTCCGTAGGAGTTGAAGTTTAAGTCCAAGTGGCAGGGTACCCAAAACTATTCGATAGAGGGACAGTTCTCATAGGAAGCCCGGATGGGCGCCACGGCCTCGCTGTTGAGCAGCCGTGTGGCGTGCCGGGCACGAGCTATGAGCATCGATGAATTGAGGTGCAGGCCTCTTAACCTGAGCTTAGACCAACCGCTTGAAGTTCAGATGACCAATCCAAAAGGGTGTTAATCGAGCAGGGAAACTTTGTCTTTGTTTCACCAGACTCATTTGCATAGATGTGCTATGCCAGGGATTTGTTACAATAATAATTTAGATTAATATTTAACAAGTTTGATATAAGTTATGGTAAGATGATGCACATCATTGATCAGGAAAGGAAAAGGGCATTATTAAGAGTGTAGACAAGATATTACTTAAACACAAATCAAATAGTAATCTCATAAATGTGAATTATGAGACATGCTAAGATAAACGAAGTATCCCTATAGTGTTACAAGAAAGTGGTTCATTACAGAAACAAATATGCAATACAAGGATATATAATATATACAATTTAAACAAATTTATCTTGGTCTTAGCTGTGATCTTAGACAGACACATTTTTGTGTCATGGCTGCTTCGTCTCTGGCCACGGTTTGAAGTTTGCTTTGAGGTGTTAATTTGCTTAGATTGGTGCAATAAAGACAGCCAGAGAGAGTCGATGGGTCTGTAAATGTGTGTCATCAGGAGATTAGGATCTTCTGATGAAAGCGTCTGAGCAGACCTGGTGACAAAACTCAATCTAGGGTCACAGCATGAAACCGTTAACGACCCAGACTGAAGAGACCTCCAGTTGACGTCCAGCCAGATGTTACACAAAGATTAATAAATACTGTAGCAAATGTATTGCTCATGTTTTGTTCATGTTAGTTAATATAAAACAAGTAATGTTAACTAATGAACTTATTGTAAAGTGTTACACTTTTCTAAAAATAGATAAAACAACAAAAGTAATCCAACTATACAAATTAAAGGTGACATAGCACAAGGATAAATACCACGTTCAATCATTCTGTGATGTGACATGTAGACAAAATATTTATTGTTTGGGTCTTTAATGCTTTAGAAGCTTCCTAAAAACCTCTCTCAGATAGCTCTATTAGGGTGGGGG
Organism: Misgurnus anguillicaudatus; assembly: GCF_027580225.2. Taxonomy (NCBI): domain Eukaryota; kingdom Metazoa; phylum Chordata; class Actinopteri; order Cypriniformes; family Cobitidae; genus Misgurnus; species Misgurnus anguillicaudatus. Next base: position 32,325,263 of record NC_073337.2, read on the forward strand.
ATTTAAACAAGTGGTTTTGCACCTATTTGGCTCCCCCTACTGGCTTAACTTGCAATCTCATTACTGATTGGCTGACTTTGCTGCCACTCAAAAAATGTAGCCAATTATTTTAATGTGGAGGGGCAGTTAGATGCCTGTGATGTCATAAGCATCAATATTTCAGATTGGGCTGTTTTCTGGCTGACATTTCTAAGAAAGAGGAATTTCTATGAGACTGGCATGTTTAGCATTTTTTGTATGTTTGTGAATGTGGGTAGACTAACATTATTCAACAAAGACAAGGTAAAAATGGTTTTTCATTCTCTGTCCCCTTTAATGTTGGCTCCTTGTTTTCTCTGCAGTGTCACTGCAACAATGACAAGCTTCGGCAATATGTAAATAAACATTTTTCTAGCTTCATTCCTAGCATGTGGTTAACACAAAAAAATTGAGAAAAGGCCAAATTAGTTAAAAAAACAAAAATGTTTAAACTTATTTTCATTCTTATTTTCATATTTAAGTTCTAAATGCCTAAATTCTGGCTGTTGCAGTAGCAAAGCTCATAATGCAGAGAACATTATCAACAGAGACATTTTATACTGTTTCTGTAAACAACTTTTACCACATATTAAGTGAAGAAAATGTAAACTGAGAACAACAATAGAAATTACATTTGTTTATTATGTTATCACTGTCTTACGTGCAAATAATGGGAAGGAAAGATGTATAGCCTTTATACAGAGATTTTTAATCAATGACAGAAACGGCGATATTTCAGTTAAAGTTTGAAGGCAGTAAAGACTATGTTCATGCTATAAAAAATCTAGCCTAATCTTGCCAAAGAAGAACTTTTTGTGAATTAATAGATATTAATTTAAAAGCAGCATACCCTTAGCTTATTATATTACATGCAGATTAGCTGTAAAGTCAACCTGTAAAGTCAAAGCTGTAAACCGATTAGCTCCTTAACAACAAACCGTCTATTGCAGTGGTTCTTAACGTTATTCCTGGAGGCCCACTGCCCTACATATTTTGTATGTGTTCCTTATTTAACACACCTGAATCAAATCATCAGCTCATTTGAAGAGATTTTATGAACTGAACTGAGTCTGTCAGACAAAAGAGACATACAAAATGTGCAGGGCAGTGGGCCTCCAGAAATAACGTTAAGAACCACTGGTCAATGACATGTCTAATATACATGTAGTTGTGTGTGTGTGTATAATATATATAGAGAGAGATAGAGATAGAGATAGAGAACTGTGAAGTCTAGTTTCACACAATGCATTTACGTTAATTGAACATTTGCAGCACAAACTTTAATTTAGCACTGATGTTAACAGCATTAACACTGCACGTGTTAGCATCACAGAAGTGGATTTGAAGCAGCAATGCTGCAATCGTGTTAGCGCTCAGTCTGTGTTGCATCCACATACAATACCATGAAGGCGTTTTAGTTGGTTAGCCAGGTAAGTTTAGGATTACTTTGTGCAAATCCTGGGTTTTGCGTAGGGCTGGGTCGATGTCGATACCAGAACCTTGAGTATTTGTCAATCCCGATCCAGTATCATCTTTATTGCCCTTTTAATCATTAAGCTGTAAATAACACATTTGTTAGCCAAAAAAAGGTAAAGTAAATCTGTGAAGTAAGCCATGTATGTTACTTATGTTGTGCTTTTACCTCTGGGAGATATTATCAGAAATCATAACATACAGTTTCACTGCTATGCAGATGACACACAGCTTTACTTCTCCTCGCATCCTAGCGAAACACAAAATTTTTCTAAACTATCAGACTGCATCAGCGATATAAGTGACTGGATGTCACATAACTTTCTTATGCTAAACTCCAATAAGACAGAGATACTTGTTATCGAACCGAATCGCTACAAATATAATATGACAGATTACAAGTTGCCCATAAATGGCTGCACTGTGGTGCCAACTTCCACGGTTAAGAATTTAGGTGTGATGTTCGACAGCAGTTTATCCTTCGACAGCCATATCTCCAATGTCTGCCGCACAGCATTCTTCCACCTTAGAAATATCTCAAAAATACGCCATATGTTGTCTGCATCAGATGCAGAGAAGCTTATCCACGCTTTTATGACCTCTAGAATAGACTATTGTAACTCGTTACTCGGAGGATGCCATGCAAAACAGGTCAACAAGCTTCAGCTAGTTCAAAACGCTTCTGCAAGAGTTCTTACTCGAACTAAGAAGTATGACCGCATAAGCCCAATTCTGGCATCTTTACACTGGCTACCAGTTAAATATCGTATATGTCACAAGCCAGGGGCTGGCCGCTAATGGTTGAGCCACGCCCCTTCTGAACTTCCACCTCGAGGAGGTCCCCAAAACCAACCCAATGACCAGACAACAACGAGTACAGGTAAGTATAAAAATATTCTTTATTTATTTAAATAGTTAAAATATACGGGGACTTGGGGAAAGGGGAATTAAAACTAAAATCAGAATCTGTCCTCCAGGGGGCCACGGCTGAATGGAAGACGGAGGGTAAGGGGAGGGGATTTTGCGTCGGGGAACTGGCTCCCGCCTCTGGTTCCCTCTACCCGTGGCGCGCTCCTCTTCCTTCCTGGAGGCAGAATAAAATCACAATGAGTGGGGGTATGGACTTTTCTGATCAGTGTACCTTTCTGCAGCGCACGGCGTTTCGCCGCCTATCTCCCACAGTTCCTTGCTCGTTGACTCACTCTTCTTCTTTATTCTCTATCTCTTCACAGACTCTGCTGGGATACAAGGACACAGTGAATCAAGTTCTAGGTTTTCTTTCACCTCTGTGCTGGTTACAGCTTCTAGGTAGGTATGGCTCTCTCCACAGCTCAATATCTCAGTGCTCGCGCTGGCTCTCTTTTCTCTCCACAGACGACTGCTGGGATACAAGGACACAGTGAATCGAGTTCTAGGTTTTCGCTCACCTCTGTGCTGGTTACAGCTTCTAGGCAGGTATGGCTCTCTCCACAGCTCAATATCTCAGTGCTCACGCTGGCTCTCTTTCTCTCCACAGACGACTGCTGGGATGCAAGGACACAGTGAATCGAGTTCTAGGTTTTCTCTCACCTCTGCGCTGATTACAGCTTCTAGGTAGGTATGGCTCTCTCCACAGCTCAATATCTCAGTGCTCGCACTGGCTCTCTTTCTCTCCACAGACGACTGCTGGGATGCAAGGACACAGTGAATCGAGTTCTAGGTTTTCTCTCACCTCTGCGCTGATTACAGCTTCTAGGTAGGTATGGCTCTCTCCACAGCTCAATATCTCAGTGCTCGCACTGGCTCTCTTTCTCTCCACAGACGACTGCTGGGATACAAGGACACAGTGAATCGATTTCTAGGTTTTCTCTCACCTCTGTGCTGGTTACAGCTTCTAGGTAGGTATGGCTCTCTCCACAGCTCAATATCTCAGTGCTCGCGCTGGCTCTCTTTCTCTCCACAGACGACTGCTGGGATACAAGGACACAGTGAATCGATTTCTAGGTTTTCTCTCACCTCTGTGCCGGTTACAGCTTCTAGGTAGGTATGGCTCTCTCCACAGCTCAATCTCTCACAAACGGCTACGGGTGGCGGGCTTAACGCTGGCTGGCTATGCAATGCATCGATTGGACAGTAGTTTACAATGGGACGCCGGGGACCAAGACCCACTCGGCGAACTTGTTGGTTGACAGAGGGGCGAGGACGTCACGCCGGCACACCGGGTCGAGCGCTGCCCTTTCCTCGAGACCCGTTGGTCAATCGAAAACCGGACCGGGGCGCCCTTTCGTCGAGACCTCGGGCCGGCGGATCTCGTTCGCCTCTACTCTGTAATGATGAAAAAGACACAGGTAAAGTAACAACAGCAAATGTAGTACTCACGCACACCGCCACTCGCACAGTTCTTCACCGCCACTCTATAATACCGTCAGACTGAAGCACACTACAGCATAATCGTGCAGATGTTCTCTAGCGCCGTTTTTCCTCTTCGTCATCCCGGGACGAGTGACTGAAGGCAGGGTTACGTCAGACAAGACACAGCACTCTCTGGAACACATTTCGCCATAGAGCTGTGGCGGTGGTGTTGGCTGTCTGATCGAGCGTCGGGACTGCCCAGGCGTATTTGGTAAATAGGTCAGTAATTACCAGAATGTTTTGATAACGGTCCCGAGGGCGACCCAGCGTCAGGAAGTCCATTGCCAATATATGGAGGGGGGCTTTCGCGTGAATGGGTACCATCGGTGCTCGGGCCTCTCGTCTAAATTTAAACAACATGCACCGGGGGCAAGCTTGAATTAGGTTGTGCACAGACGCCTCCAGTCCCGGCCAGTAGAAGAATCTACGCAGTAGAGATACAGTCCTCTCCTGTCCCTGATGTCCCAACTGGTCATGATAGGCTGAGACCAATGCGTTTACCTGGTCGGCGGGCACTACGATCTGGCACACCTCTTCGCCCACTTTCGGATCACGGGTCTTCCTGCAAAGTACCCCCTCCTGTAGCTCCAGCTTCTCCCACTGTCCCAGCAACTTCTTCCCAGTCTCTGTCTGGGCTAGCCTTTCCGCCGGCGTGGGCCGTTGGCCCTGCTCCACCCACGTCTTCACCTGACGCACGTCCCGGTCCTGGGCCTGCCTTTCCATCCAACGGCGGGGGTCCCACCCCCAGTTCCCAGGTGCGGCTTCCTGCTGGCCTCCTGGCGCCTCTACAGCCCCTATCATGTAGCCCTCCTCTTGGCTATCCTCCCTTCGATACTCCTGGTATCTGGGGCTCTTTACCTCTGGCAGTCTTGAGAGGACGTCCGCGTTCGTATGCTCTCGTCCGGGCCGATACTGCAACTTGTAATCAAAGTTGGCCAGCTGAGCCACCCATCGCTGCTCCACGGCCCCCAGCTTCGCCGTCTGTAAATGTACTAAAGGGTTGTTATCTGTGATGACTGTTACCTTAGCTCCCCACAGGTAGTCCTTGAACTTTTCGCTCAGGGCCCACTTCAGGGCCAGCAGTTCCAGCTTGAAGGAGCTGTAATTTGCATCGTTCCTCTCTGCCGGATGAAGGCTCCGGCTCGCATAAGCGATTACCCGCTCTGTTCCCTCTTGTCGTTGGGCCAATACTGCCCCCAATCCCAGGTTGCTCGCGTCTGTATATAAGACAAAAGGTTTAGAAAAATCAGCATACGCCAAGATGGGGGCCTGTAACAACTCCTGCTTCAGCCTCTGAAAAGCCATCTCGCACTCACTACCCCAGTTAATAGAGGGCGATCCACGGCCCGGCTTCGTCCCGTGCCAACCAGCAACTGGTTAAGGGGCTTGGCAATCTTCGAGAAATCCTTAATAAAACGTCTGTAATATCCCACGAACCCCAGAAAGGATCGTACTTGCCTCACAGTCTTAGGCGCATTCCAATCCTTCACTGCAGAGACTTTCTCGGGGTCCACGGCCACCCCTGCTGCGCTGACAACATGGCCCAGAAATTTCACCTCTCGCCGCAGTAGGTGGCATTTGTCTGGCTGCAGCTTCAGCCCGTATCTCTCCATGGCTCGAAAGACTTCCTCTAGGTGCCGGAGGTGAGAGTCGAAATCTGGGGAATACACAATCACATGATCCAAGTATACCAGTACTGACTCCATCAACTGACCTCCAAGGCAGCGTTGCATCAGGCGTTGGAAGGTGGCCGGAGCGTTGCAAAGCCCGAAAGGCATCCGGTCCCATTCAAATAGTCCGAACGGGGTCGTAAAGGCAGTCTTCTCCCGGTCTACCTCGGCTACTTGCACCTGCCAATATCCACTGGCCAGATCCAGGGTGGAGTACCAGGCCGACTGCGTGAGGCCAGCAAGGGAGTCTTCAATTCGTGGTAAAGGGAAAGCATCTTTCTTGGTTACCAGGTTCAACTTGCGATAGTCCACACAGAACCTCCAGGCTCCCGTCTTCTTTTGTACGAGCACGATGGGGGCTGCCCAGGGGCTACTACTCTCTCTGACGATGCCCCGGCCCAACAGGCCCTGCAGAAGTGTACGCACTTCTGCATACAAGGTAGGTGGAATCGGTCGGTACCTCTCCCTGCTGGGCCCTGCATCCCCAGTGGGGATGTGATGTTCCACCACCCGGGTGCACCCATAGTCCTCATCGTGCCTCGCAAACACATGTTGCCACTTCCGAAGGAGTGTCTGTAGTTTCTGTGTCTGTACCTGTCCCAGGTCATCCCCTTGCAGTGACTCACCCGCCAGATGTCTTGGCACACCTCTACCCTGGCTACTCGCCGGGGCATCCATCTGAGTCAGGGCCACCTCGATCACAGTGGGGCACACCTGACGGAAACTGACGTCCCTCTCTTCTCTCACCTGGTGGGGCGTGACCATCGTCAGCCAGGCCAGTCGTTGATGTCGGTACAATTGTACTGCATAGGGGTGCTCGTTTCGTACCCTCACAGGGATCCTCCCTCGGTGGACCGCAGCTAATCCTCGTGCTACCTCCACTTGTGGACAATCTGTGTGTGGCTCTACCAACACCCACTCCTCAGGGCTCGCTTCCCGAAGGGGCACTCTCGCCCATACGATAGCCTCACTCCTAGGGGGAATAGACAAAGCAAAACGACACATTACTCTTCCCACTTCCTCCCGATCTCTACGAACCTGGTTCATCTGGACCCTGCGGCAGTCGGCCACTACGCGCTCCCAATTGGCCCTCTCGGTAGGTGAGATCCTTGGACCAGGCCTAGCCCGGAATATCTCCTCCCAACACTCAGAGAGGACATTCATGCCCAACAGGGCCCTGTGGGCGCCCAAACACTTATCTTCAACAATGATCACACCTTTTTGGGGGACAACGACTCCATGCACTTCCAGATCCGTCAGGCGATAGCCAATGTAGGGGATTTCCAGGCCATTAGCGCCCTTCAACGTCAGCCAGGGGGCCTCCGCTCCTTGTGTTCCCCCTCGTCCGAATATCTCCTTGGAGAGGCTTTCTGCAAACATCGTTACCTGTGAGCCCGTATCTACCAGGCACTGAATCCACTTGCCACACACTTTTACTTCTGCCACCGGGCTATGCCCGATCATCTGTTGCCTTGAGCTGTCCCTTCGTCCCGGGTCTCCTCGAGGGGCCCCAGCCACACGACCCACTGTGGCCGGTCGTCCTACAAACCCCCTTCCGATGCCCTGCGGGGCCCACACTGACGGCTATAATGTCCTGGCTCACCACAGCGGTTGCAAATCGGCCGCCCCTGGTCATCCCATTCGAAACGGGGCCGATTGTAGCGGCTTGGGCGTCCAGGTGGCTCTCGGCTCCTCTCCGAGTACACTCGCTCTCGGGGTGCCGGCCTTGGTTCCTCCCGCGCCCTTCCTTGGCGTAGCTCTCCCAGGAGGGTCTTAGATATTTCTGACATCTGTTCCCGGACGTCTTTCAAGAGTTCTGCCTTCAGAGCCTGTTTCCAATCCGTGCGCTCAGGTGGTGGTGGCACGCTTTCGTTCACAGCCGCACACACTGGGGTCTCACTCACCTCAACCTCGTCGCCCTCCAACGCTAGCGCCTCCTTCCTTAGATCTTCAAATGTGAGGTCGGGGTCTCTCCGAAACTGGACCCTCAGACTCTGTCTCACGGGGCCCTCTTTCATCCCCAAAAGGAATTGGTCACGCAGCAAAGTCTCTCCATCTCCCAATCCATGATCGCGGCGGGTCTGTAACCGGGTGAACTGCTCTCGCAGTCTCAGGGCAAAAGCTCTAATGGGTTGTCGGGGGCCTTGTTTACTATTAAAAAATTGGGAACGGAGGACGGCTACAGGGGTGTGATCACCATATTGCTCGGTGAGAAACTGGAATATAGTTTGGGCGCTGGTTCGGACAGCTTCAGGGGCGGCCTGTACTTCTCGCCGCGCTTCTCCCTCTAGGGAGTTCAGCACGAACTGGAGCCGCTGGGCTACACTAAGGCCTTGCAGATCGGCTAGATACTCCAACTGGGCCTTCCATTCCGTAAGTCGTACTCCCGACTCTGTCCCTCCATACTTTTGGACCCAAGGGCTGCCCATAAAGACAGGCACCGCACGGGGTTGGGCTGCGGGTCCCGCGTTGTCGGTCATTGGGCTAGTCTGGTTACTCAACTCGAGGTGAAACCCTGCCGACTACGCCAAAATCTGTCACAAGCCAGGGGCTGGCCGCTAATGGTTGAGCCACGCCCCTTCTAAACTTCCACCTCGAGGAGGTCCCCAAAACCAACCCAATGACCAGACAACAACGAGTACAGGTAAGTATAAAAATATTCTTTATTTATTTAAATAGTTAAAATATACGGGGACTTGGGGAAAGGGGAATTAAAACTAAAATCAGAATCTGTCCTCCAGGGGGCCACGGCTGAATGGAAGACGGAGGGTAAGGGGAGGGGATTTTGCGTCGGGGAACTGGCTCCCGCCTCTGGTTCCCTCTACCCGTGGCGCGCTCCTCTTCCTTCCTGGAGGCAGAATAAAATCACAATGAGTGGGGGCATGGACTTTTCTGATCAGTGTACCTTTCTGCAGCGCACGGCGTTTCGCCGCCTATCTCCCACAGTTCCTTGCTCGTTGACTCACTCTTCTTCTTTATTCTCTATCTCTTCACAGACTCTGCTGGGATACAAGGACACAGTGAATCGAGTTCTAGGTTTTCTCTCACCTCTGTGCTGGTTACAGCTTCTAGGTAGGTATGGCTCTCTCCACAGCTCAATATCTCAGTGCTCGCGCTGGCTCTCTTTTCTCTCCACAGACGACTGCTGGGATACAAGGACACAGTGAATCGAGTTCTAGGTTTTCTCTCACCTCTGTGCTGGTTACAGCTTCTAGGCAGGTATGGCTCTCTCCACAGCTCAATATCTCAGTGCTCACGCTGGCTCTCTTTCTCTCCACAGACGACTGCTGGGATGCAAGGACACAGTGAATCGAGTTCTAGGTTTTCTCTCACCTCTGCGCTGATTACAGCTTCTAGGTAGGTATGGCTCTCTCCACAGCTCAATATCTCAGTGCTCGCACTGGCTCTCTTTCTCTCCACAGACGACTGCTGGGATGCAAGGACACAGTGAATCGAGTTCTAGGTTTTCTCTCACCTCTGCGCTGATTACAGCTTCTAGGTAGGTATGGCTCTCTCCACAGCTCAATATCTCAGTGCTCGCACTGGCTCTCTTTCTCTCCACAGACGACTGCTGGGATACAAGGACACAGTGAATCGATTTCTAGGTTTTCTCTCACCTCTGTGCTGGTTACAGCTTCTAGGTAGGTATGGCTCTCTCCACAGCTCAATATCTCAGTGCTCGCGCTGGCTCTCTTTCTCTCCACAGACGACTGCTGGGATACAAGGACACAGTGAATCGATTTCTAGGTTTTCTCTCACCTCTGTGCCGGTTACAGCTTCTAGGTAGGTATGGCTCTCTCCACAGCTCAATCTCTCACAAACGGCTACGGGTGGCGGGCTTAACGCTGGCTGGCTATGCAATGCGTCGATTGGACAGTAGTTTACAATGGGACGCCGGGGACCAAGACCCACTCGGCGAACTTGTTGGTTGACAGAGGGGCGAGGACGTCACGCCGGCACACCGGGTCGAGCGCTGCCCTTTCCTCGAGACCCGTTGGTCAATCGAAAACCGGACCGGGGCGCCCTTTCGTCGAGACCTCGGGCCGGCGGATCTCGTTCGCCTCTACTCTGTAATGATGAAAAAGACACAGGTAAAGTAACAACAGCAAATGTAGTACTCACGCACACCGCCACTCGCACAGTTCTTCACCACCACTCTATAATACCGTCAGACTGAAACACACTACAGCATAATTGTACAGATGTTCTCTAGCGCCGTTTTTCCTCTTCGTCGTCCCGGGACGAGTGACTGAAGGCAGGGTTACGTCAGACAAGACACAGCACTCTCACTGCAAGACACAGCATTACACAGCACCACTTCAAGTGAAAAGTTCTACATCCAAAAGACTCACCCACCACGCTCAGTGCACACAATGACACCCGCCTTCTTCCACTTTGCTCTGGGCGAGAATAGGGAGATGGTAGATGGCCTAGCGTTTGTTTATTGTCGTCACTGTAGCTGCTTACACAAAAACCCTTCGGCTCACCCACCACGCTGGTACAGGGGTAGGGCCACTCGTTCTCTCTTGAAAAACACTCCAAACGATTGCATAAATCAACTGCATGTAAAACACCTACTTCAAGAGATGTAGTTACTCACGACTTTTGTCTCCCTTCGTCCTAGGTTGACTTCACGCTGTAATAACTCCAGATGCATCAACGAGGTGTTTTCCAGCCACCAACACCACTCTTCCACAGGTGCGTACTCACAACAGTAAGTTTTCCTCTTCCTCCGTTTCTCTCATCCAACGTTAGTATTCGTCTAATATTCCACCTATAAGGTCGTCGATATCTTCCTTTGCATAGATCTGTAATCCAAGCAAGAGAGAGAGAGAGCAATACAGCGATCCAAACAGCGTATCCGGCGAGCCCAACTCAGCGCTACGATACACAACAACACACCGCAACAACAACCAAGACTGTGATTTACGTTGTTCTAAAATACTCTCCTGGTGTCCCTTTCGTCCAATCACCCGGCGCTCCTCTTAATAACTGCCAGCTGTGTATGATTTGGCTGATTTCAGCGTTCGCGACGCTACCGGATGTCCGGTGTCTTCTCTTACCGGTCCGGGTGGAAACATCCGGGCGGAACCAAACTTTCCCAATCTTTGGTTCCGCCCAAAAGATCGTCACCCCTGTGACATATACAATTTAAAATATTACTAATCACCTACAAAGCCTTAAATGGCCTAGCACCCTCATATCTTAGAGAATTATTATCAGAATACAATCCATCACGTGCATTGCGGTCACAAAATTCTGGCCTCTTAATTATCCCTAAAATATCAAAAGTGTCTAAAGGTGGCAGATCCTTTTCCTACTTAGCCCCTAAGCTATGGAATGATTTACCAACCGACGTCCGAAAATCAGAGACAGTAGATAACTTTAAATCTAGACTTAAAACTTTTCTCTTTAACAAGGCTTTCAAATAGTTGTTTTAACAATGGTACTTATCTCCTAATAGCTAGCTTGTACAACCTAATAAATAAATAAATTAATTAATGAATAAATTAAAACCTTTTTTTTTCGTCAACACTTCAAAGCATGGTAAATCTCATTAATACTCTTTAGTAATATGCTGAAACTTTGAATTGGTTTTCGACTGAGTCTTAACTGCCAAATATGGCCGGCTTGCAATTTTGGCCTTTTCCCACGACCTTAAAATAGTATGTCATACAAAACCGTTTGCCACTGTACGTTAGCATTAACGACGGCAGTGGGGCCTCTGGCCTTAGTCAAACGAGTTCTGTTTCCGTTTCTAAAATCATTAACTATATGTAATACACTTAACCAGCAATAGTTAGCCTGTCCGGAACCGAGCTGACTAAAACCACATTACTGTGTGACACTTGTTTTCTATGTGAACGGCCCCTACGCTAATAAGATTTTGTGTCTCTCTCCCTGTCTCGTCCTTGATCCCGAGGACGAGACAAACAGATCCAGTTCCGGTACATGTGAAAGTCGGCACACAACTGATCTACTAGCTGTTCTTCAACGTGATGTCCAGCTGATGCCTGACCAAAGACCACCGGCAGAACCCGCTTAATCTCCGCTTAATCTCCGCTCAATCTCCTTCCGTTTCAATGTGTATATATATATACCTCCCAAGGGTTTTTTCCTCCTATGACTTTTTTTACTTCCCCGGCTAAAATTCCGGGGGTTTTTTCTCCTAGGGGGTTTTTCAACCCGGGGAGGCAGCCTTTTTGGGCTTAACTTCTATACGTTACATTAGTAATACGTTTGTTTATAATGTTGATTTATAGCCGTAGCAAATTTAACTGCTTGTGCTATCGTTTATTATGTTGTGCTATCTGTCGTTTTTCTGTGCTTTTCACTGCATCTATTATGTAAAGCTGCTTTGATACAATTACCAAATTGTGAAAAGCGCTATATAAATAAAATTGAATTGAATTGAATTGAATTTACGGTATGTTGCTCAGTAAGTCACCTTTATGCCAAGTTGCCATGACTGTTACGGTCCGTGTTGGCATTGGATTGGATTGTACTCACTGACTTCTACAATATTTAATCTGGCCATTTTCGCCAATATCGGTCTAATATTGACATACAATATAAGATCGGCCTATCCCTAGTTTTATGTAGAGGTCGACCGATATGCTTTTTCTCTGGCCGATGCCGATTTTTTAGAAATCAGGGCAGCCGATGGCCAATATGTTTGGCCAATTTTCTATATGTACATAATAATCAAAATGTTCTCATCATTATTAGCAGATATTTTAAATGCAAAAATGTCACTATTTAAGTCAAAGCATTTAAAAATATATGACTGGTCTTTCTGAAGAGTTTTACAACCTCCTCTGCAACATGCATTTATCAGACACGGATATTACCTGACACTCTACTGTCATCATCTTTGATCAGTTTTTTACCATGGCTTTTATTGCTTTGTAGGATAAAATCCTTATTTGGTAGACCTGATAAAATATTTATTCATCATAAAGTTAACATAGTAAATGTCTGTTTTTTAGTTGAGACTGTTATTTAGGGCAAATCTTTCTAAACACATTTACATCCTCATTTCTGAGGCGCTATAAGTCACTGTGTTGACAGTGACGTCTTGTGAGTTTAGTGTTGGGACAGATCTGTTGTTTCAACCTTTCATTCAAACGAATCCGTTCAAAGGAGTCAGTTTGCGAATCGGGCGCTGTGTTCTAATCCAGGCTGAACAGCGCAAAACTGTAAACAAAGTGTTACTGTAACAACACGAAAAACATTTCCTTTGTGGATATGATTTGGTCTTCTGACCTTTCGCCATCGAGTCAGTTTTGTTTTGAGTAATAAAAGCAGGGAGACAGAAAGCGTGCGCGCGCAGCTCTTCTCTCTCTATCACGCAAACAAAGATCATCATCACTCATTAATCACATGAAATGAGCCTAATCTTTGCACGGACAGTTCATCACGAGACATAAGCCCGTCGCGCTGTTGTACTGGCTGCTTAATTCGCGCAATCCCGCCATCGTTTACTAAAGCTGTTTGTGAACAAGGCACGGCTGCACACACACGGGAGCGATCTACTTGCAGCAAGAGGCAGCGTCACGAGTTCTACAACAGCGCTTAGGTGCTGCAGATGCGCCTGCCTATTAATCTGTCTATTTTTGCAGCAAAATCGGCCAAAGCCGATTTTTTTTAAATATGCCAAAAATCGGCCAATTAATCGGCCGGCCGATAAATCGGTCGACCTCTAGTTTTGTGTACCATGACATAGGGGTGGGTGATATCTCGATATTCAAACTATATCGATATTTGTAAAACACAATGTTGATTTTATGATATCGTATATATCGATAGAATTTTTGTATTTAATTCTGATTGCCTTCTCTGTGTGCTGTGCTCGCCTCCACCTCCTTGTTTTTGTTCCCCTCCCCACACACACACACAGGTTAGCAGTAGTCTCTCTCTCTCTCTCTCTCTCTCTCTCTCTCTCTCTCTCTCTCTCTCTCTCTCTCTCACTCACACTCACACTCACACTCACACGCACACTCACACACACACACACACACACACACACACACCCACACACACACACACACACACACACACTCACACACACACTCACACACACACACACACACACACACAAATTGTCTTATTTTATAGTTAAATTATAATTTTTGTATATATTTTTTTAAATGCTGCAGAAGCACTTTGTTCCTACGTGAACTACCTCTTTGCACTTTAATAAAAAAATACCTTGTGGAACTTTGCATTTTTGTTTTGTAGTAGATTGTTGAGGAGGGTATGTTTCGTGAAAAGCCATCTAGATATATATTGTTTATCGAGATATAATTTTCACTCCATATCGCCCAGCCCTACCATGACATTAGCTTGAAACAACAAGGCCTGTTCATAATAGCTTGTTTTTATCAAATTGAAACTTGTCCTGTAACACTGAGTTTGTTTAACCTTTTTCATGATACAGGCCCCTTATCCACTCGTTTAACTCTGTTGATGTGATTGGTGACATGTTTGTGATGTAGGAAACTGAGGCGATTTCAAAGCATAAAAATGAGACTGTTTTGTAAATTCCAGTTCTTTTTCGTAAAAACGCTCTTGACATTGTGTCACGAGCGGACGCTATGGTTTCTTTGAAGCTTTACTGAACAACGCCTGGCCAATGCCAACTATATAGCCCATCTGTGCAGAAAATATCCAGATTCTTTCGACTGAACAAACAGTAAAGGTGATTTGAGCAGTAATACAGTAGCTTATGCAATGTCTAGTTCCCTTCTCTTAGGTATTCAAGGTTAAAATGGTAACCACAGATGTTTTATGGAGAAGATACTTAGTAATGGAGTTAAATTATTATTTTACACATTACTTAAAGCATATCAAAGACATCACATAGGTGTCAGTGACAGAAGACAATGGAGGCAGGATTAAAAGTAAACAACAGTTGAGATAAACGATAAATGCAAATAAATGAGATTCCAGGTGCGCGCACACACTCACACACACTCACTCCAGAGCCGAAGATGTAGAACAGGTAATCCTAAAATCCAAACTCTTCACAACAATGAAATGGTAATCCTGTGAAGGGTAGAATAGGTCAGGTTAGCCCACACAGCATACAAGCGTAGCTAGCATTGACGAGCGCGGACATTGTGAACTTGATTTTCACCACACAAGGAAATTTATGAAATAATGCAGTTTATAAAACTCACTTGAATATGTTTTTATTTGACATGCATGTAATTATATCCACACATGGGGATTGTCTAAGTGTGCCCATACTTTCCAATTTATCCCAACACAACTGCATATGTATTATATTACCATTACCAACTTTGCTTGTGTGTTCTTTTGTTTTAATAAAGTACTCCAAAAACTGTGGAGGCCAACACATGCTCAATGAGGATTTGTCTCATGTTGAGTCACCAACAGATGTTCAACTGTCAAAAAGGTAAAACATATTTAAATTATTGACATCTTGTCAAATAATCATTATTTGTAATTATCTCTATGTTTAATATAAGTTAAAATAAACCGACTTGAAAACCATCAATGTGTTTATTTCTAAATATTTCTCCATATTATCTGAGTGGACATCCATGACATGTGGAGTCCCACAGGGTTCAATTCTTGCACCGCTTCTGTTTAATTTGTATATGCTCCCACTTGGTCAAATAATGAAAAATAACCAAATTGCTTACCACAGCTATGCAGATGACACCCAGATATACTTAGCCCTGTCACCCAATGACTACAGCCCCATTGACTCTCTATGTAAATGCATTGATGAAATTAACTGTTGGATGCGTCAAAACTTCCTCCAGTTAAACAAAGACAAAACTGAAGTCATTGTATTTGGAAATAAAGATGAAACTCTCAAAGTTAACACATACCTTGACTCTAGGGGTCTAAAGACACAAAATAAAGTCAGAAATCTTGGTGTAATTTTAGAGTCTGACCTTAATTTCAGTAGTCATGTGAAAGCAATAAGCAAATCAGCTTACTACCATCTCAGAAATATTGCCCGAATTAGATGTTTTGTCTCAAGACAGGACTTAGAAAAACTTGTTCATGCTTTCATCACCAGCAGGGTGGATTACTGCAATGGACTTCTTACGGGGATCCCCAAAAAGACCATTAGACAGCTGCAGCTCATACAAAACTCTGCTGCCAGAATTCTGACCAGAACCAAAAAATCTGAGCACATTACTCCAGTCCTCAGGTCCTTACACTGGCTACCTGTTACATTTAGAATAGATTTTAAAGTATTGTTACTCGTTTATAAATCACTTCATGGCTTAGGACCCAAATACATGACAGATATGCTAACTGTATATAAACCTAAAAGATTACTCAGATCATTAGGATCCGGTCAGTTAGAAATACCAAGGGTTCACTCAAAACAAGGTGCGTCAGCATTTAGTTATTATGCCACCTCTAGCTGGAATCAGCTTCCAGAAGAGATCAGATGTGCTTCAACAGTAAACACTTTTAAATCTAGATTAAAAACACATCTGTTTAACTTTGCATTTACTGAATGAGCACTGTGCTGCTTCACACTGACTGCACTTTTAACTCAAGTCACTTTTATTTCTGTTTTATTATTTTTAACATTTTAAAGTGTTTTTATTGTGATTTTATTGTGTATCTATTATTTTTACATTTTCTTTTTTCTCTTTTATATATTGTTTTCTCATTTCTATGTAAAGCACTTTGAATGACCTCTGTGTATGAAATGTGCTATACAAATAAACTTGCCTTGCCTTGCCTTGCCTTGCCTATTATTGTTTCTTTTTAGCTAAACCAGTAAAGATCTACAAAGTCCCCAAAAATTTGGATGCAAATGGCTTTAAAGACCATCTACGAATAATATTTCCACAGCTAAAAACACAGAATTTTGACCTTTGTAAGGTCAATAGACATAGAGTTGTAACCCCAGTGGAAAATTTTACTCCCAAAGCCACTCGTTCAGGTGAAGTGATGGGACGATCAGCAGTATATATTCGTCCTGAGGTAAAAAAAAAACTTCCAGAATCTCTTTCTCTGGTTTGTAGCACAGAATTAATGTTTTTGCTAATGTTTCCATATTTTGTAGCATGACATTCACAGTGATAGTGACAGTGATAGCAGTCAAGTGGTAGATTTGGTAAGGAACAAAAGTACTTTGAAATTTTCATTACTAATATACACAGTTAAAAATGGCAACTGTAAATGTATTTCTGTATTTGTATTATTTTTTGGTAAATGTATCTGCTCATGAGGATCCTGAGTATGATACGTCACATGAGATAGACACATCTGCTCGTGAGGATACTGAGGATGATACATCACACGTGACTGACACATCTGCTCGTGAGGACACTGAGGATGATACATCACACGTGACCGACACATCTGCTGGTGAGGACACTACCGAGGATGATACATCACACGTGACCGACACATCTGCTCGTGAGGACACTACCGAGGATGATACATCAGACGTGGCAGACACACGTAACACTGAGGAAAATATGGTGAGCATTCAGCACCATTTATGTTCGCTGTTAGTACAAAAATAACACTGACTTTTATATGTTGTTGACATCCCATACAGGACACAATGGTTAATTCTGTTGGGGAGAGTGGTGTAGTTACACAATCAACCAGACAACATCAAATGGTATTGATTCATGCACAACATTAAGTTAATGTACATGATTAAAAAGCGTACAACAATTGATTGTATTGTCCTAATATACAATTTTTTTTATTTGAAAGTCAATAAAAGCTCTTATATTTAAGCTTTAGACCAGTGGTTCTCACAGTAGCTCCTGCCTAGTGATATGTAAAACAATCACTGAATTTAATGTAAATTCACACCCATGCCCATTCAGTCTTAACAATTCAATGGTAAACGACCCCATTGTTTTAAAAGTGCATGAAGGAAAATAGTGGAGTGGTGAAGGAGGAGATGGGTAAGGAGGAGGAATGCATTTACCTTTTTTTATAATTTTTATTGATGATTAACATAACTAACTAAATGTTTGTGCTTCTCCTGAAGTTACGTTTAGAATTTCATTCATTTAAAGTTTAAACTAGGGATGTCAGCATAAATGCATACAATTAATTTATTAATCATTAACGCGTTTAAATAAAATAATGCAATTAATTGCCCAAGCAAGCCGACTGGCATTTGGTGAAGTTCTGCGAGAACATTTGGAAAGAATACGGAAATCTTTGTTCTTGTAGAGCTGTGCTTGTATTGGTCTATGTCAAGGGTCACCAATCCTGCTCCAGGAAGACCATTGTCTTTGCATAGTTTAGCTCCAACCCTAATCCAAAACTTCTAAAGCAGCTAATTAAGGGCGCACTCACACTATCCAAACCAAACCGCGCTCGGGCGCGTTTGACCCCCAAAGCCTGGTTCGTTTGACTAGTGTGAGTGCTCTGTTCCGAGCGCGGATTGGTTAATCGCGCCGCGGCCGGGTTGCAGAGGTGGGCCGGAGCGCGGTTCACTTGGGCTCAGGCGCGGAAGGCTGTGGTGTGAGCGCAATCGCGCCTGGGCGCGCTTCAAAAGGTGAAGACGTCAGTTGCGCGACCACTCACCATCATCTGCCTTCGTAAAAACCTTTTGATGCGTGACAGATCAACTAAGCAATATGATGGCATGTGAAAGGGCTGTCTGTAATCGCGCACCAAACGACTCCGATTAAAAAACACCGACCTTTCATTACGGTGGGTTCCAGTGTTCAGTGAGAGCTTTACTTCCTGCTTTTTCCAAAACAATCACATCTTAATGACGAAAGCGCGCCCGGACTCGATCGATACAAGTACAGTGTGAGTGCGTGCACATGGGGGAGTAGGGAGGGGTGACATTCGCGCTGGGGCTTGGTTTGGTTTGGATAATGTGAGTGCGCCCTAAGGTGCTTCAGGTGTGTTTATTTAGGGTTTGAGCTAAACTCTGCAGAGACACTGACCCTTCAGGAGCAGGATTGGTCTACGTAGAGGTGCATCAAAACAAACACACATAGACCACATAGCTGGGTATTTAAAGAAACAAATATTTCCCTGCCCCCGTTTTCAATAATAGCGTTATTCAAAAACTTGTCATTAACA
Organism: Misgurnus anguillicaudatus; assembly: GCF_027580225.2. Taxonomy (NCBI): domain Eukaryota; kingdom Metazoa; phylum Chordata; class Actinopteri; order Cypriniformes; family Cobitidae; genus Misgurnus; species Misgurnus anguillicaudatus. Next base: position 32,343,883 of record NC_073337.2, read on the forward strand.
TTAACCTGCATAAATATGCCTTCGGGTGCTATAATAACTATGTCAAACGGAGTGTAGGGAGGGAAATAAAGTCATGCAAGTCAATCAAAATCCTCAGAATCGGCACCAACGAATAACATGAGCGACTTCCTGTTCCTTTTAACTGTAAACATAGGGCGCTCACATGACATTAAGCATTTTCTGGCACATAATGTGACGTTTCAGAATCTAAACCCCTGTTTTTTTCCAGTTGACACAGCAACACATACAGTAACTATGGTTATCAGAAATCTCAACAGTGGCCGGAGGTTTTAGAAACGGGGCAATAGGCTCTCACCTCTTGGTGGATCTAGTTTGCATGTGTTTGTGCATATGTGTGAAACCCTTTGACTTATGAAACTATTTTCAAATTAAAGCATGTTCTTTGTAAAAGGAAAGAGTTGCTTTTTAAAAGGCATTTTTCCTAAAGGGGGTTGACTTATATTTGAGAGAATATGGTAATATTCACTTTACAATACTTAATATTTATATATTTAGTAGTGCTCAGTAATAAATTTCATTCAAGTAATCACTATCCAATGTCTGTCAAAATTGACTATTGATCGTTCATTTTAGGAAAGTCTTCAACAAAGACGTAACCTTATTATGGAACAGGATGCAGCATTCCAAAGATCTTTGGAAACTGACAGACAGAAGGTAATACAATAAGATATTATCTAATTTTAAATTTGATAAAAAAATGAAGTTAATCACTCTCTGTATGTCTCTGTGCATAGACTCAGAGAGAGAGAGAGGCCCACCGCATTGCTAAATGTATAGAGGAGGCAGAGAAGAGGCGTGTCGATGTAGGTGTCAAATCTTTTTTGTATTGCAAGCCTAATTAGTGGTGCATGCATCTACTAATCATTGTCTTTAGGATCATTTCATAGTTAAAGGCAGGAGTGTTTGATTATAGTTGGGCCAAAATTCTACAGGACAGTCAATTGTCAGGAGTACGATTGGGCACCCCTGGAGCCTTTGCAAATATGGTGGTGTAGTGACACAGGGTTTCTTGAAAAGACACTTATTCATTGTTAATCATTTACACAGATTGTGAATCAGAGGATGGCTGAGGCAGAAATGGCTTCTGAAACAGGTGGTACTTCCTTTCAGTTCCGTTATTCTGATGGAAGTTATCGTAGGAGGGATTTCCATCTTGACAGCCCTACGCAGGTATGTGGAATAGTCCAATGACATAATTTACCTATGAAGCATTAATGCATAAAATGTAACAGAAGCCCCTTTACACATGCACAGTTTACCTAAATTCTTGAAAAGAAAATCCAATCATATTTAGTTATTTTAACATAAAAGTGGAAATAACCTGAAAATTAAAGTGGTGTGAACTCCGCTATTATCTTTAACATAAAATGGTTTTCAAAACTATTTTTTAGAGTTATAGTTATCGTTATAATTTGAACGGCCCTTTAGGAGGTTTGTTCTTGATTGCACATGATTGTGCAAATTGTGAATGAAACATTGTAAATATGATTTTTATTGATGATTACCATGTATCCAAAATATAAAAACACTTAAATCTTAATGTAAGCAAATCATAAATGTATACTTCAAATTGCGAATGTAATGCTCAGATTATGAATTAACTGAAATAAACCTTGATAATAAATTAACTGAAATAAACCTTGATAATAAATTAACTGAAATAAACCTTGATAATAAATTAACTGAAATAAACCTTGATGATGTATGCAGCCTGCATATGCAACCTCTGGAGGATGCAGCTTTCTGTTTGAACCTTTTACAGTGCATGCTTTATATTCTGTCTTTTACTGCGTTTTGTTTTTTTGGTTGGGTTTCCAATAATGTTCGTTCGGGAACTCACATTAAGTCTGAGAAGCATTGTGTGTCTGTTGATCAGTGTCAGAGGTCTCACCAGATTGAACCCTCACACAGAGTTTACATGATTTAATGTCTGCATGTTCTTGCTCAAAAAATGACAGTGGCTGTATCATTTCTATTGTAAATAAATGGACATATATTAAATATTCAAATGGATTTAAACATTGTTTGACTAAAAATTAGTGTTTCTCTCCCTCGAAAGTGAAAGTGAAGATGGCGTCCGTGAGACGAGTCCGTGAGACGAGTCCACTATCGCCCCCTGCAATCATTTGTTATAATACATACATAATGCTTTTTATTTATAGGACACAAATGCTCCGTCGAGTTCTTCATCTAAAAGCCTTTTTTACTATCTTATTCCTATTTATATATTAAGTTTTACCTAGGAATACTTTACCGTGAGGATTATTGAGCAGTACTACCACGTGAAACTATTTATCACTAATAAACACCCACAGTGTTAGCATATAGCCCGCTAGCTTCAACAAACGCTGCCGACTGAAGCTAGCATTTTCCGATCTAATGGCGGATTCATCTGATATATGCTTTTCTGACCTGTCCTCGCCTGAGCGGGAAGCTGCGAAGGAGTTGATCGGTTTGAGCAGATCCAACGCGAGCTACAGCGCCCACTTCACCATGTCTCCGGACGTCCACAAGCGACCGAGGAATGCGACAAACGAGTGCTCCACGCGATGCAGCTTTACGGACCGTAAGCGAGTGAACGGAGACGCCATTGCCCAACATGAAAGCGATCGGGAAGCTGTGGAGGAGCCGCTGCCCAGCCTTCGCAGATTCAGCATGCCCAACCTCACCCTGGACCCAGACGTTCGCAGGCGACTGAGGCGTACCACAACCAAACCCCCAACGCGATGCAGCTCCGCGGAGCGCGTTCGGGTAAACAAAGACGCCATCGCCCAGCATGAAAGCGGTAAGACTCCGCTTGTTATTGTAACATGTACTACTTGCTACATGTATAGTTTAGCTTCTGCCGTTAGCATAGATGGGTTTACATGCACTAAGTGTATTGAAGTATTAAGATTAACTGAGAAGGTTGCTGAACTAGAATCGCGCATCCGAACGCTAGTTGAGGATAGCAAAACCGCTAATGTTACTGTTGTAAATACTGTATCGAGCGAAAAGACTAATGGCTCGGTTCCGACATCAGATGCTAATGTAAACATTACAAACAATGTATCGAGCGCACATAGTGTTCCGACATCAGATGCTAATGTAAACATTATAAATACTGTATCGAGCGCGCATAGTGTTTATCATAATACACATGGCTCGGTTCCGACATCAGAGTCAAGTCGGCGGTCTAACTGGGTGACTGTCAGGCGGCATAGTCATATACGGCGTCCATCTAAGACCCATAACGTTACGGTACTTTCTAACAGATTCGATCCCCTAAGGAATACACTAGCTGAAACACCTTTTAAAAGTGCCCTGGTCATTGGAGATTCTATACTCAGGAACACTAACATTGAGGCACCAAACACCCTAGTCGACTGTATACCGGGAGCCAGAACGTCTGACATTAGATCCAAACTTAAAGTGCTGGCTAATGCTAAACGGAAGTTTTCTAAGATTGTTATTCACGCCGGAACAAATGACACCAGACTCCGACAGTCGGAAATCACCAAAGATAATATTAAGGAGATGTGTGAAATTGCAAAAACAATGTCAGACAATGTAATATGCTCTGGTCCCCTCCCCGCCTACCGGGGAGATGAAACACATAGTAGATTAGTGTCTCTCAATGGCTGGATGTCAAAGTGGTGCCCTCAGCATAATGTAGGGTTTATAGACAATTGGAAGCATTTCTGGGGTAGACCATTTCTCCTAACCCGAGATGGCCTTCATCCGACATCAGAAGGAAGTGCTATACTCACCAGAAATCTGATTAATATTCTTAATTCTGATATAGTATGACTATCCAGGGCCCAGGTCAGGAAACAGACAGATCAGCTTAACTGTCCGTCTGTTAGCTGGCATGATATGTCTAGATCACATATATCCCAGAACTTCGAGTCGATCTTACCAGAATATCAACACATTTCAACTGTATCTGTTCCCCGAACAAGCAAATACAGAGCACCGCTTGCCACATCACGTACAAATTTGACCAACATAAAATTAGAAAACAATACATTACAAGATGAACCTCGAATGTTAAAATTCGGCCTTCTTAACATTAGATCGCTTACCAATAAAGAACCTATTGTTAATGAAATAATTAATGACCAAAACTTAGATGCACTCTGTTTAACAGAAACCTGGCTTAAAGCAGACGACTACATTAGTTTAAACGAATCCACCCCACAAGACTATTATTATAAACACGAACCTAGGTTAAAGGGGAGAGGGGGTGGTGTAGCTACAATATACAACAAAATTTTTAAAGTAAACCAAAAATCTGAACTAAAATTTAAATCATTTGAACTAATGTTGTTAAATATGGAAATAACTGATCGTTCAACTGATCAAAACGTGACAGGGCCAACGCATACTCATAAGCACACATTAGACTTAATTCTGTCACTCGGGCTTAATATTAATGACATCAAAATATCACCTCAGAGTGATGCAGTTTCTGACCATTACCTTGTGTCATACACTGTACTTCTAGATAGGATCACTCAATCCACAACATGCTACAGATTAGCCAGAACAATAATTTCCACCACTAAAGATAGCTTTATTAGCACTCTTCCAGACCTGTCCCAAATTAAACATGCAGATAACTGTGATGATCTAGATATTGTAATAGAAAACCTAAACAATGTCTGTTCTAACACATTGGATGCCGTTGCTCCCATTCTAAAAAAGAGAATCACAGAAACGCCGCCAGCTCCATGGTATGATCATCACACCGCAGCTCTTAAAAAGGCAATTAGGAAAATGGAAAGAAATTATAGAAGCACAAAATTAGAAGTATGGCGTGCAGCATGGAAAGATAGTGTTAAACACTACAGACAGGCTATTAAAACCGCCAGATCTACCTATCTTAGCAAGCTTATAAATGAGAATCATAATAACCCTCGTTTCCTCTTTGGCACCGTTGCAAAACTGACTAGAAACAAAGAACAAACAGAAACCAATAGTAAACTCCAACACAATAGTAACGACTTCATGAACTTCTTTTCTAACAAAATTACGGCTATAAGGGAAAACATCGTAGCTACACAGGCAGCCACCACTCTACCCGTTAGTTCACTTAACACTAGACTACCACACGAACATCTTGATTCATTTAAACCTACTACAATAGAAGAGCTCTCTAAACTAGTAACGTCATCCAAATCATCGTCCTGTATATTAGACCCCGTTCCCACAAAACTACTTAAAGAGGTATTTCCTGTAGTGTCAACCCCGGTTCTAAATATCTTTAACTCATCGCTAGAAATAGGATACGTTCCAACATCTTTCAAACTAGCAGTTATTAAACCGCTGATTAAAAAACCACAGCTTGATCAGGGAGAGCTTAATAACTTTAGACCAATCTCAAATCTCCCTTTTCTTTCGAAAATATTAGAAAAGGTAGTGGCAAGCCAGTTACGCACATTTTTGACAAATAATAGTACATATGAAAAGTTCCAATCAGGATTCAGGCCCCACCATAGCACAGAGACAGCGTTGCTTAGAGTTACAAATGACCTCCTATTAACATCCGATCGTGGTGAAATCTCAATTCTTATATTATTAGACCTTAGTGCAGCCTTTGACACAATAGATCATACAATCTTACTCAATAGACTAGAAAACTATGTTGGTATCAGTGGTCAGGCGCTAGCCTGGTTTAGGTCGTATCTAACCACTCGCTATCACTTTGTTTATGTAAACGAGGAAGAGTCATATCACTCCCTGGTTGAATACGGTGTACCGCAGGGATCGGTTTTAGGTCCTATCCTGTTCTCGTTATACATGTTACCTCTAGGAGACATTATCAGGAAACATAACATAAGTTTTCACTGCTATGCGGATGATACCCAGCTTTACATCTCCTCACATCCCAGCGAAACACACACGTTTTCTAAGCTAACAGACTGCCTTAGCGATGTTAGTGACTGGATGGCACATAACTTTCTTAAGCTGAACTCCAATAAGACAGAGATACTTATTATTGAACCAAATCGCTACAAACATAATATGTCAGATTACACGTTGCACATAGATGGCTGCACTGTGGTGCCATCTTCCACGGTAAGGAACTTAGGTGTGATGTTCGACAGCAACTTATCCTTCGATAGTCATATCGCCAACGTCTGCCGTACAGCTTTCTTCCACCTTAGAAATATCTCGAAAATACGCCATATACTGTCTACATCTGACGCAGAGAAGCTTATCCATGCTTTTATGACCTCTAGAATAGACTATTGTAACTCGCTACTCGGGGGATGCCATGCAAATCAAGTAAACAAGCTTCAGCTAGTTCAAAACGCTTCCGCAAGAGTACTTACTCGATCTAAAAAGTACGACCACATAAGCCCAATTCTGGCATCTTTACACTGGCTACCAGTTAAATATCGCATACAATTTAAAATATCACTACTCACCTACAAAGCTTTAAATGGCCTAGCACCCTCATACCTTAGAGAATTACTATCAGAATACAATCCATCACGCACACTACGGTCACAAAATTCTGGTCTCTTGATTATCCCTAGACTATCAAAAGTGTCTAAAAGTGGAAGGTCATTTTCCTACTTAGCCCCTAAGCTCTGGAATGATTTACCAACCGATGTCCGAGAATCAGACACAGTCGATAATTTTAAATCTAGACTTAAAACTTTTCTCTTCAACAAAGCATTCGCATAATTTGTCTAGTAAAAGTACTTAACTCGAAATAGTTACTTGTACCGAACAAAGCACTCGCGGTCATAAAACAGACCAACCAAATAAATAAATAAAAACCTTATCTTAACGTATAGTCGGATTGCGATTTTGGAACTTTCGTGTTCTTGTGAATAGTATGCCATACAAACCCGTTTGCCACTGAACCTGCATTAACGACGACAGTGGGGCATCCGGCATAAGGCAGAAGGGTAGGAACGTAAGGTTGGGTTGGGCTTTTGGCGGTTTCTTGATATTGCGAATACTATGCCATACAGACCCGTTTGCCACTGAACCTGCATTAACGACGACAGTGGGGCTTCCAGCCTTAGTCAAACGGGTTGGCACGTATGGTCGGGTTGCGATTTTGGCGCTTTTTTGTGTCTTGTGAATAGTATGCCATACAGACCCGTTTGCCACTGAACCTGCATTAACGACGACAGTGGGGCCTCCAGCCTTAGTCAAACGGGTTGGCACGTATGGTCAGGTTGCGATGTTGGCGTTTTCTCATGATCTTGTAAATAGCATGCAATATAGACCCGTTTGCCACTGAACCTGCATTAACGACGACAGTGGGGTTACAGGCCTTAGTCAAACGGGTCGACAGGTTTCATTTTCTCTTTCTCTTAAAAATCAGAAGCTGACCCTTAGTTACCATATATAGCGTCGCAGTGGGCCCCCAATTTGCAAAATCCTCAACTGTGGATAATATAATTATGCCGCAATAGTTAGTCTGTCTGAAACTAAGCTGATTAAACCACATCACTGTGTGACACTTGCATTACATGTGAACGGCCCCTACGCTAATATGATTTTGTTTTTCTCTCCCTGTCCTGTCCTCGACCCTGAGGACAATGGGACAAACAGACCCAGTTCCGGTAGATGTGAAAGTCGACTCACCTCTGATCTACTGGTCGTCCATCACTGTAATGCCCAGCTGATGCCTGACCAACGACCACCGGCAGAACCCGCTTAAACCCCGCTTAATCCCCGCTTAATCTCCTTATCCGTTTATATGTGTTTATATACATATATATCTCCCAAGGGTTTTTCCCTCCTAGGACTTTTTATTTTTTTTTCCTCGGCTCAACAACCCGGGGTTTTTGTTTTTTTTCTCCTAGGGGTTTTTTTACCCCGGGGAGGTAGCCTGCTTGGGCTTAATTTAGCTTCTTCTCCTAGACGTTACATTAGTAATACGCTCGTTCATAATGTAGATTCATAGCCTCAGCAAATTTGACAGCTTATGCTATTGTGTATTATGTTGTGCTATCTGTCATTTTTCTGTGCTTTTACTGCTTCTATTAATGTAAAGCTGCTTTGAAACAATTGAGTATTGTGAAAAGCGCTATATAAATAAAATTGAATTGAATTGAATTGAATTGAATTAATGTGTTTGTTCATGTAATGTTGTTTAATGTAGCTTGCTTTTAATACTTTATTTGAACCAATTATTATTGCATCTTCGTTATTATGTAATTTAAAAGACTACTGCTCACTTGGGTCTATTTTTATTACCAAAAAATAACAAATTTCTTCATTATCAGTTCGCAAAAAAATTGTTAGGGACAGTCCTTGATTAGTTGAAACTTTTAAAAATGATGTGATTTCAGTTTCTTGTTCATTTATTTTATCGTGGAGGATTTCTTAAAGTGTAAAAATAACGTCTTGTCTCGTTCTCGTGAACCCAGTCTGGTGTCTCGTCTCGTGGATTAAGTGTCTCGTCACACCCCTACTAAGCAAACACTACTCAATAGAAGAAAGGCCCAAACAATCATTGCACTGCCTTTAAAATAATGAATGCTTACCTTCTCCCATATTATTATGAGAGTAGAACATTCTGTTTCCTGCGATTGGCTGATTTAGTTCTCACTATATACATTTAGATGCAACCAAGTAATCCGGCTGTAATCCCATTGATAGCTCAATTGTATTGAAAAGCCTCATGTTAACACCTTATTCAAGACAATTGAGGTTGATCAGATGCTTATTTTGATCTTATTGGGGGGGGGGTGTTGTCCAAACTGTGATCTGATCATCAGGAAAAAATTAGGCATGTAAACGCGTGAATCTAGTATTTTCTCAGTCTGATGCAAGAAAAAAAACTTTCTCTAACTCAGCTTTGTACATTTATCCAGAGATAAAATGTAAACCCGTTGATAGATGCTGTGCTGCTTTTTTCGAGTTCAGATTGGGGCTACTGTCTCGGCTGGGTTTTTTTTTTTGCTAGAGATGAACGAAATTCCGTCTATTAGTTATTGTTATTTGGACCGTGAATAGTCGTGGATTATTTTGGGCTAGTTATGAATATGCATTTCGATTGCGCAGACATTCAGATTACATAGGATGTACAGTACATGTAAATTTGCTTTTTAATCCAATTGCAATGTTTAGATTACAACGATTGATTTAATTAGGGTTTGGCATCAGGCCTTACACTAGTCTTTAATAACCCAGGCACCTTAGCTAGCACCTGATGGTACCTGATACTTCTGAAGCACTAATTTTTTATTATGTTTTTGTGTTAGTTGGGTAACACTTTATTTTACGACCCGCAAAGTACCGCGTAATTAAACCGAATTTACAGCGTACCTATTTGTAACAACAGAGTACCTCTACAGTACGTACTTGTAGGTATAAGGGAACAATATTTTAAGTTTGGGGTAATAAGGGGGTAAGAATATATGGAAAATTATAAATGATTTATTCTCTAAGTATGTCATAACTACAGGGTACTTATTGTAATATTACGTGGTATGTATGACTTACGTCTATGGGTATATGGTCTATGTGTAATATGTTTTTTTTTCATATATGCTACTTACCTGATGAAGTGTATTGTATAGCCTACAGTTGATGTCTACAAGCCACGTCGGCAAATAAAATATAACGGCGCAATAAAAATAATAGCAACTTGTACCTCTTTGATGTGTATATGTATACAGGAGTTACCAGGTAACTCTTACCTTTGCGGGCTGTAAATTAAAGTGGGGCTTATTCCCCACTTGTTCTGTGTATTTACCAGGTAACTCTCATATTTGCGGGCTGTAAACTAAAGTGGTGCTTTGTTCACCTCTTGTTATAAATGTTATAGGGTAAATACCATAAACATACAGAATATTGTTATTTTTATTTTAAAACAACTTATTTCGAAACATCTTTAAAACACTATAATTAAGCCAACACTTAATGTTTATTATCACATAACTTTTATTTCAAATAAAAAGTCATGACAATTATTCGTTGTTTTTGCGGCTGGCTTCCTCTGTTGGTGTTCTTGTCCACTCGGATGTTGAGTTGATGTCGTCTCACAAATGCTGTTCTTCATTACATATAAAAAACATAAATGAAAGCCTTCAGTAAATGTTTCTTCACTGTGACTTGTCAAAAAACTGAGTTTTCTGAGCCAGTTATAAACTTTAGGCTAATTTATGTGCTAGCTAGCTGCTACTGTTAAACTGTCTTGAAAAACATTGTTTGAAATGCGTGAGTCATGTATTAACAAAACCAGTCACCTTATCCAGCATGCGGATCGTGCTCACATCACTCGCAGCCGTACTCCACAGGGTAGAAAGTTTTTAAAACCTCTTAAAGAAATTTCACCTCAGGATCGCGTTCCAGCAAACCTCCTGCAGACGTCTGCGTGCTCTACACATGCGCAGTAGCCTACTCATGTAGTCGTCTTTTGCTTTAGCCGGAGCTGATATCTGCTGTTGTTTCATTCTGGATTGCCATTGCATAAATTATATTTGGCTAAAATACTTGTGTTTACACATGTTGCAAAGTTTTATTCTACCAATGATAACACCTATTAAAAATAAACAAATAGCGTGCTGCTTTGTGGTCATTATTGTGTCATTTGAAATAAAATTAAATAAATTGCAAAGCACCACTTCAAATATGTCCGCAAATGTAAGAGTTTCCTGGTAAATGGGGAATAAGTTGCTATTTTTATTGTACTTACCTTAAAAAAAGATAACCACATTAAATCAGTTGGACTTTTGTTATTAAAAGCAAGTAATATAGGCTACTAAAATAAAAGTGATGTGCTTTTATATTTATTTGCCGATGTGGCTCGTAGACATCGACTGTATACAACATTCATTAGTCAATATGAAAAATCCACAATAAAATAAAATAAAAAAATAAAACATAATTTACCCATAGACTTGAATAAGTCATACATACCATGTAATATTATAATAGGTACCATGTAGTTATAAAATACTTAGAGTATAAATAATTTATAATTCTACATATTCTTAACCCCTTATTACCCCAAACTTAACATATTATTCCCTTATACCTACAAGTACGTACTGTAGAGGTACCCTGTTGTTACAAATAGGTACGCTGTAAATTCGGTTTAATTACCCGGTACTTTGCGGGTCGTAAAATAAAGTGTTACCCCGTTAGTTGTTATGTTTCATAGGTTCCTTTGTCTTCACCAGCTGTGCAATATGCCTAACATATGTTCTTTGTTTACAGAGCCTAATTTCTTTTGCTGGGGCTGTTCCTTCTGCAACAGAGGACTTTAATTTAACTGCTCCAAGTCTTTTCTTACAACTTCACAGTCAGCAGACTGGAACCATTAGAGAAAATGGTTTGTTTGAGTCAACAACCATATTTATTCACTGGATAAATGGTGGTCAGGTTAGTTAATCTTAAGAAATAAAATTATGCAAATAATGTTTTATAATGCTTACATTTATGCAATACAATGGTAATACAAATGGTTTGGAAAGTGTGATATTACTTTACTCAAAAACAAAACCATCTGGGACTGCTCCGGCGCCGGCGCCTCCGTCTGGGACTGCGCCGCCGCCTCCGTCTGGGACTGCGCCGGCGCCTCCGTCTGGGACTGCGCCGCCGCCTCCGTCTGGGACTGCTCCGCCGCCTCCGTCTGGGACTGCTCCGCCGCCGGCGCCTCCGTCTGGGACTGCTCCGCCGCCTCCGCCTCCGTCTGGGACTGCGCCGCCGCCTCCGTCTGGGACTGCTCCGGCGCCGCCGCCTCCGTCTGGGACCGCTCCGGCGCCGCCGCCTCCGTCTGGGACCGCTCCGCCGCCGGCGCCTCCGGCTGGGACTCCTCCGCCGCCGGCGCCTCCGTCTGGGACTCCTCCGCCGCCTCCGCCTCCGTCTGGGACTCCCCCGCCGCCTACGCCTCCGTCTGGATCTCCTCCACAGTCTCCTCTGTGGTATGCTCCACCGTCTCCTCTGTGGTCTCCTCCGCGGTCTCTCTGAGGGTCTCCACGGTCTCCATCACCCATACCTCCATGGTCTCCTTCACGCTCTACACTTTCTCAACATTCTTCTCTGAGTCCTTTAGATTCAAACATAAAGGATGTATTACGCACTTTGCATTCAAATGTTCTTTTTCACGTGGCGCCACCAACAGCAAATCGAATTAACGTTGTGAGGACAGACATTGTTGAAAGTGCTTTCCGAGCATTTAAAAGAAAGCAATTCAATCCTAAAATGAGACTTGATGTTGTGTTCGTTGGCACCTGTGGTCTAGGTGAAGGGGCTGTGGACAATGGTGGACCCACCAGGGAATTTTTGACCCTGGTACTGAGAGATCTATTGAATTCGCATTTCTTTGTTGGGCCGGCATCTGTGAAAAATCTAGGGCTAGACTCTATAGGTAAGCACGTTACAGAATTGCTCATAGATTACAATTTACAGAATATGTTTGACAAGTATTTGATTATATCGTTGCATGTTTTTGTGTCCTGTTCAGGTCAATTTACTTATATGCTTAACTACTCCCTGATCTGTTGCTTTAGTTACTGTCCAAATGAGGCTGTATGTTATCTTCAGAACTTACACAACATTATAAAAGATGTCTACAAATTGTATTTTATATTTACAGGACTCAGCAGAGGCACCTACCGAATTGTTGGTATGATATTATCTGTCTGCTTAGTTCATGGAGGACTCGGACCCCCTGTTTTTTCTAATAGACTACTCTGCCAACTGATTGGAGAACCCAGCCCCCCTGTTGACATCATGGAGGTGGACGATGCTGACCTTAGACAACAGTTACAAAAGGCCGGTGTCAAATTCATGAAGGCATTCTTTTTTCTGTGTTTCTATAGCATTGTGCTGCACTGTGAGAATTCTTATGATGGGATAGTACTCATTTTCATTATGATGACAAAATATGATTTGCAACAGTAAAGAAGTAACTAGTATGTTTCTGTACTGTAACTGGTTTTAAACAGCAGCTTAAGTGTGATGTAAAACAACGCCTGGAAACTACCCTAATCACAAACTGGGCTAAGAAAGTTTAAAACATCATCTACACACATTTTGTACTGAGAAATTTCTAATAAAGTAATTATTTGTTCATTACAGATTCAAGAAGCCAAAACTGTGGAGGAGACACGAGAAGCTGCAAATGTGGCAGCCAATAACCTTTCACTTCTTGGGTCCCTGACAGTCATCAGAACATTGAGTGACCGTGATGATATACTGTCGTCATCCCTAAATTATTATCTAGAAGGAAGACTTGATGCACCTTTGAGGCAGTAAGTGTTTTTATAGTGCCTAATGAACCAAAATGATGTCCATTTGAGATTAAATAAGGTTTGGTAACATCTAGTTTTGTTACTTAACACTCTGGGGTCGACGGCGGCGCGGGCGCCGCAAACTCTTTATTTTTCAATCACTCCACAAAGAGACTTAAAGTACTCTGCTGATTTTTGACATACAGATATGATTTATACATCATTTAAAACGTTACAGTGTCTAGTTTTTTTCTGTCCACTCCCAATAAAAACAGAATGTTGTGCTTTGTAATAGAGTTCAATAGATCTCTCAGTAGCAGGGTCAAAAATTCCCTGGTGGGTCCACCATTGTCCACAGCCCCTTCACCTAGACCACAGGTGTCAACGAACACAACATCAAGTCTCATTTTAGGATTGAATTGCTTTCTTTTAAATGCTCGGAAAGCACTTTCAACAATGTCTGTCCTCACAACATTAATTCGATTTGCTGTTGGAGATCGCCACACCCCGGCGCCATTGAAGTGAACGAGCAGAAACATCCATATGCATGACTCGTGCCTTCTGCAGTCAATGGATACGCAATCCACAAACCATTCTCTCCATTCCTTGTTGTTCCATCCGATTGCACCAAACATGACATCTAAATCCTTATTTACTTGCGTATGTGTGTCAGTATCTCCAGAAGCGAGTGTTTTCTTTGTCTTCCGTCAAACAGTTGACGCGACGGGAACGCACATACACAAACACACGAGTAAGGAAACTCGACGCGCTTTTTGGTATTCTTATAAAATACGCGATTACAAACAGTACAATCCTTATTTAGTTGCGTCTAAGCGCATATCTCCGCACAGCATGTTTATTAAAGGAATAGTCTACTCATTTTCAATATTAAAACATGTTATTACCTTAACTAAGAATTGTTGATACATCCCTCTATCATCTGTGTGCGTGCACGTAAGCGCTGGAGCGCGCTGCGACGCTTCGATAGCATTTAGCTTAGCCCCATTCATTCAATGGTACCATTTAGAGATAAAGTTAGAAGTGACCAAACACATCAACGTTTTTCCTATTCAAGACGAGTAGTTATACGAGCAAGTTTGGTGGTACAAGGTGAGGCGTGGCGCTTTTCTAAGCGGATTTAAAAGAGGAACTATATTTTATGGCGTAATAGCACTTTTGGGAGTACTTCGACTCGCCTGAAAAGTCCGCTCCCCTTCTCACTCTCATAATGGGAGAGGGAGGGTGTTACTGCGCCGAGTCGAAGTACTCACAAAAGTGCTATTACGCCTTAAAATATAGTTCCTCTTTTAAATCCACTTAGAAAAGCGCTGCGTTTTGTTTTGTACCACCAAACTTGCTCGTATAACTACTCGTCTTAAATAGGGGGAGCGTTGATGTGTTTGGTCGCTTCTGGCTTTGTCTCTAGATGGTGCCGTTGAATGAATGGGGCTAAGCTAAATGCTATCGAAGCGTCGCAGCGCGCTCCAGCGCTTACGTGCACGCACACAGATGATAGAGGGATGTATCGACAGTTCTTGGTTAAGGTGGTGACATATTTTGGTGTTGAGAATGAGTGGACTATTCCTTTAAACACAGGATCACTTGCGTGTGCACACATTCACTGCATTCATGATCAACACGTGAGGTAATGGCGGCGACTGTAAACAAACATTGATAGGTTTATCACGCGTGTCCCTTGTTGTGTTTCTAATGATTACAAAAACACAAATAAGAGTCCAGACACCGATAGGCAGTTGTTCTTTTGAGCTTTTTACGGTACAAAAGTAAACCTCTCGCTGGCCAACCAAACACTAACCCTGTGTTGAAGTGTGTTCACTTTACGATAGCCAAACAGTACCTTTACTATGATTAGGCTACTATGGTTTTTAAAAGGTAACTTATACTTGTGAAATTAATAGAAAATATTTCAATAGAAATATATATAATGTGTGTGTGTGTATTTACATTATATTAAAAAGTAAACCTTATCATTACTACAGAGAAAGTTACATTCCTGTTGAACATCCCCACAAGGCTCATTATGTGGCTCATTATGCAACCCTTTTGTCTCTCAGCTGTCAATCACTGATTATTCAGGAGCTTTCCCGCATCCACGCATACAGCCTTTCCCAAGCAAAATTGTCTTCGAAATTGTAAATCAAAATCTTGCTTTATGTGAATGAGTAGGCCATATGATTTTCACATCATTTTGAAGAAAAAACTCTAGACTACTAGATCCTGTTTTGAAAAGTCTTGGGAAAACATGTTTAGAATGAGTTTTGTGGAGTTATATCAGTGACTTAAAAATTTAGCTTTTTCAAAACCACGCATAAACATTTTTCTCTCAAAAATACAAACATATACATACATGTTGATTATATGATATTGTAGCCCAGTTTGTGATGAACACAGTGTTATGAGACTTTTGCCATTAGTATGTTTTTAAGCAACTGAAAAAAGCACAAATGTCAGTGCATGTCAAAACTTCCCCAGGGCCCTAAAAACCCCTTAGACCCCAGAGGGTTAAGTAAGTGATAATGTGCATCCAACTGGTTATCACAAAATAAATACTGACAGGGTAAACTGAACCCCAACATTACATTGAAGTGACTTGTATCACCCTGAAGGGATTTATTTGTGATATTAAGACTGCTTGCTGTGTATTATTCCACATAGTACACATTTAGTTGCTATACAAGTAAATATGTGGCACTCGTGTATATATAAAAGTTGCTAAATACAACCTCCGTCAAAAGTGAGAGTGATATTAACCAAATGTTCTCACCATGTGTTATCTAGACATTAAATACTTTCGCTTCAGATCCACTGTATTCTGTTTTCTGGCCATTTATAAATACTGTTTTTTGGACATATTACATTAAAAGTATGATTACTTTTATAAGCCTCAGTGTTTTACAGCTTCGGGGGTGGGGTTGGTTGGACAGACAGACAGACAGACAGACAGACAGACAGACAGACAGACAGACAGACAGACAGACAGACAGACAGAAAAGTAGTGAGTAAACACGATGCAGTCACACATTGAGTTTAATCCAACCAGCTGTTCCTTTAACTCTGCTGAAATCCTGATACATAAACTCGATTAATAATTGTCTGACAAAATAACCATACATTTACATTGAAGCCTTACTGCTGTTTTCTCATCATGTCTTTTTGTGTTATGAGCTTTTTATTTCAAATGTGAGTTTAATTGTATGTTGCGTACAGGGCTTGACAATAACTTTTTGCTCACCAGCCAAAGCGGCTAGTTGTTTTCCAAAGTTACTACCCACTCAGGATTTTCACTTGCAACAATTTTGTTGCTGGTAAAATACATTTTATATGATTAAACTTGACTATGGCATCCTAAAATGACTTTGAGTAATTGTACTCGATTTAGCTAGATTAGATGCAGATTGACTTTCAAATGCAGACTGACCACCCAAGTTAAGACTACATTATTTAGCTGTTAATATCAGTATAGATCATATCATATATTTAGGTGCATGAAAAACAAGCTAGAAAGGCATAAATAGATTAACTTTAATATATTAACAGTGGAGCGCGGTGTAGAAGATTAACTAAAAAGATAAACACAAAAACTCTAGACAAACACTTGAAATATTTATTAACAACAGCAGTAAAATGTATATGCTTGATCATGGTTGCTGTTAAAAGTTATTTAAGACTTTAAATGGCAAATGTCGAGAGGGTATTATTTTTGCACAAAGTAGCCTACATTAAAATGTGCGCGAACCTCTCCACTTGTGGGTTTCCTTTGATTTCGGACAAAACTGGGACGTGTGCATTTAGGTATGCGCTATGAATTTCTCTCCGCTCTTGCCCAGAGAGTGTGCACGCACTTTAAATCTCTTCAGTCACTTCCATGCAATTGTGTTCTCCTTCCCAAAGTGTGCGTGTATGCGCTCAGACTGCGTTCCGTGCATTCGCAAATCCATCAGCTTTTGCGCTCTCTCTGGTAAAACATTGGCGCTTGGTCCGCAAGGCGAGCCTCCGCTGCATCGCGTGCGCGTCTCAGTACGTTGCGCAGGGTGCAGGGAGTGCTCACGGGAGTTGTAGTTTCCCAGTGTCATTGCGCATTGTTTATAATTTCGCATATCTTTTAAGAAAACTACAATTAAAAAAACATATTTAACAAGCCAAAGTGGCAAGTGGGATTGGCTGTCTTAACCGCCACAACCAAAATCTACCTACATTTGGCGGGTGTTTTAATGTCAAGCCCTGGTCGCGTAGCGCACACAAATCGATGCAAATTCAGAAATATGACAGCATATACTGTTAATGTTACACAGAGTTATAGCATATAGCTACTGTACAGCATGATAGAGAGGGAGAGAATGCGCGCGTGTGTGTGTGTGGGAAAACACCTTCACCTTTTCAGTTATGAGGCGTGCGCTGCACGCAACATGACAGAGCGCGCATTCAGTGAATTAAGCAGAACAGTAAAATATAAATGTGCGCACTCAATTGGATAATTTTAAACGCGCAAACACAGACAAAAAGACATGCCATCGTAGAAATAAGATAAATAACACATTACTTGAGGGCTATTTAGTTTGTTTAATAAAATAACAAATTGTTATCTGGCGCTATAAAGAAAATCAAATAAAATATACTTGACCTTCAAGGGGGGCGGGTTGAGACGTTAGGAGGGCGGGGCGCCCCCCTTATATAATGGTAGGGGAAACACTGAGGCTGCGTCCGAAACCGCATACTGTATAGTAGGTACTGAATTAGATGAAGTACCTACTTACTTGGCGTTAAAACAGTAGGTACTGTATAGTATGAATCCTGGTAGTATGAATGAGATTCGGACGTACTACATCCGCCATGTTGCTACATCACGTGACATACGTCGTCATCACGTCGTGTCATTTCAGCGCGAAAACAGCCGCGTGCCTCTTCTTCTTCGTTGGATAACTCCTCGTCCGGGGCATCATGGGATAGTGTAGCGTCCATCGTATGCACACTGCAAAATCTAACCGGAAGTAGTAGGTCATCCGGGTACTTTTCGCATACTGTTTTTCGAATACTATGTATTCGGACATACTACTCGCTTCGCCTACTGCTTTTCGCGTACTATATAGTATGTAGTAGGCGGTTTCGGACGCAGCATGAGCCTATTTTTTATTATTATTATTTCCTAATGTCAGTAAGCAAATGGCTGTGTCATCTCGGAATAAAATCACATGTTGTGACTGCCCAATCAGAATCAAGCATTATAGAGTGCAGTATAATGTTAATATCAAACAACCATATGTTGTGTGTTTGTTGAAGTGATTATCTGCATAACCTTGTTAAGCAGGGAAATGTCCTGAATGTTGGTTTGTACACCCAGGTAGTAATGTATCAAGTCACTGATATCACTTTGTGGAATGTCTTTACTAGATTGAAGGAGGGCTTGGAAACTCTGGGAGTGCTACAGGCACTAAAAAATAACCCGTGCCTAAGAGATCTGTTTGTTGGAGGTCCCCCTGCACCGCTAACGGCAAAACAAATAACAGACCTCTTTAAGGTCTGTTATTCTGAAAAAGGACGCACGCGCCGGGTGGAGGAGGAGCTTGCAGTTGGCCAGTGGCGAGACTGGCTCATAGACCTTGAGGGTATGCACTCTTACCAGAAGACACATGTAGTGTTTAACACTTAATGTAAAATATAGTGATTCACATAATTTGTTGTGGTCTACTACACCATTGTCTGCAAATATACTGTACAAAAAAAACAGTTTTTCCCCCCTCATTTCCTGGGCATTGTCTCACAGTAATGGTCAATTTTATTTTAAGGACAAAAACATGGGGTGGTTTCCTGTACAAGGATTACACTAGTCCTAGACTAAAAAAATGTAGAGGCTGTCCAAACTAAAAACATATCTTAAAATATATCAGTACGCTTTGTTTTGTGTTAAAATGCACACAAGTAATGTAAGGAAGGATACTATGTTTCCTAATTAAACTAAGGCCTAGTCCTGGCTAGAGATCGACCGATAATAATTTTTTTTAAACCGATACCGATAACAAATATTTGGATGCTTATGTGCCCGATGACCAATATGCTGAACCGATTTTTATTTACTGTTATACTTTTGATTTTGACATAATTACTACAACACTACTGAACTGAACAGACCCTTATAAAAATAATAATAATAATAATCACTCCCTCTTTGCATACAAAGTAATAAATAGAGGGGTCTGACAGAGTGAAGAATAATATTAATTTAATGAATAATGTAGAAACTGTATTCCAAATACATGGACCATTCCAAACACCCCTATCATTTCGTCAGAAATGGACTGATCCAAAGTTCGCGCTAAGGTTGCCAGGTAAGGGAGCGGGAGAGAGAGAAAAGTTTAGCGGAGTTGGCTGCATATTCTACATATAGTAAAACAGGTGGATTACGTGCCTTTTTTGGGATGTAATATATTTGTCTTGACTTCAGCAATCCAACCAATAGTTAGCAAAGAGGTTCGACAAATGAAATCACTGACTGGAATACTACATTCAGGAAAGTAACAAACAAAATGGCTTATATATCACTGAATTTCTTAACTGGTAATGTAATTTGATGTCAGAATAATTAATATTTTGTTGTTATAGCTTATGAAATGGCTGTTATCTATGCATTTACTCACACATTAACTGTATCAAACTGTGACCGCTTGCGGAGGTAATAAATCATTAATTAATATCAACAGACATTTATTTAGATATTTTAGCAAAATAATGTTTATCTGGGAAATTTTAACATAACTTGGGGTAAATCTTGTTAAAAGTTAGCTACATGTGGTGGCTGTGCTTCAGGCCTTCAACCCCGGTAACTTAAGTGAACAGCAATATGAACGTGATTTTACTATGCTAATGATAAGCATAAATAAAAGAAAAACTAATTTAATTTAGAGTTTTTAATTCCACAAAGCATTAATTCATGGTTGTTTTATTCATGCAAAGCTACGTCGTTATTGCGAGCGGATTTTATGGATCAGCGTGACTCTGTGAGTTCGTCTCTATTCTTGGAGAAGCTGCATACATTGCTTTTAATATATCAACTTATTTAACATAACATACATTAATGCACAAATAAGCTGTGCTATAAATGCCTCATATGCAAAGTAAGTATACTCAAAGTACTTTTAATAAAGTCGCGTCACTCCGCCGTCATATTTGCTGTGCAGGCTGCTGCTGTGAGCTCCTCTCTTCAGATGCGTCCAGCGCGCAATTCTCAATTCTCTCACTTATTGGTCAATTCGATATTACAAAACAGATATCCGATCATCGGAAAATGCTCAAATATCGGGGAAAATATAGAAAAACAGATATCGGTTGATCTCTAGTCCTGGCATAGACTAATCCCTGTCCAAGAAACCACAAAATGTATAGAATTATGTAAATACTTATTTTGTAACACTGATATAAACAGTGGCATCTTGTGGCAAATTATTTATTTTATATAGGTCCTCACCAGCTATTTTTAAAGCAGTTTTGTGGTCGCTCAACCAAGCCAAGAATATGCATCAAAACATGCAAGGATTAAAGAGAATGTTTTGTTTATCTACAAATATTTTTGGAAAGGCTATTTTCATACAAATGTTTATGGAAATATTAACACTTGATTTTATGACAAAACATAAAAACAATCTAGCTATTAAGCAGATAAAAGGTTTTCAACTTGACAAAGAAAATTATTAAGGACTTAACTTAGGTTCTGATTATGTGAAGTATTCAACAATTTTGCCATGAATCACTTTGTTAAAAAAAAACAAATTTTATTTGCAGGTGGAGATGCTGTGCTGCCCTGGAATGAAAACATACAAATTACTTTGGAGGATGTCCTTATGTTTAGCACGGGCACCAATCGGATTCCTCCACATGGATTTGATGAGTTGCCAACATTAGGATTCCTTCATGCAGATAAGGAACAAAGACAATTTCCAGAGGCCAATACATGTGGATTAATTTTGAGGCTGCCAATTCATAGTTCTTATGAAAAATTTAATGAGTACATGATTTCTGGAGTTGTGCAGTCCCCACATTTTGGCATACCTTGATTCATTTCTGTCGAAGTTTCATGTACAAGCATGATTAATGTTTTGGTCATACAATAGGATCACTTTTTTTTCAAGAATTTGCACACATATGGTCCTGCTGAGGTTTTTTCATTCTCTCCATTATCTTCATTATCTCTTTTTCCATAAACATCAGTGTCGTATGGATAAGCCTGTAATGTCCAATTTATCTTAATTTCAGTTTTGACATTTTGACACAGATTCTTGCATTATTGTTGCGGTTTTGTAAAACTGAATGTATAAAATTTACCTGGTCATGTCCCTCACTACCAAAAAATGACTTGTAAAGAACAACCGGGCCTGTGTTGGCATCTTAGTCTTAGTGCATCATGTTTACACAATTTGCGCAACATTCTTCTTATTACTTGTAAAGAACAAAATTGCTTACTAGGTCTAATTTGGTAATTTTGTATTTGTAATGTTTTTGGAACCGGTATGTTGCAGTGTTGTACTGAATTCTGTTAACGTATGTAATTGTTAACACATTTAAACGGTGGTTTTATGATTCTCAGTATTTAATCGTCTGAGAGTTTTGTTTAATGGCATTTTCGCAACATCTGCGTGTATGTGTGTTTTCATCACTAGCCTTTATAAATGCCTTATTTCTTAGCATTGTTACCTGACGCAATGTTGACAATAGGTTTTATGGCAAAAAGCCTAGTGTTGTTGTTGCTAAGTGTTATCAATGTAGTTCAAATTAAGTACTTAAAACACTGTGTCCATTGTACATTATTTCTTCCAGTTCATTATTTTTATAGTTCATAATATTCAAACAGTGACAAAACAATGATAAACTGGGTTATGATAGTTTTAAGAATTGACAGACTACTTTCCAAAAAAACACAAATTGTAATGGTACTGTCTGAGAGATATGTGTAAGGATGCACATGCAGCATTTTATTAAAAGGCAGTCCAAGTGTAATCCAAAAACAGGTTTAAGGTGAAAAACAGACAACAAGGGTTATTTTGGGTTAATAGGTGTAGTTTTCTTCCCTACCACTAGAGGTGCCATGTTTAAAAAAGCCTAATGGGATAAAATAATTTACATTTTGAACAGAAGCTGTGTCCAAAACCGCTCCCTATCCACATATAGTGCACTATAACGGGTGACGAATGCTTATGTGGAATCAGCTTAAGGATATACTGACAGTGAACACCACAAATTTACGCTTATAAACAATTGTTTAGTTGTCAATAATTTTCTACTTTTTACAAATAAACACATTAAAATTAACTGCGATTTATTATATTTAAAACATAATACAATTTTTTATAAAACAATAAATAAACAACAGTAAACAAATATGACAAGCAGTGGTTTTGTTCTCTTTATTAATAACTAATACAATAAACATGACAAATGTGACCAACAGTAAGAAAATAAATGTACCGTTTCTCAGTAAAATCAATGAAGCCACACAGGTAAGGGTTTATGACGAATCTCTGCGACAGCTCTCTGACGCATGGTATTTACGTCAGTTTCGAAATCGCTCACTCATTTTCGTTCCCTTCTTCCCCATATAGTGGACTAAATTGTCATTTGTTATATAAGAAATAGTGAACAAGGTAGAGGTTTCGGACGCAGCTAGATTATCTGATTCACACTCCCGAGCAGAAGGGTGCGCAAATGATTCACTGTTTCAAAGCGCTCAAAACACATAATATTGCGCCACCCGCTGGTGAAAACGTAAAAGCAACAAGATCTGAGTCCAAACATTTTACACATTTTAAAAATATGTTTAGGAAAAAAAAGTATTTAAATTAAGCCATTAGTTGTGAATTATTTGTTTTTAGTTTTATCTAGGGAAAACAAATCATTAACACTTTAATCCCCATTTTAATGATGCACATGAGTCATTGTAGCCTGCAGCATGTCCATGTAGCAGCTGACGTATTAAAGGCGGAGTCCATGATGTTTGAAAGCCAATGTTGATATTTGAAATCACCTAAACAAACACGCCCCTACACCCAATAGAATCTGGACCTTCTGTTGATAGACCCGCCCCACACATACGCAACCCGGCATTTTATTTGATTTGATTGGCTATAAGTGTGTTTTGGTAGTCGGCCCGTCTCCTTTTCCAACGCGTTTTTCAAACATCGTGGACTCCGCCTTTAATAGTTTACTGTGGATACTTGTTATATAGTTATTTATTGTTGTATATGTATACAG
Organism: Misgurnus anguillicaudatus; assembly: GCF_027580225.2. Lineage (NCBI taxonomy): Eukaryota > Metazoa > Chordata > Actinopteri > Cypriniformes > Cobitidae > Misgurnus > Misgurnus anguillicaudatus. Next base: position 32,367,354 of record NC_073337.2, read on the forward strand.
GCTTGAAACTGCACCACAATGTACAAAGTTGTGTCATTTTTCTTTATTTCAGAAATTAGGTAAATCTATATGGAAAATTACAAATTATTCACATCAAGGTCTATAAAAGTATCAAGAGTAAAAGTTAACAATATAGATTGTAATTATTTAATTTACGTGTTGAATATTAAACACCTAGTATTTAAACTATTAAATTTGCTCGTGTAACATACAGCTAAGTGTGTAAATTTGCAATGTTATTAAACATTTGCATTTTGCAATATAACGGATTATAAATTTGCAGTGGCAAATGTGTATTGTCCTAGATATAACAACAGCCACAGTTAATTGGGCACTTACTGTATGTTTGCTTTTGGCATTTTCTAGTAGAAAGGTTTTATAACACGTAGTTAAAATTGGTCTATTCTAAACCTAAAATAAAAGTCAATGGTAACTTATAAATACATAATAACATTTCAGTTTTCGGAATAAAATACAGAATATAACACGTGCAGCTTTTAAGACCAAGCTACAGTTGCGGAGTTTTGTACAATCACACACTTCTAAAAAGGTCTGACAGCATCTGCAACTACTTTTGAGGTAAGTGTCTATGGCGGCGACGTGCTTCTCCACGACGTTGGTCTCACGCGTCAGTGGAGGCGACGTGCTTCTCCACGACGTTGGTCTCACGCGTCAGTGGAGGCGACGTGCTTCTCCACGACGTTGGTCTCACGCGTCAGTGGAGGCGACGTGCTTCTCCACGACGTTGGTCTCACGCGTCAGTGGAGGCGACATACTTATCCACGACGTTGGTCTCACGCGTCAGTGGAGGCGACGTACTTATCCACGACGTTGGTCTCACGCGTCAGTGGAGGCGACGTATCCTTATCTCGCGTAAAAGTACACGACTGTCTCCTTTGCTTGGTTATCCATGGCACTATCCACTCGCCATACCCGAGGGGACCTTTCGAACGAGCCCGCCCTCGACCCTCCGACCCTTTTCGCGGGCCGAGATACGGCGGTTCGAAAAAAAAAAAACGCTCGTCCGGAGTTCGCGCGCCCGTAGCGTCCGCTGCGTTCGTCCGCCGGAGGCGCGGCCGGTCTCGTTCGAAAGGCCTCTCTCGGGGCTTTCCGGGGAAGCCAGCCTCGGGTCCGTGCGACCCCGGGGGCCGGAGATACGGACTTCCACCGCTGCACCTTCAAACGGCCGTAGCTCAGGCGCCTTAAGACCGAGACCTTAGCCCTTTGGGTCCCTCATCCTCCAGGAGGGGCCCTTTCCAACGATCCCACCCCCGTCTCCGTACCCCCTTCCCCGGCCGAGATACGACCCCGGGAACATCGCCCCGTCAACCCGACCACCGTGCACCCGAGGACGGCTTTGGACCCCGCGACGGACACCCTGGAGCTCGTACCCGGCGCACCGTTCGGTCCCTGCCATCCCACTCTTAAGCACTCCCCCACCAGACTAAGCCCCATCCTCCCGGCCCTTCTGGAGAACCAAACAGTTGGTCAACCCCAAAATTTCTCCAACCGTTGGTCAACCCGAAAGATTTTCCAGCTGTTGGTCAACCCCAATCGACTTAGGTTTTGGAGCGTTCGAGTTTCCAGCAGTTGGTCAACCTCAATCGACTTAGGCTCTGGAGCTTTCGCCTCTCCAGCAGTTGGTCAACCCCAACAACTTAGGCTCTTGAGCTTTCACTTCTCCAGCAGTTGGTCAACCCCATCGACTTAGGTTCTGGGGCGTTCGCTTCTCCTGCCATAGACTTAGGTTCTAGAGCTTTCGCCTCTCCGACAGTTGGTCAACCCCAATCGACTTAGGCTCTGGAGCTTTCACTTCTCCAGCAGTTGGTCAACCCCATCGACTTAGGTTCTGGAGCTTTCGCCTCTCCGACAGTTGGTCAACCCCGATCGACTTAGCTATATACCTGATGGCACCTGTTCGCCCTACCGTCCCCCGCGAAGGGGGAACCCGCCGGGTCCGCGGCCGGGAGGGTGCGCCTCGGTCGGCCCGGGGGACCGGAGATACTTCCGGTCAAAAATCCGAATTTCGTTACAGCGCCGCTCCGGCGCCTCGGGCCCGGGTCCTTCGACCTTCGGGTCGGTCGGTCCGCCGGAGGGGCCCTTTCGAACGAGCCCACCCGCGAGTATCTGGCCCTTTCCGCAGCGGAGATACGGGGTGCCGTCTCCGGATTTTCCCACGGCCGCTGCTCGGGCGACTTAAGTCCCAGGACGTCGCCCTCGGGGTCGGTCGCTCTACCCGAGGGGACCTTTCGAAAGAGCCCGCCCTCGACCCTCCGACCCTTTCCGCGGCCGAGATACGGCGGTTCGAAAAAAAAAAAAACGCTCGTCCGGAGTTTGCTCGCCCGTAGCGTCCGCTGCGTTCGTCCGCCGGAAACTTGACCGGTCTCGTTCGAAAGGTCTTTCCCGGGGCTTTCCGGCGACGCCGGCCCCGAGTCCGTGCGACCCCGTGGACCGGAGATACTTCCGGTCGAATATCCGAATTTCGTTACCGCGCCGCTCCGGCGCCTCGGGCCCGGGGCCTTCGACCTTCGGGTCGATTGGTCCGCCGGAGGGGCCCTTTCGAACGAGCCCACCCGCGAGTATCTGGCCCTTTCCCCGGCGGAGATACGGGGGGCCGTCTCCGGATTTTCCCACGGCCGTTGCTCGGGCGCCTTAAGTCCCAGGACGTCGCCCTCGGGGTCGGTCGCTCTACCCGAGGGGACCTTTCGAACGAGCCCGCCCTCGACCCTCCGACCCTTTCCGCGGCCGAGATACGGCGGATCGAAAAAAAAAAACGTTGGTCCGGAGTTCGCGCGCCCGTAGCGTCCGCTGCGTTCGTCCGCCGGAGGCGCGGCCGGTCTCGTTCGAAAGGACTTTCCCGGGGCTTTTCGGCGACGCCGGCCCCGAGTCCGTGCGACCCCGGGGACCGGAGATACTTCCGGTCGAATTTCGGAAAACTTCGAATGGCCGTATCTCGGGCGCCTCGGGCCCGGGGCCTTCGAACTTCGGGTCGGTCGGTCCGCCGGAGGGGCCCTTTCGAACGAGCCCACGCGCGAGTTACTGGCCCCTTCCGCGGCGGAGATACGGGGGGCCGTCTCCGGATTTTCCCACTGCCGCTGCTCGGGCGCCTTAAGTCCGAGGACGTCGCCCTCGGGGTCGGTCGCTCTACCCGAGGGGACCTTTCGAACGAGCCCGCCCTCGACCCTCCGACCCTTTCCGCTGCCGAGATACGGCGGTTCGAAAAAAAAAAACGCTCGTCCGGAGTTCGCGCGCCCGTAGCGTCCGCTTCGTTCGTCCGCCGGAGGCGCGGCCAGTCTCGTTCGAAAGGTCTCTCTCGGGGCTTTCCGGGGACTCCAGCCTCTGGTCCGTGCGACCCCGGGGGCCGGAGATACGGACTTCCACCGCTGCACCTTTAAACGGCCGTAGCTCGGGCACCTTAAGACCGAGACCTTAGCCCTTTGGGTCCCTCATCCTCCAGGAGGGGCCCTTTCCAACGACCCCACCACCGTCTCCGTACCCCCTTCCCCGGCCGAGATACGACCCCGGGAAATTTCGCCCCGTCAACCCGACCACCGTGCACCCGAGGCCGGCTTTGGACCCCGTGACGGACACCCTGGAGCTCGTACCCGGCGCACCGTTCGGTCCCTGCCATCCCACTCTTAAGCACTCCCCCACCAGACTAAGCCCCATCCTCCCGGCCCTTCTGGAGAACCAAACAGTTGGTCAACCCCAAAATTTCTCCAACCGTTGGTCAACCCGAAAGATTTTCCAGCAGTTGGTCAACCCCAATCGACTTAGGTTTTGGAGCGTTCGCGTTTCCAGCAGTTGGTCAACCTCAATCGACTTAGGTTTTGGAGCGTTCGAGTTTCCAGCAGTTGGTCAACCTCAATCGACTTAGGTTTTGGAGCGTTCGCGTTTCCAGCAGTTGGTCAACCTCAATCGACTTAGGCTCTGGAGCTTTCGCCTCTCCAGCAGTTTGTCAACCCCAACAACTTAGGCTCTTGAGCTTTCACTTCTCCAGCAGTTGGTCAACCCCATCGACTTAGGTTCTGGGGCGTTCGCTTCTCCTGCCATAGACTTAGGTTCTGGAGCTTTCGCCTCTCCGACAGTTGGTCAACCCCAATCGACTTAGGCTCTGGAGCTTTCACTTCTCCAGCAGTTGGTCAACCCCATCGACTTAGGTTCTGGAGCTTTCGCCTCTCCGACAGTTGGTCAACCCCGATCGACTTAGCTATATACCTGATGGCACCTGTTCGCCCTACCGTCCCCCGCGAAGGGGGAACCCGCCGGGTCCGCGGCCGGGAGGGTGCGCCTCGGTCGGCCCGGGGGACCGGAGATACTTCCGGTCGAATATCCGAATTTCGTTACCGCGCCGCTCCGGCGCCTCGGGCCCGGTGCCTTCGACCTTCGGGTCGATTGGTCCGCCGGATGGGCCCTTTCGAACGAGCCCACCCGCGAGTATCTGGCCCTTTCCGCGGCGGAGATACGGGGGGCCGTCTCCGGATTTTCCCACGGCCGCTGCTCGGGCGCCTTAAGTCCGAGGACGTCGCCCTCGGGGTCGGTCGCTCTACCCGAGGGGACCTTTCGAACGAGCCCGCCCTCGACCCTCCGACCCTTTCCGCGGCCGAGATACGGCGGATCGAACGTCGCCCTCGGGGTCGGTCGCTCTACCCGAGGGGACCTTTCGAACGAGCCCGCCCACGACCCTCCGACCCTTTCCGCGGCCGAGATACGGCGGATCGAAAAAAAAAAACGCTGGTCCGGAGTTCGCGCGCCCGTAGCGTCCGCTGCGTTCGTCCGCCGGAGGCGCGGCCGGTCTCGTTCGAAAGGTCTTTCCCGGGGCTTTCCGGCGATGCCAGCCCCGAGTCTGTGCGACCCCGTGGACCGGAGATACTTCCGGTCGAATATCCGAATTTCGTTACCGCGCCGCTCCGGCGCCTCGGGTCCGGGGCCTTCGACCTTCGGGACGATTGGTCCGCCGGAGGGGCTCTTTCGAACGAGCCCACCCGCGAGTATCTGGCCTTTTCCGCGGCGGAGATACGGGGGGCCGTCTCCGGATTTTCCCACGGCCGCAACTCGGGCGCCTTAAGTCCCAGGACGTCGCCCTCGGGGTCGGTCGCTCTACACGAAAGGACCTTTCGAACGAGCCCGCCCTCGACCCTCCGACCCTTTCCGCGGCCGAGATACGGCGGTTCGAAAAAAAACGCTCGTCCGGAGTTTGCTCGCCCGTAGCGTCCGCTGCGTTCGTCCGCCGGAGGCGTGACCGGTCTCGTTCGAAAGGTCTTTCCCGGGGCTTTCCGGCGACGCCGGCCCCGAGTCCGTGCGACCCCGTGGACCGGAGATACTTCCGGTCGAATATTTGAATTTCGTTACCGCGCCGCTCCGGCTCCTCGGGCCCGGTGCCTTCGACCTTCGGGTCGATTGGTCCGCCGGATGGGCCCTTTCGAACGAGCCCACCCGCGAGTATCTGGCCCTTTCCGCGGCGGAGATACGGGGGGCCGTCTCCGGATTTTCCCACGGCCGCTGCTCGGGCGCCTTAAGTCCGAGGACGTCGCCCTCGGGGTCGGTCGCTCTACCCGAGGGGAACTTTCGAAAGAGCCCGCCCTCGACCCTCCGACCCTTTCCGCGGCCGAGATACGGCGGATCGAAAAAAAAAAACGCTGGTCCGGAGTTCGCGCGCCCGTAGCGTCCGCTGCGTTCGTCCGCCGGAGGCGCGGCCGGTCTCGTTCGAAAGGTCTTCCCCTGGGCTTTCCGGCGACGCCGGCCCTGAGTCCGTGCGACCCCGTGGACCGGAGATACTTCCGGTCGAATATCCGAATTTCGTTACCGCGCCGCTCCGGCGCCTCGGGCCCGGGTCCTTCGACCTTCGGGTCGATTGGTCCGCCGGATGGGCCCTTTCGAACGAGCCCACCCGCGAGTATCTGGCCCTTTCCGCGGCGGAGATACGGGGTGCCGTCTCCGGATTTTCCCACGGCCGCAACTCGGGCGCCTTAAGTCCCAGGACGTCGCCCTCGGGGTCGGTCGCTCTACACGAGGGGACCTTTCGAACGAGCCCACCCTCGACCCTCCGACCCTTTCCGCGGCCGAGATACGGCGGATCGAAAAAAAAAAAACGCTGGTCCGGAGTTCGCGCGCCCGTAGCGTCCGCTGCGTTCGTCCGCCGGAGGCGCGGCCGGTCTCGTTCGAAAGGTCTTTCCCGGGGCTTTCCGGCGACGCCGGCCCCGAGTCCGTGCGACCCCGTGGACCGGAGATACTTCCGGTCGAATATCCGAATTTCGTTACCGCGCCGCTCCGGCGCCTCGGGTCCGGGGCCTTCGACCTTCGGGTCGATTGGTCCGCCGGAGGGGCTCTTTCGAACGAGCCCACCCGCGAGTATCTGGCCTTTTCCGCGGCGGAGATACGGGGGGCCGTCTCCGGATTTTCCCACGGCCGCTGCTCGGGCGCCTTAAGTCCGAGGACGTCGCCCTCGGGGTCGGTCGCTCTACCCGAGGGGACCTTTCGAACGAGCCCGCCCTCGACCCTCCGACCCTTTCCGCGGCCGAGATACGGCGGATCGAAAAAAAAAAACGCTGGTCCGGAGTTCGCGCGCCCGTAGCGTTCGCTGCGTTCGTCCGCCGGAGGCGCGGCCGGTCTCGTTCGAAAGGTCTTTCCCGGGGCTTTCCGGCGACGCCGGCCCCGAGTCCGTGCGACCCCGTGGACCGGAGATACTTCCGGTCGAATATCCGAATTTCGTTACCGCGCCGCTCCGGCGCCTCGGGTCCGGGGCCTTCGACCTTCGGGTCGGTCGGTCCGCCGGAGGGGCCCTTTCGAACGAGCCCACCCGCGAGTATCTGGCCCTTTCCGCAGCGGAGATACGGGGTGCCGACTCCGGATTTTCCCACGGCCGCTGCTCGGGCGCCTTAAGTCCCAGGACGTCGCCCTCGGGGTCGGTCGCTCTACCCGAGGGGACCTTTCGAACGAGCCCGCCCTCGACCCTCCGACCCTTTCCGCGGCCGAGATACGGCGGTTCGAAAAAAAAAAAAACGCTCGTCCGGAGTTTGCTCGCCCGTAGCGTCCGCTGCGTTCGTCCGCCGGAGGCGTGACTGGTCTTGTTCGAAAGGTCTTTCCCGGGGCTTTCCGGCGACGCCGGCCCCGAGTCCGTGCGACCCCGTGGACCGGAGATACTTCCGGTCGAATATCCGAATTTCGTTACCGCGCCGCTCCGGCGCCTCGGGTCCGGGGCCTTCGAACTTCGGGTCGATTGGTCCGCCGGAGGGGCCCTTTCGAACGAGCCCACCCGCGAGTATCTGGCCCTTTCCGCGGCGGAGATACGGGGGGCCGTCACCGGATTTTCCCACGGCCGCTGCTCGGGCGCCTTAAGTCCGAGGACGTCGCCCTCGGGGTCGGTCGCTCTACCCGAGGGGACCTTTCGAACGAGCCCACCCTCGACCCTCCGACCCTTTCCGCGGCCGAGATACGGCGGATCGAAAAAAAAAAAACGCTGGTCCGGAGTTCGCGCGCCCGTAGCGTCCGCTGCGTTCGTCCGCTGGAGGCGCGGCCGGTCTCGTTCGAAAGGTCTTTCCCGGGGCTTTTCGGCGACGCCGGCCCCGAGTCCGTGCGACCCCGGGGACCGGAGATGCTGCTCGGGCGCCTTAAGTCCGAGGACGTCGCCCTCGGGGTCGGTCGCTCTACCCGAGGGGACCTTTCGAACGAGCCCGCCCTCGACCCTCCGACCCTTTCCGCGGCCGAGATACGGCGGATCGAACGTCGCCCTCGGGGTCGGTCGCTCTACCCGAGGGGACCTTTCGAACGAGCCCGCCCACGACCCTCCGACCCTTTCCGCGGCCGAGATACGGCGGTTCGAAAAAAAAAACGCTCGTCCGGAGTTTGCTCGCCCGTAGCGTCCGCTGCGTTCGTCCGCCGGAGGCGTGACCGGTCTCGTTCGAAAGGTCTTTCCCGGGGCTTTCCGGCGACGCCGGCCCCGAGTCCGTGCGACCCCGTGGACCGGAGATACTTCCGGTCGAATATCCGAATTTCGTTACCGCGCCGCTCCGGCGCCTCGGGCCCGGTGCCTTCGACCTTCGGGTCGATTGGTCCGCCGGATGGGCCCTTTCGAACGAGCCCACCCGCGAGTATCTGGCCCTTTCCGCGGCGGAGATACGGGGGGCCGTCTCCGGATTTTCCCACGGCCGCTGCTCGGGCGCCTTAAGTCCGAAGACGTCGCCCTCGGGGTCGGTCGCTCTACCCGAGGGGACCTTTCGAACGAGCCCGCCCTCGACCCTCCGACCCTTTCCGCGGCCGAGATACGGCGGATCGGAAAAAAAAAAACGCTTGTCCGGAGTTCGCGCGCCCGTAGCGTCCGCTGCGTTCGTCCGCCGGAGGCGCGGCCGGTCTCGTTCGAAAGGTCTTTCCCGGGGCTTTCCGGCGACGCCGGCCCCGAGTCCGTGCGACCCCGTGGACCGGAGATACTTTCGGTCGAATATCCGAATTTCGTTACCGCGCCGCTCCGGCGCCTCGGGCCCGGGTCCTTCGACCTTCGGGTCGTTCGGTCCGCCGGAGGGGCCCTTTCGAACGAGCCCACCCGCTAGTATCTGGCCCTTTCCGCAGCGGAGATACGGGGTGCCGTCTCCGGATTTTCCCAAGGCCGCAACTCGGGCGCCTTAAGTCCCAGGACGTCGCCCTCGGGGTCGGTCGCTCTACACGAAAGGACCTTTCGAACGAGCCCGCCCTCGACCCTCCGACCCTTTCCGCGGCCGAGATACGGCGGTTCGAAAAAAAACGCTCGTCCGGAGTTTGCTCGCCCGTAGCGTCCGCTGCGTTCGTCCGCCGGAGGCGTGACCGGTCTCGTTCGAAAGGTCTTTCCCGGGGCTTTCCGGCGACGCCGGCCCCGAGTCCGTGCGACCCCGTGGACCGGAGATACTTCCGGTCGAATATTTGAATTTCGTTACCGCGCCGCTCCGGCTCCTCGGGCCCGGTGCCTTCGACCTTCGGGTCGATTGGTCCGCCGGATGGGCCCTTTCGAACGAGCCCACCCGCGAGTATCTGGCCCTTTCCGCGGCGGAGATACGGGGGGCCGTCTCCGGATTTTCCCACGGCCGCTGCTCGGGCGCCTTAAGTCCGAGGACGTCGCCCTCGGGGTCGGTCGCTCTACCCGAGGGGAACTTTCGAAAGAGCCCGCCCTCGACCCTCCGACCCTTTCCGCGGCCGAGATACGGCGGATCGAAAAAAAAAAACGCTGGTCCGGAGTTCGCGCGCCCGTAGCGTCCGCTGCGTTCGTCCGCCGGAGGCGCGGCCGGTCTCGTTCGAAAGGTCTTCCCCTGGGCTTTCCGGCGACGCCGGCCCTGAGTCCGTGCGACCCCGTGGACCGGAGATACTTCCGGTCGAATATCCGAATTTCGTTACCGCGCCGCTCCGGCGCCTCGGGCCCGGGTCCTTCGACCTTCGGGTCGGTCGGTCCGCCGGAGGGGCCCTTTCGAACGAGCCCACCCGCGAGTATCTGGCCCTTTCCGCAGCGGAGATACGGGGTGCCGACTCCGGATTTTCCCACGGCCGCTGCTCGGGCGCCTTAAGTCCCAGGACGTCGCCCTCGGGGTCGGTCGCTCTACCCGAGGGGACCTTTCGAACGAGCCCGCCCTCGACCCTCCGACCCTTTCCGCGGCCGAGATACGGCGGTTCGAAAAAAAAAAAAACGCTCGTCCGGAGTTTGCTCGCCCGTAGCGTCCGCTGCGTTCGTCCGCCGGAGGCGTGACTGGTCTTGTTCGAAAGGTCTTTCCCGGGGCTTTCCGGCGACGCCGGCCCCGAGTCCGTGCGACCCCGTGGACCGGAGATACTTCCGGTCGAATATCCGAATTTCGTTACCGCGCCGCTCCGGCGCCTCGGGTCCGGGGCCTTCGAACTTCGGGTCGATTGGTCCGCCGGAGGGGCCCTTTCGAACGAGCCCACCCGCGAGTATCTGGCCCTTTCCGCGGCGGAGATACGGGGGGCCGTCACCGGATTTTCCCACGGCCGCTGCTCGGGCGCCTTAAGTCCGAGGACGTCGCCCTCGGGGTCGGTCGCTCTACCCGAGGGGACCTTTCGAACGAGCCCACCCTCGACCCTCCGACCCTTTCCGCGGCCGAGATACGGCGGATCGAAAAAAAAAAAACGCTGGTCCGGAGTTCGCGCGCCCGTAGCGTCCGCTGCGTTCGTCCGCTGGAGGCGCGGCCGGTCTCGTTCGAAAGGTCTTTCCCGGGGCTTTTCGGCGACGCCGGCCCCGAGTCCGTGCGACCCCGGGGACCGGAGATGCTGCTCGGGCGCCTTAAGTCCGAGGACGTCGCCCTCGGGGTCGGTCGCTCTACCCGAGGGGACCTTTCGAACGAGCCCGCCCTCGACCCTCCGACCCTTTCCGCGGCCGAGATACGGCGGATCGAACGTCGCCCTCGGGGTCGGTCGCTCTACCCGAGGGGACCTTTCGAACGAGCCCGCCCACGACCCTCCGACCCTTTCCGCGGCCGAGATACGGCGGTTCGAAAAAAAAAAACGCTCGTCCGGAGTTTGCTCGCCCGTAGCGTCCGCTGCGTTCGTCCGCCGGAGGCGTGACCGGTCTCGTTCGAAAGGTCTTTCCCGGGGCTTTCCGGCGACGCCGGCCCCGAGTCCGTGCGACCCCGTGGACCGGAGATACTTCCGGTCGAATATCCGAATTTCGTTACCGCGCCGCTCCGGCGCCTCGGGCCCGGTGCCTTCGACCTTCGGGTCGATTGGTCCGCCGGATGGGCCCTTTCGAACGAGCCCACCCGCGAGTATCTGGCCCTTTCCGCGGCGGAGATACGGGGGGCCGTCTCCGGATTTTCCCACGGCCGCTGCTCGGGCGCCTTAAGTCCGAAGACGTCGCCCTCGGGGTCGGTCGCTCTACCCGAGGGGACCTTTCGAACGAGCCCGCCCTCGACCCTCCGACCCTTTCCGCGGCCGAGATACGGCGGATCGAAAAAAAAAAAACGCTTGTCCGGAGTTCGCGCGCCCGTAGCGTCCGCTGCGTTCGTCCGCCGGAGGCGCGGCCGGTCTCGTTCGAAAGGTCTTTCCCGGGGCTTTCCGGCGACGCCGGCCCCGAGTCCGTGCGACCCCGTGGACCGGAGATACTTTCGGTCGAATATCCGAATTTCGTTACCGCGCCGCTCCGGCGCCTCGGGCCCGGGTCCTTCGACCTTCGGGTCGTTCGGTCCGCCGGAGGGGCCCTTTCGAACGAGCCCACCCGCTAGTATCTGGCCCTTTCCGCAGCGGAGATACGGGGTGCCGTCTCCGGATTTTCCCACGGCCGCAACTCGGGCGCCTTAAGTCCCAGGACGTCGCCCTCGGGGTCGGTCGCTCTACACGAAAGGACCTTTCGAACGAGCCCGCCCTCGACCCTCCGACCCTTTCCGCGGCCGAGATACGGCGGTTCGAAAAAAAACGCTCGTCCGGAGTTTGCTCGCCCGTAGCGTCCGCTGCGTTCGTCCGCCGGAGGCGTGACCGGTCTCGTTCGAAAGGTCTTTCCCGGGGCTTTCCGGCGACGCCGGCCCCGAGTCCGTGCGACCCCGTGGACCGGAGATACTTCCGGTCGAATATTTGAATTTCGTTACCGCGCCGCTCCGGCTCCTCGGGCCCGGTGCCTTCGACCTTCGGGTCGATTGGTCCGCCGGATGGGCCCTTTCGAACGAGCCCACCCGCGAGTATCTGGCCCTTTCCGCGGCGGAGATACGGGGGGCCGTCTCCGGATTTTCCCACGGCCGCTGCTCGGGCGCCTTAAGTCCGAGGACGTCGCCCTCGGGGTCGGTCGCTCTACCCGAGGGGAACTTTCGAAAGAGCCCGCCCTCGACCCTCCGACCCTTTCCGCGGCCGAGATACGGCGGATCGAAAAAAAAAAAACGCTGGTCCGGAGTTCGCGCGCCCGTAGCGTCCGCTGCGTTCGTCCGCCGGAGGCGCGGCCGGTCTCGTTCGAAAGGTCTTCCCCTGGGCTTTCCGGCGACGCCGGCCCTGAGTCCGTGCGACCCCGTGGACCGGAGATACTTCCGGTCGAATATCCGAATTTCGTTACCGCGCCGCTCCGGCGCCTCGGGCCCGGGTCCTTCGACCTTCGGGTCGATTGGTCCGCCGGATGGGCCCTTTCGAACGAGCCCACCCGCGAGTATCTGGCCCTTTCCGCGGCGGAGATACGGGGTGCCGTCTCCGGATTTTCCCACGGCCGCAACTCGGGCGCCTTAAGTCCCAGGACGTCGCCCTCGGGGTCGGTCGCTCTACACGAGGGGACCTTTCGAACGAGCCCACCCTCGACCCTCCGACCCTTTCCGCGGCCGAGATACGGCGGATCGAAAAAAAAAAACGCTGGTCCGGAGTTCGCGCGCCCGTAGCGTCCGCTGCGTTCGTCCGCCGGAGGCGCGGCCGGTCTCGTTCGAAAGGTCTTTCCCGGGGCTTTCCGGCGACGCCGGCCCCGAGTCCGTGCGACCCCGTGGACCGGAGATACTTCCGGTCGAATATCCGAATTTCGTTACCGCGCCGCTCCGGCGCCTCGGGTCCGGGGCCTTCGACCTTCGGGTCGATTGGTCCGCCGGAGGGGCTCTTTCGAACGAGCCCACCCGCGAGTATCTGGCCTTTTCCGCGGCGGAGATACGGGGGGCCGTCTCCGGATTTTCCCACGGCCGCTGCTCGGGCGCCTTAAGTCCGAGGACGTCGCCCTCGGGGTCGGTCGCTCTACCCGAGGGGACCTTTCGAACGAGCCCGCCCTCGACCCTCCGACCCATTCCGCGGCCGAGATACGGCGGATCGAAAAAAAAAAACGCTGGTCCGGAGTTCGCGCGCCCGTAGCGTTCGCTGCGTTCGTCCGCCGGAGGCGCGGCCGGTCTCGTTCGAAAGGTCTTTCCCGGGGCTTTCCGGCGACGCCGGCCCCGAGTCCGTGCGACCCCGTGGACCGGAGATACTTCCGGTCGAATATCCGAATTTCGTTACCGCGCCGCTCCGGCGCCTCGGGTCCGGGGCCTTCGACCTTCGGGTCGGTCGGTCCGCCGGAGGGGCCCTTTCGAACGAGCCCACCCGCGAGTATCTGGCCCTTTCCGCAGCGGAGATACGGGGTGCCGACTCCGGATTTTCCCACGGCCGCTGCTCGGGCGCCTTAAGTCCCAGGACGTCGCCCTCGGGGTCGGTCGCTCTACCCGAGGGGACCTTTCGAACGAGCCCGCCCTCGACCCTCCGACCCTTTCCGCGGCCGAGATACGGCGGTTCGAAAAAAAAAAAACGCTCGTCCGGAGTTTGCTCGCCCGTAGCGTCCGCTGCGTTCGTCCGCCGGAGGCGTGACTGGTCTTGTTCGAAAGGTCTTTCCCGGGGCTTTCCGGCGACGCCGGCCCCGAGTCCGTGCGACCCCGTGGACCGGAGATACTTCCGGTCGAATATCCGAATTTCGTTACCGCGCCGCTCCGGCGCCTCGGGTCCGGGGCCTTCGAACTTCGGGTCGATTGGTCCGCCGGAGGGGCCCTTTCGAACGAGCCCACCCGCGAGTATCTGGCCCTTTCCGCGGCGGAGATACGGGGGGCCGTCACCGGATTTTCCCACGGCCGCTGCTCGGGCGCCTTAAGTCCGAGGACGTCGCCCTCGGGGTCGGTCGCTCTACCCGAGGGGACCTTTCGAACGAGCCCACCCTCGACCCTCCGACCCTTTCCGCGGCCGAGATACGGCGGATCGAAAAAAAAAAAACGCTGGTCCGGAGTTCGCGCGCCCGTAGCGTCCGCTGCGTTCGTCCGCTGGAGGCGCGGCCGGTCTCGTTCGAAAGGTCTTTCCCGGGGCTTTTCGGCGACGCCGGCCCCGAGTCCGTGCGACCCCGGGGACCGGAGATACTTCCGGTCGAATATCCGAATTTCATTACCGCGCCGCTCCGGCCCCTCGGGCCCGGGGCCTTCGACCTTCGGGTCGATTGGTCCGCCGGATGGGCCCTTTCGAACGAGCCCACCCGCGAGTATCTGGCCTTTTCCGCGGCGGAGATACGGGGGGCCGTCTCCGGATTTTCCCACGGCCGCTGCTCGGGCGCCTTAAGTCCGAGGACGTCGCCCTCGGGGTCGGTCGCTCTACCCGAGGGGACCTTTCGGACGAGCCCGCCCTCGACCCTCCGACCCTTTCCGCGGCCGAGATACGGCGGATCGAAAAAAAAAACGCTGGTCCGGAGTTCGCGCGCCCGTAGCGTCCGCTGCGTTCGTCCGCCGGAGGCGCGGCCGGTCTCGTTCGAAAGGTCTTTCCCGGGGCTTTCCGGCGACGCCGGCCCCGAGTCCGTGCGACCCCGTGGACCGGAGATACTTCCGGTCGAATATCCGAATTTCGTTACCGCGCCGCTCCGGCGCCTCGGGTCCGGGGCCTTCGAACTTCGGGTCGATTGGTCCGCCGGAGGGGCCCTTTCGAACGAGCCCACCCGCGAGTATCTGGCTCTTTCCGCGCCCGAGATACGGGGGGCCGTCACCGGATTATCCCACAGCCGCTGCTCGGGCGCCTTAAGTCCGAGGACGTCGCCCTCGGGGTCGGTCGCTCTACCCGAGGGGACCTTTCGAACGAGCCCGCCCTCGACCCTCCGACCCTTTCCGCGGCCGAGATACGGCGGATCGAAAAAAAAAAACCGCTGGTCCGGAGTTCGCGCGCCCGTAGCGTCCGCTGCGTTCGTCCGCCGGAGGCGCGGCCGGTCTCGTTCGAAAGGTCTTTCCCGGGGCTTTCCGGCGACGCCGGCCCCGAGTCCGTGCGACCCCGGGGACCGGAGATACTTCCGGTCGAATTTCGGAAAACTTCGAACGGCCGTATCTCGGGCGCCTCGGGCCCGGGGCCTTCGAACTTCGGGTCGGTCGGTCCGCCGGAGGGGCCCTTTCGAACGAGCCCACCCGCGAGTATCTGGCCCCTTCCGCAGCGGAGATACGGGGGGCCGTCTCCGGATTTTCCCACTGCCGCTGCTCGGGCGCCTTAAATCCGAGGACGTCGCCCTCGGGGTCGGTCGCTCTACCCGAGGGGACCTTTCGAACGAGCCCGCCTTCGACTCTCCGACCCTTTTCGCGGCCGAGATACGGCGGTTCGAAAAAAAAAAAAACGCTCGTCCAGAGTTCGCGCGCCCGTAACGTCCACTGCGTTCGTCCGCCGGAGGCGCGGCCGGTCTCGTTCGAAAGGTCTCTGTCGGGGCTTTCCGGGGACGCCAGCCTCGGGTCCGTGCGACCCCGGGGGCCGGAGATACGGACTTCCACCGCTGCACCTTTAAACGGCCGTAGCTCGGGCGCCTTAAGACCGAGACCTTAGCCCTTTGGGTCCCTCATCCTCCAGGAGGGGCCCTTTCCAACGACCCCACCCCCGTCTCCGTACCCCCTTCCCCGGCCGAGATACGACCCCGGGAACATCGCCCCGTCAACCCGACCACCGTGCACCCGAGGCCGGCTTTGGACCCCGCGACGGACACCCTGGAGCTCGTACCCGGCGCACCGTTCGGTCCCTGCCATCCCACTCTTAAGCACTCCCCCACCGGACTAAGCCCCATCCTCCCGGCCCTTCTCGAGAACCAAACAGTTGGTCAACCCCAAAATTTCTCCAACCGTTGGTCAACCCGAAAGATTTTCCAGCAGTTGGTCAACCCCAATCGACTTAGGTTTTGGAGCGTTCGAGTTTCCAGCAGTTGGTCAACCTCAATCGACTTAGGTTTTGGAGCGTTCGAGTTTCCAGCAGTTGGTCAACCTCAATCGACTTAGGTTTTGGAGTGTTCGCATTTCTAGCAGTTGGTCAACCTCAATCGACTTAGGTTTTGGAGCGTTCGCGTTTCCAGCAGTTGGTCAACCTCAATCGACTTAGGCTCTTGAGCTTTCACTTCTCCAGCAGTTGGTCAACCCCATCGACTTAGGTTCTGGGGCGTTCGCTTCTCCTTCCATAGACTTAGGTTCTAGAGCTTTCGCCTCTCCAGCAGTTGGTCAACCCCAACGACTTAGGCTCTTGAGCTTTCACTTCTCCAGCAGTTGGTCAACCCCATCGACTTAGGTTCTGGGGCGTTCGCTTCTCCTTCCATAGACTTAGGTTCTAGAGCTTTCGCCTCTCCGACAGTTGGTCAACCCCAATCGACTTAGGCTCTGGAGCTTTCACTTCTCCAGCAGTTGGTCAACCCCATCGACTTAGGTTCTGGAGCTTTCGCCTCTCTGACAGTTGGTCAACCCCGATCGACTTAGCTATATACCTGATGGCACCTGTTCGCCCTACCGTCCCCCGCGAACGGGGAACCCGCCGGGACCGCGGCCGGGAGGGTGCGCCTCGGTCGGCCCGGGGGACCGGAGATACTTCCGGTCGAAAATCCGAATTTCGTTACAGCGCCGCTCCGGCGCCTCGGGCCCGGGTCCTTCGACCTTCGGGTCGGTCGGTCCGCCGGAGGGGCCCTTTCGAACGAGCCCACCCGCGAGTATCTGGCCCTTTCCGCAGCGGAGATACGGGGTGCCGACTCCGGATATTCCCACGGCCGCTGCTCGGGCGCCTTAAGTCCCAGGACGTCGCCCTCGGGGTCGGTCGCTCTACCCGAGGGGACCTTTCGAACGAGCCCGCCCTCGACCCTCCGACCCTTTCCGCGGCCGAGATACGGCGGTTCGAAAAAAAAAAAACGCTCGTCCGGAGTTTGCTCGCCCGTAGCGTCCGCTGCGTTCGTCCGCCGGAGGCGTGACTGGTCTCGTTCGAAAGGTCTTTCCCGGGGCTTTCCGGCGACGCCGGCCCCGAGTCCGTGCGACCCCGTGGACCGGAGATACTTCCGGTCGAATATCCGAATTTCGTTACCGCGCCGCTCCGGCGCCTCGGGTCCGGGGCCTTCGAACTTCGGGTCGATTGGTCCGCCGGAGGGGCCCTTTCGAACGAGCCCACCCGCGAGTATCTGGCCCGTTCCGCGGCGGAGATACGGGGGGCCGTCACCGGATTTTCCCACGGCCGCTGCTCGGGCGCCTTAAGTCCGAGGACGTCGCCCTCGGGGTCGGTCGCTCTACCCGAGGGGACCTTTCGAACGAGCCCGCCCTCGACCCTCCGACCCTTTCCGCGGCCGAGATACGGCGGATCGAAAAAAAAAAACGCTCGTCCGGAGTTTGCTCGCCCGTAGCGTCCGCTGCGTTCGTCCGCCGGAGGCTTGACCGGTCTCGTTCGAAAGGTCTTTCCCGGGGCTTTCCGGCGACGCCGGCCCCGAGTCCGTGCGACCCCGTGGACCGGAGATACTTCCGGTCGAATATCCGAATTTCGTTACCGCGCCGCTCCGGCGCCTCGGGCCCGGGGCCTTCGACCTTCGGGTCGATTGGTCCGCCGGAGGGGCCCTTTCGAACGAGCCCACCCGCGAGTATCTGGCCCTTTCCCCGGCGGAGATACGGGGGGCCGTCTCCGGATTTTCCCACGGCCGCTGCTCGGGCGCCTTAAGTCCGAGGACGTCGCCCTCGGGGTCGGTCGCTCTACCCGAGGGGACCTTTCGGACGAGCCCGCCCTCGACCCTCCGACCCTTCACGCGGACGAGATACGGCGGATCGAAAAAAAAAACGCTGGTCCGGAGTTCGCGCGCCCGTAGCGTCCGCTGCGTTCGTCCGCCGGAGGCTTGACCGGTCTCGTTCGAAAGGTCTTTCCCGGGGCTTTCCGGCGACGCCGGCCCCGAGTCCGTGCGACCCCGTGGACCGGAGATACTTCCGGTCGAATATCCGAATTTCGTTACCGCGCCGCTCCGGCGCCTCGGGTCCGGGGCCTTCGAACTTCGGGTCGATTGGTCCGCCGGAGGGGCCCTTTCGAACGAGCCCACCCGCGAGTATCTGGCCCTTTCCGCGGCGGAGATACGGGGGGCCGTCACCGGATTTTCCCACGGCCGCTGCTCGGGCGCCTTAAGTCCGAGGACGTCGCCCTCGGGGTCGGTCGCTCTACCCGAGGGGACCTTTCGAACGAGCCCGCCCTCGACCCTCCGACCCTTTCCGCGGCCGAGATACGGCGGATCAAAAAAAAAAAAAAGCTGGTCCGGAGTTCGCGCGCCCGTAGCGTCCGCTGCGTTCGTCCGCTGGAGGCGCGGCCGGTCTCGTTCCGACCGTCTCTCAAATCACTACGGAGTTGTCGGTTCAAGCTCACCAGCTAGCAGCACAACAACAACAACTCGAACACCTTAGCACCGTAACCGAGGAGTTGGTTAGGACTTTACAAAGGTTACAGATCTCTCCGTCCGCAGCGACGAATGCTTCATCGAGCGGAAGTGCTCATTCAGCATCGGCTACTGTGAACCCTCGATTAGCCTTTCCTGAGAAGTTCAACGGTGATCCAGCCAAATGTAAGGGCTTCTTATTACAATGCTCTCTGTTTGTCTCGCAACAACCGGGTTTATACCCCACGCATGCAAGCCGAATCGCATTTGTGTGCAATTTACTCACTGATAAAGCGTTGGACTGGGCTACTGCCGTTTGGAAGGACGACGGCTCGATTTTCCCTACCTTTGAGGTTTTCTTGGCTAAATTTCGAGAGGTGTTTGAACATACTGCCGGAGGAGAGAATGCAGGTGAGCGTCTCATTACCATTAGTCAGGGTGATCGCATAGCTGCGGATTATGCTTTGGAGTTTCGCACACTCGCTGCTCAGACTGGGTGGCCCGAAGGCCCTTTAAAACTGATGTATCGACGCGGATTAAACCACGAATTGCAAGCGGAATTGGCCTGCCGTGATGAGGGGAGAGATTTAGCAGCATTTATTGACTTATCTATCCAGATAGATAACCTAATCCGGTCCCGTCGTCATTACACTCAGCCCAGTTTCTTCCCGACTCCCTCCGAACCCATGCAGCTGGGTTATACTCATCTCACTCAGGAGGAGAGAGATCGAAGGATTAAGAATAATCTGTGCCTGTACTGTGGTAAACCTGGACACGTTCTGGCTACCTGTCCCACCAGACCTCCTCCTCGCAAAACCACCATGGTGAGTGCTTTAATTCATTCCTCTCAACGTAACATAGAAGTCCCAGTTCAAATAGTCACTGATGAAGGATGTATCTCTACCTCTGCTTTAATTGACTCTGGAGCTGCAGGAAATTTCATGTCCCAAAGTTTTGCTCACTGTCATAATCTACAATTAACATCTTGTCCATCTCATTTAACAGTCGAGACGATAGACGGAAAACCCATTGGAGAGGGGAATATTGAGTACTGTACCGGCAAAATTCACTTACAAGTTGGATCTCTGCATCATGAACACATCACCTTTTACATCATCCCCTCTCAACATTATTCAGTAATTCTAGGACTGCCATGGCTGGAGGAACATAACCCCCACATTTCATGGAGGGAACACCAAATAGTTAAGTGGAGCGATAAATGTCTCTCAACCTGCCTGTCATCCATTCATCCTGTTACTTCCCTTAACACTATCATTACATCTGAGGACTTTGCAACATGTAAACTACCTCCAGAATATGCTGACCTCAGTAGAGCCTTTAGCAAGGAGGGCGCGTCTCAATTACCACCACATCGCCCAAACGACTGTAGTATCGAGCTGTTACCAGGCACCATACCACCTAGGGGGCGAATTTTCCCTCTCTCTCAACCTGAAACCGAGGCCATGAACAAATACATTGAGGAGGAACTAGCTAAGGGATTCATCCGTCACTCCGTCTCTCCTGCGTCATCTAGTTTTTTCTTTGTGAAGAAGAAGGATGGCACTCTTCGACCATGCATCGACTACCGAGCTCTCAATGATATCTCTGTGAAATTCAGGTACCCACTACCACTAGTTCCAGCAGCCCTAGAGCAATTACGTACGGCAAAATTCTTCACCAAGCTTGACTTGCGATGTGCTTACAACCTCATTCGTATCAAGGAAGGAGACGAGTGGAAAACAGCCTTTTCTACTAAATCTGGTCACTACGAATACTTGGTGATGCCCTTCGGCCTTTCTGTCAGTCCCTCTGTCTTCTAGTCTTTCATCAATGATGTGTTTCGAGACATGTTGGACCGGTGGGTCATTACCTACATCGACGACATTTTAGTATACTCCAGTAACCTTGAAGAACACATTCAACATGTAAGAACAGTATTAAAGCGTCTCATTCAATACCAACTGTATGCCAAAGCGGAGAAGTGTGAGTTTCATCAGACGTCAACATCATATTTAGGATACATCATATCATCGGATGGAGTTGCAATGGATGAATCTAAAGTCAAAGCTGTACTCGATTGGCCCAGACCGCAAACCCTTAAGGAGATACAACGCTTCCTGGGATTTGCTAACTTCTACAGACGCTTCATCCGTAATTTCAGTACTGTAGCAGCCCCTCTCACCGCCATGACCAAACGCTCAACGTCCCGCCTCTCTTGGTCTCCTCAAGCTCTAGATGCCTTTCAGGAATTAAAGAAAAGATTCACATCTGCACCAATCCTTCATCATCCCAATCCAAACCTACCTTTCATTGTCGAAATAGATGCTTCCAACATCGGTATTGGTGCCATTCTCTCACAACGTCACGGATCACCTGCCAAAATGCACCCTTGTGCTTTCTTCTCACGCAAACTCTCAGCTGCAGAACGCAACTATGATGTGGGCGACCGCGAGTTACTGGGCATGAAGGCCGCTTTCGAAAAATGGAGGCACTGGTTAGAAGGGGCTCAGAATCCTTTTACAGTTCTCACTGATCACAAAAACCTGGAATATCTTCAGATCGCTAAGAGAATGAACCCCCGACAGGCAAGATGGTCGATGTTTTTTACCCGCTTCAACTTTTCAGTCACGTATATACCGGGATCAAAGAACACTAAGGCTGACGCTTTGTCTCGCTGCTATGAGGACTCCGACCCACCCAACCCTCCCAGAAACATCATCTCTGAGACCCTCATTCTTTCCCCCATCCAGTGGGATATCATGACAGAGATCAACCAGGCTAATGCTCAATCTCCACCACCAGCTCAATGCCCCCTCAACAAAACCTTCGTAAGCGAACCTATCCGTGAGAAGCTCATCAGACTGATTCACTCATAACCCAGCACAGGTCACCCAGGTATTACAGGCACCCTTAATATACTACAGGAGAAATTTTGGTGGTCATCCATGTCTAAGGACACCATTGCTTTCGTCAATAACTGCTACACCTGTAATACATCCAAATCCTCCCATCAGCGACCTGCCGGACTACTACAACCTCTCCTCATTCCACAACGCCCCTGGTCGCACATAGCGATAGATTTTGTCACTGATCTCCCCAAGTCCAACAATCACACAGTCATTCTGACAGTAGTGGACAGATTTTCTAAAGCCTGTCGGCTCATTCCCCTACCCAAACTCCCCACGGCTTTTCAAACAGCTGAAACCTTATGCAACTGGGTCTTTCGATTTTATGGACTTCCCGAAGACATTGTATCCGACCGAGGGCCACAGTTTACCTCTAAGGTATGGTCTGCCTTTTTTAAACAGTTAAATGTCAATATCAGTCTCACATCAGGATATCACCCACAATCCAATGGACAAACTGAAAGGATGAACCAGGAACTTACTCGCTTTCTCCGCTCGTATTGCAACCAGAACCAACAGGACTGGAGCAGATATTTAATGTGGGCCGAATATGCACAGAACTCACTAACCAAATCCTCTACGGGGTTAACTCCCTTCAAGTGTATCTTAGGATTTCAACCTCCCTTCTTTTCTTGGTCTGATGAACACTCTAATCTACCTGCCATTAACGACTGGTTTCAAAGAAGCAAAGAGATCTGGGAACAAGCTCATCACCATCTCCAACGAGCCGTCAGGAGACAAAAGGTTCAGGCCGATCGCCACCGCAGAGCCAATCCCGAGTACAGACCCGGACAGTGGGTCTGGCTATCCACCAGAGACCTGCGTCTCAAACTACCCTGCAAGAAACTCAGTCCCAGGTATGTGGGTCCTTTCAAAATCTCTAAACAAATAACTCCTGTATCATTTCGTTTAAATTTGCCTCCCACTTATCGCATCTCTCCTACATTTCATGTTTCTCTGCTGAAACCCGCTGGTGGTCCGAGGGAGGAGCAGGAGGACACGACCACTGGGCAGGATCCCCAGCCCCTGCGCATAGATGGTGAGGAGGCTTATCTGGTCCGCGACCTCCTCGATTCCAGACGTCGGGGTACTAAATTACAATATCTGGTCGATTGGGAAGGGTACGGTCCCGAGGAACGATCTTGGGTGGAGGTCAGAGATATCCTTGACCCATCACTCATCACACAGTTTCACTGAGACAATCCTGGGAAGCCGGCCCCTCGACCTCGTGGTAGACCCCGGCGTCATCCGCCTCCTCGCTTCGGGAGCCGCTCGCAGGGGGGGGGGTTCTGTTACGAGTGAAGCTCCTGCTTCGCTCCTCGATCACCACTAGAGGGAGCCATCCCCTGGGTATTAGTGTTATTCAGACTACGTTTCCCATGAGCCCACATACCTGAACTGATTTCGCTTGCACCTGATTCCCATCACTCTGCCTATTTAAGACTCTTAGCAATGGGCTCTCTTTGCGAAGTCTTGATTTGCTCTGGCATCATTTCTAAGCGTTATTATTCTGTCTGATTACCCCGTGCCTACTTTGGAGTGTTTATTGACTATTCTGATTGTCTGCCGCCTGCCCCGATATCTGCTTGTGTTTTGACTATTCTTTGCCCGCTGCCTGCCTTGACATCTGCCTGTTTACTCACTACGAGATTGCCTTACCCTCCATATATGTGTTTGCTGGTGTTTGACCCTGCCTGTACGACAACGAGTGAAATAAAGTTTGCAAATGGATCCTCAGCCTACTGGAGCTTCATTACAGTGTCATTAATGCATTTTGCACAACAACTGCATTATCATATAAAATTTATGTAATTTTAAATCCATAAAGTATATAAACAACAAAAATGACATAAGCTATAGCAACGTGATTGATTTTAATGTTCAATAATGTTTTTAAAAAATATGTTTAGATAAAATTATTAGAGGAACGTTTTTTTGCATTAAATTTTACCTCATATGTGAGCATGTGAGATTCCGCGCCCGCGTGAACTCTGGCGAACTTTGGCGTTGTGCCAAGAAGATGAATCTCTACTAATATAACGTTGAGACGGTCACATTTAAAACCATACATTTTCTACACGGAGGAGGTTAACTGCACATTACCATACTGGGTTTGGAAATGTTGTGAGCGTTTCTAACACGTTTTAATTCCTCAGATAGCCAAATGCAGCAGCAAGCCAGTAACAGGAGAGAGCTCGTGAGCGCGCCCAGACGCTGATGATGTCTGCGACTGCGCTCTGACTGCAGCGCCAGCTGCCGCCAGAATAAAAGTAATGTAACATGATCAAAACACTATCAAAACGGCGAAAATCTCCGAAAAGGGACTAGGATGCAGCACAGAATGTATAATAGTGTGCATATTAAATAGATTAAAAGTCAAATAACAGATTAATGGACGCTTATTGATTTTGAGGTTGGATGCAAAATCCATTGGTCTGTACTGAGGTTATAATAATGACATATGTACACCCGGATGGTATTAAATTAAAAATATCTTTGAAAAAGTTAGGGTCATCAGTATTCGGACCATATATATTAAGCATTGTAATATGTAAAGAATTAATTTGTCCTGATATCAAGATATATCTACCATGCGGATCGGGAGTCATTGAATCAAGCTGAAATGGGATGCCTTTTCGAAATAAGATTGCTACTCCCCTGGCCTTACTACTGAAAGGAGCTTGATATACCTGGGATATCCAATTCGCCCTAAGTTTCCGCTCGTAACCCACAGCTATGTGCGTTTCTTGAAGAAATAAGATGTCTGCTTTCAAAGATTTAAGATAAGTGAACACTTTGCTTCTTTTAATAGGTTGGCCAAGTCCTTTGACATTCCAAGATGTCAGAGTTAAACTGGGATTTCCTCTATTAGTCTGATCATTTCCTAACATTTAACTCCTGTACATAGAAAGTAAGACCATCCATTGCCCCTTGGAAAAGAAAAAGTATATATGTATATAAGATAATAACAATAATAACAACAACTATTACAAAAAAAAGAAAAAAAAATCTAACAATGAACTTTAACCCCTTTACCCACCCAAACGCCTCAAATGACTTCCCCAAACGAAGCATTACGGCTCCCCCTGGCGGCTGAAGCGCCAAATACCTGAAGCAATAAGCCAAGTATTGAATTGCCCTAACTCGCGTTAAACTATACACGAGTTAAATAAGATGTGTAACAACAAGACACCAAGACTCCACATCCAAGTCTAGTCCAAAAACGAAATGGAAGAAAATAAAAAATTGTGTGCACTTACAGTCTCTCTTTAATTTCCATAGTTCAACATAGCGGTTTTGTTCTTAGTCAGTCCTGATAGCTTGTCTCAGATCCTTGTCTATATATACAGCTTTGCGTCCGTGGGAGATGTAAACACTTTGGCATTTCCATTATAGGTGATGCAAAGTTTGGCAGGGAAACGCAGAGCATGCTGTACCTTGAACTCTCTTAGCAGCTGTAACACTTCGCTAAAGCTCCGATGTTGTTCCATTACCTCGACCTTGTAATCTGGGAAAATCATCACCTTGCATCCCTCGAATTCGAGCTGACGTCCCTGTCGAAGGCGTAGGATGCGCTCTTTATCCTGGAAGTAGTGAACCCGGGCAATAATCGCGCGCGATCTAGCTCCTTCCGGAGGCTTTGGCTGTAAAATTCTGTGGGCACGATCGATGATTGGGGGATTAGAGAAGTCTTTGAAAAGTTGCGCGATTACTTCCGCCACGAAATCGGTTGGCCTTCCCTTTTCCATACCTTCCGGTATACCAACAATCCTGATGTTATTTCTGCGCGATCTGGCCTCAAGATCGTTAAGCTTGGACTTTAATGCCCTGTTCTCTTTACTTAAGGCACCCAGGGAAGTTTCTAAAGAGAGGATCCGTGTTTCATGGTCACCAGTCTGTCCTTCTATAGCCTCGACCCTCTCATTTAGCTCTTGTTGTGTCGTCTGTATTGCCCGAAGAGTTGTTTCTAGTTTATCAAACCTCTCGTCTAAGGCGCTGATAATCTTGTCCGAGATTTTCTCCATCATCCGCGACACATCTTTATCTTTGAGCCCTAGACACGCCGTTTGAGCGGTCGTCGCCATACTGCCAGTAGCCTCGGTCGGTGACTGAGAAGGTTTCGTGGTCTGAGGTTGTTTTTTGGACGGCATTGACGAAATTTAAAAATCGCTTGTGATACTATGGATGTTTGCCTAGGCTTATAGCCCATTTAAAGTTAGTTTAGAGACAAATAAGTTACACTTTCATCGACTTGAATGTGGAGAGGTTAGCAAACGCGTCTACTACTTACACTGCTCCATAGCGCCCCCCAGCACCCTCTTCTTTACGTTACATTAGCAATACGCACGCTTATAATGTTGATTCATAGCCGCAGCAAATTTAGCTGCTTTTGCTATCGTGTATTATGTTGTGCTATCTGTCGTTTTTCTGTGCTTTCCACTGCTTCTATTATTGTAAAGCTGCTTTGAAACAATCACCAATTGTGAAAAGCGCTATATAAATAAAATTGAATTGAATTGAATTAAATGTAAATTATGACAGAACATGTAATTTATTAATTTAATTTTAACAAATCAAAATAAAATATACACAAATCGTACTAAAGTAACGTTAGCCTATGTGTTTTATATAACTGTCTGCTTATAATAAACACAAAGAAATGAAGAAATAATGATTAATAACATGTATTATCTTTATTAATTAACATTACCATTCCGGAGTTGAACAACTTTGAACGGAGTTTCTTATGACGTTAATGATATTACAGTGGCCAGTCTTAACAGTGTATGATATTCAGCTCATCTTGATTTAATTATTTTATTTTGCAGAATGCGAAAAAACATTCATATCTGAATGAATGGGACTCAGGAAATTCAATATACACGCATTAGTAAGACCTTACGGCAGATCAAGTTGGCCAAAACACGTTTTCAAAAGATATTGCGGGGAAACACAGACATTTGCATTCGGACAGGATTAAATTTCTCAGAGAACCTCTGAGATCGGCGAAAAACAGTAGGTAAATTGCTCTGGAATTCTTACGGAGGTCGTCAGAGAAAAACACAGACATGGCCGATTCGGACAGGATTAAAAACACCGAGGACCTCTGAGAAGCACGATTTTCTCAGAGGTCCCCCTCTAAAACTAATCCCGTCTGAATAGGGCTTTAAATGACAGACAGGGTGCCTGAAGCCCCCCTAAAAAGGTTCTAGAACTGCCCATGGCTGTAGCTGTGCTGTGGTTTATATTCCAAACAATCGGGTAAAGATAACAAACTTACATGACACACTGCCAAAGCACAAAGATAATGCATCAGGAACAAAGCAGAGTGTGAACTGCTGCACTACCAAACACAATTGAAGAGTCCACTAATTGAGTTCATATAGAGCTTTTGCGTGTTTGCAAACAGAGATGACGTTTTTTTGTGGGCGGGGCCCAACTGGTGGCAGAAAGTGACAGCTCTGCAATAGCGGTGTGAAGTGTTTTAGCGTTAAACTGTGATTTTTATGGATCCGGTGTTCTGTTGAAGTCTGTTTCCCCTATATTTCTCTTTAGTATAATGTTTCTTATAACGTTTTCACCAAGTTACATTTATTTTATAGATAAATTAAAAGTTTAAATGGCTTGGCTACTGATATATGTGCATGTATGTAATGTAAATGTATTGTTCTTTATTGGTAAATCAATTATTTTTACATTTTTACAGTACTTATAAGAGCAATACTATCATGTATTCTGTATAATATCATTTATTAAATATTTTTATAATTTTCCTGTTTTCAGTTTCTTCCTTATATTTATAGCCTATGTGTTTGTTCTAAAACTATTATGTTTACACACAAATTAATTTGTATATATTTATATAAACCGGAAAGCTGAGTGTTAACACATTATATTAAAATTTTCGTATAGGTAAAAATCACAATATTGTATAGGCTACAAAAACTATACGCTAACAGTAGCAGTGTACAACACTTACCATTCACGACTCTTGTGTTGCATATCACATGAAGGCTCCATGTGTTTCTGATAAACTTACTACACAGACAACATTTTGGGCACTACAGAGAAACCCTGTCTATAGGGCTTAAGGACCATACCATTGTTTAAATATTCAAACCCACCTTCCCAATGATGCAGCCCACTTCTTTTGCATGCAAGAGCAGCTTTAGAGAAATGTGGACTGCTTCCATTTTGTCTACAAACACGTAAAACACACAGAACTACTGACGTTGTTTAAATATTCAAACCCACCTTCCCAATGATGCAGCCCACTTCTTTCCCATGCATCAGTAATTTAATAGAGATTGTGAGTCCTACCATTTTCTGATGCAATATCTAACATACAAACACGTAAAACACACAGAACTACTGACATTTATTTTTGGCATTGGCATTTATTACCAAAATTACAAATCTGCTGTACCAGACACTGGTATTCAACAGCTTTGTTGTTTTACATACACACACACACACACACTCACACACACACACACACTCACACACACACACACACACACACACACACACACACACACACACACACACACACACACACACACACACACACACACACACACACACACACCTCATCTAATTAAATAGTGAAATATGTTATTGACCGTTCAAATAATCTCATATCACAATCATTGTACAGTTCAAATAAATTAACAAATTTAACACTGTAAAGTCTCATCGTGCAACACAAGGGTTTAAACAAGCTGGTTACCCATAGAAGTCAGTGGGTCATTGAAAGAAATATTCAGATAATTCAGCAGTCATACATATGCATATGAAATTAATCCATGTCAATCATTTAAATATTGTTTTAAATCCACAGCTGAGGCTTATATAAATATGCATCTTCATAAACAAGTTAATGCTGCGTTAGCGTAATACACCGATAATAGCAACAGCAGACCCCACTTTAAACTAATGGATGTTTGGTTCTTTAGCGAATCCTTCTTTTGACCGGTTCTCAGGACGTAATCATTCGAGTCTCGAACTGAATCGAACTTTAGTTCCGGACTGATGATGCAGAATGCATATTGAGAAACAGCCTAAGTCTCTTTTCAAAGCTTATGAGAGTATGTCAAAATCTTTGAATTCTTTGAATAGGCTCTAAAAACATTTAATGTTCTTAAATCTATGTATGGCGTATTTGATTGAATTGTAAAAGACTTATTCATTCTTTATACTTCTATGTAGAACACATCCACCATTGTGCATCAGTGTCTGTAATGTGTGCTGTAGATGCCAAACGTTTAGAAATCTTAATCAAGTTGTAGAGTAATGTGTGCTGTAGATGCCAAACGTTTAGAAATCTTAATCAAGTTGTAGATTAGTCAAACTGCCTTTTGTAGGCATGTGACAATCTCTGCTGTCGCGGCTGTCAGTTTGGTTCCCCTCGACGCAACTTTGGAATTCCTCAGACGATGTGCAGAGTAAAAACATTCTTGAAATTGTAATATACATTTAGTTTAATTGCTACAAGTAAACGAAATTTCGATACATTTGAACGACGTGCACAGGAGTTTTACCAGCCGCAATATGGAAAACAATGGGACAAAATAAAGTGATGACTTTCGAGTTTCAAATGGCTCTTCAAATGAATATTCTCCTTTAGAGATGGGCAATTTTCAGCAATAGCACATTTTATTCAATATTTTTGAGCTCATAAAAAATATTTTTCGCTTATTTAAATGACTTTTTTATGTTTTTATGCACGGTTAGTTTTGTTGCAATTTCACCAAAAGCTTACCCACCCTCTATTTGGACTTTGTTTTTTGAATGTTGGGCTCCGGGAGTCGCCCTTTAGAGGGGGGATTCTGTAAGGTTTTGTCTTGTATTTTCTTGTATTTTGTGTATTTTTGTTATTTGTTCTTGTATTTTTATTCTCTGCTCTGTTTGGACTTTTATTTTGAAACTCATCATGCCATGTCACGCTTCACACTTCCTGTTTGTTCCTGTATATAAGTCACTTCCTGTACACCTGTTCCCGGCTGTATATTACATTCGTATGCCCAGCCCGTTACCTGTTTGATCTGTTCCCTGTTTATCTGTTTCTGCTACTCTGTATCTGCCTGTTTTTGACCCACGCCTGTTTTATTGGATTTATCGCCTGTTTGCCGCCTGCCTTGATCTTTCGCCTGTTTATTTGGATATATGATTGTGACTCTGCCTGCCTTGACCTCTCGCTTGTATTTGGATTACGATTACTGGATTTACCCTGTTTGGACTTGGTTGCTGGCCCTTTTGGGATTTTACTAATAAACACCTTTTGCACATGGATTCACTTCTCACTCACTTCATTTAAGAGCATACGTTACAGTAACTTAATAAAATCTCTTCATGTCAGTTGTGTGATTGTTTCTGTTAGTTGGACAAACCAAAATAAATTACTAAAAATAGAACAGATATTTTGTGTAAAATGTACATATTTTATTTGATGTATATGCCCTAATAATACAAGTATTAAATTTACAGATTATTGTAATCAATATAGACCGTTTCAGCAGTAACAACATAAACAAGCGGCTGTCGCGGTCCGCACGTAACTTCCGGTAAACTCTGCTAAGAATAAATAACAACAAAGTTCTTTAAACGTAGTTTATTTATATAACAAGCAAAAAACAACACATAGATTACTTAGGAAACCAAATCATTAGTTATTTTCAACAAGGGATTTGTTCAAGAGATCAGTTTAGCAACTAGTCCGACCATTAAAAAAATGAAACCGGAAGTAAGGTTCAGATCCAGACGTGTATCACGTGCGTCCGATGAAACCGTCTATATTTAAAAGGTCAGAGTTACATATTTAAGTTTTTAAAACTTAAAATATTTGCATATTTCAAATAAATATTATTTCTATTTAACATCAACTCAAAAAAAATTTAGTTTTACAGCTAACTTGAAGTATGATCTACTTATATTTTTACATTGATATTATTTGAGTAAATGTAGACAAAACATAAATTAAAAATAGGTAGAACAAATGTTAATTTTAAAACATATCATAGCCAACTGTTTTTAATCGGCAACAAAGAAACTGGGGCGTTTGCTGATGACAAACACCTCAGAAACTCCTTGAATTTATGAATATTTACACTCACAATATAATTTTTTTCCTTACTACAAAAGTATAACATATTATACAAATTGTCAGTAAAATTTATTTAACACCATGGCATACTTTTTATCGTGTTTCATAACGTGTAAAGGGAAATATGATAATATAAAAAGTAACCTACTCTACAGTAATGCAGAAAAGCGCATCACAACGATGTTAAAGCTATTAAATGTTCAGATGCAAAAATTAACTAAATGTAAAATTAGATAAACTAGTTGATATTGCGTAAATGCTCTTGGTCTCTTCAAGGGTCTTCGCGAATTATTTTGTTATAAGACTCAGTTATCATACATCACGTCTCTTCTACTGTACACTGAAAAAAATTAGACAAATGATGCGCGTTTGAGTCGGATTTTTATGAAGAATATGTGACTGTTTATGTAACTGGCAAAAGAAAACTTTGCCAACGAAAGTTTGCCAAAAAGCGTGCATTTGTATGACACTTATCTCTTTCCCTACCATTGACGAGATATCTCGTCAATCAAGAGAGAACGCTTTCCCGCCAATGACGAGTATTTCCGTCTTTCCGCAATACCACTATTATCCACTACCTTCCGCAACTTTCTAAACCCGGAAGTATTGCCCTATGGCAAGCTGCTGCATGTCCGTGTCTGTTTTAAAGGTCGCTTTGAATGGGATCTCTATGAAAAGTCCGTCACAAAAATGGAATTATCTCTGCTTTTTGCTCAAAAATTTGTGTTTTTGCAGAAACATACCCATATTCAAAAGCTGATTACAAAAGAATTACTCAAGGTAGGATGAAACGTTTTTTTTGTTTGAAAGCAGAGGGTCTGTTCTTTCATTTGGTATATTGTATGTTTATATATTTAAAGAAGAACATTTTCTGGAAGGCATTAAACTTTGTTGAAAATTATGAAAAACGCTGGTGCTGGCTGGCAACTTTTTAAAAAAATGCTGGCGGTGAAAGAGTTAATATTGAGTCCGAGTGACAGAATTAAGTCTAATGTGTGCTTACGAGTATGCATTGGCCCTGTCACGTTTTGTCTAATATTGAGAGAATTTAGAACATCCATAAACGCACGTCCTAATGCATCTTTTTGGTTATCCACATGCAGAGCCGGCGCCAGACCATAACTAACAGGGGGGCACTTGGCTTCCAACGGAGGGGCACGCAATAGCAACAATAACTTGCAAAAACAAGACATTAAAAACACAGCAAGCACACATTCATACAACTGGTACAGACTGTCAGCTCTTTTCCCGTATAAAGTGCAAAAGACCACAAACTATGCGCAAAACTATTAAACTTCGACCGCGGCGTGAGCGCAAGCTGAGCTCCGCTGTGCTCGCGCTTTGCTCGCGCTTTGCTCGACGCAACAACAAACCGCCCTCACGCGGCGCAAGCCATTGAAATGAATGGGTTTCATAGCGCAGCGCACACCGCGTCCTAGCTTTAAAAAAGCCGCTTTACCATAATCACGTCGTTATGCTGTTAATGGTCTACAGCCACACTTCACGTTTAAGCTTACGTAATTTAAAACAACGCTAACTTACCTTTAAAATAGCTGAAGACGGCGTGTACGAACATTAAACTTCCTGAAAACTGTGTCCTGTAGATTTGTAAATTCCAGGCGACGTCTTTTTTGCGACGTCTTCTGCACGTCTAAATGTTTACATCCGTAGGACCTCCGTGTAAGGAAAAAGGACATGAAAAAAGCGAAAAGAAATGATTGTCTCTGCACTTCACCCATCCATTGCAACACCGAAAGCTTCAGTCATTTCCTGCCGGCCGCGGGTTTCGAACCACCGATCTCTGGATTACAAGCCAATCTCGCTAACCACTCAGCCACAAGGCCACCTGTTAATTTTGTATATAAGGCACACTTATTGCATTCATAACACGAACGCAACATTATGAGAACAGGTGAGAATATTTTCATGTTAAATTGTTAGTATGATCATATATTGTAATATAAAGAACTACGCATTTAATTACAGATTTTTAATTGTACATTTAGATGAATTTGTATATAAATAAAGAAAGCAGAAAACACAGTACTGTATAAAATAATATAGACTATTCTTAAGTATTAATCATGTTGGTACAATAATGCTGATATTTGTAAATAAAAAAATTTTTATAGGCCTAATCATGTAATACAGACATAGGCCTGTCATAGACGTCCAAATGACGTCCAAAAAATTACCCAGTTTAAACGTCAAATGTTGCCCGTAAATATGACGTCCAAATGACGTCCAAAAAATTACCCAGTTTAAACGTCAAATGTTGCCCGTAAATATGACGTCCAAGTAGGGTCATGGTTGGACGTCCAAATAGTGGACCTAGTTTGGACGTCGAATAGATGTCCAGAATTGGTCATGGACCGACGGACCCAATATAGACACGATCTGCACGTCTATTCGACGTCCTGTGTTTAGTGGGTGGTTTACTCAAATGTGGCCTTAATTGTGACCATGATTTTTCCCACACAAATGTGACCATGATTCTTTTAGTGTAATCCTGTTTATTGATTTTATAGATGTTTTGTGCATTGTGTAGTACCTTTTGGTTATTTGCCTGTCATTTTTCCTATGACTCCCTTTAGGAGGGAGAAAAGAAAGAAAGGGCAAGAGAGAATGCATGCTCCTACGGCCTGATTGCTCACACCACCTGCAGCTAATTACAACACTACAAGCTGCCATTTAAAAGACTGTGCTTGCGACCAGAGGCGAGTTTGAGTTTGTTGGAGAGAGACCTGTGTTGCTACTAGTTGTTATACACTGTGGTAATTTTTAATATACTTGTTGATGAGTTTTACACAACTAACATTGTTTCGAGTTGCTGAGAGTCTAGTTGAAGCTTATTGAAACTTTATTTTCGGTGCCCGCTTTTTACTTTTTCTATTATATTTTCTCCTGTTTTTCTCTAGTTAGGGAGGCAGTGTATTTTGTTTCATTTTTCTTTTTTTCCTTTATTTGAAAAGGACAATGCACATCAATCAAATTTTTTTTGTTTACACTCAATGTAAATGTGGCAGAGTTAGCTAAAGAGCTATTTTTTATCTGAAGTCCCTTGGCAGGTCAACACTGTATCATAGTACAAAAATAAAATGCATGAAAAACACACAACAATTTTTGAAAAACTAGATTGATGATGACGATGATTATAAGAATAATAATAATAATAAGTACAATACAAAGATGGGCAGTGCCTAAGATAGATTAACTATAGATTATTGCAGTTTTGGGTGTTTTTAATCCATTTCTTAAGTTTAAATTTAAATAATGAATAGCTGGTACTCTAATGGCGCTTTTCCATTGCATAGTACCACACGGTTTGGTTTTGTTTGGTTTAGTTTGGGTCGGGTCAGCTTACTTTTGGGAGCTTTTCCATTGGGATCACTTCGTAGTACCCGATACTTTTTTCGTACCACCTCGGTTGGGGTTCCAAGCAACCCGAGCTGATACCAAACGTGACGCGTAAACACTGTAGATCACTGATTGGTCTGAGAGAATCGTCATCAGCGTCACACTATTATGTAAAATATTTAGCTTTAGCTTACTGTTAGCTTGCGCTATCTCGAGCAAACATGTTGTCATCTGTGCTCTGCTATAAGTTTCCAAAGACCCTTTTAGCGATGAAAAAGGTTGTGAATCAGGAACACATAAAAGTTTATTCCAGACTTGCAGTTTGTGGCGGCACATTTGCGACGTGCACGTCAGTATTATTTATGCTTTAATGCAACTTCATTGAGGCTCAGCGGAGCCACGGGTGTTTGAACAGAAACTGTCATGTGAGACTGAGGTAGTTATAAACGCGATGTGCAAACATCTATTTGTGGTAGCCAATTTTAATTTTGTGGCGGACTGATAAATAAATAAATGTATGGGAATGTACAAGGACGCTCTCACTTGTATGATGTCACAGCCGTATGCAGCGCAAATATAACGACACGCCTATAATCCCTCCCACTGCGAAGTGATACTAAACTCTATGGAAAAGCTAACCACGCCAAAGTGAGGTGAGCTGACCTGACCCAAACTAAACTAAACCGTGGGGTGCTATGCAATGGAAAAGCGCCATATGTTCAGTAGGGAGACAATTCCAATAATTTGAGGCCCGCACTGAGAAGACTGTTTGGCCAAACTTACTTCGCCTGTCCTGTATAAGACAGTCTCCCCTGGTTGCTGCCCTATTTGCCCTACCATTGTTGTTCTTTCGGTTTTATAAATTCACCAAGTGGTGGGGGTGCAAGTCCATGTAAAATTTTAAAAATGGGGCAGGCATCTAGATGATATAAGAAAAATTTAATGAGTTATATTTAGTAATAATTACTGTGATGATGGCTGATAGGTTTTTGATCTAATATTTTTAAGTTTGCTTATGAAGGGTTTCTAATGGTTTGAGTTGTCATATTTGCTTGGGACCAGCTTGTGAAAACGGTATGATATGAGAAAAAATCAAGGCATGCATAAAGATTTTGGCTGCCTTTGTTGTTAAATATTAGCCTGGCTCCGCCCTCCTATGTGCTTCCGCTTAATTTTCATTTCACTTCAGTACTACGTCTGGGACTGCTGTGTAGAGTTTCGTTTTCTCCAATCAGCGAACAGAGAGGGGTGGCTAAGAACGATGACGTTGAGGTCGTGTGTCAGTTTGAGTTGTAGTTCTGTAATGGCAGCGGAGAAAGACACGAGAAAAGCTATTCGGTCCGTTGTTGCAAAACTGACGAATATACAGAAGTTAAAGCTGGAGCAAGAACAAAGTTTTGTTGGTCTGATCATTCAGACTTGTTGTTTCCGGACGGTTTCGGCTCATGATATACGTCACAACCACACGTTTGTCCGCACACAAATTTTATTCATATTTTTCTCTCAATTGTGACCATGATTTTTCCGCACACAAATGTAACCATGATTTTTCCGCACACAAATGTGACCATGATTTTTCCGCACACAAATGTGACACTGATTTTTCTGCACATGAATGTGACCACGGATTTCCGCACATAAATGTGACCATTTTGCACTCAATTTTGACCATGATTTTCTGCACACATTTTCTGCTTTTTACCTGCACAGCCAGAGCCGGCCCAAGGCATAAGCGAACTAGCAACTGCTTATGGCCCCCAAGCCACCAGGGTGCCCCCGACAGCACACAAAATGACAGTTTTATATTTTATTATTAGTTTTTATATGTATTATGTCAGCTGTGAACAAATATGGTAATTATCCAAAAACAATATTAAACACAAAAAACACAAATTATGTTAACTGGCTGGCTATAGGATGCTGGATGCAGGTGGGCAGGAATTCGAGTCAAGTGGTTTGGCAGAAAAAATAGCGCTGCTTAGTTGAGATGCACCCAGTCCCAGAACTGTTATTTACAACATTTAGCCTAATAAATGTCACAAAAAAAGATATATTCCTTCGGTGCAGAAAAAAGAAATCTAAACCAGGGGTTTTCAAACTTTTTGTGTGTGTGGACCACTATTTGTAATCAAGAATTTTCGCGGTCCACCTCATAATACTTATTATAAAATATGTCTACACAAAGTCCTGAATTAATCTGCACATCTAAATAGTCTTACTAGCACTAAAACTATAACTGGTCATCACATCAGTACAACAGGTTTCTTAAAACAAAGTTTACTGCACAAAACGGCTGCCACATATTCATACACCAATCCATTTTGTACGACACTCAACTTGAATGTCACGACCGAGCGCCACTGGCCTATTTCAGTAATTACACAATAACTTGACACTTTAATTTCAAATTTATATCAATATTCTTACATCAATATTATTTATATACATATTCTCAGTGTTGGGACAGTTCACTTTCTACATGAACTAGTAGTTCACAAATCACAAATTTTAAAATAAACTAGTTCAGTTCATAGTTCATATTTCAAAATTTTGAACTAGTTCACAGTTCCAAAAATGAACTAATTTATAGTTCTTTTTCCCATATTATTTTTTTTAATGATTGCCATTATAGCCCATATAGAACCACAGACTGCTTTAACACTGAAGCTAAATGCGTCAGATTTCATCTTCATATCCAACTTTAAATCCTTGTCCAACCAGGGTTTACATAAGCATTGACTGTCTTTTAATTTTTGTATTTGCTTGCACATACCTTGAAAGGCTAGCCAGGTGGGGGTCGCACATCGGGCGAGAAGCATTTCGTGTATGACAACTCGCAGGTATTGCACACCACACGTGCACGTTAAATAGCGTGAGCTTAGTAAGAGTCTATTTCAAGATCCAGAATATGTGTTAGCAGCCTATGTTAATCGTTAACGATTTAAGACAAATATGATGTTATTTAATGTTAAACTATTTGAGTGGCGCGGCAGGAATTTCTGTGTTGTAATGTGTCTCTGTTGTTTTGATCACACATGCAGTGTGCCTGTTGAACACTGACTGGTGGCAGTGTTGCCAGATTGGGTGTTTTTTCCACTACACATTAAGGCCTGTTTACAGTGTGTTTTAGTCGGGTTTTGGCCTGGAAGAATATAGAAATCTGGCACCCTATTGAACGACATTAAACTGAGAGAGCGTGCCGTTCACAGGCACCAGAATGAATGAGTTCACAGTGACGTTCATCAGGCAGTAATACAGTACATTCAGTTCACGTTTGCCAAAAATATTAACGAGTTCATGAACTTTCGTTCAATGAACTCGTTCAGGCACAACACTGCATATTCTTAAAATATACATTCTTATTCTGCCATTACACGGACCACCTGCAGTACTCTCACGGACCACAGTTTGGGAATGGCTGATCTAAACAATAGAGAAAGCGGCAAGATAAAGGTATGTTAAAATATGTAAAAAATCTAAATGTTTACTCTTAACTTAAGCTAAACTAGGCTGTGTTAACCCCCAGGGGTCCAAACACGCAGTGTCGCGTTTTGACGTGTTTCTCCTTATAGCAGAATCAACTTAAAATACTCCAATAATCATACACTTACGAGTCTGACATCATTTGAAACTGTAAAGGGGTGCATTTCATGCATTCATCAAAATGTCACAATTTTTGTTGTTTTCTGTGGACTGCATAGCTGCTGAAAAGATAAACCTTTAATGTTGAAAATTGGTGTGTGTGTGTGTGTGTGTGTGTAAAAAAAAATGTGTCTGAGTGGTAAGGGGCTGGGGGGGTTGTCGGGGTGGAGTCGGTGTTGAGTGGGGCAGGGGGGCATATTCAGCATATCCAAATTCTTCTCTCTTTGAAGGGCACATTCTGCGTTATAAACTAATTCAGTAATAAAAACGATGAGATGCCAGAACCGAAACAAAATCATTGTTCATTTTGTTTCTCGCTCATGTTGTTTATGCAAGTACACTGCTATAAGTATGAACAGTATAGCAGAATTAGTGAAAATGGCAAGGCATTACAGCACACATAAGGCTCCTGAAATAATCATGCACTTCAAGAGCGAGGATGGCTCCTCATCTTCCTCCCGAGGATTCTGAGGTCGACACGGAGGCCTCAGGGGTAGAAGTAGACCAGCTGGAGTCTAATTCATTAGAAGGATCTTCAGAAGACTTGTCAGAAGGTGAGAGCGGAGAGGAGATGATTGAAGTTTGTCTCCCACAAACATGGAGCTACGCTACTTCCCAGCAGCCAGAGATTTGATCCCAGGGCTCACACACTATGCCACTGCCTGAATCAGTGCCCTGACTTCAAGCTTTTCATTGATGCTGATGCATGAAATCCTGCAGCATATTGGGGCCATGACAAACCTACATGGGAGACAGTCACAGACTGGAGAGATCTTGAGACAGAGAAACTGCAGGCTTATGTGGGGCTGCTCAATCTGACCGGTGTTTACAGATAAAAAATGAATCAGCCCTCAGTCTCTGGAGTGAAAAATCAGGACAGGTCACTATTTGGGCTACGATGTCCCACAAAAGGTTTCACGACATCAGCCGAACACTGTGGTTCTATTAATGTTAACATATTGGCATTTAAAGGGTTAATATTTCCACAAATTTAATTAAAATTTGACATGTATGTTTCAGGAAGAAGTAGTGTTAAAAGATTTAATAGTTTAAAGTGGAAAAAATTATTGATGCATGATATTTTTAGAGCAGTTTTTGGGAAGGTGTAATTTTGGCCTTAGGATCACAAGTGTGAGTTTTGTATAAAATCTGACCCTGTTCAAAAAATAACAATGCATCAAAATCAATGTTGCTACCAATCTTTGACCCATCCCAGGGTCTAATAATAATTATAATCAAATGGTAGTTCAAATGTTTTTTTGGGGGAAAATATTTAGTTTTTTGTTTTTTCTGTTAAAAAGCAAGGGCTAATGTAAACAAACAGGCATATAAAGGGTTAAAATTTCCACAAATTTAATTAATATTTGATATGCATGTTTCAGACAGAAGTAGTTCTAAAAGACTGCAACGTTTAAAATGAAAAAAATATTGACGTATGATATTTTTAGAGCAGTTTTTGGGAAGGTGTCATTTTGTGGCCTTAGGAACACTTAAGGAAGTTTTTTAAAGGAACTCTTGAGGGTTAAAGAGGTCATAGTCATGTATAGTTAATAAAAACAAGTGTAACACGAAAATCTACATTCTTTTGTTGTGTTAAAATTCGCCACTTATGTTCAAAGTGAAATTATACTAATCATTTTACATTTGTTGTTACATTTGTTCGTAAGTTAACGTTACCTAAGAAGAACAATTGAGGACGCACTGGAGGAGGATATACTTGAAAGGTGACATAGAATTATTGAACGGGGTATTTATCCTTGTTCTGTGATGTGACATGTAGACAAAAAAATTTGTTTGGGTCTGTAATGCCTTAGAAGCTTCCTAAAAACCTCTCTCAGATAGCTCTGATGGGTGGGGGATTTTAAACAAGTGGTTTTGCACCTATTTGGCGGCTCCTACTGGCTTAACTTGCAATCTCATTACTGATTGGCTGACTTTGCTGCCACTCAAAAAATTTAGCCAATTATTTCAAAGTGGAGGGGCAGGGAGATGCCTTTGATGTCATAAGCATCAGTTTTTCAGATTGGGATGTTTTCTGGCTGACATGTCTAAAAGAGGAATTTCTATGAGACTGAGATGTTTAGCATGTATAGCACTTTTTGTATGTTCGTGAATGCAGGTAGACTACCATTATTCAATAAAGACAAGGTAAAAATGGTTTTTCATTCTCTGTCCCCTTTGAAGTAAGTAACAGCAAATATAAATGAGGAAAGATTAACTATCACGTAATATGCTTATGGCTTTTGCAGTTCAGCCTACATGAGCGACCTCAGCAGACTGCACGCTTCGGATTGAAAAACTTTGGCATTGTTTACAAACGAGTACACGTGACCTCCCGTAATGGCGGATATCTGTTGCATGCTGTAACAGTGGTAAACACAGTTATTCACTTATATCCTTCATGGCAACTTTCAGTAAGGCTGCACTGTTGGATCTTTTAAGTGTGTGCTGTAATATGATTCCATATATTGTTTATATGCAATGCAATCCATACATTGCGCTTTACACGTGACACCGTTTTTTTTTTTTTTTTTGTTTACATGGAGACACAAGCTTGCGCACATGGACGCGATATGCGATGTGTTTTTAAAGTTCATATGCGCTTACAGAAACATGTTTAAAACAGAAGCTAGATGATATGGGGATGGACATCTGAAAATGGTAATCTGAAAACGGCTTATTATGTAACTAATCACTGCAGATGTTTACCTGAGATGTTTTTAATTTAGTTAATATACATGATAGTTTATCTGAATGTAGTGCTATCAGTGACCCATCAGTTTTGAATGTAAGGGTATTTCTGTGGACAATTTATGCTAAAAGCTGTTTATAAAGCTTACAGGTCTGCATCCCTCTCATCAGTACAAAACTATGAAGTGGAAAAACATATTCACACATTTTGGTCATAAAGTTATATGGTGACATGAGCCACATGAGCAGCTCTGTTGTGTATCAGTTTCTTAGTTTATACAAGTTAAATTTTTGAATAGGATTTGTTTCCAAATAAACTGAAAATGTCCTACTGAACTTCATTTCTATTTTGATTATATTGATTATATAATAAACCTCAAACAAACATGTACACATTTATTTTTTCTCACATTCTTTTCTGTAGTTCCCTTTCACATTCCTTCCTCATTATGCAGCTCATTATGCAAGTCTTTTGTTTGTTAGCTGTCAATCAATCCTTCTCGCATACGGCCCCTCTAAACAATTTCAAAATCAATATATTGTTTTATGTGAATGAGTAAGTAAAATTATGTGCAAATCATTCTGAAGAAAAAACTCGACTACTACTAGATTCTGTTTAGACGTCAGGTTAAAACATGTTTAGTATGGGTTTTGTGGACTTAAAAATTCAGTGACTTAAAAATTTAGCTTTTTTAAAAACCACGCATAAACATTTCTCTCTCAAAAATACAAACATGTACATACATGTAGATCATAAAATATGTTAGCCCAGTTTGTGCTGAACGCAGTGTTAGGAGACACTTGCCATTCAGTTGCTTTAAAGATATTAAAGACCTCTGACAATGTCCCAAAATGGTTGGTGTTAATTGATTGATTGGTTAATGAGTATGCTCCCAATTATTGTGGGTTCATCTCAGGTGTGTTTGTCATGTGTTCATGCCATCTGGTTCTATTTAAGCTGCACCTGTACCAATAAACAAAGTTTTGTGTGTTCTCACTGCAACCTGTGTGAAGCCTGTTTGTCTTTAGCCGGTATCTAGCCAAACTCTGAACATAACAGTTGGACCCCAGAGGGTTAACAGCTAACATTGGCTGGTTAGTTAATCATAAGCCTAGTAGCATATCGTCTAGTTTTAGGAAGGTTCATTGTGTTTAATTAAACATCTGTACTCGGTCTCGAGATGTATTTGAATGGTCTTAGACTTGTGCATTCAGTCTTGACTCATGCTCGAACACATTTAGAATCGTACTTGACCCAGAATTCTTTTTGAGTACTTTTAAACAAAATTTATATGCATTGTCATGGTCAAATAGGCACCAATCCGTTGAGCACGAGACATGCTTGCCACGTTAGATGTGTTTGACTTCACACACCGCTTTGCAGATATGTTGGCAAATGACATCACAGTACCACAAGAGCAATTTGGGGACAGACAGCTCCGTATGTTCCTAGGTCACTCTTGTGGTGCTGTGTCGTAATACACTGGTCACTCGGTGCATCGCAGCATGGAGTCAAACACACCTCTGCGCAAGACACACAAACCGTGCTTAAAAAATGAACTTTGTAAAAAAGGGCATCAAGTTAAAACCTTATTATAATATTTAAAATGACTGAATAAGTAAAATGTCTTTATGGATGTTTCATAAGATTGATTGTACAGATGTGGCCTTTAAAAATGCGCGTTTTCTCCCGCGGCATTCGCCAAATCGTCTCGCAGAATTCTGCAAGTGTTTTCGGGGGGGCTACTTTGCCTCTTCTCTTAATGTTTTTCGCTTCACAGAAAATCCACCAGGTGGCGCATAAGAAACTCAATTTTTATATGCGTTGTCATTGCGGTTGTTTCCAGAAGTTAATAAGGGCATTGCCGTATATTTAACATTGCTATTAAAACAGCAAAGTGACGTCAACCCCTTTTTGCCAGCATAACAGCGCATACAACTATTAAGATGACTGCATGTGCAATGCATTTCTACTAAGTGCAACGGAGAATTTTGTGTGAGCCTAATACACGTAACTCTATTTACAATGAATATCTTAATTATTTGTGTTGTCGAATTTTGACACCGTTTCATTGTTTGTTCATAATATTTATAATTATGTCAGTTTTTCTAAAAGTATCAATATTTTAAAGAGGTTAATGTGGTATAAAAATACATGTTTTACACTTAAAAGTGTTGTAAAAATATGAGTATTCTTATATATTA
This sequence comes from Misgurnus anguillicaudatus, assembly GCF_027580225.2. Lineage (NCBI taxonomy): Eukaryota > Metazoa > Chordata > Actinopteri > Cypriniformes > Cobitidae > Misgurnus > Misgurnus anguillicaudatus. Next base: position 32,409,304 of record NC_073337.2, read on the forward strand.
AGAACAATAATATGACACATGTATATTGCGCTAAAATGCATTTACATATGGAAAGAGGAATTCTTCTCAACCACCACCAATAAAGTTTAAAAATTATTCTTTAGAAAAACAGTGTTTAAACCCGCGCAGAGCGAACAAGAAAACATAGGCCTATGCTTACATACTGTACAGTTGGCATATGATATCTTTATTTACTTTTACATATTTATATTTATAATACCTTTTAATAGACAGACCTTCTTTTCAAACATTATAAACAACAACATAAACAACACTCGCACTCTTTTTGCTACTGTAGAGAGACTAACAAACCCCCCAAATCAAGTTCCTAGTGAAATGCTCTCTGACAACAAATGCAATGAGTTTGCAACCTTTTTCTCTGAGAAGATCAGTAATATCAGAATGGCGATCAATACGGCCTCATATTGTACTGTGATCAGTCAGATATCATTGCAACAACCTCAGAAATTAGCCATTCTCCCAGAATTTGACATAATTGATATAAAAACCTTGGAAGAAACAGTACAACATCTTAAAGCATCAACTAGCAGCCTTGACACACTCCCCACATCCTTTCTCAAAAAGGTACTTAACTGCTTAGAAACTGACCTCTTAAAAATAGTAAATACCTCTCTGATCACAGGCACCTTTCCAGAGTCATTAAAAACAGCAGTTATTAAGCCTCTCCTAAAAAAGAGTAACCTAGACAAAACCTGTCCATAAATGCACGTCCTAGTGCATCTTTTGGGTTATCCACATGAATATTAAAATCACCAACGATAAGAGCTTTATCTACAGTGACTACAAGCTCAGACAGGAAATCTGCTATTTCTTTAAGGAAATCTGCATGGTGGCCCGGAGGTCTATATATTGTAGCTAAAGCAAAAGAGAGCTGTTTGTGGTTACGATCGGTTATTTCCATATTTAACAACATAGTTCGAATGATTTAAATTTTACTTCAGATTTTTGGTTTACTTTAAAAATGTTGTTGTATATTGTAGCTACACCACCCCCTCTCCCCTTTAATCGAGGTTCGTGTTTATAATAATAGTCTTGTGGGGTGGATTCGTTTAAACTAATGTAGTCGTCTGCTTTAAGCCAGGTTTCTGTTAAACAGAGTGCATCTAAGTTTTGGTCTGTAACTATTTCATTGACAATAGGTTCTTTATTGGTAAGCGATCTAATGTTAAGAAGGCCGAATTTTAACATTCGAGGTTCATCTGTTGAAGTATTGTTGTCTAATTTTATATTAATCAGATTTGTACCAGATGTGGCAAGCGGTGCTCTGTATTTATTTGTTCGGGGAACAGATATAGTTGAAATGTGTTGATATTCTGGTAAGACTGACTCGAAGTGCTGGGATATAAGTGATCTTGACATATCACGGCAGCTAACAGATGGACGGTTAAGCCGATCCGTCTGTTGTCTGACTTGTACCCTGGATAGTCAGACTGTATTCGAAGTAAGACTGTAATTCTCTCAATATTAGACAAAACGTGACAGGGCCAACGCATACTCGTAAGCACACATTAGACTTAATTCTGTCACTCGGGCTCAATATTAATGACATCAAAATATCACCTCAGAGTGATGCAGTTTCTGACCATTACCTTGTGTCATACACTGTACTTCTAGATAGGATCAGTCAATCCACAACATGCTACAGATTAGCCAGAACAATAATTTCCACCACTAAAGATAGATTTATTAGCACTCTTCCAGACCTGTCCCAAATTAAACATGTAGCAGATAACTCTGACGATCTAGATATTGTAATAGAAAACCTAAACAATGTCTGTTCTAACACATTGGATGCCGTTGCTCCCATTCGAAAAAAGAGAATCAAAGAAAAACCGCCAGCTCCATGGTATGATCATCACACCGCAGCACTCAAAAAGGCAACTAGGAAAATGGAAAGAAATTATAGAAGCACAAAGTTAGAGGTATGGCGTGCAGCATGGAAAGAGAGTGTTAAACAATACAGACAGGCTATTAAAACCGCCAGATCTACCTATCTTAGCAGGCTTATAAATGAGAATCATAATAACCCTCGTTTCCTCTTCAGCACGGTTGCAAAACTGACTAGAAATAAAGAACAAACAGAAACCAATAGTAAACTCCAACACAATAGTAACGACTTCATGAACTTCTTTTCTAACAAAATTACGTCTATAAGGGAAAACATCGTAGCTACCCAGGCAGCCACCACTCAACCCGTTAGTTCACTTAACACTAGACTACCATACGAACATCTTGATTCATTTAAACCTACTACAATAGATGAGCTCTCTAGACTAGTTACATCATCCAAATCATCATCCTGTATATTAGACCCCGTTCCCACAAAACTGCTTAAAGAGGTATTCCCTGTAGTGTCAACCCCGGTTCTAAATATCTTTAACTCATCACTAGAAATAGGATACGTTCCAACAGCTTTCAAACTAGCAGTTATTAAACCGCTGATTAAAAAAACCAAACCTTGACCAGGGAGATCTAAATTATTTTAGACAAATCTCAAATCTCCCTTTTCTTTCGAAAATATTAAAAAAGGTAGTGGCAAGCCAGTTACGCACATTCTTGACAAATAATAGTACATATGAAAAGTTCCAATCAGGATTCAGGCCCACCATAGCACGGAGACAGCGCTGCTTAGAGCTACAAATGACCCCCTATTAACATCCGATCATGGTGAAATCTCAATTCTTATATTATTAGACCTTAGTGCAGCCTTTGACACAATAGATCATACAATCTTACTCAATAGACTAGAAAACTATGTTGGTATCAGTGGTCAGGCGCTAGCCTGGTTTAGGTCGTATCTAACCAATCGCTATCACTTTGTTTATGTAAACGAGGAAGAGTCATATCACTCCCTGGTTAAATACGGTGTACCGCAGGGATCGGTTTTAGGTCCTATCCTGTTCTCGTTATACATGTTACCTCTAGGAGACATTATCAGGAAACATAACATAAGTTTTCACTGCTATGCGGATGATACCCAGCTTTACATCTCCTCACATCCCAGCGAAACACACACGTTTTCTAAGCTAACAGACTGCCTTAGCGATGTTAGTGACTGGATGGCACATAACTTTCTTAAGCTGAACTCCAATAAGACAGAGATACTTATTATTGAACCGAATCGCTACAAACATAATATGTCAGATTACAAGTTGAACATAGATGGCTGCACTGTGGTGCCATCTTCCACGGTTAGGAACTTAGGTGTGATGTTCGACAGCAACTTATCCTTCGATAGTCATATCGCCAACGTCTGCCGCACAGCATTCTTCCATCTTAGAAATATCTCGAAAATACGCCATATACTGTCTACATCTGACGCAGAGAAGCTTATCCATGCTTTTATGACCTCTAGAATAGACTATTGTAACTCACTACTCGGGGGACGCCACGCAAATCAAGTAAACAAGCTTCAGCTAGTTCAAAACGCTTCCGCAAGGGTACTTACTCGATCTAAAAAGTACGACCACATAAGCCCAATTCTGGCATCTTTACACTGGCTACCAGTTAAATATCGCATACAATTTAAAATATCACTAATCACCTACAAAGCTTTAAATGGCCTAGCACCCTCATATCTTAGAGAATTACTATCAGAATACAATCCACCACGCACACCACGGTCGCAAAACTCTGGTCTCTTGATTATCCCTAGACTATCAAAAGTGTCTAAAAGTGGAAGGTCATTTTCCTACTTAGCCCCTAAGCTCTGGAATGATTTACCAACCGATGTCCGAGAATCAGACACAGTCGATAATTTTAAATCTAGACTTAAAACTTTTCTCTTCAACAAAGCATTCGCATAATTTGTCTAGTAAAAGTACTTAACTCGAAATAGTTATCTGTACGGAACAAAGCACTCGCGGTCATAACACAGACCAACCAAATAAATAAATAAAAATCTTATCTTAACCTATAGTCGGATTGCGATTTTGGAACTTTCGTGTTCTTGTGAATAGTATGCCATACAAGCCCGTTTGCCACTGAACCTGCATTAACGACGACAGTGGGGCCCTCCAGCCTTAGTCAAACGGGTTGGCACGTATGGTTGGGTTGTGATTTTGGCGCTTTCTTTGTATTGCAAATAGTATGCCATACAGACCCGTTTGCCACTGAACCTGCATTAACGACGACAGTGGGGCTTTTGGCCTTAGTCAAATGGGTTGGCACGTATGGTTGGGTTGTGATTTTGGCGCTTTCTTTCTATTGCGAATAGTATGCCATACAGACCCGTTTGCCACTGAACCTGCATTAACGACGACAGTGGGGCCTCCAGCCTTAGTCAAACGGGTTGACACGTATGGTCAGGTTGCGATGTTGGCGGTTTTTCGTGATCTTGTAAATAGTATGCAATATAGACCCGTTTGCCACTGAACCTGCATTAACGACGACAGTGGGGTTACAGGCCTTAGTCAAACGGGTCGACAGGTTTCATTTTCTATTAAAAATCGGAAGGTGACCCTTAGTTACCATATATACCGTCGCAGTGGGCCCCTAATTTGCAAAATCCTCAACTGTGGATAATATATAATTATGCTGCAATAGTTAGTCTGTCTGAAACTAAGATGATTCAACCACATCACTGTGTGACACTTGCATTACATGTGAACGGCACCTACGCTAATATGATTTTGTTTTTCTCTCACTGTCTCGTCCCTGGGTCCCATTGACCCTGAGGACAATGGGACAAACAGACCCAGTTCCGGTAGATGTGAAAGTCGGCACACCTCTGATCTACTGGTCGTCCTTCAATGTGATGCCCAGCTGATGCCTGACCAACGACCACCGGCAGGACCCGCTTAATATCCGCTTAATATCCGCTTAATATCCGCTTAATCTCTGCTTAATCTCTGCTTAAGCTCCTTATCCGTTAATATGTGTGTATATACATGTATATCTCCCAAGGGTTTTTCCCTCCTAGGACTTTTATTTTTATTTCCTCGACTAAACAACCCGGGGTTTTTGTTTTTTTTCTCCTAGGGGGTTTTTTACGCCGGGGAGGTAGCCTGCTTGGGCTTAACTTAGCTTCTTCTTCTAGACGTTACATTAGTAATATGCTCGCTCATAATGTCTCGTCATAGCCGCAGCAAATTTGACTGCTTATGCTATTGTGTATTATGTTATGCTATCTGTCGGTTTTCTGTGCTTTTACTGCTTTTATTAATGTAAAGCTGCTTTGAAACAATTGAGTATTGTGAAAAGCGCTATATAAATAAAATTGAATTGAATTGAATTGAAACCATACTTAGCAACTACAGACCAATCTCAAATCTTCCGTTTATAGGCAAGATCATTGAAAAGGTGGTTTTTAATCAGCTGAACAAATTCTTAAACTCAAATGGCTATCTGGACAATTTTCAATCTGGTTTCCGTCAGCATCACAGCACAGAGACGGTGCTCATAAAGATAATAAATGATATTCGCTTAAACTCTGATTCAGGTAAAATATCAGTGCTGGTGCTACTAGATCTTAGTGCTGCCTTTGACACAGTAGATCACACCATACTCTTACATAGACTGGAAAACTGGGTAGGGCTCTCTGGGATGGTCCTCAAATGGTTTAAATCATACCTACAAGGAAGAGGTTACTATGTGAACATAGGTAACCATAAATCTGAGTGGACATCCATGACATGTGGAGTCCCACAGGGTTCAATTCTTGCACCGCTTCTGTTTAATTTGTATATGCTCCCACTTGGTCAAATAATGAAAAAGAACCAAATTGCTTACCACAGCTATGCAGATGACACCCAGATATACTTAGCCCTGTCACCCAATGACTACAGCCCCATTGACTCTCTATGTAAATGCATTGATGAAATTAACTGTTGGATGCGTCAAAACTTCCTCCAGTTAAACAAAGACAAAACTGAAGTCATTGTATTTGGAAATAAAGATGAAACTCTCAAAGTTAACACATACCTTGACTCTAGGGGTCTAAAGACACAAAATAAAGTCAGAAATCTTGGTGTAATTTTAGAGTCTGACCTTAATTTCAGTAGTCATGTGAAAGCAATAAGCAAATCAGCTTACTACCATCTCAGAAATATTGCCAGAATTAGATGTTTTGTCTCAAGACAGGACTTAGAGAAACTTGTTCATGCTTTCATCACCAGCAGGGTGGATTACTGCAATGGACTTCTTACTGGGATCCCCAAAAAGACCATTAGACAGCTGCAGCTCATACAGAACAGTGCTGCCAGAATTCTGACCAGAACCAAAAAATCTGAGCACATTACTCCAGTCCTCAGGTCCTTGCACTGGCTTCCTGTTACATTTAGAATAGATTTTAAAGTATTGTTACTCGTTTATAAATCACTTCATGGCTTAGGACCCAAATACATGACAGATATGCTAACTGTATATAAACCTAAAAGATTACTCAGATCATTAGGATCAGGTCAGTTAGAAATACCAAGGGTTCACTCAAAACAAGGTGCGTCAGCATTTAGTTATTATGCCACCTCTAGCTGGAATCAGCTTCCAGAAGAGATCAGATGTGCTTCAACAGTAAACACTTTTAAATCTAGATTAAAAACACATCTGTTTAACTTTGCATTTACTGAATGAGCACTGTGCTGCTTCACACTGACTGCACCTTTAACTCAAGTCACTTTTACTTCTGTTTTATTCTTTTTAACATTTTAAAGTGTTTTTATTAAAATCACATTTATTTTCTTTCTAAATTCTCATGTATCTTTGTTTTTATTGTGATTTTATTGTGTATCTATTATTTTTACATTTTCTTTTTTCTCTTTTATATATTGTTTTCTCATTTCTATGTAAAGCACTTTGAATGACCTCTGTGTATGAAATGTGCTATACAAATAAACTTGCCTTGCCTTGCCTTGCCTAATAATACCTTTTTTGCGCATATAGGCAGTGTTGTGATTTTTTTTAATCCTTTCAGCCATAATTCAATATCCAATGGCTTTGTAAATATCATTAAAATAATGGATTAAAATAACTTTATAAAATCTCTTAATGTCACTTATGTATTTTTTAGTTGGTCAAACCAAAATAAATGACTAGAAATAGAACAGACATTTTTATTTAAAATTGACTTTATATGTAGGCTATTCTGCATCTAATAGCGAACAGAGAAACTGCGCCTTTTACATACAAAAAAACACCCCCGAAGTGTTGAGTTTATGAATATTTACACTTACAATATGTACTTTATGAAATGTGTGTGTAAAATAATCAATTTAATAACATGTGGCTTTATAAACAATATAAATTATTCTCAACCACCACCAATAAAGTTTTAACATTATTCTTTAGAAAAAAAACGGCGTTTAAACCCGTGGAGCGAACAAGAAAACATATGTTTATATGCTCATTCGGCATATCATAGGATATTTTTTATTTAGTTTTACAGTTTTAAAAGTGGCAAAAAAAGTTCTTAAAATCTAATGAATACTGATGAATACGGATGACATAAGAGTACCGTGAGAGCGGTTGAAACCAAACTCCCCCGCCTTATTTCTCGCGGTACTCTGATGTCATCTGCTTGTCTGTTCTTGCGGCGCTGCGTAAAGTTGACCACACCTAAATACCGTACTGCTAAATTCGACAGGAATGCTCTGTGTATACCAGCACATCCTTTATTAATTGTTGTTACGTCCCCTGTGGACGTATTTGTTATATAATTTGGGGTTTGTGACATCTATTGGGCATGTGTGTTTTCTCTCTCTCTTTCTCTCACTCTCTCTGTGTGTGTAGCAGGTTGCTAATTAGGCTCCAGCTGAAGGACATCAGTGAGTGAAACGGCAAACCAGTATAAGAGAGCAGTGAAACCACGTTTGGGTGCTGACGGCAACGCGCTTACTCTTTGTCCTGATTCAGAAGTGTGCAGACCAAGTGTGGTCTGAGTTTGACTTTGTGCATTTTGAAATAACTGTTTATTGATTCAGCAATCATTGCTGTGGACTTTATATTTTTATTTTATTCTTTCTTACTTTCTGAGAATGCGTGTTGTTCTCAGTTTATGTAAACACTTAATTTATTTATGTTGATGAGCGGTAGGGAGAGGGTGCCATTTAATTTGTAAACTTTTGTAAATGTTTATATTTAGTTAGGAAGAAAGGTAAGACTCTGTTGTTTGGTTTGTTCTTTTCTTTGGTAGTTATTTAGAGGTTACTTTAATAGTTAGATCTGTTTTGTTTGTTATGTTGGCCTTGCCCTCTCCTGAAGATTTGCTTACATTATGATTATTTAACATCAACAAATAAACTAAGTTTGTTGGTTAATTTTGTTGTGCCGTTTCTTCTGGATCAGGGGATTGATGTGACCGTCAGCCATTTAGGTTCATTATTATTTTTAGTTCTTTAGTTAATTGTTACAACCCCTCCTTCCCCTAGACTTAAAGGAGGGGACGTAACAAGTGGGGGCTCGTCGTTTTTTTTGGATCATGAATTGGGTATTTCGCTGTGATAATTCTCTGGATTGATTGGACAATTGCAACCTGATTAATTCAGAATCGTTTGAGGTGAGTACTCTCTTTTTCTCTCATGTTTGACTGTTTTCAATTGGGGTAGGAAAGGAAGAAGGGAGAAAGAAAGGAATAATGGAGTTTGATCTAACAGCTTTCACTCTTGCGCCTACGTTAGAAGTCTTTGATAATTGTAGGAAGAAAGACTTGGTTTTGATAGCTGACTTTTTTGATATTAAGATTCAGAAGGATACCACCAAAAACGTGCTTAAAAGGAATCTTTATGAGAAATTGGTAGAGGCAGGTATACTTCCTACGTCACATGATGATGATGATGGTGAGGAGCTTCAGTCTGTTGTGGTAACGGGTGCTGAGACAGTAAATCCTTTACCCCTGCAAGGTAGTCCAAAATTTAGCTCTGTGCCTCAGGATTCAATGATTACTTTAAAGTTGAAAGAACTTGATCTTTTAATTAAAAAGCAGGAATGTGAGGCAGAGATGATAAGACTTCGCGTAGTGGAAAAACAGACGGAAAGGGATATTCAGATGCGTAAACTGGATTTAGAAGCAGAACGTTTAGCCCATAGAACAATTCCACATGTACAACCTAGTCCAATATCATCTCCCGTAAATATGAGTGGAACCAGTGCAGTTACCCAGGATTTTTCTCAAGATGTGCAGAGTGACTCATTTGATGTTAGTAAATATATCAGACTTGTGCCTCCCTTTAGAGAAGCTGAAGTGGATTCATACTTTGTTGCGTTTGAGCGTATAGCGGGTAAGCTGAAATGGCCAAAAGAGATGTGGGCTTTGCTGTTGCAGTGTAGTCTTACAGGGAAAGCCCAAGAGGTTTGCTCGGCGTTGCCTATTGAGGGGTCCCTTGATTATGAAACTGTTAAGTCCGCGGTTTTACGAGCATACGAATTAGTTCCTGAAGCCTACCGGCAAAAATTTCGTGGTCATATGAAAACAGTCAAACAAACTTATGTGGAGTTTGTGAGGGAAAAGAGAGTCCTTTTTGAAAAATGGTGCCTCTCTAGTAAGGTGACATCCCTAAAAGAGTTACAAGAATTAATCTTGTTGGAGGAATTCAAGAACTGCGTTCCGGCCAATATTGTTGTATACCTAAATGAACAAAAGGTTGTTTCTCTTGATAATGCAGCGATATTGTCAGATGAATTTGTGTTGACCCATCGAAATGTCTTTTCGGCAAGTGCGGCTGTTAAAACTCAAATGGGAAGTACAGAGAATTCAATGCACCGGGTGATGCGTTCATCTAAGGGCGAAATGACTCGTAAACCTAATGTGGGTGGTGATAAGAGGGTTTGTTTTTTTTGCCTTGATCCAAATCATCTGGTTGCAGATTGTAAAGCGTGGAAGCAAAAGAGTGGAGCTTCTAAAGCTAAAAACGTTGCTCTAGTCGACTCTGTACAGGTTGACTCCAATAAGGATGAGACTTACCAACCCTTTTTATATAAAGGTTCGGTTTCGTTGTCAGCTGATCTGGACTTTAAGTCTGTGACCATTCTTCGCGATACTGGTGCTGCACAGTCGTTTGTATCTGCAAGAGTTTTGCCATTCTCTGAACTTTCATTTACCGGTAAAGATGTTTTAGTACGTGGAATTGAAATGCGTTGTGTCAATGTACCACTTCATACTGTGTACTTGAAGTCTGACATTGTTAATGGCCCAGTCAACTTAGCTGTACGTGAACAGTTACCTGTTGATGGTGTTGATTTAATTCTTGGGAATGATCTTGCTGGTGGCGTAGTCTTCCCTGCACCAATTGTGTCTCATGTACCTAATACTTCCCAAAATTTAGAATTACTGGAGAAGTTTCCTTCAGTGTTCCCTGCTTGTGCCATTACTCGTGCTCAAGCACAGAAGTTTAAGGAAGTAGTGGATTTGTCAGATTCATTCATGGCTAAGGAGGTGCCTCATGCTATTAAGTGCGAGTTGTCTGTATTGCCAGATCCTGACTCTCAAACATCATTTGCTGAAGAAGCAGTAGATCTTAAAACTTTGAAAGTGGGAAAGGATCATTTAGCGGCAGCACAAAGGGCAGACCCTTCTTTAATAAAATGTATAAAGGCTGCTGAGCATAATGTTCATGATTCCATTGCAGGAGTGACTTATTTTTGGGAACATGGCTTGTTAATGCGGAGGTGGAAACCAAAACAAGAAGAGCTAGGGTGGCAAGAGATACAGCAGATAGTGTTGCCTTTTGACTATCGGCAACAGGTCCTGAGACTTGCCCATGAGAATCTTTTAGCTGGACATGTCGGGGTAACTAAGACCTATCACCGCATTATTAAATATTTCTTTTGGCCTGGTCTTAAGGCCTCTGTTGTGAAATTCTGTAAGTCATGTCATGTCTGCCAGATGGCGAGCAAACCAAATCAGAAAATTCCTCCCGCACCCCTCTGTCCAATTCCCATTATAAATGATCCATTTGACAGATTGATTGTTGATTGTGTTGGACCACTTCCAAAAGGGAAGGAAGGGCATCAGTACATCTTAACAATAATGTGTGCAGCAACTCGTTTTTGTGAAGCAGTTCCGTTACGTACACTGAGAGCTAAAGTGGTGGTAAAAGAACTCCTTAAGTTTTGTACCACTTTTGGATTACCAAGAGTAATTCAAAGTGATCAAGGCTCTAATTTTACCTCTAAAGTTTTTAAACAAGCCTTGGAGATGCTTGGCATTACCCATCAATTGTCTACTGCATACCATCCTGAGTCACAAGGAGCTTTAGAGGGGTTCCACCAAACTCTTAAGACCATGCTACGACGTTACTGCATTGAAACTGGTAAAGACTGGGTTGAGGGGCTTCCTTATCTGATGTTTGCAACTAGAGAGTCTGTGCAAGAATCTCTTGGGTTCAGCCCTGCTGAACTGGTGTTTGGGCACACTGTGCGTGGGCCATTAAAATTACTAAGTGAACAGTTACAAAGCCAACCTCTTAAAACTGTAGCTATTGATGATTATGTGACTTCTATTTGTGAAAGGTTACATAAGGCACATGAATTGGCTAAGCTACATCTGTCGGAAGCCCAGACCGAAATGAAGTGTCGATTTGAGACCAAAAGTGTGAAACGAGATTTTTCTCCTGGTGATCAAGTGTTGGTTTTATTACCAGTTCCTGGATCAATTTTGCAAGCTAAATTTGCTGGTCCATATGTGATTAAGAGGAAGTTAAATGAGACAAATTATGTTGTTGCTACACCAGACCGACGGAGCAAAAGTCGTGTATGCCATGTGAATCGACTTAAGGCTTATGTGAATCGGGAATCTGAGACTAAAGTAAAGCAAACTTCAGCTAGTACTGTTTCTACAGCTATAGTGAACTTAGTAATTAACTCTCCTTCAGATGAGATTGATTTACAAAGTAAAGATGTCTCTCTCTTTCCTTCTCGTCTTCAGAATTCTGTGATCTTAAATGATCTTCCTGGTTTTCTTTCTCATCTTACTAGTGATCGATCCAGTGATGTAATAAAGCTGTTGAATAATTTTTCCACCCTGTTTGGTGATGTGCCTGGTAGAACATCTTTATGTGTTCATGATATAGATGTAGAGAACGCCAAGCCAATAAAGCAACATCCATATAGGATAAATCCTCGAAAACGAGAGGTTATGCAGACAGAAGTTCAGTATTTGCTACGTCATGGTATGGCAGTGCCCAGCCAGAGCCCATGGAGCTCTCCTTGTCTACTCGTTCCTAAACCTGACTCGACTTTTCGGTTTTGTACAGACTACCGTAAGGTTAATAATGTGACAAAGCCAGACTCTTTTCCTCTTCCTAGGATTGAGGATTGTGTAGATAAGGTGGGTTCAGCAAAATTTGTTACTAAACTGGATTTACTGAAGGGTTACTGGCAGGTGCCCCTCACTGAACGTGCATCTGAGATTTCTGCTTTTGTAACCCCTGATAGCTTTTTACAATATACAGTCCTAGCTTTTGGCATGAGAAATGCACCAGCCACATTTCAAAGAATGATGCATCAGGTCCTCTCAGGAGTGTCAGATTGTGAGGTGTACCTTGATGACATTGTAATTCATTCTGATGATTGGGTGCAACATTTGGAGACACTAAGAGAAGTTTGTAGGCGCTTGGAAGCTGCCTCATTAACCCTCAACTTAGCAAAGTGTGAGTTTGCTAAGGGTACTATCACCTACTTGGGAAAGCAAGTTGGTCAGGGAACAGTAAAGCCTATTGATGCTAAGGTATTAGCCATTCTGGAGTTTCCTGTTCCATCTAATAAACGAGAGTTGAGACGTTTTTTAGGGATGAGTGGTTACTATCGAGCATTTTGTCCAAATTTTTCCACCTTGGTCTGCCCACTTACTGATCTCCTGAGCACAAAACGAGAGTTTGTGTGGTCTGTTGACTGTCAACTTGCCTTTGAGGCTGCAAAAGATCTTCTGTGTCAAGCTCCAGTTCTCTGTGCCCCTGATTTTTCTAAACCTTTTAAGTTACAGGTGGATGCAAGTGACAGTGGTGCTGGAGCAGTATTATTGCAAGAAGATCAAAGTGGTGTGGAACATCCTGTATCCTATTTTTCTAGGAAGTTCATTGGAGCTCAACAGAATTACAGTGTTATTGAAAAAGAGGCCCTTGCACTGTTGTTGGCTCTTAAGCATTTTGATGTGTACCTTGGAAATAGCCTAAACCCCATTGTAGTTTTTACTGACCACAACCCTCTTGTTTTTCTCTCTCGTATGTCTGGTACTAACCAGAGATTGCTGCGGTGGTCTCTTGGTTTACAGGAATACAACTTGGATATCATGCATAAGAAGGGAGTAGAAAATGTAATTGCAGATGCTCTTTCTAGAGCATGAGAAGCTTCAAATGAAATTTATTGTCCATTATAGAGAGTGTAGTGACTATATGTTCTATATTTATTTATTTATTTTTTTTCTTTAGATCTTGACTGCATTCTTTGTGGTGGGGGTGTTACGTCCCCTGTGGACGTATTTGTTATATAATTTGGGGTTTGTGACATCTATTGGGCATGTGTGTTTTCTCTCTCTCTTTCTCTCACTCTCTCTGTGTGTGTAGCAGGTTGCTAATTAGGCTCCAGCTGAAGGACATCAGTGAGTGAAACGGCAAACCAGTATAAGAGAGCAGTGAAACCACGTTTGGGTGCTGACGGCAACGCGCTCACTCTTTGTCCTGATCCAGAAGTGTGCAGACCAAGTGTGGTCTGAGTTTGACTTTGTGCATTTTGAAATAACTGTTTATTGATTCAGCAATCATTGCTGTGGACTTTATATTTTTATTTTATTCTTCCTTACTTTCTGAGAATGCGTGTTGTTCTCAGTTTATGTAAACACTTAATTTATTTATGTTGATGAGCGGTAGGGAGAGGGTGCCATTTAATTTGTAAACTTTTGTAAATGTTTATATTTAGTTAGGAAGAAAGGTAAGACTCTGTTGTTTGGTTTGTTCTTTTCTTTGGTAGTTATTTAGAGGTTACTTTAATAGTTAGATCTGTTTTGTTTGTTATGTTGGCCTTGCCCTCTCCTGAAGATTTGCTTACATTATGATTATTTAACATCAACAAATAAACTAAGTTTGTTGGTTAATTTTGTTGTGCCGTTTCTTCTGGATCAGGGGATTGATGTGACCGTCAGCCATTTAGGTTCATTATTATTTTTAGTTCTTTAGTTAATTGTTACAACCCCTCCTTCCCCTAGACTTAAAGGAGGGGACGTAACATTGTATAGCAGGAAAAGTTCTATTTTACTTCTCAGCTTGAGAAATAGCTTGCACTGTTTGGCGTGTGACCGTGTGAACTGACAGAAATGCGTGTGTCTCATGGCGAATGCGTGGGACTTGAGAGCCCAGGTTATATCAACATATGTCAAATTACGTTACCCGATATCCACTTAATTTTAGTTATAAACATTTCATTTAAAATAACTTACAGCGTAGGCCTAGATTTGCGTTTAAACAAAGGAACTGCAAGGGTGGGAATTAAAACGCCACACGCTGGTCAAAACTTGAAAGACCGGTTTTCTGAGAGGCGATTAGAATTGGGGGTTGGCAAAGAATTGGCAGACCTGGGGGTGGGTGGTTTTTAACTTCTTGACTTTCTGTGTCACTGGTAGCTGCTAAAACTAGACGCATTACATTTTGGAATGAACTTCCTTCATGTCGTTTTATTTATACACTGTAAAAAATATTTTCTGAATTTGTAAGTAAAGTTAGCATTAAATATGTTTTACAATTTTAAATGAATGTTTGCTTTTATTATAATTATAACTTAAATAACTGTAAATATTTATTAAAAATAATATTACACATTTTTTATCAAAAAGACAAATAACTTGATTCTCATTAATAATAGGCATGGAAAACAAACTTCAAATTTTCAAAGCCTCATACAGCTTGTGCCTATCTGCGTTGAACTTGAGAGCGCTTTAAGCGTTTATTGTGTCTTTCAGCACATTACATATGTGACCCATTCTGTCTTAATGAGTGGGATGTTTTCAAATACTCTTAATTAAACATCTAATACGTTTTCTGAGAGTGAAATGATTAATACTAAGATGCATGTCATGTCTGACATCTTGGTTTCGGTTTAAAAACATGCAGCACTTGCTTGATGTTTAAAAAGTTATTAAGAGAGATAAAGTTCGGGACTGATTTATGTAAAAAAAGTTATTAAGATCAACAAGACTTGCGCTGACTGACAGATCCGAAACGCAACGCACAGACACGCAAGTACCTGCACTGACAGAATAGTAAAAAAACATCTGTTGTCCATAACCTACAGCGTTTGCGCGAACAGAACGAATTGTTTAAAAAAACGTTCTCATTAATCTTCATCTATATTAATAAATAATCAGATATTCGTTTATAATTTCAAATAACAGTATGCTCTATTATTTAAAAGTCAGTTTTGACTTAGTTCAAAACAAGCTAAATTATTTTAAACAAGGTAATTAGATGTAATTCAAATGTTTCAGCTGTTATTTACTAACTTTTTTTAAATGTTAATTGCAATTCATTTCATAATAATCTTCAGTATACATTTTGCTTTTAAAATGTTACATTTTGATATTTTTATCTATTTACTTGTTTATTTTATATTCACCTAGATTGACAATGAAGCTGGCTTTAACTTGAACTAATTAAAAGATCATCTGCGACCGAAGTCACGGAGACACGGAGTTATTAACGAATATTTTATTATCAGAGTTTATCAAGGTTTTCTGGTCTTGTGTAATTAAATAAAAAAATAAAATAAAAGGGTAATTTTTAACAGTTGGATTAAAAGAAGTTTGATATTAGGAGCGTTTTAAAACTAATTCCAAAACGAGTCTCGAGTTTCTAAATAAGGGACGCGCAGAAAATGTCATTCATTCATGTAATTTTAAAGATTATACTCATTCACTTAACACACATATTATGCGTGCTTTAAGGGCTTTATAATTTAGCTGTTACATTAAACACTTGATTATGTCTGGCCGAATATTTTTTCTGTTATTCGGATGAATTCGTTATTCGTTTTAAAGCCATTATCCGTGCCCTTCCGAAAAACGCATTCGGCTTCGGGCACATCCCTAATAATATATATATATATATATATATATTATATATTTGATGAATGCTTATCAGTACATTACTTTTTTGTTTCTTCAACTTTAAAGATGAGTATCCTCCGTTAGAGATGGGCAATTTTTTGCAATAGCACATTATATTCAAATTTTTGAGCTCATAAAAAAAGATTTTTCGCTTATTTAAATGACTTGTTTATGTTTTTATGCACGTTTAGTTTTGGTGCAATTTCCCAAAAGCTTATAATTAGGAAATACACACAACACGCTTACCTTATATTTTCTTATATTTCTACTTATATTCCTACTGTTCAGTAATGCAGAAAAGTGCAACACAACCATGTTAAAGCTATTATTTCCTGCGTCCCCCAGGTATTGCGTACACCTGAATATCAACGGTATGCACAGTTTCATAAATCACGCGGTGAGAGGAGTGTAAGCATAATCTTACGCCAACATATACGCCCGTTTCGACGCAAGAATGATAAATGAGGGCCAATGTGTTTGTGTAATATAGGATGTGAATTCTGATTCTTATTGTGTCATGCTGAAGTAAGGTTTTCCCGAGATGCTCCAATCAGGATTTTTTTGCAGCCGATTTGTTATCTTCGTGATCGGCCGATACTGATTCCGGTTTTCTTTTTTTTAGCTAATGTGCAAGCTCTTTGATGACTGTTACTTTTAAAAATATTTCTAGATAAATTAATACCACAGATATTGTCTTTGTTATATTACTTGCCGTAATTAAGTATATTATTGTGTAATAGAGAATTAAATAAATAAGCACAACAAATATTTCTTCTGCAAAGAGATATTTAATATCTTTTTAAAAAGGTCTCTTAAAAGTAATGAAAATTAAACACTTCACAGTCTTTATTGTATGAATGAAATGTGCACGCATTCATATGGAGTATAACAGTTCCTTAGTCAAGAGCAGAGAGCGATTATAATGAGATATTACTGTAGGATATTGCAACTTGACAGAGAGATCGCTCTGTTCACAGGTACCACTGATGACAGGCTGCAGTGTGCGTACGCGTGCGTCGGTTGTACTCAGACAAGAGCAGCTGTTAGGAAAATGAAAGTTTAAATTTGAAAAAGAGTCTCAATATGATTTCTCCTGGATGTCGCACACGAGCAACGGGTTGAAAAAATGCTCGCACTACGTAAAATATTGTCTCCAATTGCAGCCGCATTCAGGATCTCTATGATGACGAAAGTAAACAGAAAGATCGGTTTATGAGATCTGCAAATTTAGCAAGTACCGATCAAGTCATTTAATGCCATTTTTCCTCCGAGACCGATCGATCGGAGCATTCCTAGTTTTTACTTTGGATAATTGTGGTCGGGTCTGGAGCATAAAGTTCACCTTAAGTGCAGGGGATTCAGGGCGCTTGAGAGTCACGCTCGGATACGGTTCAAGATTTGCCATCATTTGTCTAGTGTGAATACACAGTTTTATGGCACATCTGTTTTTCATCAGTAGATCTACAGGGTCATGCACAACAGTACGGCCAAATGGAAGCCCCCGGTCACACTGTGGTTTGTGGTGCCATCCAGTCAGTGTGGCTATCTGATTGGCAAGGGTGGTTGTAAGAGATCATGAAGGTAAGCGTGCATATAGTCTTAGCCTCAACACTTCATGTTAGAAGTCTGTCTGTGTGTATAGTCATCTGGAGCTCACATAGAGGTGGATGCAAGCCCGCTGCCCAACTCGACAGAGAAAGCCATAACAATCGCTGGGACTCCAGAGGCCATCCACATGTGTGTCCAACAGATCTGTGTTACAAAAGTTATTAAATTATAAATCTTTTTCAAATAGACTCTCCCTCTCTCTCTCTCACGTGTGTGAGAGGAACCCGGAAGTAAGCGATGCGCCAAACAGCATTCAGACACATCATTGGTCGAACGCAATATTAAACTCTCTTCTCATTGGCTGATTCATTGACCATTAAATAAATATATTTAGGGCTTCAGTATGTCTGCACGTGCGACAAATAGACGGCAGATGTAGATGGGGGATTCCAGAGAAATTTGAGGAATAAATTACTTGAATGCTGAATACTCAATATTGAGAGAAATGGAGACTAAAACCCTCTTCAGAGTAACTGTTGAACGATTTGAAATTGACTTTTGTTTTTTGTTGCCCAATGACTTCGTCTTCATTGCTCCTGCACTTGTGGGGGTGCTGGTTTACACACGATATGGGAAGCCAAATTATCTTTTAATGTAGCCAGCGCATTACTCATTGTAATTATATTTTTACTAGTAGAAATGAAATTAAAGAGCTCTACAATTTAATTTTTATTAGTAACAATTGAATTACAGAGCTCTGCAATTACACATATCTTTAATGTGTATTTTTACTAGAAATAAATCAATTAAAGGCCAACAAGATGGAACCGCGCCATCCCGGTACCAACCCAAGTCCTTTCAGTTTTAGAATTTTTGGCAACCGGGATATACCAGCGGTAAATAGGCGACAAGTAACTAACTGTACTTTTTGTAAGGCAAACCTTATTGATTTTGACATTCCTATTCATTTGTCATAGATCTGGGATTTCACAGCCATCACAAGCTCATTAATGCCTTACACTGCCATAATTCCTTACACTGTTGGAGAACAGGCCAATATTAAAAGGCAATTTGCAGCAATGTCCGCTTTCCCCAAATGTAATCGGTGCAATTGACTGCACTCTTATTGCTATAAGGGCTCCATATGTAGATGAATTCATTTATGTGAATTGCAAACATGTGCATTAGCATGGTGTCCCTTATTTCAGCGATCTCTTGAAACCTATTCTGTGCCAGCTTTGTGGAAAAAGTCACATATAATACCAATTCCTAAAAAAACAGGTGTATTTTCAAATAATGACCTCCTTCGTCCTGTGGCATTGACTTCAAATGTCCGGAAGTGTTTTGAGAAATTCGTAATCTCACCGTTGAAAAGAGTAGAACCACTATTAGACACCTGTCAGTTTGTCTATAGGCAGAATAGGAGTTCCATTGTTCATCTTGTCTCTAAGCATCTTGAGAATACTAAAGCCTATGCCCGTATTTTATTTGTGAATTTTAGTTCAGCTTTTAATACAGTGCAGACACATTTGCTTTTAGAGAAGCTGCGTGGCATGGGTGTCAGTACTTTTTTAATCAAATGGTTTTATTTTTTTTAAGTAATAGAACTCAGCAGGTTAGGGTCAATAGGACACTATCTGAGGTCAGATGTAGTAGCACAGGAGTGCCACAAAGTTGTGTCTCATCACCTGTACTTTTTGCTTTATACACGAATGATTGCAGGAGCACATTTAACAATAATTACACAATGAAATATGCTGATGACACTGCCATTTTAAGTCTCTTACACAAAGGCATGGACTTCTTACCACAGTGAAATTGATACTTTCATTCAGCGGTGTGACAAGAACTGTCTTGTTTTAAATGTGAATAAGACACAAGAAATGGTCCTTGACCCAAGAGGTGTATCTGAACACAAGCCTGTCATCATTAAAAACACAGAGATACAGCAAGTGACATCTTACAGATACCTGGGGTTTTACATGGACAATGTGATCTGTTGGAAAACACCCATTGATAGTTTGTGCACACGAATACAACAAAGGCTTTATTTTTTAAGAAGGCTTGAGGACTGGTTCACCCGCCAGCATCAGTCAGGCCGAGTACCTCATAAACACTGAGGTAACGCTCCTCTTCTCAGCTTTGTCAAGTACATGACAAATTCAGTTTTGTGTTATGCGTTGACATTTCTGAAGTGTGTTTATATGAATGGCAGATATTAACTGTGAAATCTTTTGTGATTTCACATGAAACTCCGAGGCTCCAAATAAATCATATTTCCTAGACTATAAGTCTCACTTTGTTTTCATTTGTTTGGCTGGCCCTGCGACTTTTATTCAGGTGCGACTTATATATGAAATTTAACATGTTTTTAACAGGCATGAAAACGGGTCGGGGGCAGAGTTATTATAGTTTTCAAAAAAATATGTCATGTGTCAAATAGTTTCGGATTTCAACGCAAGAAGCGAGCGCCCATCTCTTTGCACTCAAACTTGCTGTTATTACTATTTTTGACGTTAGGTGTTTATTATTGTTACTTCTGTTACCTTTGTTATTGGAAATAGCACTTTTACGCTGTCTTTGTGAGCAGTGGCTCTAGTTGCTTCTTTTGGGTTAAACCAGAGGAGGTGAGACAGGTAAGAGGTCGTGCAACTTCCATCGCACTCACGCAGGTAACTCGTTTGTCTAACACATTAGGTAAGAGGTGACTGCCACCCCCTGTATGTTTTGTTTTTCCATAAATTAGAGTAGGAAAGCATACCTAATTTTTAGTTAGGTAAGCGGGTTCAAATAGTCAGTTGGGTTTTGTCATATTTAATTTCTTTGCTTTGGCGTCACCAACGTCTCATTTTCTCTGGTCACATTTGTTTGTTAAAGGGATAGTTCGGCCAATGTTGGACTTTAAGGCGTCCAATGCATGTTCATAATTTGAGAAAGACACAAATATCTAAATTGAATATTTATTGATCAGATATGAAAAAGTTTACAGCATGCTGGGTCGTCTCAAGTCCTAACAGCAGGCAGGCAACGAACAGCCAGCTCAGGAAATAACATGAGTATATATCTAATATGTGACGTCGTTCTCTCTTCAGATTCCTCCTCCCCCTGAACAGGCTGGCCTCCTTATCTGACTCCATCTCCACATACCTCTGTAGCCTGTGGGGGTTGCATACCACACACACACAGACAGAGAGACATGCACAGACCATTCTGTTACCTAAGGCATTATGTCCTTATTTGGACATCTTTGTAACTTTAACACTTTTGGCAATCATCATGAAATGTAGGCAGTAAATATGTTAAACATAATTATTCAACAACACAATAATACTCCATTGTTCATAAATTGGTTAAATGCATTCATTAGTTAAACATACTGATTTTCACTTTCACTGTACTCAGCACAGAAATCATTGTTGTAACAACACACATGAATTAAGATTATAAACAGCACGATTAGTAAAACAAAATCAAATCCCACACCAAAAACGATATTAAACCCATGATTTACTCACCCCCAAGCTGTCTGAGTTGCATATGCCCATCGTTTTTCAGACAAACACATTTTCGGATATTTTAGAAAATATTTTAGATCTTTCTGTTGATTAAATGTAATGTTATGGGATCCAGCAATAGTCCACGACCTTCAAGTCCAAAAAAAGTGCGTCCATCCTTCACAAATTAAATTCAAATGGCTCCAGGATGATAAACAAAGGTCTTCTGATGGTAATCCGTGCGGTGTTGTTGTAGAAGTATCCATATTTAAAATTGTATTAACGTAAAAAGCGCCGCCATCTTACACCCAGGAGAGAGTATTAGCGTAGTGTACGCACTTTTCTTAGTGATGTATGACAAATTCGGAGGGCGGGGGGACAGAGCAGCAGTAGAAAAACTGCTGTACGCTGCGTAAGCTCTCATCCTGAATGCGGATGACTCTAAGATGGCGGTGCTACCGGAAGGTAGTTAATTACGTTAATAAAATTTTAAATATGGATATTTCTACAACAACACCGCATGGATTACCCACAGAAGACCTTTGTTTATCATCCTGGAGCCGTTTGGATTTAATTTGTGAAGGATGGACGCACTTTTTTTGGACGTGAAGGTCGTGGACTATTGCTGGACCCCATAACATTACATTTAATCAACAGAAAGATCTAAAATATTTTCTAAAATATCCGAAAATGTGTTTGTCTGAAAAACGATGGACATATGCAACTCGAACAGCTTGGGGGTGAGTAAATCATGGGTTTAATATCGTTTTTGGCCGAACTATCCCTTTAATTGTCCATTTACTATATTATTTCACTTGTAAATAATAAATTTACACTTAATTGTCAATTTTGTTGTTGCATTTTCTTTTTCCCACACTTGCTATTGAATTACCACAAAAACGAAGTAAATGTTGGTCCTTTAACCTGGACATTATATCAAAGGTCGTAACAGTGCCACTCTTGGCAGATGCTTTTTTTAATAGCTACTTACATTGCATTTTTATCAGTTGCCTGTGTTCTCCTCCCTTGGAATTAAACCTCTGGCCTTTGTGCTGCTAACACAATGCTCTACCAACTGAGCTAATTTCATGTTTTTAAAATGAATTAAAACTAAATCTGTATCTCATTTTGAAATGTATATAGATATATGAAAATCTTTTTAAAAACTGTAAGAGTTTGAATTGAGTAGCCTATATGTTATGTTGTGTTAGGTGATCATACCTAGACAAAGTTAATTTTTGTAACTGGTTTTCTAGACTTTTTCTCTCCTGCATGACAGAATTAAGTTCAAGCAGTGAATTCCACAGGCCTTCATCCATCTGAACCATCATCATCATCTTCATGCAGCTGATTCAATTACTGGACTTGCATCATGTATAGTTCACTTGATTTGGCTAAACTTTGATCAATTTTCAGTTGAGATAAAACAACATCACGTTATCATTTCCCAACTATGGTTTGCTCACAAATAATAAATATGCTAAATCTTCGGGTACATAAAATTATTTACCATGTGTTTACATCTTTATTCACTTGCTCCAACTCATCTTGAGTACGCTGAAATTCGGTTTTCACGTCCTTGAGTTGTTGCAACAAATCCTGACACAGAACAAGTCAAGCACGTGTGAGGTGAAATCAGCTGATCGTACCATACACGTGGACCGCTAGACTCACCTGTATTTCTTGGTCGTTTTGTCGTGGAATTTTAGCCGCATCAAATAATACTCACTAAGAGTCAAAGTCAAGGATCACACAGACACACTGTCGACAGAATTTTCTTTGTCTGAATTTTATATATTCTGCAGAATAGGCTCTCACTCCCTGGTGCTAGAAGTCTAAACCCAAGAGCCCCGATCACAAGGTTGAACACACATTTATAGTAAGATGCTGAAATACGTACAATCATCCGTTTCTACGTCATTTAGAGGATAGCCTTCAGCTGTCAGTGATTAAGAACATAAACAGTTAAACACAAATCTAGTAAAATCATAAAACGTATGTCTTGTTCTCAGTACATGATGTTTAAGTCCTTGGACATTGTACTTTGCTCAAAAGACAGAAAGAGCATAATTCTGTACGTTAGCAGAAAAACATGATCTTCATATGAATCACAATTTATGAGCTTATGATTGTAATTAAAAAATGAAAAATAGGATGAATAATATGAAAATAAAAGCATAATAAAAGTCCTCCACTACAGTTTTCAAAAGTGATTACAGTGTTTTGTGGGGTGCTCGTTACAAAGGGGCAGAAAGCTTTCTCGCACATAGTAAAAAGATGTTTTAACTGCTGGATGAATGAAACACAATACTTCAGTTCCTGCTACAAATGCCTCGAGATAAACAGCAAAAAAGTCCCTGAAATCATAGATACATGTATGCCCTCAATTGATGAGGTCAAGGCCACTTTATTATCCCCGAGGGGCAATTTGGATTACAGCACGCAGCAACACATATACTAATATACAAATATACACATCAACATCAATAAATAGACAAATAACAATTAACATCACCACAGTACTACATAATTTAAAGTATGCTGTTAACAGTAGGGATAACAGAAGGGATGAATGACTTCCTCGGTCTATTTGTTTTGCATCTCATCAGACTATATCTGCGCCCATAGGGTAGCAACCGAAATTCACCCCATAAGGGATGACTCGGGTCAGCCAGAATAACTCGCGCCTTCTTTAAAGATCTGGCCTTATGCAGATAATTTATGTCATCTAATGGTGTACCCACAATTTTGCTGCAAACCTTCACAATACCTTGCATGCGGGTTTTCTGTTTGGTAGAAAGTGACCCGTGCCAACAAATAAAAGAGAAAGTAAGAACTGATTCAATAAAACAAGAATAACACATTTTCATAAAAACAGTATCAACATTAAAACTACGAAGCTTCAAAGAAAATATATACGTTGATGTGCTTTTTTACACACAACATCAACTTGTGACTCAAAGCAGTTTATTTTCGATCACAGTCCCAAAGTATTTATACTGCTGTATGAGTTCAATTGGTTGATTGTCCATTTCAACTGGGGGAAAAACAGGAGAGTTCCTTCTGAAATCAATGCTCATCTCTTTAGTTTTTGCCACATTAATGTGTAAAAAAGAAGATTTACACTAATCAAAAAACTCGTCTGTTATAGGGCCGTGTTCAGGGTCGTCACTACTAAGGAGGGACACAATAACAGTATCATCCGCAAATTTAATAATATGACGACGTTCATAGTGAATTTGGCATGCATTTGTCACAATAACGTTTGGAGTCAAATGCAAGTTACAATGTTTATTGAGAAAAGGAGAGATGGGGAGCAAAGTCAATAGTTAGAACCACACACGTCAATCACCCTCGACTCACTCTGGATGTTGTCACTACTGCGGGTATGAAGCACACCCAACAGTAGGAGAGAGTGAGTCGGCACTTGAAGAGAGAGAGCCACCCACCCTCGCCGTCGAGAACACCAGCACAATCACCACACGCGATAGGGGTATGAAACACACCTCACTGAAGGTGGATGAAAGGCGGAGATGGAAGATGGAAGTCCAAAGTTCTCTGACGTTATATAATCCACTGCGGAAACTGATGTAGCTGATGCCACCTGGAATTAACTGGTGTACCGCCTAATTACGAAGCGAAACAGCTTTTCCGAGAAACAATCAGAGTCAATAGAGTTCATATAATCCACAATGGTGAAATCAGTATAATCCACTCATGGGTGATGGTGATAGCCGATGAGAACCGGAGACCTCGTTGTTAAAAAATCCATCAGCCAGCAGATAAAACAAAAAATGTCTGACAGCTGAACAGCACAGTTCTTCAAGACCCTACCCCCAATCCCATCAGGACCTGGGCTTTTCCGTGCTTTAATACCACGAAAGAGATTCGAGACCATACAGTTATCAATGTGCACAATATTACTTACAGGAATACAATCAGCATTTTTAAAAACAGACATCTCCTCACTAAAATCATAAACATTAAAACGATTATAAAAAACATTCAATTCATTAGAAAAATCAAGGTCAGTTTTCCCAGCTAGAGAAATGGAAATTTTTTTTGGATTGCAAACCTATAATGGTTTTCACGCCCTCCCATGCAGGACGTGAATTCCCATCACGCAACAAGTTTTCCACTTTGTCCTTATATGCACACTTAGCAAGCTTAACTCATTCACCGCCATTGACGAGTTATCTCGTCATTTATGAGTTCATATTTAACTAATAAAAATGCCTTTCTGGACGAATTTCAAAGTAAACGTGTAATACCGCTTTTATCCAGATGGCGCCAAAACGAATTTATCAAAAACGAATGTTAAGAAGATTTTAAGATTTATTTTAAATGCCTTTATGTTTGATAGTCATTCTGAGTCTGATCTCTAACATAAATTCCTTTAAAAAAATGCAATTTTTTTAAGCTTTTTGCTCAAAATGTTGTATTTTTGAAGAGAAATATCCATATTTCAGTGGTTAAATTAAGTGGAAAAAGTAAATATATAAAGAAACGTTTTTTTCCCCATTTTGTTTGTTTGTTTATTGTTTGTTTGAAAGCAGAGGGTGTGTTCTTTAATTTGATATAATTTGTATGTTTATATATTTATAGAAAATCATTTTTCCTGCAAGGAATTTTGTGAAAATTTTGTTAAAATCACAAAAATGCAGGTGGGCAACTTTTCTCAAAAAGGCTGGCGGTGAATGAGTTAAGTTCCTTCTTCACCTGTTTTGAAAGTGCTCTGTGCTGTATCATGTCGCCCTGAATAAAGCTAGTATTACTCTGATTAATTATACTTTTGACCAGGGGCGAAAATCTCATCTAAATGTTGGGGGGGACAATAAACATAAAATTTTTCAAGAACAATTTTTGAAGGGGACACCAATAATACAGGCAAAATTGTACTTGCAAGGAAATGGGTACAGAAAGAAAACGTTTCTCTTTCTCTATGAACGGACGCAAATTTAATTTTAATACATATGAATGCAGAGGTGAAAAGATTAATAAAATATTCTACTTAAGTAAAAGTAAAGTTACTGGTCTAAAAATCTACTCAAGTAAAAAGTAAGTCATTTTAATTTTAAGAGTTATAAAAAAGCTTTTTATTTTATTAACATTTGTTATTGAACTTTAATTGTAGAGATGTTTACAATTAAAAACATAGTTTGAGATGTATATATACTTCCTTTGTGAACTATACTAGAAACTTCTCCCCGCTGTAAAAAAGTAACTTTATGCACTTTTGAAGCAAAAATAATATGAGGTCAGCAGCTAGTAAATACAATCATTATATGAAGGTTGTAATTGATGTATTGCGGGTAACATACATTGTTATTAAACTATATACATAAATGAGCATATAATGAGATGAGTGCCATGGCTATACACTATACATCCTTTACACGTTTATTAGCTCCCAGACCTGTGTACCTGATGTCTTTCAATCTATCTCTCTCTCTCTCTCTCTCTCTCTCTCTCTCTCTCTCTCTCTCTCTCTCTCTCTCTCTCTGCAATGTCTAATGATCTGCGCATTCTCGAGGACGTTCTTAGTTGTTTGACTTGACGCGAAGCTGCTAGACCTCGGAAGATAATGCGCATGTATTAAAAACGCATCGTGCAAATTAGCGGTTAAAACCCGGTCGGCAATTCTCAAACTCCGTACTCAAGAGCATGAACCCTAATTGAATGAAACAATCGCTTTGCGTCAATGGCCAGGGGATTCTTTCGTAAGAATTGAATTGAGGGTCTGCATTAGCCCGCGCCTGTCTCGTCCCTCTCCATGGTTCTTTTTGCGCGTTCCCCCGCCCATCAATCAATCATCCGACCGTGGCGGGTCTTTATCACCTTACTTTTTTATTTATTTTTACTCAGTAACGGATATGATTTAACATGTAGCGAAGTAACCTACAATACTTTAAACATACTTAAGTAAAAGTAAAGTACAGATTTTAAAAACTACTCCAAGTAAAAGTACACAAAAAACTCCGTTACAGCAAGGTGAGTAAATGTTATGTGTTACTTTCCGCTCTGCCTCACCTCTGCATGAATGCATAAAAATGTTTTCTTGATCGTTAATCTGCTTCTGTTCTCAGAAAACGAAATATGTTCATGTTTATATGTCAAAATAGTCCAGTTTTAAAACTTATGAAGATAAACTGATAAGTGATGGGAAACGTATTGTATATAGCTGATTAACGCGTCGGCTCCGTACACTTCTCTACCACCGGACTGTGGTTCGGTTGTAAGGTAAAAGGGGCGTGGGCAGTGGACCAAACCACTGTGAGGCAAGGGAGGGGGAATCAAAATGTTTAAAACGTTTTTTTGTTGTTGCTCCGTTTGCATTTGTATTGTTTCACTTCTTACACAACTATTTTAAGTATTATAAATCATTCAATTATTTTCAATACACATATTCTAATTATATTTTAGGGGGGGACAGCCCTCAGATAGGGGGGGTCCTGTCCCCCCGACCCCCCCGGGATTTCCGCCCATGCTTTTGACTGATTTGGAGACCCAAGGTTTATTATGTGGATAAATGGTGAAGGATTTCTGTGGAATAATTGTTTCCTCACAAAATGATATATAGGCAGATACCGTTTCTTTCAGTTTATTTAAAGGCGGAGTCCACGATCTTTGAAAGCCAATGATGATATTTGAAATCACCTAAACAAACACGCCTCTACCCCAATAGAATCTGGACCTTTTGTTGATAGACCCACCCTACACATACGCAACCCGGCAAGGATTTCGGTTAGTAGGCACGCTCCTTACTGCTGATTGGCTATAAGTGTGTTTTGGTAGTCGGCCTGTCTCCTTTTCCGAAGCGTTTTTCAAACATCGTGAAATATATAAAATAAAATATATTAATTATTAATTTAAAGACAGACATGTCCACATATCTGTTCAGGATGATTTGGGGCGTGACTAAAACGGTAACTCAATTTTTTTAAGTTTTGCCAGACTGCAGCTGTCTTATTTTAGAATATTAACTATAATAAAGTTGATTATTATTTTTAGTTGATCATAAATTGTTGTAGTATGCTTATGACTTACGAATACAATGCTCAGTTAAAGAGTAACTAAACCCTAAACCAACTTTTTTAATTAATGATCTGTAAGAATGATGCTTTATATCCAAATGTCAAAAAACTTACTAAAATCAATGAACAGCACTAATAAAGTGTTTCAATACTTCAATATATGGTGTAAAAACGTCTAAGTGCTGCCCTGTTCAGGTTGAAAGGTGGCTACTGCAGTTGAATTTTTCTATTGGATGTTGGGTCCAAAAAAGAACTTGTGACGTAAGCAGGTTCAATCTCACCACGCCCTTGTTACGATCTCACCAAACACTTGGTATGAGCTTAGTTCATCCCCTCTTTCTCCATTGGGATCTGCCTACTTTTCTTGCATTTTTCAAATATTGCAGTCAGGCTCTGACCAGGGGTTTAGTTACGCTTTAACTTAAATAAACCATTATGCGCAGGGTTGACAGGTCCAAGACAAATTTCCAGCCCAATGACAACTTAAAACCTGCTCAAAAGGAATGAAAACTAGCCCAATTTTTACATTTGTCCAATCATAGTTGAAAACTGCGGGATAACAACAAAAGCCTGTAAAATAAACTCTTACATTACTTTTAACTCTTTCACTGCCATTTTTCATGATTTTCACAAAAGTTTAATGCCTTCCAGAAAATGCTCCTTTTTAAATATATAAACATATAATGTATAAAATAAAAGAACAGACCCTCTGCTTTCAAACAAAAAAATCTGTTACATCCTACCTTTGTGTTCTGTTTTTATCACCTCTCAAATATGTGTAGGTTTCATCAAAAACAGCAAATTTTGAGCAACAAGCTGAGATAATTCCATTTTTGTGAAGGACTTTTGATAGAGATCAGATGCAGAGCGATCTTTAAAACATACACGGACTTACAGCTGCTTGCCTTAGGGCAATACTTCTGCATTTTATAAGTTGCAGAAGAGTGCCACCTGGTGGATAATAGCGGTATTGCAGATTGACGAGATATCTCGGAGTGGAGGGCTGCAGACGGGCAGAGGTCGGCCAGGTCACACAAGGGCGTGCCACTATAGAGGTGAGCATAAATTTACTTGCTTATTCTGTATAATGCTTGTGTGGTCTGCCGAAGGTAAGCACTGAGCGGTGTTGATACTCCAGGCCTCTCCAAATTGAACACAGCGATTTGATACTTATACTACTAATTAATTTGCTTCTATTAAGATAAAGATAAAATATTGAATTGCAAAAGCAAGAAAGGGTTCCAGATTTCAAACAGGTGTGTGTGTGTGTGTGTGTGTGAGTGCGGGTGTATTTTGGTGTTGGACCTGAGTGTTACAGTGCCTTGGGATCTTAAAAAAGATCTGAGTGTTACAGCATTTTGGGGTCCCACAAGAAACCTGAGTGTGACGGCACCTTGGGGTCTTTATAAAGATCTGAGTGTTATGGTGTCTTGGGGTTTCAGGACCTGAGTGTTACAGTGCCTTGGGGTCTTAAAAAAGATCTGAGTGTTACGGCATTTTGGGGTCCCACGAGAAACCTGAGTGTGACGGCACCTTGGGGTCTTGATAAAGATCGGAGTTGTAATGGTTTTGTATTCTGTGTATTTTTGTATTTTGGACTTTTATTTTGATACCCTGCTCTGTTCTGACTTTTATTTTGATATTCATCATGCCATGTCACAGTTCACACTTCCTGTCTGTCTGTATTTAAGCACTTCCTGTATAGCTGTTCCTGGCTGATTATTACATCGCCACATCCTGTTAGTATCTGCCTGTTATCTGTATCTGTAAATCTGTTTCTGTTACCTGCATGTGCCTGTGTTTGACTTCTGCCTGTATTTTGGATTTAATGCCTGTTTGCCGCCTGCCCTGATCTATTTTGCCTGTCTCTGGATTACGATTGTGGATTTACCCTGTTTGGATTAGTGATGGGAGAAACGAAGCTTTTCGAAGCTTCAAATCAATTAAACCAATTGCTTCGAAAATTGATTCGTCTGTCCTGCCCGACTCATCTGATTCGTCTGTCCTGCCCGACTCATCTGATTCGTCTGTCCTGCCCGACTCATCTGATTTGTCTGTCCTGCCCGACTCATCTGATTCGTCTGTCCTGCCCGACTCATCTGATTCGTCTGTCCTGCCCGACTCATCTGATTCGTCTGTCCTGCCCGACTCACCTGTCCCGTCTGATTCATCTGATTCGTCTCACTCACCTGATTCACATGATTCGTCTGTCCTGCCCGATTCACCTGTCCCGTCTGTCCTGCCCGATTCACCTGTCCCGTCTGATTCACCTGGCTCGTCTGATTCAACTGACTATTCTGATTCATCTGGTCCACCACCTGGGACATCGCCACCCTGGGCTTTGGGAGCTTTCCCAAGTTTTTTTTTGGGGGGGGGGGTAGTACCCGGACACAGGGAGGAGGCAGAGGACACCAAGGCGGAGGCCGAAGTGTGCTCGGACCCTTCCTCTCCCTGTGTTCCAGGTCTATTCCTGCCCCATGATATAGGTCCTAGGCTGGCCCATGACCCAGGTCCTAGCCTGCCCCATGACCCAGGTCCTAGCCTGCCCCATGACCCAGGCCCGCATCTGCCCCATGACCCAGGCCCGCATCTGCCCCATGACCCAGGCCCGCATCTGCCCCATGACCCAGGCCCGCATCTGCCCCATGACCCAGGCCCGCATCTGCCCCATGACCCAGGCCCGCATCTGCCCCATGTTCCTGGACCATCTTGGCCATATGACCCAGGACCTCTCCTGAACTGCCCTGCCTTCACCAAGAGGTCCTGGCCCGCCCGCCCACCCTCTATTGGACTCTATGTTTTGTTTGTTGGGCTCCGGGAGTCGCCCTTTAGAGGGGGGGTTCTGTAATGGTTTTGTTATGTGTTCTGGTTGTATTCTGTGTATTTTTGTATTTTGGACTTTTATTTTGATACCCTGCTCTGTTCTGACTTTTATTTTGATATTCATCATGCCATGTCACAGTTCACACTTCCTGTCTGTCTGTATATAAGTCACTTCCTGTACACCAGTTCCTGGCTGATTATTACATCGCCCCAACCTGTCTGTATATCTGCCTGTTATCTGTATCTGTTAATCTGTTTCTGTTACCTGCATCTGCCTGTGTTTGACTTCTGCCTGTATTTTGGATATAATGCCTGTTTGCCGCCTGCCCTGATATATTTTGCCTGTCTCTGGATTACGATTGTGGATTTACCCTGTTTGGATTTGTTTGCTGGCCCATATTGGGATTTTACTAATAAACACCTTTTGCACATGGATTCTCCTCTTCATCGCTTTCTTTAAAGCAACCCCGTTACAGGAGTGTTACGGTGTCTTGGGGTTTCATAACCTGAGTGAAACCGCGTTTTAGGTAAAACGTATTGGGGTTCCAGGGCGTGAGTAAGACCACGGTTTAGATAAATCGTGTTGGCGTCCAGAACGAAGAGCGCTCTAAATCCTGTAGGCCAGGTGGCCGTAGGTACAGTCTATATTATTTTGTTGCTTTGTACGTTGCTTTTGTCAATCGTTGTAATATTTGTGGTGAATTGTGTTGAGACAACAATCACTGCCAAAAAGAAGTAATATAGGAAGTTTGAGTGTTCTGTGTGAAGGCCCGGGCCGATGAGAGAGTGTTTTGTATGTCTGTGTCTTGTTCAGCATGGGAAAATATTTGCCTGCTAGAATAGTGTCTGTGAAAAGATAAGAGCTTAGAGAGCAGAGAAAGGAGGGGCTCATTGTGTATGAGAAAGAGAGTGAGAGAGATTTTTGTGAATAAAAAACTGTTTTGAGTGAGAGCATATGAGAGATCATTGTGTGTGTCTTTATGTGTGTGTTAGTAAAGAGAAAGTGAGGCCTCTGTAAATATAAACTGTAAATATGAGTGATTTTATCTTTAAAAACATAGCTTTTGATCTTATTTTTCATTTTCTCATTTTCTTTTTGCCTTAATATACCTGATGAAGTAATTATGGATGATAATAACTTAAAATATAAGAGACGTGTATTTATAGCAGCTAGGGATGTTCATATTGTATATAATAATAATTGTTAACGCATGGTGACACAAAGGTGGCCCCTAAATGATAAAAATTTGAAAAAGCAAAACTTAAAATGCGTCCTGCTTTGGAAATGACCTCTGTGGTAGATGCAATCTGCCCTTTTTAGATATTAATCATCTGGACTGATCACGTTCTCTTTGATAAGGTAATGCTGCGTGAATATCTGATATATGAATCCTGATTCTGTTGTTGATCTGTCGTTTGCATGTTTAAATGAGATAAAATGTTTTGTTTTGTATTAGATCACGGACAACCGTCAACTATTTTTACTCAATGACAATTTAATATTAAAATCTTATAAGTTAATAGTTAATATTCAGTTAATAAGCTGAGGTTGTCGGTTGTGAAAATTAACTGATATGAACATCCCTATTAGCAGCAGAAATAGTGTGAAATGCTTAAATTCAAACTGAAATAAGAGATATTAACAAGCACTTCTGGAAAAACATTTTGCAAATATTTAGCAGTAATATAATATAAATTAACAGACTGGTATCTGAGATAAATAGTGGAAGTACAAAAGTTACCAGAAGTAGAGAAAAAGTGGCCATAGATAACCTGGCAAGTAATAATTAGAATCCTTTGTGGAATGTCATGTTGATAGAATATTTAGATGAGGTTTGCTCATACAACCTTCAGAGATCAAGTAGACCACGTACACCTGAAACTGGAAATAATAATATTTTGGAAATATTATTTGTGAGTGAAGTTGTCTATTTATTCATTGGTCACCCCTAATTTTGTATTAGGGAATATACAATAATTATTACATAATAGTAAACAATAATAAACAATATTATGAATAAATAAATGAATAATTAAAAGTAATCCATGATAAGAGTATATGCATAAATAAGACCGGTGCATTGTGAATGTAGGCCTTTGATTGCCTGTGACAGAGATGTGTAATAAGAGTATTTGTGGGAGAATTTGAGGGAGGAACCTTGAAGAAACACATTTTTCAAATTTACCTATGTAATTAATTCTAATTATGGTGAAGTGTGTTTACAGACATGGCATCCATATCATTGGAAAGGCTGAAGTCCAGACAAATGGACCAAACGTACCAAACACTTGAGGACAAAATGGCTAGAGGATAGGACATTTGAGGTAACAGTGTGTGAGGACGTGGAAAATTTGTAGGAATTACAAACCCTCAGAGTAAAACATGAGAAGAGATGAGAAAAGAATAATAATAATGATAATAATAAAAAATAACTTTAGAGTAAATAGATTTAGAATAAAGAGATTCTAAAAGAAGATGATAAAAAGTTGCAGACAAAGAAAAAAGGCTTCCTCTAGGGATGAGAGATCTGAAAACCAATTACCAATAATTACAGGTGAGATACAATTTGAGGACAGAATAGAAGTAGAGCCAGACCAACCACAGGCTAGAGCACAACCCCTTTTACAAAACTCTAAACTCGCCACAAACACAGTTGAGCCCACAAGCCCAACTAAAAAAAAAAAAAAAAACAGACAGCAAACCAAGGCCACAACCCAGTTCTTAACGCATAGGTTTATGCAACCAAAACATTAGGAAAGATTTTAACACTAATACCCCCTGAGATACATAAGGCATATGATAGTGTAGCCACAGCCCTACATCAGATAACACCCTTAGACATAGGCAGAACAAAAAGGCCTAAGTTAAGGATGGACCAATTTAGGAATGACATTTTAGAAAAAGTAAATGATACAACACCGACAGGAAGTGTAGAGTAGGGACCAGGCAGGCTGGAGAGATCAGACCAGTAAAAAGCTACAAACAAGAGGAAAATTCACGCCGGTATCTCAAGGATGGAGAGAGAGGGTGCAAGGATTTAAAGTTTGAGACTGGACGCTGGGTAAACGTTGGAAAAGAACAGCAAGCTGCATGGATTTATGCCAAGAGACAATGTTTATGTTGAAGAACCCAAAAATACATCAATGTGCCTGTTTTTGATAAAGGGACAACAAGGACAATATATACACTGGGCCACGCAGGATTTTGATGGACTAGCTGCACGCCTTCCAGAAATACATGAAGGAGCCAGAAAATGGATAAAAATTTTTGAGCAAAAGACAGCAGAGTTTGTCTTTGCCAACAGGGCCTTGATATCTCCTATGGCTAAGTGTGTCTGTGGAACAAAGTTGAATGAACTTTTGAATGAGGCTGGACTGAGAATTGCAATTGACAACATCAGAAGATATCAAATGACCTTTGACCCCTTCAGGAAGAGCATGTGGACAACAATATGCAGAGAATACCCAATGCAGATTGACCCGAAGATGCTGAGAGGCAGAGGTGTAAAAAGTACTCAAAATGTTACTCAAGTGAAAGTACAAGTACTGAGTGTAAATTTTACTCAATTAAAAGTAAAAGTATCTGCCCAGAATCTTACTTGAGTAAAAGTAAAAAGTACTTCATTAAAATTGTACTTGAGTATTAAAAAAGTAGAAATAACAGGAAGAATGAAAACTAGAGAGATTATAATCAAAAAGCATGAAGTAAATGAACCACACAAACAAGGTTTAATCCTGCCTTACAACTGTTTTGCATTTAATTATCAAACTAAAAGCTTAATTTGAGTCTAAATTACTACCTAATTTCAGTATGAAACATGTTACTCCAAGTTGTAAAACCTCGAATTTAACTTTAGCAGAAGCTGATTCTCAAAATTGTGAGCATCAAGCCTGGCTCTTTTGGGGCTGAAAAGCAATCCTGCAGTGCTAAAAAGCCTCTCACAGGCAGCCGATGCATGAAGAGGTGTATTAGTCTTGATAGAGAGGCTGCAAATAGCAGGGTACGTGAGCAGAGACTGTCTGGTTTCTGAAACACAAGCAAGATATCCATCCAACTCTTTGCTGGCTTCATGTGCTGTTGGTTTCATAGAAGCAAAAAAATCTTCTTCATCAGATTAACTTTTTGCCAATTCCTTATTGTGGTCCAAAGGCTCCAGATGCAGTCTGATGTAGTCCATGCCTACAAGCAGAGTGAGCAGACACAGAAAGGTTTGGTTGAGGGACTTCTGGGAACAAGTTTGTCATTTATTATACATTTGTGCAATCGTTTAGATCTTAATTCCTAAAATCATGTAGATCCCATATTTTTTATAAATTTTAACAGCATTTTGTCATGACCCAGTTTCTTTCTCTCTTTCTCTACATTCCATACACACACACACACACACACACTCACACACACAATCATACACACAATCATACACACACACATATCGCCCGCTCTCATTACTCTCTGCCGCAGCTGTTTCCACTCTGTCTCTCTCTTCACCTGTTCCTCATCTTCTCTCATTAACCTAGGCTTTATCTATCGTGCCCTGTCTTTGTCTTTTGTCAGATTGTTAAGCTATGCAGACGTGTTCGTTTCTGTACTGGATTAATATCTACTATCCCCTGTCTTGTCCTGTCCTGTCTCGTGTGTGAGGATTACATTGTTGCTGTTGGAATTACCCCCTGCGTTTATTTGTCATACACAGAACTGTGGCTCGAGAGAGACTTGTACTTTACCTGTGTGGTGCTGCTGGCTGGCATCGGTCTCCTCTCGCTCTCTCCGGGAGCCTAGTGAATCCCGCTGCCCTTTCTGTTCTGCTCTGCCACAGAGGACTATTAAGTTGTCGTTTTCCAGCCACCTGGATATTTTTCTGTTCATCTGTGTCTTTGTTGGTGCCGTTATCTTCTGCCTGTGGCCGCATTAATAAACTGTGACATTTTTCTGCTATCCCTGCATTTGAGTCCTTCATTCCCATAACACATTTACAAGCCACATGTGATAAGAGTTTTGTTTCAGAAAACACTGAGGTATAACTACAACCTGCTGCATGAATATTATACATCAATATTCATATTGAGATCACAGCCAAAGATCAGTTCATAATTTGCATTAACCCATTTGTGCCCAAATTTTTCTGAATGGTTTCATGCATATAATTGTGTTAATAGTGTCCTCTGTAAACATGTTCTGCATTTATTTTCCCCATTTTTATTTTTTTGAAAATCGTATTTGAATGTGCGGCAACTATATTTGCCGGTGGGCAAAAAGGTTGTATGAACCCCTTTAATGTCAAATTATAATATATTTGGCATCTTACTCAAAATAACGGCTTTCAACAGATCAACCTTTATTCATAAACACATTTACTATGTATAACAGTCAAAGAACATTCGATGCGAAACCCCCCCCCAAATAAAAATGCATCAAGCTTATAATCTCTTGTTCAATTCAATTCAATTTTATTTATATAACGCTTTTCACAATTGTTAATTGTTGCAAAGCAGATTTACATGAGTATATGTAGAGGAGAACACAGAAAATCAATAGATAAAATAAGAAGTAGAATATAGCAGCTAAGGATAAACCGTACAAGCGAGCGTATTAATAATGTAACGTATACAGTAAAGTGCTAAGTTAAAGCAACACTATGTAGCTTTTTTACCTTTAAATAATGTCTCTAAAATTATTTCAGTGATAGAACAACTTTTAACTGGACAAATTGTACTGTTGCTGCAACCTGAGAAGCCTCCTAGCTGCTACAAGCACACTCTGAAAGTGGTGGTGGAGGGTAGGAAACACAGCCCCGCCCCTCCCCCTGCCTGTCTGATACCAGGCACTGTTGCGCTTTTCAACCACATGGGGGAGCTGTAAGTAATTTTTACATGGAAACTACATAGTGTTGCTTTAAGCCAAAGTTGGCTGACTCTCTCGGGGATGAAAACCCCCCTAGGAGAAAACCCTGTGGGAAAAACTCCTAGAAGGACAAAAACCCTTGGGAGAAATTAATATATATATTTATATATATAAACAGGGTAGGGATAGGAGGCGGGTAAGCGGATTAAACTGGTTCAGCCGGTGGTCGCGCATCGGCTGGGCATCACATTGAAGGACAGCCAGTAGATCAGTGGTGTGATGACCTTCACAGAAACAGGAAATGGGTCTGTTTGTCCCATTGTCCTCGGGGTCAAGGATGAGACAGGGAGAGAGAAACAGAATTCTATTAGCGTAGGGGCCGGTCGCATGAAACGCAAGTGTCATGCAGTATTGTAGTTTAAAAATGCTCGGTTCCAGACAGGCTACCTATTGCAACAATAGTATATTACCCATATGAGGTATGTGAGTGCTTTGTTCTAGACCAGGGATTCCCAAAGTGTGGTACGCGCACCCCCAGGGGTACGCGAGCTGCCACCGGGGGGGTGCGCGAGTGGAAAAATCTAATGGCGGTCTGGTTCTTTAAGTGGGATTTTTCCATACAATAAATGAATAAAAAACATGAACAGTAAACATTTCCTTTGTAATCGCTTTTATTTTAAATAAAAAAACTATACATTTAGTTTTTGATAGAAACGTAGAAGACAGCTGCTGTCTTTTTCTACGCACTGCTCTTCTGTTATGCACTGCAGCCGCTATATGCGCGTCAACTCATTTCATTCATTCCATATTATAAATATGCTTAACTGGCTGAAATCAGGGAAACTGTCAAGTGGGACGTCTTATGATAAAGTTGTTAGTCACAAAGGAGGAGAGGGACCAAGAGAGAGAGACTTTTTTCTATGGCAAAAATAGAAATAATCAAATGGGACGAGACATGGGTGCGTCTAATGCACAGGATACGCGAGCAATGTGCTTTCATGCATGGTAGAGAGACCGGCAATTAATTTTTATAAAAAATACATAAATACTTACAAAGACACTGTAGAGAACTTATTAAAAGCTTTCATTTAATTTTGTTTGAAACTTGAGCTGTAATAATGAATCTGCAAACTATTATACACCTTTTGTGCGAACTGTAAAGGCTTTTGTGAATGTGTTTGATGGGTCTGCACGTGACGCACGCATCTTGAGGGAGAGCGCACTAGTAAACATGAGGAAAGCTCTCATATGTCATCTATTAGCTGGCGGCAGTAAGTGTACGTTTCTTACCATAGTAAACTCGAATGGCGTCTAAATATTAAACGCATACACGGGGGCGCGCATCATCCACGCTGAGCGTAGCTGCGTCTAGTCGTAGTTTCAGATGGTGCAACAGGCGTAAATATTTTTCACAATGTCAGACGTAGCTAAGCCCGACGTAGGACTTACACCCAACTTCTTTACGTCCGGCTGGTGCAACCGGCCCCTGGTTATTTGCACATGATTAAACATGAGTCTTTATGGCGAGTCTTTTTTTTTTTTTGAAGTGGGGTTTGGGGGTGCGCCAACCCGGTCGGGACATAGAAGGGGGTGCGCAGGAAAAAAAGTTTGGGAACCGCTGTTCTAGACTATTGCGGGACAAGTACAATTACTGGACATTTTATGTGAATGCTTTGCTAAAGAAGAATGTCTTAAGTTTAGATTTACGAACGCGTGCTAAGTGATATAAACTGTGACTTGTTCAGGTTTTTTAGTATTATTTTTATTTATTTATTTTCTCTGTTGCATTCAGTGCTTTCTTCCAGAAACAACGGACCATATGTCAGCTCCAAATCAGTTCATATCACTTAGGTCATTTCACTTAGCACATCGTTCGTGGCTCGACTTGTCGAGTCTGTTTTTCAAGATGTCTGCTGTCTGAATACGCATAATGTGCTGTCTTTAGAAAGTAGCTTCTTATTAAACTGTTTGTACACTTACAAAGTTCTCAATGCTTCAGTTTGCATGTAAGGACCCTCATTATGCTACTGTGGTAGTGTGAGGCTTTTTTGAGCCTTGTTAGTGGTATTAACTAGCAATTTACTTGTACTTACTCTTTGCCCCATATAATAGCGCTATACGCTAATCTGTTTTTATTGATAAAAACTCTTTACATTTGATTATCATGAAAACGCAGCCCAGAGAACGATCTACTTGGTCACCATGTGTTAATTACCGTAGGTTCATTTTTCACCGGAGTTGTCCTTTAATGAAAATAATATGAAAATAAATCAATAAAAACCAGTCTTTGGAAGGAGACGAGATCACTGTCTCCCTCTTTAAATGACCTGTATGAATGAATTTTATTCCATATCAAATTAAGGTCTAATGGACAGTAGATATGTTAGTTAAAGGGTTTTAGGTATGATATTATGAAAGAAAAAAGCTCTAAAAAGACCAATAACCTTGATTATTAACCTATTGACACAGTATACACCATTTCCCCATGATATACAGTATTGTTCAAAATAATAGCAGTACAATGTGACTAACCAGAATAATCAAGGTTTTTAGTATATTTTTTTATTGCTACGTGGCAAACAAGTTACCAGTAGGTTCAGTAGATTCTGAGAAAACAAATGAGACCCGGCGTTCATGATATGCACGCTCTTGGGGCTGTGCAGTTGGGCAATTAGTTGAATTAGTTGAAGGGGGTGTGTTCAAAAAAATAGCAGTGTGGCATTCAATCACTGAGGTCATCAATTTTGTGAAGAAACAGGTGTGAATCAGGTGGCCCCTATTTAAGGATGAAGCCAACACTTGTTGAACATGCATTTGAAAGCTGAGGAAAATGGGTCGTTCAAGACAGTGTTCAGAAGAACAGCGTACTTTGATTAAAAAGTTGATTGGAGAGGGGAAAACCTATAAAGAGATGCAAAAAATGATAGGCTGTTCAGCTAAAATGATCTCCAATGCCTTAAAATGGAGAGCAAAACCAGAGAGACGTGGAAGAAAACGGAAGACAACCATCAAAATGGATAGAAGAACAACCAGAATGGCAAAGGCTCAGCCAATGATCACCTCCAGGATGATCAAAGACAGTCTGGAGTTACCTGTAAGTACTGTGACAGTTAGAAGACGTCTGTGTGAAGCTAATCTATTTTCAAGAAATCCCCCGCAAAGTCCCTCTGTTAAAAAAAAGGCATGTGCAGAAGAGGTTACAATTTGCCAAAGAACACATCAACTGGCCTAAAGAGAAATGGAGGAACATTTTGTGGACTGATGAGAGTAAAATTGTTCTTTTTGGGTCCAAGGGCCACAGGCAGTTTGTGAGACGACCCCCAAACTCTGAATTCAAGCCACAGTACACAGTGAAGACAGTGAAGCATGGAGGTGCAAGCATCATGATATGGGCATGTTTCTCCTACTATGGTGTTGGGCCTATTTATCGCATACCAGGGATCATGGATCAGTTTGCATATGTTAAAATACTTGAAGAGGTCATGTTGCCCTATGCTGAAGAGGACATGCCCTTGAAATGGTTGTTTCAACAAGACAATGACCCAAAACACACTAGTAAACGGGCAAAGTCTTGGTTCCAAACCAACAAAATTAATGTTATGGAGTGGCCAGCCCAATCTCCAGACCTTAATCCAATTGAGAACTTGTGGGGTGATATCAAAAATGCTGTTTCTGAAGCAAAACCAAGAAATGTGAATGAATTGTGGAATGTTGTTAAAGAATCATGGAGTGGAATAACAGCTGAGAGGTGCCACAAGTTGGTTGACTCCATGTCACACAGATGTCAAGCAGTTTTAAAAAACTGTGGTCATACAACTAAATATTAGTTTAGTGATTCACAGGATTGCTAAATCCCAGAAAAAAAAAATGTTTGTACAAAATAGTTTTGAGTTTGTACAGTCAAAGGTAGACACTGCTATTTTTTTGAACACACCCCTTTCAACTAATTGCCCAATTGCACAGCCTTAAGAGCGTGCATATCATGAATGCTGGGTCTTGTTTGTTTTCTGAGAATCTACTGAACCTACTGGTAACTTGTTTGCCACGTAGCAATAAAAAATATACTAAAAACCTTGATTATTCTGGTTAGTCACATTGTACTGCTATTATTTTGAACAATACTGTATGTACTTACAAGGCATTTGCCCACCGGCAACTATAGTTGCCGCTTGGACTTTTGACTAAGTATATAAAAAACTATAGATCTCTTGTAAGATTTGTTTTGTTTGGATGACTCTAGAGACCTTCCTGATTATGTAGATACACAAATGTCAACCAAAAATACTTGTTAGTAAAATGAAAATTACCTTTCTTTGGGAGGATTTGCCTTTGCCATGTTTCTTGGAAGAAGAGGTAAGAAGTTGACAGCCTCATGTGACAGGAAGGAGATAAATACCTTTCCTTTCTTTTTTAAATCCTTTATTTGATTGTTAGCTTGCATGTCATTGAGAAATAAAACATGGATAACATCTAAAAAATTCTTAAAAAAAGGAAAATGACAACTATGCACTGTGGCAACTATAGTTGCCGGTGGGCTTAAATGGGTTAATTTACCTCGTTTTATGATGGTTTCATAATTTGTCCAAGAGGTCCGAAATTTAGGGAGAAGGATGGCAGCTGCGATGATTGCAGGATCTTCAAACATATGCTTGAATCGTGTTTGGATTCCTTGTTGTTGGGCATCCACAAGTGGGCCACAGTACTTGAGAGAATGGTGGGGTCGCTGAAGTTTCAAGCTTAACTGATGGACACTAGGCAGCAGCAACCCCAGCTGTGTATTCGTTTCTGCTTGCAAGATGTCGAGTACTTTTGCAACTGGACACATTGTGTTGGCCCACTCTGACAAGAACAGCATTTCTGCTGGATTAAACCTACAGGAGAAATTGGCATAATAAATATACAACAACCCAAAGTTATTTAAATAAATAAATAAATAAACAGAGGGGAAAACACTTACATTGGAACCTCAAGAGAGGTGCATATATTCCTAAGTGCACCTTCTCCTGCTTCTTTGCAAATTTGAAGAATTCTGTCAACAGCCATGAAAGTTGAATTCCAACGCGTTTGGTTTGGCCTTAAAAGCTGAAGCCTGCTTTCTGCTTCAACAGCTTCAGCTGCTAGAGCTGATCGGCTGCTTTTATTCCATAAAGCTTGGCACTTGCCAAAGACAGATCTGTAGAGTTTCTTACTTCTTCCAAGAACAGAAAGCTGTGGAGCATGTTTGTTTGATTCCTGACTTTGTTGTCTTGTTGTTTGTTTTAAACTGTGTTTGCAATTGTGGATCAGTAACTTTTCTTCACCTATCCTAATATTTTAATGTACTGTAAATGTCTCCAAATCAGTGCTGCCCTGACAGCCTGTTAGACTAATAATTTGAATAAGAAATAATTTGTATTGCGTATAGTGTCGAACGCGGCCATCCGCGTGTAGCCGCGGGGACTATACTCGGAGAGCTGCGCGGACGCGTGCGCGGAAAAAAGTATACCCGGGCCTTCACGCGCGTGAAGCTCGCGCGAAAGGCGCGAATTGAGCGTTGTGCGCGGTACGCGCGAATGGTGCTATTGTGCATTTTGCGTTTCACGCGAATTTGCGGCTGACGCCCGAGTTGAAAAATTTGAACTTTGGCGGAATTTCGCGCCGCGTTAACCAATCAGGAGCCTGCCTGCTGCTGTGGTGGCAGCCCCGCCCGGAGTCACTCACTCAAGCAGTCACTCGGAGCTATATGACACAAGTTGTTATTTCTATTAGGAGACAGGTATAAAAAGGACCTCGCTTGGAAGAGTGTCAGTAAGGACTTTGGGCAACCTGGTAAGTTGTAATACACACTTCACTTTTGAGTCACGTAACGTTTATCGACCCGTGCCGTTTATTTCCCCCCTTTAGTAAGGTTACCCAATAAAAACTGGTAACTCTCTTGATAAATGCACAATCAACATCAGTCATCTTGCAAACAGACACTCGCACAGCAGTTGCCCCTCCCACAAGAAGCGGATTTTGCCTCGGACGCGCGTCAATTGCTTGCTTTTTCCGCGCGTCTACTCCGCTCTACACGCGCAAATGCATTCAAAGTGTTCAAGCGACAAACTAGGCGCGGTACACGCGATTTTGACGCCCAAAACGCGTTTGGTGTAAATTCAGCATTACGTGACAGTGAAAAGGTGGCAGTGTTTTTAATGTACTTTCTTTTTTGCGTAAACGTCAACATTCACAGATGTCTCTGACAAAGACGACTGATCGAGTTAACATGACTTGAAGAAAGATTAGAAGTAGTGTGAGTCTGTGTGCGAGCGTTCTCCCTCCCTATGATGCTGTATGACGTGTTCTGTAGTCTATGTAACAACAACAGTGTATTCTCTTATATTTCTGAATTTGCACCGAATTGTCTGCGCTATATCACTCGCATTTAAAATCAAGAAATGGCTCAAAACACAACAACAATTATGAGAAGAGCAACAGCAGTAAAGCTACAATGTAAATGTATGGTGATTTTTGCATATCTAAATCAGGATTTTAGCAGCAGTTAAAGGAACAGCTGGTTGGATAAAAAACGAGGTGATGGGTCATGTTTAGTCACTATTATAGGCTACAACAGAACAGATAATATGTAAAATAGCATTCAGTTGTGTTAAAATGCAATATAAGATCAAAGAGTAGAAGTGAAACATTTAATATTTCTGTTAAGGATCTACTTTGCACTGGAAGTTTTTATTATTATTTATATTGTTTACATTGTAATTTTTTATTTGGTAACATTTAAGTTATTCATATTATGACATCGGTGGGTTCAAAATAAAATGGACACAATGAAATAACAAACACTTGAGTTTTTTTTAATTAGTCGTTTAGAATAGTCAACTATTCGAAAAATTAGTCGAAAGATTAGTCGTTAGAAAATTAGTCGTTAGTGGCAGCACTAATTTTTGGAAAAATGTTAAAACTACAAAATCATCTTTTTTGTCATTACAACAATGGTGGAACCTAGCAAAAGTGCAAGTTAAACAATTGTGTCAACAATATACTTACAACGTCACTAGGGACATTACCTGCTCTATGAAAAAGTTAGAAAAAGAATTAGTAGAGCTTCAAACACAAGATGAGATATCAGATAATACAACTGATTTTAAAACCATTCAAAAGAAGAAAAGCTCTTTAGCTGAGCTGCTAGAAATTACTACACAAGGAGCTCTCGTCAGGTCACGATTCCAGAGCATTGAATTAATGGATGCTCCCTCAAAATTCTTCTTTAATTTGGAGAAAAAGAATGGACAAAAAAGGTTTATTCATGCCTTACGCTCAGAGAGTGGTATACTGTTGTCTAATCCTATTGATATTCGAAAGAGGGCTGTTGAGTTTTATAAGGATTTATATAAAAGTGAATTAGTAGGTTTTAATGTTGATAATGATTTTTTAAACAACTTGCCACAGATTTCTGAAGAAGTTAATTTTGAACTTAGTAAAGCTTTAACCCTTGGTGAACTGGAAAAAGCCCTTCAAAAAATGGATTGTGGTAAATCTCCTGGAATAGACGGTTTATCGGTTGATTTTTATAAAGCTTTTTGGCAAGAGTTGGGTCCAGATTTACTGGATGTACTTAATGAATGTTTTGCTAGTGGGTGGTTACCCACAAGTTGCCGTAGAGCAGTAATTACCCTGTTGCCGAAAAAAGGAGATTTAAATGATATTAAAAATTGGAGACCGGTGAGTTTATGAATGATTTGATTTTATTTTATTTCAGACTGACAGTCAACACA
Organism: Misgurnus anguillicaudatus; assembly: GCF_027580225.2. Taxonomy (NCBI): domain Eukaryota; kingdom Metazoa; phylum Chordata; class Actinopteri; order Cypriniformes; family Cobitidae; genus Misgurnus; species Misgurnus anguillicaudatus. Next base: position 32,453,841 of record NC_073337.2, read on the forward strand.
GTTGAGCTAACAAGCAACCAAATATATTCTTCAGTCTGAAACAGGTGTAGGCAGAAGCCCTTGCTTATAATGCCTACCCTTTTCAAACATCATATTTTAACAACATAAAAATAAAAAAATAAGATAAAAAAATGTATTACCCTATACCATGTTATCAATGAAATACTGATAAAATTATAAACATTAATGTTGCATATGCATACAGTTTCATAATCCAAAATTCAACAAAGCAACTTGTTCAGTTATCACTCTTTAACTAGTTTCATATAGTTTCAGTGCATTATTTTTAAATAATTTCTTTAATTTACTAAGTGTCCCACATTTTTTTAATTCATCATCACAGTTGTTCCATAGATTTACACCTTTTACCGACAGGCAATGGTATTTTGCGTTGGTCCTCACTTGTTTCTTTTGATATACACAATATCCTCTTAAGTCATGTTGACATTCTCTTACTGTAAACAACCCTTGGATACTTTCTGGCAATTGTTGTTTTTTTGCTTTATACATGATTTGTAATGTTTTTAGTTCTACTAATTCTTTGAGCTTTAGAGCCTTTAATTCAATAAATAGGGAGTTTGTTGGTGTCATGGGCTTGCCAGAGCTTTTGTACCAGACTCAGGTCTGAGTGTATCTGGCAAGACCATGACAGTACTATGTTCTGTGTGGGAGCATGTGGAGGCATATAGTTGTGTGGCTTCCACATGTTCCCAGTGTTTTGTGGCTGTCATGGTCTTGCCTGACCTTGGTTATGATCCAGGTTGGATGTTAGAGGGCAAGACCATGGCAGCATTGTATTTACGTGGGAACACGTGTGTTTCACATCATGTCTGTGTGACACGTGTTCCCAGTGTTTTGTGGCTGTCATGGTCTTGCCTGACCTTGGTTATTATCCAGGTGGGATGTTAGAGGGCAAGACTATGGCAGCATTGTGTTTATGTGGGAACACGTGTGTTTTCACATCATGTATGTGTGACACGTGTTCCCAGTGTCTTGTCACTTTTACCCTACTCCCTTACGTACTCGTGTCTTAAGTGATTAATTATGTTCACCTGTTCCCCATTGAGGTGCTGTCTATGCCCTCGTGTTCTCTGTGTGGTGTGCGTGCGTTGTTGTATGTCAGAGTTTCATGTCCTTCGTGTGCTCTGTTACAAGTTCCAGTTTGTTCCAGTTTTTGCTACGTGTCTTACCAGTGTTTAGTTTATATTCTGTTTTACCCCCTCGTGGGTATTTATGTTCTGTTCTAATAAAATCATAGTTTATTTTTGTAGTTCGGGTCTGCGTTTGGGTTCTTCTTTGTTTTCCACTTCCCGGTGTTTAACCGGTCGTGACAGTTGGCTCCCTATAGTTGGTTTTTTTCACGATTCGTATTGCTCTCTTTTGCAGTTGAAATATTGGATTGATATTTGTTTTATAAGTATTTCCCCATACTTCCACACAATAATTAATGTATGGAAGCACTAGGGAACAATACAGTGTATATAGTGATGTTTCATTTAAGAAATCTTTAACTTTATATAATATTGCAACAGACTTTGAAATCTTATTCTTAATATAAGATATATGGAGCTTCCAATTTAGGTTATTGTCTATAACCACTAGGGTTCCCGCGGTGACAGAATTTTCTCACCGGTTAATCGGCGCGTCACAAGCCCGGTGATCCCGGTTTCACAGAGTGGGAGGGGCTTATAAATGCGCATGCAGACGTGCACATTTTACTTTCACTTTTGAATTACGCAACTGTTTAAATGCAGTGCTTGCGTACGCTGCGTTAAATCGCGTATGAATTTGCGTGCAATGTGAGTGCAACAGCTACTAGTTTAATTAGTGCTTGAGTCAATGTGCCCAGGTAATTCTGACAGAACCCGTCAGTCCCAAGCAGAGCAACCGGCTACTTCTCCATAAAGCGCTGCTTGAATGATGGGTTTATTATTTTTCTTGATGAAAAACACAAGAACAAAACGAGCTCGGTTATATCAAACATCATATATGTATATTATAACATAAACGAGTAAGCACGCGGGCGCGGCTTCTGTCTTCGTCTGGTCAGTCAGCTTGCCTCGCACACTCTGACAGGAATAAATGAAATCTGACACTTGATGCTCTGTGACGTGACGCGCGTTCAGCTCCGCTAAATTCAGTCAGCAGACACATTCAGTTGTAAGTGTTTGCTCTCTCTAACGAAACTAAATGATTTAATTACATGAAAATATCAAAACGACGGTGAAAGACGGTGTCGCGGTGGGCAAGTGATCTAACCGGTGAGAGGCTGAAGCACCGGTTATCACCGTTTCACCGACCATCGCGGCAAGCCTAATAACCACCCCAAGAAATTTAATTGTTGACACCCTTTCTATTTCAACTTCATTAATCATTAATTTACTTATTGTGTTTGATAAACGATTACCAAACACAATAAATTTCGTTTTGCTTGTATTTAATGTTAATTTATTCAAATCAAACCAGTCTTTTAGCAATACCATTTCTTTTTCCATTGTATCCAAAAGTTGTTTCAGATTATCACCAGAACAAAATACATTTGTATCATCAGCAAATAATATAAATTGTAATACTTTGGAAACCTCACATATATCATTAATATATAACAAAAAAAGCAATGGGCCCAGCACTGAGCCTTGGGGAACCCCACATGTCACCTGCAACATTTGTGACTTGCAATTGTCTATTTGTACATATTGATACCTTTCCTTTAAGTAATTACTTATCCAAGAGTGTGCCACTCCTCTTACTCCATATTTTTTTAGTTTTTCTAGTAAGATGTCATGGTCGACAGTGTCGAATGCTTTTTTAAGATCTAAAAAAACCCCAACTGTGTATTGTTTATTTTCTATTGCATTAGATATTTTCTCCACCAATTCTATTAATGCATGTGAGGTTGTTCTGTTACTTCTACCATAAAGACTCAGAAGGCAAGTGAACGTTTGAATGACATTTATTCCATGTTGACTTAAAAGACAGAAATTCAAATCAATCTCAAAATTAAATAGATGCTTAAGTCTCGTATAGATTCTTTTGGCATATGCCCCGCCTTTCGTCCGGTTCTAGCTGTAGTCCGGCAGATCCTGCCTGATGTTGAAGGCAGGGGCGGAGCCTACCCCCGGACAAAAGAACAGGGAACAACCTGGTGGTGGTGGGGAGGATGGAGGCGAACTTCAGCTACGACACCTACGGGCAGCAGGAGAGAGTGTTAGTTCAGCGTTTAAATAGTCGGCATTGAGCTGTGATTGGTAAGCCGATTTTATGAATGAATGACGTGGTATTAGAGTCTTCCTGGTAGAACTTACGCTGACGCTTTCATTTCTACCATAAAGACTCAGAAGGCAAGTGAACGTTTGAATGACATTTATTCCATGTTGACTTAAAAGACAGAAATTCAAATCAATCTCAAAATTAAATAGATGCTTAAGTCTCGTATAGATTCTTTTGGCATATGCCCCGCCTTTCGTCCGGTTCTAGCTGTAGTCCGGCAGATCCTGCCTGATGTTGAAGGCAGGGGCGGAGCCTACCCCCAAAAGTGAAGTAGATCGACTGGCTTGATTGCTAGGGAATCAAAGAGATGTCAAACCTGAAACAAGAAAAATGTTAAGAAGGAATCAGACTTCTTAAGCTATAAACGCTATTTATTGGAACCCCCCCCCAAAAATAAAGCCACGATAGGCATAGGCATTCCATTTAATTTCTGATTTACACGAAGGGAAAAGGATAAGAATTACAATATGCTTCGTCGTAAAATGCCACGGTAGGCTATACGTGAATAGGTAGCCCCGACAGGCGATATGTAAAGCCACGATAGGCCACAGCGATCGATAGCCCCGATAGGCGAAATGAAAAGCCACGATAGGCTACGTCGATCAATAGCCCCGATAGGCGATATGTAAAGCCACGATAGGCTACGTCGATCAATAGCCCCGATAGGCGATATGTAAAGCCACGATAGGCTACGTCGATCAATAGCCCCGATAGGCGATATGTAAAGCCACGATAGGCTACGTCGATCAATAGCCCCGATAGGCGATATGTAAAGCCACGATAGGCTACGTCGATCAATAGCCCCGATAGGCGATATGTAAAGCCACGATAGGCTACGTCGATCAATAGCCCCGATGAGCGATATGTAAAGCCACGATAGGCTACGTCGATCAATAGCCCCGATAGGTGATATGTAAAGCCACGGTAGGCTACGTCGATCAATAGCCCCGATAGGCGATATGTAAAGCCACGATAGGCTACATCGAAGCTGCAGAGATACGTAAAAAGCATGTAAGAATTTAGACGAGTAACCACCTTCAGTTTGCCCTGAAGAAGGACCAGACTTCTAGAGTAAGAACGCTATTTATTAGACCCCCTAGGCTAAATAAACCTTGTTAAGCAAAGGAATAAATCATGAAGGTAACATTATTTGAGAGCCACGATAGGCAGGATAAAACCACAATTGAAATGTAGTCATAAGAACGAAGCATAATTATCATAAAGCTGTGTTGCAGTCATAGTTCAATAATAGACTTATGATATGAAAGCCACTATAGGCTGCATTGATTGAAAGCCCCGATAGGCATATGTGAAACCACTAGGCTGCGTTGAAGGGGCTACGTTAAAAGAGAGGGCATAAAATGTAAGAAACTCGTAAGACAGGTTAAACCACCGCTAATTTTAAATCATGATTAAATTAACCATTACAGTTGAAAGATAAAAAGGCGTGAGCAATGATAGTCAAAATTAGCCACGATAGGCAACTATACTTGATGACGGATTTCTTTTATTAAGAAAATAATAATAGCCGTCACTATGGCTGCGTTTAAATTTAGAGAGGTCGATGTGAAATTTTAGACGTATAACACCACCACCAGTATCTGCCGTAATAGACATACCTTGTATGCGCGTGAGAGGGTCTGCTGAGCAGTCAGTAATACTGAGTCGGACCTGATATAGGTCTCATAAGCCGTTGAGTTCCACCTGCCGAGCGTTTTGATGGTCGAGTCTGGAATGCCGCATTCAGCTGCTGTAGTAGCAGCTCCAATTCGAAATGAGTGCCCGGTATATAATTTAGGGGAGAGATCGCACAATGCCAAAACTGAAGCTAGATGAGATGAAAACCAATGCTTTGTCATAGGAAGACCATTAGGAAGGATGAATAGGGGGAAGTTATGAGGGGTGCGTGGTCGGGCTTTGAGATATTGAATCATAGATGTAAAGGGACAATAAGGGTTATCAATTTTTGAAATGTAAATTGACACACCTGATCCTGATGTATCTGTTTTTGAGTGTTTAATAAATAAAGCAAAAAAGGTGGGTGAAAAACATAAATCTGAAAATGACAAACCCTTAGCTGGATTAAAACGTTGTGTGTGGCAGGCGAGTTCGCCTAAACGCATAAAACCATAGAAAGCTGTTAAAAACACAGTTTCTAAAAGGGTATTGGTATAAGCAGAGAATGGACCGTTACGTACGGAAGAAACTAATCTGTGTAACAAGTCGAGTGTGATGGGGAGGCGTTTGTCGGGAATCTTAGGAATACTTTTCTCTATGCCTTTTAATAGAAGCCGGATCGAGGGCGTAGAAAAAAGACTTGGAAAGTCAGGATTAAAATATCGTGCGTGGAATTGGATGCCAGCCAGCAATTTACGTATAGTTGCGATTTTAAGATCGCGTGACTCATGGCAACTGACTATGAACGTGCATACAGTTGAAATTAAAATGGGGAATAATGGGATATGAAACGAGAAACAAAAGGTCGTAAACCAAGACCACGCGGAACTGTATGCTTTGCGAGTAGATGGCGCTACTCCTTGTGTAATATAAAATCTGGCAGAATTAAGCAGATGGTTATAGTGGGAACCTAATCCAGGATGATTTCGTGCAGTGTCGGGCATGGTGTTGGAATCTCGTTTGCTGCTGGGCAAAGCCGCCTGAAAGCCTGTAAACGAAAGCGAGAGAGAGCATCAGCAATGGCATTTGATTTTCCTGGGATATGTTCGGCTTTAATTGTGAAATTATTGATGACGGATTGCCATGTTACACGTCTAAGAATAGACATTATAGCCTGGCAATGTGATCGACCTTTGTTAATGATTTCGACAGTGGCTACATTATCGCAGTACATTGTAATGCGTTTACGTGACCAGGCTGGACCCCAGAGGACGCTGGCTACGGCGATAGGATATAACTCGTAACACGCAATCGACGGAGCTGTAACAGTTAAGTGAGAGAATGCAGCAGGCCATTTCTCTGAAAACCATTCCCCCTGAAAGTATCCCCCAAAACCAATAGAAGGGGCTGCATCGGTGTAAAGCTCTATTTCGGCGGATGATTCGGAATTGTCATTATAGAAGAAGGAAACACCATTCCAGTTCTTAAGCAAATGTGACCAAAACCTGAGGTCTGAAGCACACCCTTCGTCTAAAGTTATTGTGTCCGTCAAATTAACTTCTGAGTGAGCCAAGGTCAGCAATCGAGAAATAAAGGAGCGACCTTGAGGGATAATTCTCATTGCGAAATTTAGATGTCCCAGGAGAGACAGCATGTCGTGTTTAGAAACGGTTCGACGCTCGAGAAAAGATTCGATGAACGACCTAATTCTGACGAGTTTCTCGATAGGGAGTGAAGCTTGCATCTTTATCGAATCGAGAATGATGCCGAGGAATTCAATCGAGGTAGACGGACCCATTGTTTTCTCATTTGACAGGGGAATGCCTAATTCACAAAATAAGTGCTTTAAGATATCGAGCACAGAGCGACGTGAAGAAGGGAAGTCTATTAGCAGAAAGTCGTCTAGAAGGTGTAGCACGAAGGGGAGATTGCAAACGTTCAACAGAATCCAACACAGAGCTTCCGACAGGCAATTAAAAATGTGCGGGCTACTCCTACAGCCGAAAGTGAGTCTCACTGCGAAATAGAATTTTGATTCCCATTTAATGCCGAAAAGAGGCCAATCAGAAGGGTGAATAGGCATTATTTTGAAAGCATCTGTAATGTCTGCTTTTGCTAGGCATGCACCAAGTCCCGCTATTTTAATGAGATGAATGGCGTTATCGACTGAAGCGTAGTAAAGCGAGAAAGGTTCTAAGGGAATGCATTCGTTGACACTTGCGAAAGTGTTAGAATGCGGTGACGACATGTCGAAAATCAGGCGTTTTTTCCCGGAATATTTACGTGTAGCTATGCCGATAGAGTTAACACGGAAGGGTGAAAAAGGAGGAGAGCTGAAAGGGCCGATAAGGTAACCTTTATTCAGTTCTTTGGCCACGAGACACGAAACTACATCAGGTTCAGTTAAGGCAGACTGCAAATTATTAGCTACATAAGAAGTGGACATCGGGTACAGGACACCAACCCTGAAACCTTGAGAAAGCCCAGTAATTAAATAGTCTACGAACGAAGGATCAGGGTGAGATGAGAGGTAACTTGAGAGTGTTGTAATGTTAATTGGAGTAGAAAGGTGATCGTTCAGAATCTTTTGTGAGACGGCGCTTGTCCTCTTGTCGCAGGCCTGAAGCGTCGTGGGCAGACAGATTTTGGATGCGGGTCCTTGCAAGAGCTGCAAACATGGGAAAATTTACATTTTGAATAAGTACATACAGATTCATTAAAATTATTACAGACAGGAATGCCATTAAATTCAATAATGGGACGGCCCTTTACGTCTATTGGTACGTGTGCAGAGTCAGCACCATGGACAGCGGGCGCAGCTCGTGCAGTCAGTGTCTTAGGGCAGAAAGGTGCAGAGTGACCGTGCGAGCTGCACACTGCGCAAGCCAGAGTTTTCTGACCGCCGAAATGGCGAACCAAAAGTTCAGAGTCAGTAATGGACCAGTCCAGTTTGGTGTTGAAGAGTGTAACGAACGAAGCGGCTTTGGCTGAAAATGATTTATGATATTCATAAAACAAAGTGCCCCCATATCTTAAGTTAAGATCTGCCAGCATTGCCAGGTAAATGTCTAATTCTTCTCTGCGTTCTGGAAAAACTTGACACATGATATCTCTATAAGTGCCAAAAGCCTTGACGAATTCACAGAACGAGAGGTTGCGATGCAGTCTGGGATCTGAAGTTTTGAGATAGACTGCCACGTCGCCACAGTCAACCATTTGCCGATCTACTGCTGGTGACGGGAGCAGCAAGGCAGCCAGATTGATGTTCTTACCGTTAATTATGTCAGATCTCATTTTTTGAGACACTGTAACGGCGGCGGGTGGAACAAAAGGCCTTCCGAAACTTTGAGCGGCAACCGCCGTAGAGAGTGTAAAATGAGGCGTGACAGATGGCAAGGGGACAGACTGAAATGGAGTTTGAGTCGTAGATGGAGGGAATGCCGGAGTTACTGAGGACGTGGAGGGTCCCGTGGGAAGATCAGGAAAACTAGGCGGAGCAGAGAGAGCCCGAGACCCGGTGGACGTTGAAGGTAAGGATGTTCCGGGCTGCGTGGCGAGAACTGCCTCGAACGCTCCCATTCTGTTTTGTAGGTTTTTAACATTTTCAGTAAGACCTTGAATAGCTTTTAAAAGCTGTGAGTTAGAGCCTCTTGAGTCATGGCTGGGCGATAGCGTTGATGTGGAGGATTTAGATTTTTTGGCTGGAGGAGAAGAAGATTTAGCAGTGCGTTTCTTAGCTGCTGGTTTGGGATGAGCTTGAGTAGTATTAGCCGCTGGAGAAGAATCCGTTGGTTCGGCAGGGGGGTTGCCTATAGTGTTGGAAGCCAGGAGAACGAGGTCTGTGCGTGAAAGGTCGCTTCTTGCATGAATACCGAAATCCTCTAGAGTGTGAATAATTTTGTCCGAGGGCCAATGGTTCCAAGGACAAACTCGTGCTTGGATACGAGAGCTCCGGCGTGGTGATGCCGAAGGGGATGGCGGAACTGTATTGTCGTCCGAATCAGATATCTCGAAATCAACGAGCGTTTTTTGAGACATATTTGAGCTACACGAAAGCGATAGATGAAGGCGAACTTCAGCTACGACACCTACGGGCAGCAGGAGAGAGTGTTAGTTCAGCGTTTAAATAGTCGGCATTGAGCTGTGATTGGTAAGCCGATTTTATGAATGAATGACGTGGTATTAGAGTCTTCCTGGTAGAACTTACGCTGACGCTTTCATTTCTAAACCCATATTGTTGATTGCTTATTATGTTGTATTTTATAACAAAATCATTTAATCTTATGTAGAATAATTTTTCCAATATTTTTGAAAACTGTGAAAGCAAAGAAACAGGCCTATAATTTGAAAAACTATGTCTATCTCCAGTTTTATATATGGGTATAACCTTAGCTATTTTCATTTTGTTTAGGAAATAAACCTTTTTGTAGGGACAAGTTACATAGATGTTCCAGTGGTTTGTCAATACACTCAATAATATGTTTAACTACAGACATATCCATATCGTTCCAATCAGTTGACTTCTTATTTTTAAATGATTTAACAATGTCAATTATTTCTTTCCCATTTGTTCCTCTTATTAACATTGATTGCTTATTCACCTTACCCGTCTCTCTTAATGCTTTACTTCTACTTCCAATGTCTTCAATCTCCCCAGCCAGACTGGGACCAACATTTACAAAAAACTCATTAAATTCATTAGCAATTTGTTCCTTATCACTTATGTTTACATTATTCTTTGTCATAAAATAGACTGGGCATCCTGTCCTTCCAACTTTGTTTCTTACTATTCCATTTAAGATTTTCCATGTTTTTGTTATGTTATTTCTATTATTATCCAATGATTTGCTATAGTACTCTCTAGTACTGTTTCTTATAATATTAATCAATTTATTCTTATATAACCTATATGCTTGCTCTGCTTCTTTAGTTCTTTTTTTAATAAAAAGCTTATATAATATATTTTTCCGCCTGCATGATTTTTGGATTGCCTTTGTTAACCATGGTTTTTCTGCAAATTTCTGTTTCCCCATTTCCTTTACAGGACAGTTTTTGTCATAAAAAGTTGTTAATATAGATATAAATTTATCATAGGCTTCATCTATATCTTCAACATAAACTTCCTTCCAATCTTGATTTATAAGATCTTCTTTGAAATTGTTTATTGCCCTCTTGGTTTTATGTCTTATTAATTTAACTTGTATGTCTCTATAAGGAACCTTACAGCATGGTATGGTTGCAAACACCGGCAAATGATCACTCAAATCGTTAATAAGAAGTCCACTTAATATTTTCCTATCAATAATATTGGTAAATATATTGTCTATTAAAGTTGCACTCTGTGTCGTAATTCTGCTTGGATGTATAATGGTGGGGAATAAGCTCATGCTATACATTGCATTAGTAAATTCGGTTATTGCATTATGATGGAGTGGGTTCAATAGATCTATGTTAAAGTCTCCACAGACAAAACACATTTTCTTATTGTTCAGACTGTCATACAACCCCACTAATGCTTCTGTAAATGTTTCAACACAAGAACCCGGAGTTCTGTACACACAGCTTATAATAATATTTTTTTCTCGCTCTCTCTCAATTTCTACAGTAACACACTCCATAATGTTGTCTTTAACAAATGACATACTTCCCACAATTCTGCTCCTGTAATTAGAATCAATGTACAGAGCAACTCCCCCTCCCTTTTTTTCCTTCTGTTCACAAAGAACATCTCATATCCTTCTATTTCATACATCACAGCTTGATCATCAGTAAGCCAAGTCTCAGAGATTGCTATAACTGTTATTTTTTGTTCAATTTGTTGTAAACACTGTTTAATTTTTGAGAAGTTTGAATTTAAACTCCTGCTGTTAAAGTGTATTATGGATACTTTGTTAATTTTTACCTTAGATTTAAATTGTTCATCAGTGTAGTATTTGCAATTTATCTTTATATTGTGGAAAAAGTTATTCTCAGGATCAATTTCATTTTCCATTTCTTGTAACTTATGCTCCATATAGTTAAATGTTCTCAGTTCTATGCTTTCATGATCCATACAATGTTCAAGTTTAATTTATTTAGTGAAGATGTACTTGTCCTTTGACTATGTCCCATTCGTTAACATATCCAGCTGTAATCGTTATTTATATCTATCCAGTTCACTGAGTTCTCTTACCACAATGTTGCTTGCTTCCTCGGGTGACCCATTTAACTTAATCCATACCTTGCAGTTCCTAGTCCAGGTAGCTTGTATTTTGTTGTTTTTTTTAGGATCCGTGCCTGCCTTGCTATATCGGCGTTTTTTTTTTTCGTTAAGTGTTCATTCAAGTACACATCTGACCCACGTAGTTTCCTTCCTTGTCTTAGTAGTTCTGTTTTGGCTTTTCTGTTAGCGAATCGTATGACAATCACCGGTTTAGTTTTCCTGTCCTTTGTGGGCAGCTTATGACAAGTTGATATCGCGTTGGTTTGTATTTCCATATTTTTACTTTGAAAGAACTGGACAACCTCTCTTTCCAGCGAGTATTGTTCGCTCATTTTGGCATCCTCTCCTTTCTCTCCGGATACAACACCAGCAAAGGTTTGATGTCTTGTTGTAAGCCCACTTATGATTAAATCATCCATCCGCGAATATTGTTCCAAATAGGGATGTTAACAATTAATCGATCTTCGATTAATTGTCGATAAGAATTTACTCGATAAAACTTAACGATTGTTGGAAACAAAATCATGCACGTGTGTGCGGCGCCTGCGCAAAACACATACAGTTGGAGAAAAAAAAATTAAGCGAGCGCGCAAAAGTTAAACTACTAGCTATGATCACAACAATGCTCGATGCCAAGCACACGCATGTGCTTTTTAACGTCATGCGAGACGAGGCTGGCTGGCTGCCAACGCAACGAAATTACATCCGCAGTGGATCTGACAGGGTCCGACGCAGAAAATGCAAATACGTTTAGGATACTGAAAGCAAAGACCCTCTTCGGGGAAGCCTGCAAGATTAGCATAGCAACGCTGCTATATACAGAGAACGAGACCAGAAGCCGTTTTTAATGAACAGATTAAAATGTCATCTTAAATTATGGCAAGAAACTGTCAAATGTAAACTGTAACTGACTGTCCTTACACCCTGAATGCCCGCAACATATATCACTGATCATCATTATTGACTGGCTGAGGCGCTGCGTGTTTTCTAATGGAAGGTTGCCATCTCCGTAATATAAGCTTCTTTGCTGAAAGTACGTCTAAGCTGAGGTGACGACGAGAAAAGTGCCCTTCGTGTGCTTCTTGGATATAATTACAAACAGTGTATCAACGACTCGGAAAGCGAGGTAAACAACTTGATAAATAACACTTGATGATAATAAAACTGTTATTTTGACATGGACTTTCATGCGTCTGTTGCAGAGTGCCCATATGAGGCGGAGTTTACTGTGTCTATTAGTCATTATATTTCATTACGAGATAAGTTTAAATTGATGATTTTATCAAAACAACAACTACATTGACTCATTTTACAATCCCACTAGCATGTTATTTAGACAAAATAAAATATTTTAATTCGCGTGAGGAAGCTGTCGTTTTTATGCACACTTGTATGTCATTGGCTATATGCCACTGCAGTGAAGGCTTATTGCACTATTACTGTTAACGATTATTCGATTGATTGATCGTTAATTTAAATGATCATCGAATATGGGAAATTGCATAAATTGACATCCCTAGTTCCAAATCATCGACGCGTCGCTCTAGATCAGCAATTCGTTTGTCCTTTTCCTTAATCGCTAGTTTCAGCTCTCTCACTTCCTCCAATAGTCCCATCAATTTGGACTGTTGGTTAGCCACCTTGCTAATCTCACCAGACATGAAGTTAAGAGACTGTTTAATCTCTTCCATCTCTTCTTCGTTCTGTTGGTTTTTCTTGGGTGGCATTGTGTATAATGGAACAAACTCAACTTGCAGATCGCGATTGGTTATTCGCGATAATTACTGATCACGATATCGATCACGATGAACTTTTGCGGGGATCTATCAAACAGCACCAAACCTCAGAGTTTATTATCCAGTGATTATAAAATACTCTCTAAAACTTTGGCTAACAGATTGAGTGAAGCTATAGAGCAAGTTGTTCATCCTGATCAGACATATTGTATACCAAGTAGAAGAATTTCTGACAATATTTCTTTTATTAGGGATATAATAAATATTTGTAATAATCTTAACTTGGATTTTGGTCTAGTGTCAATAGACCAAGAAAAGGCTTTTGACCGAGTTGAAAATGATTATTTATGGAATGTTTTAGCTGCTTTTGGTTTTAACTCAAAGTTTATTGCAATGATAAAGGTTTTGTACAGTGACGTTGAAAGTATTTTAAAGGTTAATGGTGACTTATGCGCTCCTTTTAAAGTCTATAGAGGTATTAGACAGGGGTGCGCTTTATCTGGTATGTTGTATTCTTTAGCAATAGAGCCTTTTTAAATAAGTTAAGAAATGATTTGTGTGGACTGAGGTTTCCTAATTGTACAAATGTTTTTAAATTATCTGCATATGCTGATGATGTTGTTGTTTTAATAAGTGGTCAAAGAGATATAGACGTGTTGTTAAAAACTTTAAGAGATTTTAAAATGATCTCGTCTACTAATGTAAATTGGACTAAAAGTGAAGCCATACTGGTTGGGAATTGGTCAGATGGAGAACCTAGCCTGCCAGATGGACTAACTTGGACAAAGGATGGCTTTAAGTACCTTGGAGTTTTCCTAGGAAATGACACGATTGTACAGAAAAACTTTGAAGGAGTAATTGAAAAAGTCAAGGGTCGACTTGAAAGGTGGAAAATTTTACTCCCCAAAATATCGTACAAAGGGCGTATTTTGATAATTAATAATTTGATAGCATCATCCCTATGGCATCAGTTAATTTGTGTCGACCCTCCAGTTGACTTTCTGGCAAAAATTCAATCAATATTGATTGATTTCTTTTGGAATAAACTGCACTGGGTACCAAAAGCTGTTTTGTACCTACCCAAAGAAGAGGGAGGTCATGGACTTATGGATCTGCAAAGCAGAATAGCGGCTTTTCGATTGCAGCTTGTACAGAGGCTACTTACTGGATCAATGGAATCTAACTGGATAGCTGTAGCTTTCGCCATTTTAAGACGTTTTAAGCAGATGAACTTGGACAAGCCTTTGTTTTGGTTAAAACTCCATAAGTCGGACCTTACAACACTGCCTAGAGTTCTCAACGGGCCTGAAAATTACAACCTGACCCGACCCGGCCCGTGGCTTTTAAAGCCCGGACCCGATGTAACCCGACACATCAATGTGAATTATCTGTCCGAACCCGACCCGCGGCCCGACGCCGCCGACTCCCCCCCTGCCTTTTTTTTTCTCATACACGTAACGTTAGGCTATTATCATGACCAGCAGACGGAAATTCAAACCAAGCTTTAATGTTCACGCCTTATAACAATACAAACAACTGAAACAATAAACTTTAAATATAGGCTATATAAATATGCCTAAAAATTAATTCACCTGCGGCAAGTTTACTTTTCTCCATCTCTTCTTCTCCAGGCAACAGGCGTGCATGCAGTGATAGCAATAAGCTCTGGGGTGGATCCGCAACGGATCTGCTCTGAAGCGGATCCGCAACGGATCCGTTCTGAAGCCAGCAGCTCCGGTCTGGATCCGTTGCTGATCCACCCTGGAGCTTATTGCTATCCCCCGCCCCTCTCTGTGATGCATGTTGCAGCAGCCAGACCAGACTTTCTTTACGGTGAACAGCAGTGATGATTAATACTTTTTTTCGCGAGCGTAAAAGATTAAGCCCGAGGTCCGACCCGACCCGACTCAGTTGCTTATATTTTTGACCCGAACCCGTTGAGAACTCTAACACTGCCTGTGTTTTACAGGAATCTTTTTAAAGTTTGGTCTTTGTTTAAAGTGCAGAGACTTAGCCAGTACAGTGATGTTGCATTACTATTTCAGGAACCTTTGGTTTATGGCTCACGTTTGGATATCACGAACAATGGATTTTTTCCTGCTCTTGATAAGATTCTTCTAAATTCTGGAGTAATAACCATCGGTCATCTTATACAATTAACTGGAGCAGACTTTGGAAATGTTGACCTAGTTGCTAAGCATCTAGGAATAAAGTCAACACGCCAGATGGCAAAATTACTTGAGAAATGGAAGTCTGTTCTTAATTCTGAGGAATACGAACTGTTGGAGAACTACTCGAGGGGTTTAGCTCATTTAATCTGTGAAGACCCTTTTCCCATCATGTGGTTATTACCAGATCTGGATGAGTGTAAAGGGCCATTTTTAAATGTTTAGACTCTATTGTTTCTAGGGGATGTTTCAGCCTCTGGAAGAACATTGTATAAGATCTGTGTTAAATCTCTAAATAGAAAGTTTTTAGATGGTAAAATTGATACACCTTGGCGTACTATCCTTCATTTAAAGGAAGACACAAAACCAGAATGGAGAATATTATATAAGTCACCATTAACCAAAAAAGTGGGAGATTTGCAATGGAGAATTTTACATGGCGCAATTGCGGTCAATGCTTTTACCGTAAAACTTCAAATAATAGCCCGGGCTTTTATTTTCCCAAACCTATCATCACACCAGGCGTCTAAAAGAGACAGGCGTCTATAAGAGACAGGCTTTTAATTTAATTGTTCCAGAATGACAGCAGGAGGTTACCACATATTACGTTTTATTTTTAATTTGAATGTGTTTAAACAAATTAGTTCGTGTAATAACAACAGTCTTAAATTATTGGCAGTATAAATAAAGCAAACAAGGTAATGTTTTTTTATTGGTTGTTGCGTGAAATCTTACCCAGATACAACAGTGCTATTTTCTGATTGGCTATTGTGTAGCCTCTTTCTTTTTTTTGTATTGGCTCGCTCGACTAGAACTCTAGGGAAGACGGGCTTGATAGAGAGAGAGCAGTGCGGCCAGATACATTTTGGGCGCTGCAGCATATTAAATATGATAAATAGTGTTTCCGCGTGAGAAATACAATATGTGGCGAGAGTGCATGCATGACAAAAGACTGAAAGCCCGGCTATTATCAGCGGCCTCAAAACACTACCGGCCCAGCGGGAAAAGTCCAGACTCTCTCGATTGCCACTTCGCTACTGTCATCATCACCTCAATCCTGGCGACGAAGCTTGTTGTGTTGTCATAGTGATGAGTAACGGAACGACTGCGTCTGTCACGTGACATCTACCGGTAAGCAAAAAAAACTAGCGTGTTCAATCTGCACCATAGAACTGTCTTAAACAGACTATCTGACGGGTTTTAGAAGATTAATTACAACCCGAAACTAAAAAAACAGACCAGGCCTTTATTTGAGACAGGCGTTTATTTACCCAAACCTGTCGTCACACCAGGCGTCTAAAAGAGACAGGCGTCTATTTGGGACTCGGCTATTATTTGAAGTTTTACGGTATCTCAGTTTTAAATCGGAGGGTTACGCAGGTAACCCAGGTTCTGTGAATGAAGGTCAACACGCCACAGTATGGGTCATCCTCTTTGAGAGGGTGAGCTGTTAGGAGACAGAATAGCAAATTAACCACTCCCCGCTACGTGCGTGCAATCAGCCCCAGTCTACATATACAGGTGCACGCACGCCGGCACTTTCTCTTTTTGCCATCAAGCATCATGCCACTCCCCGAGTGACCACGCAGTGTGGCGTGTTGACCTTCATTCACAGAACCTGGGTTACCTGCGTAACCCTCCGTTCTATTTCATATCGGTCAACACGCCACAGTATGGGTCAACAGTGTACCAAATAAAGTCACGAGGGGGAATTAGCGGGGAACCATTCAGTAGAAAAATGACAAAAGACAGATATTCACTTCACATAGGTCTTTATTGAAACCCAGATCAAACAAATCACCAGGTGTCGAACACCTTGTAGAAACTGAAAGTAAAAAGGCCACAGACAAAATCACAGTTGGCTCCCAGTCTGTAGGACAGAGGCAGCTACAGTAGAGGCCACATTGAGGCGGTAAAACCGTGCAAATGTCAGTGAAGACCTCCAGCCAGCTGCAGTACAGATGTCTTCCAAGGAAGCCCCCTTAAACAAGGCCCAAGAGGCCGCCATCCCCCGGGTGGAGTGCGCCACAACCCCTGTAGGTAGGGCCAGCCGCTTCTTACTATAGGCCAATTCAATAGTCTTCACCACCCAGCGAGTCAGGCGCTGTTTAGAGACTGCCTGACCACGGTTTGACCCCCCATAACACAAAAACAGCTGATCTGTTTGTCTGACAGCTGCAGTGCGATGGACATAGGCCCGCAGTGCCCGGACAGGGCAAACAAGGTGCAACCTAGCAGTATCAGGAGAGTCATGGGGAGGAGGGTGAAAGGGATCCAGAATCAAAGGTCTTGAAACAAATGATCGTGGGAGAACCTTGGGCAAAAAAGCCGGGTTTGGCAATAGGGAGATGGGAGAACCGCTTTCCCCAAGCCGCAGACATGCAGGATGGACTGATAAGGCATGCAGTTCACTGACCCGTCTAGCTGATGTGATGGCTAGGAGGAACACTGTCTTAAGCGTAAGGAACTCCAAATCCACCTCAGACAATGGTTCAAAGGGAGCCTGTGACACCGCTTCCAATACTACCTGTAGATCCCAGGAAGGGACTATACAGGAACGCGATGGACTTAGCCTCCGTGCTCCTCTGAGGAACTGGCTAACAAGAGGCTGTGAGCCCACTGACAACCCATTCAAAGCATCATGGCCATTTGATATGCGCGATATCAGCGATATAAGTGACTGGATGTCACATAACTTTCTTATGCTAAACTCCAATAAGACAGAGATACTTGTTATCGAACCGAATCGCTACAAATATAATATGACAGATTACAAGTTGCCCATAAATGGCTGCACTGTGGTGCCAACCTCCACGGTTAAGAATTTAGGTGTGATGTTCGACAGCAGTTTATCCTTCGACAGCCATATCTCCAATGTCTGCCGCACAGCATTCTTCCACCTTAGAAATATCTCAAAAATACGCCATATGTTGTCTGCACCAGATGCAGAGAAGCTTATCCACGCTTTTATGACCTCTAGAATAGACTATTGTAACTCGTTACTCGGAGGATGCCATGCAAAACAGGTCAACAAGCTTCAGCTAGTTCAAAACGCTTCTGCAAGAGTTCTTACTCGAACTAAGAAGTATGACCGCATAAGCCCAATTCTGGCATCTTTACACTGGCTACCAGTTAAATATCGTATACAATTTAAAATATTGCTAATCACCTACAAAGCCTTAAATGGCCTAGCACCCTCATATCTTAGAGAATTATTATCAGAATACAATCCATCACGTGCATTGCGGTCACAAAATTCTGGCCTCTTAATTATCCCTAAAATATCAAAAGTGTCTAAAGGTGGCAGATCCTTTTCCTACTTAGCCCCTAAGCTATGGAATGATTTACCAACCGACGTCCGAAAATCAGAGACAGTAGATAACTTTAAATCTAGACTTAAAACTTTTCTCTTTAACAAGGCTTTCAAATAGTTGTTTTAACAATGGTACTTATCTCCTAATAGCTAGCTTGTACAACCTAATAAATAAATAAATTAATGAATAAATTAAAACCTTTTTTTTCGTCAACACTTCAAAGCATGGTAAATCTCATTAATACTCTTTTGTAATATGCTGAAACTTTGAATTGGTTTTCGATTGAGTCTTAACTGCCAAATATGGCCGGCTTGCAATTTTGGCCTTTTCCCATGACCTTAAAATAGTATGTCATACAGAACCGTTTGCCACTGTACGTTAGCATTAACGACGGCAGGGGGACCTCTGGCCTTAGTCAAACGAGTTCTGTTTCCGTTTCTAAAATCATTAACTATATGTAATTCACTTAACCAGCAATAGTTAGCCTGTCCGGAACCGAGCTGACTAAAACCACATTACTGTGTGACACTTGTTTTCTATGTGAACGGCCCCTACGCTAATAAGATTTTGTGTCTCTCTCCCTGTCTCGTCCTTGATCCCGAGGACGAGACAAACAGATCCAGTTCCGGTACATGTGAAAGTCGGCACACAACTGATCTACTAGCTGTTCTTCAACGTTATGTCCAGCTGATGCCTGACCAAAGACCACTGGCAGAACCCGCTTCATCTCCGCTTAATCTCCTTCCGTTTCAATGTGTATATATATATATATACCTCCCAAGGGTTTTTTCCTCCTATGACTTTTTTTACTTCCCCGGCTAAAATTCCGGGGTTTTTTTCTCCTAGGGGGTTTTTCAACCCGGGGAGGCAGCCTTTTTGGGCTTAACTTCTATACGTTACATTAGTAATACGTTTGCTTATAATGTTGATTTATAGCCGTAGCAAATTTAACTGCTTGTGCTATCGTTTATTATGTTGTGCTATCTGTCGATTTTCTGTGCTTTTCACTGCATCTATTATGTAAAGCTGCTTTGATACAATTACCAAATTGTGAAAAGCGCTATATAAATAAAATTGAATTGAATTGAATTGAATATGGCTGCCACATATCCTCTTAAGGTAGATTCCTTCAGACCATCTTCTAAAAGAGACTGAAGAAAAGACAAGATAACTGGCACGCCACACGAGACTGGGTCCACACCACTGGGATGACACAAGCGAACAAACCTCTCCCACCTACCAGCATAGAGGGCCCTGGTGGAGGGTGCCCTTGCTGCCTGCAAAGTAGTTAAGACACTCTTGTCCAGAGTGCCTGGCTGACTCCGTGTAATGGCCAAACATGCAGTCTGAGTAGGCCTGGGTTCGGGTGGCAGAGCTGTCCGCGACCCTGTGTTAACATATCCTGCCTGAGGGGAAGACACCACTGAGATCCTGCAAGCAGAGCCACCAGATCTGGCATCCATGACCGATTTGTCCAGTCTGGCGCCACAAGCTGCACCCTTGCTTGCAACCTCCTTCTCTTGGCCTGCACTGCTTGGAGTAACGGAAACGGATGGAAGGCATAGAGAAGGACTCGAGGCCACTCGTTCGCTAGGGCATCTATCCCCAATGTCCCTTTGGGACCTGTCATGGAGTACCAGAGAGGGCAGTGCGTCGTTTCCTGAGACGCAAACAGGTCTACTGACGCCTGTCCATACCTCGCCCAGATCTCCTGCACAATGTCTGGGTGCAGCCGCCATTCTCCTGGCCTCGGCCCCCCCCTGGACAGAAGGTCTGCTGCCACATTGTCCACTCCTGGCAGATAGACTGCCCGCAAGGACAGGTTGTGCGCATGAGCCCACCGAAGGAGTTTGTAAGCCCTCTGATGGAGGGACACCGAACGTATCCCCCCTGGTGGTTGATGTACGACACCACTGTCGAACTGTCTGTCCGAACCAGGACATCCCCTGCCTGCAGACTTGGTCGGAAATGCACCAAGGCTCGACGCACAGCCTCGAGCTCCAGCAGATTTACGTGAGCCCCCTGCCACATGGGTTCCCACAGACCTTGGACTGGGCAGACCCGCCACATGGCTCCCCAGCCCAGACTGGAGGCATCCGTAGTCACGGTTTCTCTTGAACTCCGCTGGCCCAGAGGTACACCCTCCTGTAGGTCTAGGGCAGCCAGCCACCAGTGTATACCTGGAACACAACCTGCATTCAGCTGCAGAACACGTTGGCCATCCTCGTAGGGGTTCACCTTGTTCCTCGAGAACCACTGTTGTAGCGGCCTCATATGAAGCAAGCCTAGTGGCACAACCTGAGCTGCTGCTGCCATTAGGCCAAGCAGCCTCCGACCAGACTTCACAGATGTTTGCTTTTCCCTTAGAAGTTGGGACAAGCTCTTCCTCAACACAAGCTGCCTCTGAGGAGACAGCCAGGCTCTCATTGTGGTGGAATTTAGCACCAGACCCAGGTACTCTACTGTGGTGCAGGGAACCAGCACACTCTTTTCCCTGTTTAATGCCAAGCCCAACTTGAGGAGGTGTGCTAACACCACCCCTGTGTCGATCTCTGCCTGCTCCCTGGTTGGGGCACAAATCAACCAGTCGTCCAGATAGTTCAGGATGTGAAGTCCCTGGCGCCGGAGCGGGATGAGAGCCGCATCCATGCATTTGGTGAAGGTGCGAGGCGCCAGAGACAGACCAAAAGGGAGAACATTGTACTGGTATGCTGCCCCTTGAAAGAAAAACCGGAGGTACTTTCTGTGATGTCTGTGGATTGGGATGTGGAAGTAAGCATCCCGTAGGTCCACTGTTGTGAACCAATCTCCGTGCTGAACAAAAGTGAGGACTGTAGACAGACGCAGCATCCTGAAGGGGAGGCGCTGTAAGTGTCGATTGAACCTCCTCAGATTGAGAATGGGGCGCAAGCCCCCATCCTTCTTCGGAATGAGGAAATAAGTGAAGTAATACCCCTGCCTTATCTTGTCTGAAGGCAGAAGTGTTACCGCTCCTTTTTCCAAGAGAACAGAAACTTCCTTTGACAGGGAATCGTGCTCGGCGTTGCCCTTCAAGACAGTAGGGACAACCTTGTGAAAACATGGGGGTCTGGTTTTGAACTGCAGCCTGTACCCCGACTTCAGGGTGCTGAGCACCCAAGGGCAAGGAGTACACTGGCGCCAATGAGCAAGGTGTTGGGGTGTGAAACGTGATGTCGGAGGCTGGCAACCGTCAGCGACGCGATGCCCGTCCAGGTAGCCGACCGCTTGCAGGCCGGCCACCCCTCTGTTGGCGAAAGGGACGATAGGCAGCGTGGCTTGGGCCTGCTGTGTCAGTCTGAGCTGGTGCACGGGGTGGACCATTCCAGGCCTGAGGAGCCGAACGAAACCAGGGGCTCGCTGACCCAGAGCGCCGTGCTCTGCCTGCCAAATGTACTGAGCGAGTCAGCTCCCTCGCTCTCCTTGACTGTTCCAGGGCCCCTTCTGAAGGTGGCCCAAAGACCTCACCTGGCACCACCGGAGCCGCAACCACTGCCATGCAGTCCTGGTCTGTTATATTGGCCTGAGAAAGCCAGACCTGACGTCGTGCCTGGACCATCGAAGCCATGGACTGACCCAAAGCCTGAGCATGAGCACTGGTTCCTCAAAGCAGTATGT
Organism: Misgurnus anguillicaudatus; assembly: GCF_027580225.2. Lineage (NCBI taxonomy): Eukaryota > Metazoa > Chordata > Actinopteri > Cypriniformes > Cobitidae > Misgurnus > Misgurnus anguillicaudatus. The sequence goes on from NC_073337.2 coordinate 32,475,784, forward strand.
CCAAAACTCGCAGCATCTCTGTAATCTCACCCCCTGGGGCAGAGGATGCCATATCTTGCAGCAGCCCCTCCAAATACACCAGCAGAAGGGAGTTGGTGCATGACAGCCTGCAAGCCAATGCTGAGGCCTGATAAGCCTTCCGCAGTTGGGAATCAACAGCCCTGCAGCGCTTATTTGGATGAACTGCATCCTTGCCAGCCTTAGCTGTTGCTCCTGCCAGCATCGCAAAGGTAGGCCCCACCACAGGAGCCGCAGCCAGCCCCCAGGTTGCAGCCCCAGCCAAGGAAGCCAGCTGTGTTCTGGGCAGTGGGCTTGAGCTTGGGGCTTTCCAGGAAGAGTGCAACTCTGCCATAAAATCAGGCAGGATTGGAAGCCCTTCAGACTTGCGTCGACGCGGACCTCTGTCAAAGACAGAAGCCCCCGTAGCGGAGGTCAGAGGCGGCAACTTAGCACGATCTGCCGCTCTCACAATTACAGCTCTGTCTGACGGATCTAAAGGAGCTGGCTCAGAGTTCTGTGAGGTAACCTCACTGACCTCAGACTCAGAGCGATCACCAGGGTCATCAGAGACCTCACGGTCTGGAGTAAGGCTGTCATGGGAAACTAAGACACCTGAGGCTGCCAATGACAGCTCATCAGGGCTGAGACGTCGGCGCCTAGCCACCGGCTCGCTCCAACCTGCTGGCCCCCAAGCTCGCTCTCGGTCCTCCAGGAGGCCATGCAATGCACCTTGTACTTCCTCCAATTGACGCCGCAAACTCTGCACATCTTGTTCCACATGTTTGCGTTTGTGCGTGCGCTTTAACCCAGCAGCCTTCTGCACAGGGACTTCACCTTCGGCTTGCATTGCCTGGCCACTAGGGGGAATGCTCCCTTCCTCCGACATGTCACCAGCTCAGAGCTTGTGCGTGTGTTTAGGAGGGTTTCACTTAGGTAGCTTTTGTCCTCACAGACAAAGAGGCTCCCAGAAACCTATAACTACTCAATAAGTATGTATAAAATCAAAAAACAATTTATCAATAAAGATATTTATTCAGGTAGCTTTTGTCCTCACAGACAAAGAGGCTTCCAACACATATAACTACCAAATATGTATCAAAACAATACAACTATCAATAAAAAACAAATATTTTTCAAGTAGCTTTTGTCCTCACAGACAAAGAGGCTCACAGAGGCATATAAATACCAAATAAGTATGTATAGAAACAATATATCAATAAAGATATCTATTCAGGTAACTTTTTTCAACTCAACACAAAAAATCAAAAACTTGCTCCACATGGGATACGAACCCGCGACTTACTGAACTCAAGCCAAATACACTACCGTCGCGCCACCAGATGCCACGTGTAAAATGTGTGACACACTGGCTCAAATCCGATATACTACGGCGGCTATATAACCTATAATCAGTAATCGTAACAAAAAACACGTTTTTAAACAGCGACTTACTCCCTCTCGAGAGCAGAGGCCTACTTAGCAATAATCTAGATGAAAAACCTTCACGTCTTGCTTCAGCTACCGTCTTCAGGAGGCAAAAAGAGAAAGTGCCGGTGTGCGTGCACCTGTATATGTAGACTGGGGCTGATTGCACGCACGTAGCGGGGAGTGGTTAATTTGCTATTCTGTCTCCTAACAGCTCACCCTCTCAAAGAGGATGACCCATACTGTGGCGTGTTGACCGATATGAAATAGAACCGGATATTACTCATGGTTGCCCCTTTTGTTCTCAGAGGGAAACAGTTTTTCATGCTTTTATGCATTGTTTTACGCCTTTATTTAATGTGTTGCAAAATTTGTTTTTATTTTTTGATGAATCTTTTTCATTGGAAATTTTCATTTGTGGTTTTAAGTATACTCGGAGACATCGTTTTAGGTGTCAGTTGCTGAACTTTGTACTAGGTCAAGCTAAGATGGCAATTTATGATACTAGAAAGAGGAAAATTGAACAAGATACAAACTGTGTTTTAGATGTAGTGTTTTTTATTTGATTAAATCTAGAATTTTAGTTGATTTTCATTACTATATAGCCATGAATGATTTAGTTTCTTTTGAGATGATTTGGTGTGTTAAAGGGGCTTTGTGTGAGGTTTTAGATGAAACCTTGTGTTTTGCACCTATTTTATTGTGATCTGATAATGTATTAGTACTTGACTGTTTTTTGGTATTGCTGTTGTATTTTTTCGAATGTAGGTAATGTTTTGTTTCTAGATAATGTTGGAGAAAGAACATTAAAGATGTTTTGAAATTCTCTCTCTCTCTCTCTCTCTCTCTCTCTCTCTCTCTCTCTCTCTCTCTGTGCGCATGCGTTGAGTGGGCGGAGCGTTGAGTGAGCGTTTGGTGTTTGCGGTGCAGGTGTGAGTGCTACATTTACTATCTTTTCTTTCCTATTCTTGAATATTGTTTATGTTCATTTAGATTGGGAGGATTAGTAGTTTATAACTTATCGGAGCGTTTGCTCCGGGTTTCGTATCAGGAGCATGGCTGCCCCAGATAGCGGAAACTTTGGTTTCCTGACACGGCGTCATGGTGTTAAAATAGACACAGGTGTGGGTGTGGAAGAATGTAGTCTGGCTGTAGGTGAAGTGATTGGTACTGAAAATATCCTGTCTGCATCCCGTATGAACAGTGCGGTTGTGCTGTTTTTAAAAACTGTTGATTTAGTGAATCAGATAGTAGAAAATGCTGTAGTGATTAGTGGTATTTTTACCCCAGTGCTCCCTCTCTCTACTCCCTCGAAAAAAGTAACTCTATCCAATGTGCCACCTTTCATACCAAATGAAGTTCTATCTGGAATGCTCTCTCGCTATGGCAAACTTGTTTCTCCGATAAAAATGATTCCAATCGGTTGTAAGTCTCCGCTGTTGAAACACGTTGTGTCATTCAGGCGTTATGTTTATATGATTTTGCAAGATAACTTGGATGAACTTGACCTGGCTTTAAATTTTCGTCAGGACGAATTCAATTATGTTATCTTTGTTACCACAAATAACATGAAATGCTTTGGTTGCGGGGAATCGGGTCATTTGATCCGCGCTTGTCCGGGTAGAGTAAATCAACCGGATAAAAACCGGTTACCGGTTAATGGCGAAGATGTCAACGTTGCGCGCGATGATGAGAGGCAGAATGTTAATACTACTGCCGAGGCTCCAAGCACAAGTTTACGTCATAAAGCGCCACTAAAAGCACCTGTAACAGTCGCAATGTCAACTGAAATGTCTAATGATGAGGGAAAGGAGGCTGCGGATGACGCAAAGATAGACGGAGATTCTGAGAGGACTGATTTGTCAGTGTCGGTTCAGAGGAATGAATCGCAAAACCATGGTAATCCTGTCATAGCTGGAGAGCAAATTCCTTCTTATATAGGGGAAGATCAGTTTTCTATTATGGATTCAGATGATGTTGCTTTTAAAGCACCACAAAAGAGAAGATTAAAACAGCAAAATGTTGGTAAACAAGCTAAAAAATCAGATAATTGTGACGTGAGTCACTCTGACACAGGGAGTGAGAGTGATGCTTCTGAGTGCTGAGTGCTTCTGATGCTTCTTGTAGTTTACCTCCGGGTGGTTTTTCAAGTCGAACTTATACTGTGGAGGATGTAAAATCCTTTCTTAAAGCTATGGTCTACGATTTCAAAGATTGTTCATTATTAATAACCTCGTTTTGATGCTGGTTATGGTTCTACAGTTAAATCCTAACAATATGAAGAGAAAAAAGAAATAAAAAAATCCATTCAGTCTATTGGGTGTACGACGCCAGATAAGTTGACAAATGTAAACTGTCCGGCCGGACAGCTTACATTGGTTAACTGCTCTCATCAAATCCCCGTACACTTGAAAATCCACCTCGCGCTCGCGTCTCCACCCCATCGCACACCACCCCGCCCCTCTCCTGCCTGTGCCATGAAATGTGTGTCAGTGTATGTTAGCTAGCGAAGCAGCAACATCTCACTCATGGAAAAAAACTAACCGACAGCAGCAAGCTTCTTGTCCCTACAGTAAAGGTCGGAAGAAAAAGGAAGTCTGTAAAAGAAAGAGCAGAGGTAAAAAAAAATTGAAAAACGCCGGACTCTAAGTAGAATCAATATAGGGTCCGCCATTGACCGTTGGAGGAATTCAGCTTCAGGGAGATTTGGGGCTAAAAACCGACGCCAACACGGTGGACTTTTTGTTGAACAGGTACGCATCTATTTATACTTTTATTGTGCGAGGTGTTACATAAATACCTTTTTATGAGTCTGACAACATGCTGCCGGTCGGCATTGGAATGTTAGCCGTTTAGCATCGCGTATCACGGGCCAATGTAATTATATTTACAAAGATTGTGTGAGGTGTTACATAGATATCTTTTTGTGAGTCTGGCAACATCATGCTAATGCTGCCGGTCGGCATTGGAAACTTAGCCGTTTAGCATCGCGTATCGCGGGTCAATGTAATTATATTTACAAAGATTGTGTGTGGTGTTACATAGATATCTTCATGTGAGTCTGACAACATCATGCTAATGCTGCCGGTCTGCATTGGAATGTTAGCCGTTTAGCATCGCGTATCACGGGTCAAAGTAATTATATTTACAAAATCATTTCTTGAAGCTCAGGAGGGGAAACGTATGCCAAACGTTGTTGTGAAAGTAAACAACGTCAATTACAATCATAATTGTAATTGTTCATTCCTTCAAGGCTTTATGTGTTTTAGGGCTGTCACTTTTGTGAAAAAATCATTTTCGATTTTTAATATATAAGTGTTCATTGAATCGATTGTAAAATCGATTTTCCATGTCTAAAAAGACGTTTCCATTTTCAACGCCAAATAACGGACAAACGTAAAGAGAGCGCTGGAAAAGCACAAGTCAGCAATATTTCTTATTTTTTGTCATTAAGTTTCATGCAGAATAACAAACAGCAACAGTAGTGCAACATTCTCTAAAAAAATATGCAGAGTGGACTGCTCCCATAACATAAATGAAAAACATTACTGCAGGCTTCAAACCGGCTGCATTTATGATTTAGGCAATTCAAAAATTATTTTAAATAATGATTCAATCCATTTCAAACAAAAACGAAACTTTAAATAGACTTACTTGAAGTTGAGAACATGCTGTGTATTTTTTTATTAAACGTAACCGACACTTAGGCGGCACTAGGCAGGCATAATGAAATGCACAAAAAGGCTAGGGCCATTACAAATTATTGGTGAGGAAAACAAGTTGATCATGAACATTTTCGGGGTCCAGAGCGTTTTTTATTCACTATATGTCCATCTGTTGAGAAGACGCGCTCCGACCGCACTGATGTCCCAGGGAAACTCGGGTATTCCGTTGCCAGCTGCGCAAGGTGGGGGTATGTCGTACTGTCAATCTTCCACCACAAAAGCGGTTCGCTGTCAGCTGGCAATGGTGGCTCATGTAAGGTCTGTTTCGTCGCTCTCTCGTGTTGCGCAGGTTCATTGAGTTTGTCCTCCATTTTCTTTGAAAAACACTAGATGCAGGGATTGAAAGCGTGAAACTATAGGTGCGTAAAATTGCTGGGTATTTTCTGTCTAGCTTTCGCAACGCCTACTGCACTTTCGGAATTCTTCATTTTATTTTTCTGCTTGTTTTATTACGTCTATATTTTTAATTGTTTAATTCTTTAAAAATTAATAGTGTACATATTTGGTAAAATCGATTACCTATTTTCGTTTTCGAAACTTTTTTTGGTTGGTCCGATCGATTGTGCAATCGATTTTCGAACAAAAAGTGACAGCCCTAATGTGTTTACTGCTCGGTAAATCTCTGTTCTGATGTTTACTACCGGTTATCACAGCTTGAATGAGTGACGTTGTTCAGCTTGTTTCCCGGTGGGAGGGATCAGGTAGCACAGAGGGGCGGGATGAGTTTTTTAAAACTTACTAACCGTCTCAGGCTTTCTCGACTGATTTTCAACATCGTAGACTACAGCTTTAAAGTGACAAAAACGCCAGGAAAGTTCGAATTGAGGAATATTTCCCTGATGTTTTGCAGTTTATTGAAAAGGCAAAAGTTTTTAAGAGTGATGGTGTTTTTACTAAACAGGAAGTGTTTCGGCTAAAGAAAATTATTGCCAAACTTAACTCTCAATCAAGGCTCAATGCTAGTAATGACAGCACATAGATTTCATCTCCCTTTTTCTTTTTCTTTTTTGGTTTTGTTTGTTTTGTTTTTTTCTTTTTAATTTTTTTTCTTTTTTCTTTATGGGAGAATTTCATGTGGCTTCTTTAAAAGTGAATGGGGCCAGAGATATTGATAAAAGATTTCAGTTATACGAGTTAATGAAACAAAAGAAAATTGATGTACTGTTTGCTCAAGAAACACACAGTGATGTAGTGAATAGTACTGTCTGGGCTAGAGAATTTGATGGGTTATCTATTTTAAGCCACTTGACTTCAACCAGTGGTGGGGTTGCCATTTTGCTTTCTAAGAGTTTTTTTCCCTGTTCTTATTAGGTTGATGAGATTGTAAAAGGCAGGCTTTTGAAAGTTGTTGCTCAGTATGAAAATTATTCTTTTATTTTTATCTGTGTGTATGTCCCAGTCAATGCTCTGGAAAGAATGATTTTTCTAGATACTTTGAGTAGTGTGTTATGTAATTGTGATCCTGAGTATTATTTATTTTTAGGGGGGGATTTTAATTGTACAGAGAGTATCCTTGATAGGAATCATGTTGAACCACACATGGCCTCACAGAAACGTCTTATTCAATTAGTAAAAACTCATGAGATTGTTGATGTTTGGAGAAATGTTCATGGTTTTCAAAGGCAATATACTTGGGCTCATGCGTATGATGGATTAATTTCACTGGCAAGGTTGGATAGGTTTTATGTTTTTAAGCACCAGCTTAATCTTTTTAGAAATTGTTCAATTTGTCCAGTGTTTTTTTCTGATCATAGTTTGTTACAGTGTGCTGTATCACTGAGTTCTCTAAAGCCAAAAAGTGCCTACTGGCATTTTAATAGTAATTTATTATGTGACAAGCATTTCAAAGATGTGTTTAAAGCTCACGTAACACACGCTGTTTCTGCATTTCTGATATTAATCTGGAGTACATATGGAGTAGTATGACATCCTTTATATCTCTGAAGAGTCTTTAGTTTAATCAGATTTATAAAAGAAAGATTAGATTTAACGAATCTTTCCGATAACGTACGAAAAAATGAAGAAGGAGGAGTTATAACACGGGAGGAGCAAGTACGAGTCATACAACACTATACAACACTGTTTTAACTTATGATTCACTACATGTTCGTGTGATTTATATAATATACACGCGCCTATTTCCAACATAAGACAGAAGTCTTACTTACCACATGTAACTCGTCATGACCCGGTTCTGAAAATCCACCGCATCAAACGCACACGCAAAACTCCGCTGCTAATCCGGATAATAAACTTTATCCATTGTTTCCATAAGGCTGGATGTCTTCTCCTTACATCCAAAAACACACTTCTTCTTGTGCCATTGTTGACTTTTGAAATTAAACAAGGCTGAGTGGCGTGATAAGCTGTTAGCAAGCTCTAGCGTCTCCCGCTGACTGACGGCTGGGCGGGGTTTTCCGGGGGAAGTTTTCCGGCGGAAGCCCATATAAAGAAGTGATACGTATCGAAAACCCCTGAAACGTCAGTTAGAACCGTAATCGAAAAAAATTAGCCGAAACTTGTCCGAACCCTGGCGAAGTGCATTCGGCACAGAAATACTCTGAAACACGCCCAACTGCATTTTTGACACTTTGCCTACGTTTAGCATGAGGAAACAACTCTATAACTGTGTTAATAAGTCAGAATGCTTGAAATACCATTAAACCCCCCCTTTAAAGAATTTTGGAAAAATTTTAGAGCCACAAAATCTTCATTTCAGTGTTTACAACAGTGGTGGGATGTTGCAAAGGTGCAAATTAAACAGTTGTGCCAACAATATACTCTCAACGTCACCAGAGACATAACCCGTTTAATGAAAACAGTTGAGAAAGAACTAGTAGAGCTTCAGATCCTTGCTGATAGTACAGGTAATTTGACTTACATTGACTCTTTTAATAAGAAGAAAAATGTTTAAGGAAAATTGCTAGACACAGTTGCACAAGGAGCTCTGGTTAGATCACGCTTCCAGAGTGCTGAATTGATGGATGCACCGTCTAAATTTTTCTTTAATTTGGAGAAAAAAAATGGGCAAAAGAGGTTCATACTAGTGATCGACCGATATATCGGCCGGCCGATACATCGGGCCGATTTTAGCAGGTTTTAGGTGTATCGGCATCGGCCGATTCGCGGCTTGCGTTCGCCGATAGTTTTTCCCCGGCATTAATTACAGACAGGCGCCCACAGGCAGCTCTGTGTTGCTGGAGGCTGCCTGCAGCCCGTGCATTGCCCCTCCCCCCACTAGCAGAGCGGAGCGCTCCAAGCCTTGTAAGTTTTAAACTTCAAAGCCTCTTTTAACTGTTTGACTGAAATATTGCCATATACTTTGAAAGTGTTAACACGTTGCTCTATATGTGCGTGCAACCATAGCTAAGAAAGTTTGGTGGTCCTAATGGAAAACGCGAATGCCTATAAAACTGCTTGCCATTGTATTTAGGGAGCTTCAAATAGCTTTTAGGCTAACCGTATGCATACGGCAGCTGTTACGAACACTGGTCATTGGATTAAATAATGCTGACGTTGTTCCGTGATTTTGTGGTATTTATAGGAGTTTTATTCAGCGACCACCAGTCTGATGTTTGGATGCGACGCGTGCTCATAATGCCGCAAGCGAACGCAGGTCATGTGATCAGCCGAACAGCTGATCATAGCTGGACAGTGTGGGTTTTTAATCCTCATCTCCATAAATATATGTAGTAGTAAAAGGCTAAAAATCAATATCCATTGCTGATAGTTTCTCGTCATTGTGGAAAGCGCAGTTCATGGTTGCATACGTTTATGGTTGTTAACGCGGAGTTTCGCGGAATTTTCGTCAGCGAAAAAATTAAGAAATTCGACCCAAAGCACTTAGTTCCAAACAGTTCCCACATGACTTTTATGTGACCAGAGAAGTGTTGTTTTGTAAGTTTTGTCAACATTTCCGTTCACTGGGAGCGCAAAGATACATGCACTCTCTCATCCATGTCTCACTGCACCTCTCCCACGTGCACGCGCTCTACTATCTGACCGAAGTCTGTACACAAATCCTCATGTATTTGTTCAGTTTTAAGCGTTTTAAGCGAGCTGAGGCAAACTAACTATCCCTCGCATTTATTATAGGGCACTAGAGTGTGTGAGGTACAGAAGTGGGGCAATTGGCATGTTAATCAGAATTCTTTTTAAGTTGTTTTTTGATCAGTATTGCTGTCTTCTTCCTTATTCCTTGTCTTCTTATTAAAGATATTTGCTCTACAAGAGATTAAGTTAAGTGCACTAAAACTTAAGACCTAAGCATTAAATAGGTTGTAAATAGTTGGTTACTTTCATGGATAAAGTAAAGTGTTCGCCTTGTTATGCTGCTTGGTTGCTGCTACTGTGTGCAATGGTGTAATTATTATTTTATTTATGTATTTTAAGCAGCACTGAATTTTCTACCTCACCTTTTTTTTACTATTTGTTAAATATAGTTCAGTAAATGTTCCTTTTTTAAATTAAGAGCTGTAACATTTGGTTTTATCATTGTGTCATTTTTATGATATAAACTGAATAAGAAAAAGCAGTATCGGCTCCAAATATCGGCTAAAGAAAATCGGCAGCCTGTATCGGTCATCGGCTAAGGCTGATGGAAAAAAATCGGTATCGGCATCGGCACAAAAAAATCCATATCGGTCGATCCTGAAGGATTTTGTGTATATTTCTTTCATGTGTAATCAATGTCTGATGTGTAACATTGCAACTGTGCCCTGATGTAATTAACATATATGTCTGCAGTGAAGGTGTGAACCAAATGGCCTATAGAAACTAATCAGTGTGAATAACAAAGAATCACCATTCCTCAGTTTAGACTGCTCGATAGACCAATCTCCTGTAGGAGGTCCTAACAGGTTTCTATTGTTTGTAGGCCTTTTGTTATCATGTATAAAGTTCTGTCCCACAGACAGAACTTTGGGTTAAGAATGTAGAAGGTTGACACGACAACATCGCTCCTGAAGAACAATGCTACATAAGAACCTTCATTAAATCTCTTTTCCCCACATGCACTTGGTCCTGCTTATTATTTTACGTATTAGATACATTCTAATACGTTGGCGAGCCATGAAAGACTGAGCAGCCAAATTCAAGAAAATCTAACAATTTGGCGAGCCAGCCAGGAGAGACAGATAAGAAGAGCACTCATGACTGCAACAAGACGAGAACTGAAGAATTTTGAAGATTCTACTTTCTGAAGATTATTGAAGACAAATCGACTATGTTTGTGGACTCTGTTTGTGGAAGCAACCTTCTTGATGACTTTGTCTTAAAAATCTTCATTTGGTGAGTGAAACTTATCAGCTCTTTTAAAGAACTACTTAAGAAATTAAGCAGACCAATGTTCATAGTGTAGCATTGTTAATCATTTCAGACTTGGTCCTTTCTCAAAATGTCTGTAGGAATTGTTAAGAAACAATTTAGTCCGTTCATCTAGAGATTGTAGAAGTAGAAGCTTGGTCCTTTCTCTAAATGTTTGTAGGAATTGTTTAGAAACAATTTAGTCCGTTCATATAGAGATTGTAGAAGTAGAAGCTTGGCCCTTTCTCTAAATGTCTGTAGGAATTGTTTAGAAACAATTTAGTCCGTTTATCTAGAGATTGTAGAAGTAGAAGCTTGGTCCTTTCTCTAAATGTCTGTAGGAATTGTTTAGAAACAATTTAGTCTGTTCATATAGAGATTGTAAAAGTAGAAGCTTGGTCCTTTCTCTAAATGTCTGTAGGAATTGTTTAGAAACAATTTGGTCCGTTCATATAGAGATTGTAGAAGTAGAAGCTTGGCCCTTTCTCTAAATGTCTGTAGGAATTGTTTAGAAACAATTTAGTCCGTTCATCTAGAGATTGTAGAAGTAGAAGCTTGGTCCTTTTTCTAAATGTCTGTAGGAATTGTTAAAGAACAATTTAGTCCATTCATCCAGAAAATGTAGAAGTCACAGAAATAGTTTGGGACTGATATTGCTGCAAGATTTTAGGATTCTTGACTGGGTGCTAATCAGTAGCCACTATTTGGTTAGATTCTAACAAGGTTAGAAAAATATGGTCTAGAACCAAAATTATGGAACTTTAAGTCAATTTGCCTTCCATTGAAAGATATGGAAAGTTCTGAGTGACAAACATTCTGAAGTAGGATTCAGAAAGAATTTGAGTTTAAACTGTAAAGTCTAATGTTTATTGGTGTGCAAACTGTAGATGCATTTTATTCTTAATTGTTGTATTAAGAACAAAACAATAAGTTAGCGCAAACTAATTATTGTTATTAAGAGTACATTTTAGAAATGTATGTTTAAATGGGTTTGACTGTATACTCCAAATGGTCAGTCTGAATAAGCACCTTTAACAGATCTAACACCTTTTATTTTGTTTTCACACCTCTGAGGGCACTTCTCCTGTACTGGCCATGGCTGAGTCTATTATGAAAAACAATGGTGGATCTTAAGGCCCGGGTATACTTTTTTTCCGCAGCTTTCCGAGTATAGTCCCCGCGGCTACACGCGGATGGCCGCGTTCGACACTATACCCAATACAAATGATTTCTTATTCAAATTATTAGTCTAACAGGCTGTCAGGGCAGCACTGATTTGGAGACATTTACAGTACATAAAAACATTAGGATAGGTGAAGAAAAGTAACTGATCCACCATTGCAAACACAGTTTAGAACACACAACAAGACAACAAAGTCAGGAATCAAACAAACATGCTCCACAGCTTTCTGTTCTTTGAAGAAGTAAAAGTTAAAGAAGAAAAACGATAGTGTGTGTGCAATTGCTGTCTATTTCCTTTGTATAATTGTTTATAGTGGAGTGTTCTGTCTAAATATTTTCACGCGCATGCGCTGTCGTACGCGGACTGTACGCGCACTGTCCGCGCGGTCTCAAATTTTGGGCTGCACGCGGACGGTCCGCGCGGCCGGCCGCGGACACTCCTGATGACGAAAATGACGTCATGCGGACGGCGCGCATACGCGGACGTCCCTAGTATACTTTCGGCTTTACCCGAGACCAACTACAGAAAGGCATGGAACAGAACCTCCAAATGTAACCATTGATCAGATGATGGAAAATCTGAATGCATATTTGGACAAAAGACTGGAGATAAGGACATGCCATGATGACATCTGTAGGAAATACACTCAGAGAGTGGACAGTGGGCTTTGCCAGACATCAAAAGGGCTTATGGAAAGATACAGCGCTTAAGGACAAACACCAGGAAAGATGGATGGTCTGTGATTTTGCTCAAACAAATTCAACAGCACCTGCAGAAGTGTGAGATGGACAAACTACAATGTGAGATTAAAGCCGAGAAGGCTAAGGTTCGAGCATTAGCTGAACAACAGGAAAATGAAAAGAAAGATAAAGAACATCTGTTAAACCAGATTGAGAAGTTGCTGAATTTGATTTGCAAACAAATGGAATCAAAAGACTGTTTTATAACAAGGACATTAACTAAAGAAACTAGCAACTGCAACAAGCAAGTTACTGAACAACAAGTTACTGAAAATCAACAACGAATGGCTCTGCTAAGAGAGCTACCACATGATCACTGTGAAAGTGGTGATTTAGATAGAGGCTAAATCAACTATTCACACCTATGTCCCGTTGTTGATGAAAGGTTCAGCAAAACAGAGGGATGATAAGCAAGACAGCAATTACGCCCATAAGAAACCTGGATTAAGCCCTTTAAAAAAATGTCACAGACAGGCCCATGCCCATACTCAGAACAGAAGACATGCTTAAAGCTCATCTAAATGACAGCCAAGTCCAGAATGACTCTGAACGACTCAGCCTGGCAGTATAAGATCCTGAAGAGCAAGTTCTATTAGAAAATTAATTAGTCTGCCTAGAGATGAGGGATAGATGGCAGTAGTGTTTATTAGAGTCCATATATTGCGGGACTAGAGTTTTTAGGCTCTAGCATGTCGTCTGAGGATGAAGAGGTACACATACCACCACTGGTAAACACTGTAGTGTCCTGCCAACATTAAATAGGGACAGTTTTAATTGCAGGTAGAAGTTGTTTGTGAATAATCTGTTTTCTTTGGCAAGATACGTTCCCCTTTTCTCTTGTGTGTGATTGCAGGTGTTCCGGTGTTCCAGTGTTTCAGAGAATAAGCAAAGTCCTCTGATGTTTGGCACCTTCACCATATTGCACCAACCACCAAGCAGAAACCTGGGAAGATCCACAGAGCACATCCATGTCCGCCATTTCCACATTACTCTAACTTGCAAATAACGTGCAGGACTCAGCAGAGTGCAAAGAGACCAAAACGCAACCACATCCGTCAAGTCCACATGATTACAACTTTTAAATGAAAGTTTAAAAAGGACTCATGCATTTTCACAAAGAAATGCATCCATTTTTGCATTGAAACCTTTTTCAGTGATCGCAAGCAAGAACCTGTATACTGAATGTGTGCATGATTTACAAAATCTTTTATTTTAATTTTTTGTGTGATCAAAATATGATCAAATGGGGGATTGAAGGATTGTGTGTATCTTTCTTTCATGTGTAATCAATGTCTGATGTGTAACATTGCAACTGTGCCCTGATGTAATTAACATATATGTCTGCAGTGAAGGTGTGAACCAAATGGCCTATAGAAACTAATCAGTGTGAATAACAAAGAATCACCATTCCTCAGTTTAGACTGCTCGATAGACCAATCTACTGTAGGAGGTCCTAACAGGTTTCTATTGTTTGTAGGCCTTTTGTTATCATGTATAAAGTTCTGTCCCACAGACAGAACTTTGGGTTAAGAATGTAGAAGGTTGACACGACAACATCGCTCCTGAAGAACAATGCTACATAAGAACCTTCATTAAATCTCTTTTCCCCACATGCACTTGGTCCTGCTTATTATTTTACGTATTAGATACATTCTAATACGTTGGCGAGCCATGAAAGACTGAGCAGCCAAATTCAAGAAAATCTAACAATCCCTAGTTCATACATGCCCTACGTTCTGATGAGGGAGTTCTGTTGTCAGACCCCTCTGATATTCGGAAAAGAGCAGTCAGTTTCTATGAGGAACTGTATAAAAATGAGCTCTTGCATGAACAAACTGATACTGTCTTCCTCGAAAACTTGCCTCAGCTATCTGAAGAAGCTAATGCTGGTCTCAGCAAAGTCTTAACTCTGGAGGAGTTGGAAAAAGCTCTTGGAGACATGGAATGTGGGAAAGCACCGGGAATCGACGGGTTGTCAATCGACTTTTATAAGTCGTTTTGGCTGGAAGTCGGGCCCGATTTATTAGAGGTGCTCTAGGAAAGCCTAGCCGGGGGCGGCTACCCACAAGTTTCCGTAGAGCGATTCTCACCTTGCTGCCAAAGAAGGGAGATTTATATGACATTAAGAATTGGAGACCAGTCAGTTTGTTGTGTAACGACTACAAGTTGCTCTCTAAGGCGTTGGCTAATAGACTCGGAGAAGTTTTGGAGCAGGTGATCCATCCTGACCAGACCTATTGTGTACCTGGTAGACGAATTTTTGATAACATATCTTTTATTAGGGATGTTTTAGATTTTGGTAAGAGTCTCGACTTAGATATTGGTTTATTGTCACTTGACCAAGAAAAGGCTTTTGATCGAGTCGAGCATAATTATTTATGGAATGTGTTAGAGGCATTTGGCTTCAGTTCTAAGTTTATTTCTATGATCAAGGTTTTGTACAGTGACGTCGAGAGTATTTTAAAAATTAATGGTGACTTATGCGCTCCTTTTAAGGTTTTTAGAGGTGTTAGGCAAGGGTGTGCCTTGTCAGGTATGCTGTATGCCCTAGCAATTGAGACATTTTTAAATGAGGTAAGAACTGATTTGCATGGTTTGCATATTCCAAAATGTTTAAATGTGTTTAAAGTATCGGCATATGCTGATGATGTTGTTATTTTTATTAGTTGTCAGAAAGATGTGGATTTGCTTTTTAAATTGTTAAGAGATTTCAAAGTGTGTTCTTCTACTAAAGTAAATTGGGTTAAAAGTGAAGCCCTTTTGCTTGGGAGATGGTTAAATGGAGAACCAGTTCTTCCAGATGGGTTAACATGGACTAGGGATGGTTTTAAATATCTTGGAGTATATTTAGGTAATGAAACGATTGTACAGATGAATTTTGAAGGGGCTGTAGAAAGAATTAAAGGTCGCATGGATAAATCAGGGGTGCAAACTTGTCACCTTTCGGCGAAATTCGCCGTTTTTGATCCAAAATAGGTCATTCTTGTGATTCGTCTAGATGCGATGAGTTTTTGAAAATGAGGGGTGAGGGGGGTCTGCGACAGGGTAGCAGTAAATGAAATTATGAAAATCATGTCCAGCTATTGTGGTAATGATGTCAGTTTGGCGGGTTATGTTTCACAATTTATAGTCATCTCATTTGCTGCCGAAGTTTAAGCAG
This sequence comes from Misgurnus anguillicaudatus, assembly GCF_027580225.2. Lineage (NCBI taxonomy): Eukaryota > Metazoa > Chordata > Actinopteri > Cypriniformes > Cobitidae > Misgurnus > Misgurnus anguillicaudatus. Next base: position 32,491,321 of record NC_073337.2, read on the forward strand.
TCTGCAGATTGAGCACACAAACTTAACTCGTAGTATTTTCTCATTCGAGGTGACGCGCCCACGTCACGTTGCTGTGCGCGTGGTCATAAAAGCTTAACATTTGTACACCGCAGTTTTAAATTAAGTGATTTTAAGCCGTTGAAACACAAACAACAGTGCTATATGCGCTATATACCTTTTTCTGTTTGAGAGGAGCGTGGAAGCCGCGTATCCGCTTCTCATTAAGCTTGTGGGTATTTTTGCCGCTGTATTAGCCTTTAATACACACATGCGTCAAAATTCCCGGTTTTTGCAAGTTTCCTCATAAACACGACAATTCAGGGCTTAAGAGAAAGTAAACAACTAAACGAGAAAACACATCTGAAACAGTATATTAGATCCGGAGTCGGACTTCGGTCTTAAAGGGGAAGTTACCTAATTTTGCTCCTGTCTGTCACTCATGTTAATCAAACAGTATTGAGAGAAAATCTCTCACTGCTTTTAACTAAATCACTTTTCTACCATTAATAACATTTGTACGTCGAATTTTACACGAGTTTGATTCGAGTTGCTCGTTCAGGGTTCATATTCTATTAGAGCTATGACTGTAGAACAGAAAAAAAACTAAATTATTTGTTTATGTGTGTACTACTAAATAATAATAAAAATGCAAATTTCTGTAACACTTTACAAAAAGGTTGTATTTGTTCACATTACTAAATGCATTATGAACGAAGAATGAACATTATATTGTATATAAGCATTTATTAATTCTTGTTTAGGTCATTACAGTAATTGGTGTTAGTAATTGATGTTGCTAACAGTTTCAAATTTGATTTAAATTTAAATGCTAAAATCAAATTAAAATGCTAAAATTAATAATATTTACAATAAATAAATTACAAATTATAATATGTATGTTTGTATGTCATACAATATATATATATATATATATATATATATATATATATATATATATATATATATATATATATATATATATATATATATATATATATATATATGAACGCTTGTGTCTTCGTCACCTTTTTCACCCCTGATGAGTTTGCACCCCTGATAAATGGAAATTTTTACTCCCAAAAATGTCTTATAGGGGACGCATTTTAATTATTAATAATTTCTTAGGGTCCTCTCTCTGGCATCGGTTGGTGTGTGTAGATCCTCCACCTAATTTTTTGTTTAAAATTCAGTCAATTTTGGTTGATTTTTTTGGGACAAAATGCATTGGGTTCAAAAAGCAGTTTTGTATTTACCCAAAGAGGAGGGTGGTCATGGACTCATGCATTTGCAGAGTAGGGTTGCAGCTTTTCGACTTCAATTTGTGCAGAGACTTTTGACTGGACCAGCAGACTCGAACTGGAAGTCTATTGCTTTTCTGATTTTGCGGTCTTTTGAAGGTCTGGAAATGGACAAGTCTTTGTTCTGGTTGGACCCTAAAAAAATTGACTTATCCAAGCTACCAATGTTTTATCGTAATGTTTTTAAGGTTTGGGCCTTGTTCACTGTGCAGAGACCCTGCAGCATACATTCTCTACACTGGTTATTACAAGAACCTTTAATTTGTGGTTCGCGCTTGGATATATCTCATGAGGGACCTTGTCCTGCACTCGATGGAATTCTTCTTTCGTCTAAAATAACAACTCTTGGGCGTCTACTACATTTAGCTGGAGAAGGTTTTAAAAGTGTTGACTTAGTTGCTGATCAGCTGGGCATTCGCTCAAAACGTACAGTGGCTAAACTTCTTGAATTATGGAGTGCTGCTCTTACAGCTGAAGAAATCCATTTGTTGGAGGACTTTTTTAAGGGGTTAATTACTCCAAACTGCCATGATCCTTTTCCTGATTTACAATTATTTCCAAAGTTAAAGGATTGTAAAGGTGTGTTTTTGTACTGTAAGGATGTGATGTTAATTGGGTCGAAGCCAGATTCTGGGAAAGAATTGTATAGAAGTTGTGTCAAATCTCTGAACAGAATGTTTTTAAATGGTAAAGCGGATACTCCTTGGCGCATTGTTTTAAATTTAAAAGAGGGTGAAAACCCTGAATGGAGAGTGTTGTACAAGTCACCATTAATTAAGAAGTCAAGTCAAGTCAAGTCAAGTCAAAGTTTATTTATATAGCACAGATTTAACACAACTGTAGTTGATCCAAAGTGCTTTACAATGAAAGAGTAAAATAAATAAATAAAATAAAAGAAATAGAAATAGAAAGGAATAAAAACAAGAATGAGGATAAAATTAAATATCAAGACAATCAGACAAAGTTGTAAATACATACAGTAGTTGGAAGTGCCAAGTTATAAAAAGATGTGCACATGTATATAAAGAGATCTGTACAAGAACACAATTTGGTACCCATACATATACAGACATACAGATACACACCCCCGCACCCCTACACAGATACATATACATACCCAACATCATTCGAATGCTAATGTGTAAAAGTAAGTCTTTAAACTAGTTTTAAAAACACCCAGTGTTGGAGAAGTCCTAATACCCAAAGGTAAACTGTTCCAGAGCTTTGGGGCGGCTACAGAGAAAGCCCTGTCACCTTTTGATTTGCAGCGAGATCGAGGGACAGATAAAAGTGACTGATCACAAGATCTTAATGATCTGACAGCTGTATATTGTTTAATGAGATCAGAAATATAATCTTAGAGATTTACAGTGGAGAATTTTACAGGGTGCAATTGCAGTAAATGCTTTTATCTCTATTTTAAACCCTGATGTTAGTCACGATTGTCCATTTTGTCGGCAGAGAGAAACTGTTTTTCATGCATTCTTGCAATGTTTTAGACTTGAGCCTTTGTTTACTGTTTTACAGAATTTATTTCTGTGTTTTGGTGAGACTTTTTCTAATAGGATTTTTATTTGTGGTTTTAGATATGTTCGGCAAAAGCGTTTTAAATGTCAACTTGTGAACTTTTTCAGGCTAAAATGGCTGTTTATAATACCAGGAAGCACAAAATTGAGCGAGATATGAGTTATGATATATTATCAGTTTTTTTAACTCAGTTAAATCTAGGATCCTTATTGACTTTAGATATTTTAAAGCAATGAATGATCTTCTTTCCTTTGGATTGATTTGGTGTTATGGAGGAGCTCTGTGTATGGTTATTGAAGATGATTTGGTTTTTGCTCCTATGTTGGTGTAACAGGTTTAATTATTTGAAATGTAAACATTTTAAATTTCCGCTAAAATCCTTCTGTTAATTTATTTGTTTTACGTTTTGGTTATTTGTGCAATATTTGAGGGTTTGAGAAATATTTTGTTGGGGACTTTTATTTTGACACTTACCCTGTGTATAGTTGACGCTGTTTTGGCGCTGCTCTTCAGTTCGCTCTGTGTGTGCTGGAGAGAGGTAAGGGTTTTGTGCTCGTCTTTAAAGTTAATAGTAATTTGCACAATGTATAAAAATATGTTGAAATGTTCAAGTAATATGTGTTATAAGGGGACATACAATGTTTTAATCTTGATTTTAAGTGTGGATGGCATACATCAAGAAATATATTAGGCATGTTAGATGGGTTGGCTGTGTTTTAGGTAATGCAGGCCCTTTAATGTGTTTTATGTTGTGTAGGAGATGCACAAGATAAATTTCATGCCTGATGCTGATGATATTTCGGTTTCAATATCCACAGGTATGTCTTGTGAATGTATTTTGTTTATCTGTTTTACATTTGTGTTTAATTTATTGTAATCTTAAATTCAGTAAAGCAAATGTGATGCATTGAGAAATGTTTATGCTGGTGTTAGCATTCATGTGGGTGATTGAATGTGTAATTTGGCTATCAATTCACATTAATGTAATTTGTTAAATGTTATGTTAATTCAAATGCTATATATATTGACATGTTTTGGACATGATTCAGTTCGCTCTGTGTGTGCTGGAGAGAGGAGATGCACAAGATAAATTTCATGCCTGATGCTGATGATATTTCGGTTTCAATATCCACAGTGAATAAACCTCTGGTTCAGCCGAGCTGCCTGTTGTCCAATCCTTTGTTGATACATACACAACGCAGAGTTTACTACTGTAGCAGCGGTCAGATTAGGACCGGTTACATTGGTGCCGTGACCCGGATGAAGGTCAGTCACTTTTGGATCTTCATCTGAAGGATCTACATCAGTTGGGTCACCGAGGGACGCTGTATTAAGGTTTACGTTTTCATCAGCAAAAGACTGTGGGTTTTGCATTAATGCAATTGGACATTGACAAATCTCATTTTGAATCCTATGTTTTCATATCTGATTATATAATTTCACGATAATTGATTTTCCAAGAGAATTCTATTGGTTTTTCATTAATAGACAAAACTTTAATTTACAATTTCAGCTATAATATCAGATATATTGTTTCATTGTCATATATTTACATGTGTAACTGAACATGGCATTTAATCAAAAAGAGGATGAGATTGATGAGACAATGACTGGGTTAGGTCTTGGGAGGGGGAAGTTTTTTGGTGATACTCCAACTACTCCAAATGTACGTCGGAGCAGTGTTAACCAAACACCTTTATTATGCTCTACACGTTTAGTTGAACATGGGTTCAGCCCTGCAGCTAACACCTTGCCCTTAGCTGTTCCAGACCTAACTGATCCTAATTGGCAGGGGTTGATAGCTCACATTGCTCAACAAGTGGGACAAACCATGTTGGCATCTCAGAAAGATACTAGTCCTAGGGCAAGTGAGAACATAAATGCACAGAGACAGGGTTTAAATGTCAGTCAAACATTCTCAGACATACCCTCACTAAACCTGACTGGAGTGAAGTTGGTCATGCAGTCCGAAGCAAAAGAACCCCCAGTATATTGTGGTGATGGGTCTGACAAACTTGGTGTGCATGAATGGGAGGAGATGATGGACACATATCTGCGGAAGAGAGGGATACCATTATCAGAACAACATCAAGAGATCCTATGCAGGCTTATGGGAAAAGCTAAAGACGTAGTCAGAGTAACACTTCGTTGTAATTCAGCCCTGAAACCAGCTGAGAACCCAAAGGTTATTATTGACATTCTGAAACAGCATTTCAGTGATACAAAATATTCATGCATGCCCTTGGCCGATTTCTACGGCACTGTACCGTTGGCAGGGGAGGATCCTGTTGAGTACTGGATTCGGCTAAATAAAGCAGCAGACGTTACAGAAGAGGCTCTAAAAAGACTTGGACGACAGATGGATAACCCGTGTCAAGAAGCGGCTATGATGTTTGTGAAGTACTGCCCTGACTCTACACTAGCAGCTGTGTTCAGATTCAAAGCCCCAGAAAAATGGACTGCTGAGGAGATTCAAGAACAGCTTGACCGGTACCAAGGAGATATGAAAGAGCAAATGTCTGTCAGGCCGAAGCGCCTTGCTGCTTCAAGGCATGCCACAGCTCACGTTCAGACTTCCAGTGAGGATGATGCAGTGGAGTACAGCTCCACCACAGAACTCGATGGCAAGGGCAGAGTCAATAATGTGTGTACTGCACAAAGTGACAACAATTGTATGAGAACTTTGGTAAGCCTTTTAGATCGTGCACTGTCACAAAACACCCAGAGCATTGTTCAGCCATCACCATTTCGGCAGCCACAGAGTAAGCCCTGTAGAGTCTGTAAATCCTGTGATCATTCTACTGTAACCCACTGTCGGCGAGAACACCTTTGTTTTGCATGCTTTCAGCCTGGACATAATAAAAGAGACTGTGTGAGTGATAGATTCAGACCCAGTCCTGCAACAATCCACAACCAGTCAGATTTAAACTAGATGGCTCACGCTTGGAAGGGGGATGCGTGAGCAAAATTGAACAACCCCTAGAAAGTGTTGATTTCCATCAATTTTATGAGAATGTATGCGCACAAGCTCCAGCTGGGGTCAATGTGATAGCACAGAATGTCCAGACGGTCGAAGTCTTTGATGATTTGTTCTATGCGCCAGTCAGTGTGAACAATAAGTTTGTAATGAAGGGGATGCTAGATACAGGCTCCATGGCTTGCACTTTTAGTGATGAAGTGGAGAAAAAGATGCTAAGTGAGAACGTGCTACCTGCACCTACGCCGTTTAAGCAGGAAGTCATATAAGTAGGATGCGGGGGAAAGCTACAAAGCCGAAATGCATGTATGAGGTGGAGTTGAAGGTTTACGGAGTATGCTGCTTAGTGCCTGTCCTCGTCGTACCTGGTCAACGAGATGATCTGATTATTGGTACCAATGTAATTAAGTTCCTTGCACATCGCATGAAGGAAAGCAGTGATTACTGGAGGCTCGTTTCTAGTCACTTTGTAGAACCAGCTACATGATGTGAGCAGTTCCTTGATGTAATGGCCAACACATGTCGCTGGAAGGGTTCAGAGTTGCCAGACAAAGTAGGAACAGTAAAGTTACAACAGTGTGTTACTCTTCAAGCCAAGCAAGAGCATTTAGTGTGGGGAAAGTTGCCGAAGAATGCTCCCATGTCCCCTGGCAGTACAGTAGTGGTGGAACCAACAACTTCAAGGTCTATGTTACAAAACATTATGGTTGGCCGTGTTGTCACACCATTATGGGGGGATCGCTGGGTTCCTGTCAAAGTCACCAACCTCTCTGACAAGCCAGTTACTCTCACGAGAAATCGTATATTAGCAGACGTATCTCCTTGCATTGCTGTTGAAGATTTTGAACTTCTCCAAGGGTTGGGAAGAGTTGAAGTGCCTGAAAAGGAGGGTCAGCGTTCGTCAGATATGCCACCCGATTTTAACCAGAGACTGGAAGCTGTGGGCCTTGCTGATCTTGATATTGAATCTTGTTCGATCAGTCCTTCAACCAAGGAGAAGCTTGTGCAGTTAATTGAGAGATACAACGACGTGTTCTCTAAGCATGCATTGGATTGTGGAGAAGTTAAAGGATTTGTTCATCGTATTCGACTCATGGATGAGCGTCCGTTTCCGTCTCCCTTATCGCAGAGTGCCACCTGCACATTACCAAAAGTTGCGACAGGTCCTGTCCCAGATGGAAGAACAGGGGATAATCAGGAAGTCTGTGAGTGAATATGCTTCCCCTTTAGTGCTAGTGTGGAAAAAGGATGGCAGTTTGAGGATATGTACGGACTTCCGTTGGTTAAATGCGAGAACAATAAAAGATGCACACCCACTCCCACACCAGTCTGACTGTTTAGCTGCTCTTGGAGGAAATGTCCTCTTCAGTACCATGGACCTGACATCAGGGTTTTATAACATCCCTATGGCTGAGGATGACAAGAAGTACACTGCATTCACGACTCCTGTGGGGTTGCATGAATATAACCGGATGCCGCAGGGCTTGTGCAATAGCCCCGCCTCCTTCATGCGCATGATGATGAGCATCTTTGGGGACATGAATTTCAGCAGTTTGTTGTGTTACCTGGACGACTTGCTTGTATTCGCCCCAAATGAACAGAAGGCACTGGAAAGGCTGGAAGTTGTATTCAGTCGTCTGAGACAATACAATCTGAAGCTGAGCCCAAAGAAATGCCATCTACTTCGGGCATCTGTCAAGTTTTTGGGTCACATTATAGACTGTAATGGGGTTTCTGCTGATCCTGCCAAGGTCGAAGTCATTTCGAAATTGTCTAAATCTGATTTCATGGAAGATGACGGATGTACTCCGTCAGTTCGAAGGATTAAATCAGTCCTTGGTATGATATTCTATTATCAACATTTTATTCCGGGATGTTCTTCTTTAGCAAAGCCACTCTTCACACTGACAGCTGGACAGAGGAAAAAGAGAGGAACCAAAGGGGATGCCAAAGCAGGGACTTACAGAAAGCTCAAGCCTACCGATTGGACAGTGGAATGTGACAATGCAGTGAGTAATCTTAAGGAGAGATTGCTGCATAGTGTAGTATTAGCACATCCTGACTTTACCCGCCCGTTTATATTGGCAATCGATGCTTCAATGGATGGGCTAGGGGCTGTATTATCTCAAGTTCCTGCAGGTGAAGAACAAGCTCGCCCTATTGCATTCGCCAGCAAGACCTTAAGCAGCTCACAGAAGAATTATCCAATCCACAAGCTCGAGTTCTTGGCGCTCAAGTGGAGTGTGTGCGAGAAATTCAGCCACTGGTTGAAAGGTCATTTATTTACCATTTGGACCGACAACAATCCGCTCACTTATATCCTGACCAAAGCCAGACTTGATGCATGTGAGCAGCGTTGGGTATCCAAGTTGGCAGCTTATACCTTTGAGTTGAGGCATATAGCAGGGAAGAAGAATATTGTGGCTGATACCTTGAGCAGGGACCCCTTCGTTAAAACCGTGAGTAACAGGTTGATGACTGAACGTTATCGTGACTTGATTGCTGAAGCCGAAAAGATCATTGGAGATGGCATTCAGGATGTCTTTCGCCAGGGTTTTCAGAACCTACAAGTCTGTCTCCAATCTTGTTCTGACATGCCTCTTGATTTGTCTACTGTTAAAGCTTGCTTAGGCTTACATGATCACTGGGAAGAGACATCCCAAGCAAGAGCTGTGCAGCTAGTTCAGTCCTTTCGAGATTCAGTACCAGCTGGGTTGGATGCTCTCCCTGTAATCTCTGCAGATGAAATTCGAGAAAGCCAGGAGACTGATCCAGTCATTTCGAAAGTCATGTCCTTTGTAAATTTGAAACGTCAACCATCAAGGCGAGAGAAAACCAAAATGAGTTCCAGAGTCCTGACGCTTTTTAGACAATGGGACAAGTTAAAGATCCAAGATGGCATACTGTATAGAGTCACACGAGACCCCTACAGTAAGAAAAAACGGTACCAACTAATCTTACCTTCCAGTCTCAAGGGAAAGGCTCTCAGTGGTGTACACGATCTTGCAGGTCATCAGGGGCAAGCACGAACAGTTTATCTCACCCGTCAACGCTTTTTCTGGCCAGGAATGGGACGAGATGTGTGTGAATACATCAGACAATGTCAAAGATGCATTTTAGCTAAGACTACAGAACCATCTGCTAGAGCTCCGCTAGAAAGCATTAAGACCTCTATGCCCATGGAGCTAGTTTGTCTAGATTTCTGGACTGCTGAAGATGCAAAGAAACGCTCTGTAGACGTGCTTGTCATAACAGACCATTTCACAAAGCTGGCCCACGCTTTCCCCTGTGCAAACCAGTCAGCAAAACAAGTCGCAAAAAAATTGTGGGATCGTGTGTTCTGTGTCTATGGTTTCCCAAGTCGTATCCACATCGATCAAGGGGCCAACTTCGAGAGCGCTCTCTTAGCGGAACTGTTAAGACTGTCAGGTGTTGCAAAGTCTCACACCACCGCCTATCACCCTATGGGCAACGGAGGGACCGAGAGGTTTAACCGAACCCTAGGAAACATGCTCCGCACGTTACCCTTGAAAGAGAAGCACAAATGGCCTGAACAAATACAAACTCTGACATTTATATACAATGCCACAGTTCATGAGACGACAGGATATGCACCGTTTCAGTTAATGTTCGGTCGTGTGCCAAGACTCCCGGTTGATATCATGTTCAGACAAGTGCTGCATGACCCCGTGGTAGTCGATCACAGTACTTACCTCAAGTCGCTGATGTCCCATCTTCACGAGGCAGCAGAGATTGCACAAAAGCATTCTGAAAAAGAACAAAGCAGACAGGCCAAAGGTTACAACAGAAAGGTCAAGGGAACTTGTCTCAATATCGGAGACCGTGTGCTTATAGCAAACAAAGGAGAAAGAGGAAAACAGAAATTGGCTGATAAGTGGGACCCTGCTGTGTATACTGTGCAAGACAGAAATCTGCAGACACATGTTTACAAGCTAGTGGATGAAAAAGAAAATGTGAAAGTGGTACACAGAAATCTGATATTGGACATTAGTTTCTTACCTGTCGAGCCATGTGATGCTGAGAATACCTTGTCTACTGTTGGAGATTCTGAGGTTGATTCCCATGACACTGAGAGCGAGTTCTGTGCACAGGATTTCTCACCCGAAGAGGTTGACGACAGAATCTGTGAGTGGGTTAATGACATGCCTGATGATGTTGTAGTCAAAGACAGTAAATGAGGCAGATGAAGTGGACTCAGACAAGCCGAACCTAGATGGAGAAATGTCTAGTGATCAGATGCAAGCTGAAAAGTCTGTTAATCTGAGCCCACCACAATGTGATTCAGCTCCTGTTTCAACCTCCCCTGCTAGTTATCCAGACTGTAGTGCAGAGGCTCAACTGGGGGTTCTGACTGCTGACCAGGATAACCGTATTGCTCAAATTCCAGATGAGACTGTTACACAAGCCCCAGTTCCAGCTGACACTCAGGGCATTAGAACACGAGCAGGCAGAGCTGTTAGGAAAGTGAACAGACTAATCGAATCAATGGTTCAGAAACCTCCTTTTATTCATGGGGTGGGAAGCCACTTAAAGAGAAGATCTGGGTCATTTCTCTCTCTATTTTGAAGAGTAATCTTGTTTTTTTTGTTATCTGTTATGAAAAGACATTGGGGGCTTAAAAGTTAAATGTAAAGGTCAGGTAATGCTATGGTGTACAAGGCATCATATTGTTCTAAGGGAAATTAAGGACTGATCACCCTTGAGTTTTCCCTAACCTGTTAGCAGGTAACTCACAAGTTGAACTGATAAATGAGTCATTTGAAACCTGTACCAGTTAACTGTTGTTTGGAGTCCAGTGTGGATTTTAGCGAAATCCAGAAGGGGTGAATGTAACAGGTTTAATTATTTGAAATGTAAACATTTTAATTTTCCGCTAAAATCCTTCTGTTAATTTATTTGTTTTACTTTTTGGTTATTTGTGCAATATTTGAGAGTTTGAGAAATATTATTTTGGGGACTTTTATTTTGACACTTACCCTGTGTATAGTTGACGCTGTTTTGGCGCTGCTCTTCAGTTCGCTCTGTGTGTGCTGGAGAGAGGTAAGGGTTTTGTGCTTGTCTTTAAAGTTAATAGTAATTTGCACAATATATAAAAATATGTTGAAATGTTCAAGTAATATGTGTTATAAGGGGACATACAATGTTTTAATCTTGATTTTAAGTGTGGATGGCATACATCAAGAAATATATTAGGCATGTTAGATGGGTTGGCTGTGTTTTAGGTAATGCAGGCCCTTTAATGTGTTTTATGTTGTGTAGGAGATGCACAAGATAAATTTCATGCCTGATGCTGATGATATTTCGGTTTCAATATCCACAGGTATGTCTTGTGAATGTATTTTGTTTATCTGTTTTACATTTGTGTTTAATTTATTGTAATCTTAAATTCAGTAAAGCAAATGTGATGCATTGAGAAATGTTTATGCTGGTGTTAGCATTCATGTGGGTGATTGAATGTGTAATTTGGCTATCAATTCACATTAATGTAATTTGTTAAATGTTATGTTAATTCAAATGCTATATATATTGACATGTTTTGGACATGATTCAGTTCGCTCTGTGTGTGCTGGAGAGAGGAGATGCACAAGATAAATTTCATGCCTGATGCTGATGATATTTCGGTTTCAATATCCACAGTGAATAAACCTCTGGTTCAGCCGAGCTGCCTGTTGTCCAATCCTTTGTTGATACATACACAACGCAGAGTTTACTACTGTAGCAGCGGTCAGATTAGGACCGGTTACATTGGCTTAATTTTTTGTTTTTTCTTTTACTATTATTATATATATTTTTTTTCTTTCCTTTGTTGTTTCTGATTTGAGGTTATGAAAATGTATTGATTTGTAATAAAGGTTTTTTGAAAATTCAAAAAAAAAATTCTCTGTCTCTCTCTCTGTCTCTCTCTCTCTCTCTCTCTGTCTGTGTGAGAGTGTGTGCATTCTGTAGTGTCTTTTACTGTCCTGTCCTGTCCTATCTATTCATTTTAGCTCAAAATTTAATCTCGCTCTTCCTCTCACCTATTTTATTCTTTCTCTTCCTAAACCAAAAAGAAACTGGCTGCTATCCTCAAATGCTGCTGCACTGCTTGCTGCACTGGTTACTGCTTTGTAGGGCTGTCAAAATGGCTGAACAAGAACATTCTAAATTCGTCCTTGAAAAATAATAAAATTCGAATTATAAAGAGCTACTTTATCTTGGAGAAAATACTCCCAATAGCCCACAAGAGGGCGCAGCACAAAGCCCCAATAATATAAACAAATCATGCACAGCATATTTTTTGTTAAAACGAATGTTATAAACACTAATAAATTAAAGATAATTTCTTAAATTCATATGCAAAGGAACAAAAGTGCACATAGATATCTGGAAGTGCAAAATGCCTCAACAGCCAGCGTGTGTAGGCTATTAACACAAACATAGTCAAGAAACTATCCATGTATACATTTACAAATTATTTTATGTACCGTACATTAATTAAATTTAAAAAAAAATTACAGAGCCTCAGTTAACCTCTTGAAAAGCACCCCCATTCTGGCCCCAAACCATGAAAATACCTACTTTCACTAAAAGGGCTGTTTTTACTAAACTATTTAGAGTACAAGCATAACTATGGTATCATTAGATAGAAGACACTTTGAGCTTCGTTTTCCTAGGGCCCTATAAAATCCGTTTTATTTTTTCCCAAATTCCGTTTTATTTTTTTCCAAATTCCGTTTTCTCCGTTTTAATTTTTGCAAATTCCGTTTTATCCGTTTTAATTTTTGGCAATTATATTTTTTACCCTTTACTTTTATTTTAGTCATAAAAAGAGTGTGCCTTTTAATGTTAATGATTAAAATGTAAATGATTTGGGGGAAAAACTGGATAACAGAATTACTTAATGACTATAAAAGATGCATTTACACACGCACATACACGCGCGCGCGCACGCGCACACACAATTCAATGCATTGGTTTTTTAGTGTTGTTGCAGGAGGCTACAACAAGGTGTCAAAGCAGTGGTGCCTTCAGAAGTGCCTTAAACACATCAATCCAGCGGAACGCGATCCATATTTTATACACAATCGCTTGAAATGCATATAACTTTAGAAACATACACAGGATAGTGATCTGACTTAGGACAGCATGAGCATGCAGCTCTTTGCACGTGCGAGCGAAAGAGAGACAGAGAGCGGCGCCATGATGCAGATGATTGTATTTTAAATGCGAGGGATAGTTAGTTTGCCTCAGCTCGCTTGAAATGCATAAAACTGAACAAATGCATGAGGATTTGTGTTCGCACTTCGGACAGATGCATGAGCGCGTGCACATGAGAGAGGTACAGTGAGACAGACATGGATGAGAGAGTGCATGTATCTTTCTGCGCTCACCGTGAACAGAGTGTTGAGTAAACTTCCCAACTAACAGTTCTCCGGTCACATAAAAGTCATGTGAGACCTGCTCAGAACTAAGTGCTTAGCGTCGAATTTCTTAATTTTTTCGCTGACGAAAGCAGTCGTGGAGAGCCGCTTCGCCATGGTTTCAGTGTTTTTGAGGAGGTCTGAAACGACGGGAGGGGGCGTGTCGCCCATATTTACTTCCCCCGGTCTGCATTTCCACCAGACATACGTTCGTCTCCCACAAACAAACATAATTTTATTCAAAATATGTAAAAGTCCGCAAAATTCCGCGTTTATACTAGATTCCGTGTTAATTAGCCAATTCCGCTATTCCGTCCGCGATTCCGTGATCGCGGAAATTATAGGGCCCTATTTTCCATGTTTCAAAATAATTTTAAGATAAAAATTAAAAAAGTTAGAGAGGCTGAAGTACATTGTAATAAAAAATTTTTTGCATAACATCTTTTTTAACACTAAAAATCTTAATGATAAATATATCTGTGGAACCTAGAAATGCAATGATGCCAAAGCCACAAGTCTAAAGAAGTTATGTTTCACGTTTGAAGTCAATAGACCCAAAAATGAGGTTCTTGCAAGAGTTTTTGTAAGACTAGTGCCTTTTCTAAGTGCCAGTCAGCCACAAAATAAAAGTCTTTTGTTTACATGCATACACGTTCGTTCTTTTTATTGTTTATCCTTATATAAGCGTATAAAATGCCGTATCCACACCAGGAAATAAAGCTTCACACAAAGATCGTTGAATTCATTATCTAATTGGCTACACGTTCTGTCTATCAATATTTTCCATGAAGTCATTGGAGGAACGCGTGAGTCAGATGACGTCACGATATTTGACAGCGCTGTTTGGATATTATGTATTATACTCCCGCCTACTTGTACAAACAAGTTTGAGCGCTGGTTTTGAACGCTAGTGTTATCTCATATACAAGTGTTACGATGTAAATAGTCTATTACAAGACGTGCATGTGAAATCTGATGTAAACAATGGACAATTTATCAATATTTCACGGATTATACGCATTTGTGGACAAAAACAGTCATTGGATGTACTTTGTTGGAGAGTTTTTATGGGTTATTCACACATCTGAAACAGACTGGATTCGATTCGCGTTCCTTATACCAGCACAAAGGTAAGGAGTCAGCTTATTTTATGCATGTTGTCATCTGGACTTCTGTAACAAAATACTATATTTATGATGCTAGAGCAATTGTATCTCAAAACGGACACCATACACTGATGCTAAACCCTTAGACCTTTTAAACGATGTATAGCAATGTTATTATTATTGTTTGTTTGTACACAGTAGGCTATAAATATAGTGTTAGCAGCATTAAAAAAACTGACGTTTTTCCGTGCACGAACTAGTGCGCGTCGAGAGGTTAAAACCCCAAAAGCTATTTGGAAAAACTCGAAAAAAGCTTGATTCTGAAAAGCGTGACTGTAAAAAGCTTGACTGTAAAAAGCTTAAACATCAGACCCAGGTAAGAAAAGTTTCAGATTCCACAGATTTCAGATTCAGATAGACTGAAAGGAAAATTTCTGGATTTCGCCAGTGTCAGGACTCTGCCTTGAAGTCTTGTTATATTTGTATTTTGTCATGGTGGCAGAGTTCTGGCAGTCTCTGGCCTTGTGTGGAGGTTCATGCCTTGTTTTTGTGTTTGGCATGTGCCTCCGGTGTCTTGTCATTTGTCCCCGCCCCCTCGTCCTCCTGCTTATTGTTAATTATTACTTATTCCCATCACCTGTTCCCTCCTCGTTATCTTGTTTAGTTTCTCTTATATAATGTTCTCTTGTCCTTGATTTTATATATATATACAGATATATATATATATATATATATATATATATGATTTTATACGCATTATCTGTGTGTTCTATATATAAAGTATCAGTAAATATAATATAATAATAGTTGTATCTATTACTAAACTACATATTTGCTTAATTGTCAGTATTGAAACTTCACCATGCCAAGGAAGGGAAAGAGAAGTGAATCTCAGAAACAGCGCAGACAGCTAGAAGTTTCATTTGGCACCAACAACCGTACCAACTCTGTATCAGGTATAGGGGTGTGACGGTTATTATATAACCGTGAGACCGACGGTTATAGTTGAACACCGTCATTAGAACTCTATAACCGACAAAACCGTGTTATTAAAATATAAAAAATATATATCATAAAGAATGTTTAAATACTAATTAAAAACAATTGTCAACAGTCTGTGTTACACGCCCCACCATGTTATCACGTCACACAATGAAAAATACAGAGCGGAGCAGACACTGACAACGCGCTGACATACAGGAGAGACCAGGGCACTTATTGGTTACTTTTGAGATTAAACATATTAAACAAAGTCTCACCTTTCAAATCATCTCTTCCTTCTATTTAATTTATAGAATCAAATAAACATGAACGACCATAAGATGTTTTAACAGCGGAAAGGCTCCGCCCCGCTTTTCAAGTTCAAATCCTCCCATGTTAATCTACTAACTCTCCTGAAAGCACATTCACTGCTAGTTGTCTTGCTGTTAATTGTAAATAAACGTTGAGCAAGTAGCTAATCAGTGTTTAGTTTATTCAAATGCTGGTTTCACATCGCAAGCATGAGCACTGAGCAGCGCGTATTCGGAGAGCGTTTGCCGCGCGTGGCCATTGTGCTTTTACATGGCTGCGTTTGCAGCGCATATGGCGCAGTTTAATAACAGTATGACAATCTCAAGTTCACATTACTTTATTTTACATGCATTTATGAGCAAAACCTCTTAAAGACGCTTTTTAATCCACATTGTTTTCGTGCTGTTCTGGTCCGTGTAATGACAGATATAGACACAAGACATCAAAAGCCCATGGCACAAATCTGTTTCTTTGAAGATTATTAGGATAATGATAGATAGAGGATTCATTTATGCTGGGCAGAGAGTGACAGCTCAGTCTTCTGGCAACAGTGTGTTTTTTAAATATTTAATTGCTTTCTGTTAAATTTCTCAAAGTTATTACTGTTTAAAACACACTTGGCATCACATTCACGATTTTATGGTAAAATGACACTTTCGCGTCAATCCACGAGCATTTAAACAAGCACCCCCCCCACACCCCCCCGGACGGTTATGTGACGAACCGTCACATTTGACTCACGTCATAACCGTCATCACCAAATCTGAAACCGGCACAGCCCTAATCAGGTATGATTGATGCCAACCCATATGGTCTGTTGTAGCATCTCTTTGTCAAAGCGATCCAAGGTACAACATTTACTCCAGAGGCCGCCAGTGTACATGCAACTCTTTAATGTTCCTAGCAGCACATAATGAGCATAATGATCTACACAGTTTCGATCTAGATTGTATTTTACAGAAAGGTGATGCAGTCTACACTAGTGTCAAACAATCACTCCAGAGCAAAGGACATTTTGTGGATAGTTTTTTAAATTTTGATGAGCTACCAAACCAAATTGAAACAAACTTGTGCTGGTATAACATTATTAAACATCCCCAGAGGTTTGGATTTCTGAATGATAGACCTGCTTTAAGTGGGTATGAAAATCTTGAGAATACTCTGCAATGTCTTATAAGTGGTGTTAGAGATATGCTGTTCCTATGTGGAGAATACTGTGTTGCTCTGTTCAGAGATCGTTCAGGAAGGTTTGGTTATTTTGATTCTCACTGCCGAACACCAGAAGGCATGACTGCTGATGACAGCACAGGTACAGCAGTGATGTTGACCTTTTTTCATTTAGAAGACTTGATAGAGAGGCTCCTGCTTTTGTTCCAAGGGTGTCTTCAAATAAGTGACCAGGAACAATTTGATCTATGTATCATTCATAAACCCAACAGCTGCAAATTGTGTAAACACTCAAGTAGAACCAGATGTCTCTTGTAAAAATACAACTCTGTCAGATGTTGAACAATGTAATTCTGCTGATATGTTACAACAATATGTGGAATTTCAACAGCCACCTGAGACTAATATTAACAGCTCAAATGAAAAAGATAAAATGGAAGTTGTAGCTACCGTCACTCAGAAGGATGAAGGATATAAAATGTTATCACTTATACAGTCACAGGATAAAACTAGATATTAAAGTTTGAGGACAGAAGTTTAGTTTAGTAGGCTATCTGGTTGTTTAAGTATGAAGGTAGCATGATTTAATTCAATTCAATTCAATTCAATTTTATTTATATAGCGCTTTTCACAATACTCAATTGTTTCAAAGCAGCTTTACATTAATAAAAGCAGTAAAAGCACAGTAAAACGACAGATAGCATAACATAATACACAATAGCATAAGCAGTCAAATTTGCTGCGGCTATGACGTGACATTATGAGCGAGCATATTACTAATGTAACGTCGAGAAGAAGAAGCTAAGTTAAGCCCAAGCAGGCTACCTCCCCGGGGTAAAAAACCCCCTAGGAGAAAAAAAACAAAAACCCCGGGTTGTTTAGTCGAGGAAATAAAAATAAAAGTCCTAGGAGGGAAAAACCCTTGGGAGATATACATGTATATACACACATATTAACGGATAAGGAGCTTAAGCAGAGATTAAGCAGAGATTAAGCGGATATTAAGCGGATATTAAGCGGATATTAAGCGGGTCCTGCCGGTGGTCGTTGGTCAGGCATTAGCTGGGCATCACATTGAAGGACGACCAGTAGATCAGAGGTGTGCCGACTTTCACATCTACCGGAACTGGGTCTGTTTGTCCCATTGTCCTCAGGGTCAATGGGACCCAGGGACGAGACAGGGAGAAAAAAAACAAAATCATATTAGCGTAGGGGCCGTTCACATGTAATGCAAGTGTCACACAGTGATGTGGTTGAATCATCTTAGTTTCAGACAGACTAACTATTGCAGCATAATTATATTATCCACAGTTGAGGATTTTGCAAATTGGGGGCCCACTGCGACAGTATATATGGTAACTAAGGGTCACCTTCCGATTTTTAAGAGAAAATGAAACCTGTCGACCCGTTTGACTAAGGCCGTAACCCCACTTTCGTCGTTAATGCAGGTTCAGTGGCAAACGGGTCTATATTGCATACTATTTACAAGATCACGAAAAAAACGCCAACATCGCAACCTGACCATACGTGTCAACCCGTTTGACTAAGGCTGGAGGCCCCACTGTCGTCGTTAATGCAGGTTCAGTGGCAAACGGGTCTGTATGGCATACTATTCGCAATAGAAAGAAAGCGCCAAAATCACAACCCAACCATACGTGCCAACCCGTTTGACTAAGGCCAAAAGCCCCACTGTCCTCGTTAATGCAGGTTCAGTGGCAAACGGGTCTGTATGGCATACTATTTGCAATACAAAGAAAGCGCCAAAATCACAACCCAACCATACGTGCCAACCCGTTTGACTAAGGCTGGAGGCCCCACTGTCGTCGTTAATGCAGGTTCAGTGGCAAACGGGTTTGTATGGCATACTATTCACAAGAACACGAAAGTTCCAAAATCGCAATCCGACTATAGGTTAAGATAAGATTTTTATTTATTTATTTGGTTGGTCTGTGTTATGACCGCGAGTGCTTTGTTCCGTACAGATAACTATTTCGAGTTAAGTACTTTTACTAGACAAATTATGCGAATGCTTTGTTGAAGAGAAAAGTTTTAAGTCTAGATTTAAAATTATCGACCGTGTCTGATTCTCGGACATCGGTTGGTAAATCATTCCAGAGCTTAGGGGCTAAGTAGGAAAATGACCTTCCACTTTTAGACACTTTTGATAGTCTAGGGATAATCAAGAGACCAGAGTTTTGCGACCGTAGTGTGCGTGATGGATTGTATTCTGATAGTAATTCTCTAAGATATGAGGGTGCTAGGCCATTTAAAGCTTTGTAGGTGATTAGTGATATTTTAAATTGTATGCGATATTTAACTGGTAGCCAGTGTAAAGATGCCAGAATTGGGCTTATGTGGTCATACTTTTTAGATCGAGTAAGTACCCTTGCGGAAGCGTTTTGAACTAGCTGAAGCTTGTTTACTTGATTTGCATGGCATCCCCCGAGTAGCGAGTTACAATAGTCTATTCTAGAGGTCATAAAAGCATGGATAAGCTTCTCTGCGTCAGATGTGGACAGTATATGGCGTATTTTCGAGATATTTCTAAGATGGAAGAATGCTGTGCGGCAGACGTTGGCGATATGACTATCGAAGGATAAGTTGCTGTCGAACATCACACCTAAGTTCCTAACCGTGGAAGATGGCACCACAGTGCAGCCATCTATGTTTAACTTGTAATCTGACATATTATGTTTGTAGCGATTCGGTTCAATAATAAGTATCTCTGTCTTATTGGAGTTCAGCTTAAGAAAGTTATGTGCCATCCAGTTACTAACATCGTTAAGGCAGTCTGTTAGCTTAGAAAACGTGTGTGTTTCGCTGGGATGTGAGGAGATGTAAAGCTGGGTATCATCCGCATAGCAGTGAAAACTTATGTTATGTTTCCTGATAATGTCTCCTAGAGGTAACATGTATAACGAGAACAGGATAGGACCTAAAACCGATCCCTGCGGTACACCGTATTTAACCAGGGAGTGATATGACTCTTCCTCGTTTACATAAACAAAGTGATAGCGATTGGTTAGATACGACCTAAACCAGGCTAGCGCCTGACCACTGATACCAACATAGTTTTCTAGTCTATTGAGTAAGATTGTATGATCTATTGAGTCAAAGGCTGCACTAAGGTCTAATAATATAAGAATTGAGATTTCACCACGATCGGATGTTAATAGGAGGTCATTTGTAACTCTAAGCAACGCTGTCTCTGTGCTATGGTGGGGCCTGAATCCTGATTGGAACTTTTCATATGTACTATTATTTGTCAAGAATGTGCGTAACTGGCTTGCCACTACCTTTTCTAATATTTTCGAAAGAAAAGGGAGATTTGAGATTGGTCTAAAGTTATTAATCTCTCCCTGATCAAGCTGTGGTTTTTTAATCAGCGGTTTAATAACTGCTAGTTTGAAAGCTGTTGGAACGTATCCTATTTCTAGCGATGAGTTAAAGATATTTAGAACCGGGGTTGACACTACAGGGAATACCTCTTTAAGCAGTTTTGTGGGAACGGGGTCTAATATACAGGATGATGATTTGGATGATGTAACTAGTCTAGAGAGCTCATCTATTGTAGTAGGTTTAAATGAATCAAGATGTTCGTATGGTAGTCTAGTGTTAAGTGAACTAACGGGTTGAGTGGTGGCTGCCTGGGTAGCTACGATGTTTTCCATTATAGACGTAATTTTGTTAGAAAAGAAGTTCATGAAGTCGTTACTATTGTGTTGAAGTTTACTATTGGTTTCTGTTTGTTCTTTATTTCTAGTCAGTTTTGCAACCGTGCTGAAGAGGAAACGAGGGTTATTATGATTCTCATTTATAAGCCTGCTAAGATAGGTAGATCTGGCGGTTTTAATAGCCTGTCTGTATTGTTTAACACTCTCTTTCCATGCTGCACGCCATACCTCTAACTTTGTGCTTCTATAATTTCTTTCCATTTTCCTAGTTGCCTTTTTGAGTGCTGCGGTGTGATGATCATACCATGGAGCTGGCGGTTTTTCTTTGATTATCTTTTTTAGAATGGGAGCAACGGCATCAAATGTGTTATAACAGACACTGTTTAGGTTTTCTATTAAAAAATATAGATATTAAGAGTTATATTCTAAAATTTTAATTTTGGACAGGTCTGGAAGAGTGCTAATAAATCTATCTTTAGTGGTGGAAATTATTGTTCTGGCTAATCTGTAGCATGTTGTGGATTGACTGATCCTATCTAGAAGTACAGTGTATGACACAAGGTAATGGTCAGAAACTGCATCACTCTGAGGTGATATTTTGATGTCATTAATATTGAGCCCGAGTGACAGAATTAAGTCTAATGTGTGCTTACGAGTATGCGTTGGCCCTGTCACGTTTTGTCTAATATTGAGAGAATTTAGAACATCCATAAATGCACGTCCTAGTGCATCTTTTGGGTTATCCACATGAATATTAAAATCACCAACGATAAGAGCTTTATCTACAGTGACTACAAGCTCAGACAGGAAATCTGCTATTTCTTTAAGGAAATCTGCATGGTGGCCCGGAGGTCTATATATTGTAGCTAAGGCAAAAGAGAGCTGTTTGTGGTTACGATCGGTTATTTCCATATTTAACAACATTAGTTCGAATGATTTAAATTTTACTTCAGATTTTTGGTTTACTTTAAAAATTTTGTTGTATATTGTAGCTACACCACCCCCTCTCCCCTTTAATCGAGGTTCGTGTTTATAATAATAGTCTTGTGGGGTGGATTCGTTTAAACTAATGTAGTCGTCTGCTTTAAGCCAGGTTTCTGTTAAACAGAGTGCATCTAAGTTTTGGTCTGTAACTATTTCATTGACAATAGGTTCTTTATTGGTAAGCGATCTAATGTTAAGAAGGCCGAATTTTAACATTCGAGGTTCATCTGTTAAAGTATTGTTGTCTAATTTTATATTAATCAGATTTGTACCAGATGTGGCAAGCGGTGCTCTGTATTTATTTGTTCGGGGAACAGATACAGTTGAAATGTGTTGATATTCTGGTAAGATTGACTCGAAGTGCTGGGATATAAGTGATCTTGACATATCACGGCAGCTAACAGATGGACGGTTAAGCCGATCCGTCTGTTGTCTGACTTGTACCCTGGATAGTCAGACTGTATTCGAAGTAAGACTATTGGTCAGATTTATAGAGAGAATCGCACTTCCTTCCTGAGATGGATGGAGGCCATCTCTCTTTAGCAGGTCAGGTCTCCCCCGAAAATGCTTCCAATTGTCTATAAACCCTACGTTATGCTGAGGGCACCATTTTGACATCCAGTCGTGAAGAGACAATAATCTACTGTAAGTTTCATCCCCCCGGTAGGCGGGGAGGGGACCAGAGCATTTTACATTGTCTGACATTGTTTTAGCAATTTCACATATCTCTTTAATATTATCTTTGGTGATCTCCGACTGGCGGAGTCTGGTGTCATTCGTGCCGGCGTGAATAACAATTTTAGAAAACTTACGCTTAGCATTAGCCAGCACTTTAAGTTTTGATCTAATGTCTGAAGACCTGGCTCCCGGTATACAATCAACTATGGTGGCTGGTGCCTCAATGTTTGCGTTCCTAAGTATCGAATCTCCAATGACCAAGGCACTTTTAACAGACGTCTCAGTCGGTGTGTTGCTTAGAATATCGAACCTGTTTGAAATTACCAGGGGGGTCTTGGGTGGGCACCGGAAACGACTTTGCCGCCTGACAGTCACCCAGTTAGTCGGCCCCCTTGACTCAGATGATGGAACCGAGCTATGTGTATTACGTTTAACACTAGGCGCACCCGAAACAGTGTTTGTAGCATTAGCGGTATTAGCGTTTGTAGCATTAGCGGTATTAACGTTTGTAGCATTAGCGGTATTAGCGTTTGTAGCATTAGCGGTATTAGCGTTTGTAGCATTAGCGGTATTAGCGTTTGTAGCATTAGCGGTATTAGCGTTGTAGCATTAGCGGTATTGCTGTCATCAACTAGCGTTTGGATGCGCGCTTCTAGTTCTGCAATCTTCTCCGTCAGCCTTACTACTTCAATACACTTAGCACAAGTAAACCCCTCTGTGCTGATTGAAGAAGCTAAACTGTACATGTGGCAAGTAATGCAGGTTACAATAACAAGCGGAGTCTTACCGCTTTCATGTTGGGTGATGGCGTCTTCGGTCACCTGGACGCGGTCCGTGAAGCTACATCGCGAGGGAAGCTCACTCGCAGCACGCCCCGATCGCCTGCGGACGTCTGTAGCCAGTGTGATGTGAGGCAAGCTGAATCTGCGACGGCCGGGCAGCGGCTCCTCCACGGCTTCCCGATCGCTTTCATTCTGGGCGATGGCGTCTCCGTTCCCTCGAGCGCGGTCCGTGAAGCTGCACCGCGTAGGGTGTTCGCTTTTTGCACTTCTCGGTCGCTTGTGGATGTCTGGAGCCTGGGTGAACTGGGCGCTGTACTTCGCGTAGGATCTGCGATAACCGGGTATCAACTGCTCCACAGCTTTCCGCTCAGGTGAGGACAGGTCTGAATAGCATACAGTGGATGAGTCCGCCATTAGATCGGCTGTTTGTTGATGCTAGCGGGCTATATGCTAACACTGGGTGTTTAGCAGTGATAAATCGTTTCACGTGGTAGTACTGCTCAATAGTCGTCACGGTAAAGTATTCTTGAGATAAACGAATATGTTATATTATATAAATAGGAACAAGGTAGTCAGAAAATAGGATTTGGATGATAAACTCGACGGAGCTCTGATGCACGACGCTCACTCTGACTCTCACTCTGACGATCACAGCTGCTGTGATTGCCTCAGGCACTCGGCCTCGTGCCTCTGGCCTAATCACAGCCGTGATGATATAGAGCTATATATAGGAAGAGAATCAGTCGTGTTCACGTGGATAATAATGACCAGTTATCATGATCAGCTAAACATTGAATTCTCAAAAATATGCAAAGTTCGCGGCATCGACTCTCTAAAAGACGTCCAAGAGTTTTGCTTGAGGCAGTTAGTGGAGTCAAAAAGTTTGGTTCTCCTGAATTGCTTGTATGTGTTTAAAAGTGGAGAGATATGCTTCAAACAGACGTTTAACGGGAGCATCTCATTGGTGTAGCTGTTGATGAAGTGCACAACGTTGTTCTATGGTGAGTAATGTTGTTTATTTAGATACTATTCGGTTGTGGCTGGTTATTTCAATAACTGACTTGTTGCCAGCCGGCTCGTTATTGCGGGGAGTCCGAAACGTGATGCTAGATGAAACAAACTGTGATTGGTTGTTTTACATGTTGGTCAAACAGCTCGTAGGCGGGGTTTGTCCAGAAAAAGCAGCGAAAAACACCAGACCTTCAGTATTATAGGTCTGGCTACGCGAGACTAGCATGAAGCTAACATGACCCAAAGACCCAACCCCCATGTCTCTATGATGTTCAGATCCAGAGATATAAGGCTTTGTTTATTATGTTGCTAGGGTGTTCATATTTGGTTTCTAGGGGTGTGGCTTAATACCTCAATAAGAATCCTAAGAGATTGATTGGATGCCTGAGTAAAATGAGCCCACCTCTATGTCTCTATGACACTCTGGTGCAAAGATATCCATCTGGGCTTTTTATAATGGTAGTCTATGGGAGATGTTGCTAGGGTACCCAAAATTGTTGCTAGGGGCGTGGCTTAATAGCTCTGGGGTGATCCTAAGAGACTGATTGGATGCCTGAGTAAAATGAGCCCACCCCCATGTCTCTACGACACTCTACGACGCCCCTTTTTATACACATTGTATACTAACGACTGCTGTAGCCCTTTCCATATTACAAAATATTTCAAATATTTCGATGACACAGCCATACTTGCTCTCCTTACTGGTACCGAATCAGGTGATGCATATCATCAATCTGTTGCCTATTTTACTCAGTGGTGTATAAACAATCATCTCCATCTCAACGTCATGAAGACAAAGGAAATTATTATTGACACACGGAAAAAAATTCTCACCCCTCACTGCCCAATCTCCATCAATGGTCAGTTTGTAGAAATTGTCAGCAATTTCAGATATCTTGGTGTTAACTTGGACAACAAACTTAATTTTGACTATCACATCATGGACATTCAGAGACGCTGTCAACAAAGACTATTTGTCATCCGTAAACTCAGGACTCTCTCAGTTAAACCACATCTTCTGCTTCTTTTGTACAGAAGCATCCTTGAACCAATCCTTCTGTACTGTGCCATTTGCTATTATACTATGCTTTCTCTCACCAACAGAAATAAGCTCCTTAGAATCACCAACACTTCCTCAAAAATAATTGGTCTCACTATTTCAAACTTGTCAGTTCTAATTGACACTGCTATCATTCGTAGAGCACGTACCATAATACAAAATCTTAGTCACCCTCTCAATTCATGTTTTACTCTCCTTCCTTCAGGCCGTAGATACAGACAGCTACCATACAAAAAAACGCGTCTGGGAAAAAGTTTTGTTCCTGTAACCATAAAAGCTCTTAATTCATTAAATGTGTAACCTGTTGGTGTTATATGTGTGTATTATGTGTTGAATGTGATGGGTACAATCTGTGAAAACAAATTTCCTCTAACGGGGACAATAAAGAATGAATCTGAATCTGATTTACAGGTGGGAAACTTGGGATTGCATTTTCATTTACACAGCGTGCAATGGGTGTAGCAAAATTCAATTGAAAATGCATTACGAGTTGACCACGCCCCCGTCCTGTGAATCTTTGCGTCAAGGCGGGGCCAACAACTCCCATGAGTCCCATTGCATGGCCTCTCACGTGGGAAACATGGCGGCTGCAGGGCTGATTGAGAGTGTTATATTCGCTGACCGAAGCATAAACAGAGAAATTTTAGTATTTATGGAGATTATTACGTGTCTGTAGGTGACTACAGAACTACAGCGTTGTTTGATCCTTTCCTCGAATTGTTTGCATTATCAGACGCTGACATCTGTTTGGTCGTTCTCCTCGCACTGTCCTGTGGCTGCCTTTCGTGCCTTCGCATTCAAGTAGCGGAGTGGCAATCGGGAGAGTCGGGACTTTTCCCGGTGGACTGGCAGTGTTTTGAGGCTGCGAACTCCGGTCTGATAATAGTTATGCATTGCGAGTTAGCAACACAATCTGGCAGCCTGATGTGCGGCCGATTCCCGCTGGTCAAACTGTGCAGCCTTTCTGCTCAACACAGTATATAAAAGTGCTCAACCCGTTCGGCAGGTCCAATATGTCTAGGATTTACAAAAATATGGGGATAAGTGAACGACCCCTCAACAAATAGCATAGCCTGTTGGCCTTTGATGTGTTTATTGCAGTATGTATGCGGTTAGATTTGTCAAGCAGCCGCTTTGTGCTTTCACACTCCGTTTTCAGTGCGCTGCAGCTGCTGACCGCTGCTTTTGAAAATAAAAATATCGTGACACTTCCTGTGGAAAAGCGCAAAAAGAATACAACAAATCATCTTTTTTTCACAAAACAATATACTTTAGATATTATTTGATAGACTAGTAAGTGTGGATTAATGATATTTAAAATAGCCTGGTGGTCAGGAAATGAATGGAAATCAGCAGATTTGCAAAGGTTTATTTATCGCCACATATCATAAATAAAAATTAGCAGTGTAACTTTGAAGTATACCACATTATATTTCCTACGTATATATGATTTACAGCAGGGGTCTTCAACATTTTTTGGGTCGGGGACCCCTTAGATGAGAGAGGCATGGAGCAAGGACCCCCTGATACTTAATGTGTAAAACTGATATTTAAATAATCAGTAAGGTACAAGGGGCTGCCTTTTTGTATTAGGCACAACGCAAAGTGGAGTAAAGTACAACTATTGACCAATCAGAATCAAGGACTGGAACTGTTTTATAAATAGAAACAAACCATATCGTCACACAGCCATATATTAAGACAGTACATTGGCACTATTATGCTGTTGTTGTACATGCATAATTTTTTTTGATAAGGTAGATTTAGTTTTTATATGAATATAATAATAATGATAATAATAATAATAATATGAATATAATAATAATAATAATAATAATAATAATATAATATTATTTTAAGGTATTTGCAGTGTAATAGATTTTCATTTTATTGTGAATTCACCTGAACCTGGGCTTTCAGTTTATAAAGATGACTGATGGTGAATGTCACAAAGACTCTCTATTCTGGTGGGGATAGAGGTTGTGCTACTTTATAATTCAGAGGTTTGTTGCCTTTCTCGTGTATCATCATTGTCATGAGTTTGAGTAAAGCAGGTTAATTTTCTGCATAGCTTCATATCAGACTCAGAAGAAAACATGCATCGAGTCTGCGCGCATCTCTTTGGGGCAACTTTTTGAGAGGCGGATTTCAACCTGACTATGAATCTTGCACAAAGCACCATGACGGTGCGCGTTTAATACATTTTTAAATGCGAGCGATAGTTTTGTCAAAGTTTATAATGCAGACGCGGTGTGGCGTCATTTGCCTGTTGAGTTAGCGCTTTAAATCTGAACCGCGTGAAACAGCCGTCCAATTTCAGAAATATAACTCAGATGAGACAATGTCGCACTGATTCTAAAATAACTTTCTGAAAGAAAGACACACATGCCTATAAGATTTACCTGTTTTATGCCTTTTCTGCTGCTACTGCTGCTTCCTGAGTGTACATTTTTAATCTTCAGATATTTAATTTTGGTCCGCTTGCTAAACTAAACGCGCGCATTCGCGGTCACGCACGTGCACAATTTAAAGGGGACATGTAACGTTTTTTGTACATGTACGGTATTTTACGTTTTTAGCAAAAAATAGCTTGTGGTCAAACATCATTTGGCGGACCCCCTGCAGTTCCGTCACGGACCCCCTGGGGTCCGCGGACCCCCGGTTGAAGACCCATGTTTTACAGTATTCAAAGATGCACACATAATTCCATTTATTACTTCCTGTTTATGAGCATGTTTGTCTCTGCCTTCGCTCTGTTAGGTGCGCATCACTGTCTTCCAAACAGGTATTTTGTATAGTTCCTTATAATTAGCCATGATTTTATTATTGTAAAAAAAAATTGGGCAGATTGATTACGGTTTGTATTACTCTAGTTTTTTTTTTTTTTGACCACCGAGGGCCTACAGATGTTTCTTCCGTGAACA
This sequence comes from Misgurnus anguillicaudatus, assembly GCF_027580225.2. Lineage (NCBI taxonomy): Eukaryota > Metazoa > Chordata > Actinopteri > Cypriniformes > Cobitidae > Misgurnus > Misgurnus anguillicaudatus. The sequence goes on from NC_073337.2 coordinate 32,519,223, forward strand.
TTTCATCACAGTTCAAATAAACCCTGACTGTTACATGTATGTATTTATACGTTGAAAACATTGTTCAAATCTTTTTTAATTATTTTAAAATACAGAAAACGGCGTTAAAACCCCTCACGGAATGAAAAAAGGTAGACAGACTGAACTTCGACATAAATACCTTTTTAGTTTGACATGTTTTATAAAGAAGAAGAATCATTATCTGTTCCAGTCAAATTCTGTTCTTTAACAATAATGCATGGATTTTCATTTAACAAGAATAACCATGGTTTTACTACAGTAAGGTTTAACTATGGTTGTAGAAAATCTGTTGTAAACATGTTTTTTTTTATTTTGCTTTAAGGTAAAACGGTTCATTTTGGTAAGGGTCATTAATTGTTTTACTGTTTGCTGTTAAACGACCATCTCCACCACAATTAAACGTAATTTTACTTCATATGTTTTGTTTGCTTCTCTAAAACGAATTTCATTTCATTTAATTTGTTTCTTAATTTTAATCTATGTTTTGTTAATAACTTTTGTGGATATAAATAAATAAGAACATTAAAAGTATTGAATAAGATAAGACGACGTCACTGGCCACAGGTCAGAATACAGCCTACCCTTCACTACACTTCTGCTATGAAAGTGTATAAGGTACAGAAAGTTAAGTGTACTTTGGTCTGATCGGGTCAATATGCTGATGTCCGGGTGTGCAAGACTAATTATTCGAAAGAAAAAAATCTATTTAAGTTTTTTACGTGTCACTGCAGGTTTAAGGCATAATATTGAATCGTCATTTAATGCGTTATCACTTCACCTGTGTTATTTTATGTAAAGAAGTAGGGGAGACCGGGGTTGGTTGTCACAATTTTTACTCATGCATGAATTGCTCATCTTCAAAAAATCTTTCAGCAGTAATTCCTACATGAAATGAAACTTTGGAGTCTTGGCTTTAAATGTGTATACTTTTTAGGGCCCGAGCACACCGGGGTGTGAGGACCCTATTGTTCTTCAAGGAGTTATTAGGGCCCGAGCACACCGGGGTGCGAGGACCCTATTGTTTTTGCTCGGTTTATTATTATTATTATTATTATTATTATTATTATTATTATTATTATTATTATTAGGGCCCGAGCACACCGGGGTGTGAGGACCCTATTGTTTTTGCTCCGTTTATTATTAGGGCCCGAGCACACCGGGGTGCGAGGACCCTATTGTTTTTGCTCGGTTTATTATTATTATTATTATTATTATTATTATTATTATTATTTATTCTTCTTCTTCTCCAAAGTGAATCGCATTTTTGAGAGGCGAAACATGCTCGAAAACTCATGAAATTTTGCACACATGTCAGAAGTGGCGAAAATATACATGTGGTATAGGCGCCAGAAGTGGGCGTGTAGAAATGGCTCGATAGCGCCACCTGCAAAATTTCAAGAGAACAGCCCCCCCGCTACGAAAAACGTACAGATACGAAATTTGGTAGGATCATCTATCACCCCAAGACCTACAAAAAAAGTCTCTTGGAGCGAAGCTCTAAACCCTACAGGAAGTCGGCCATTTTGAATTTTTGCCTTGATTTTTGTGCAAATTTGGTCATTTCCAGGCTTCATACTTTAACGAACTCCTCCTACAGATTTAATTCGACCATCGTCATATTTGGCCAATCTCATCTAAAGTCCTTTGCAATGTTAAATTGCGGAGATCTTGACTTTTCGTCAGAGAGTGTGTCCGTGGCGGCCTGACAAATTTCTGCATTTTCGCCATGAAACAGGAAGTGGCTCTAACTCAGGCATACAATGTCCAATCTGCCCCACGCTTCATACGTTTGATAAGTGTCTTGGCCTGAACACATTTCAATGCCAATATTCAACTTCACTCATAGCGCCACCTAGAGGTAGGAGGAAATACCATGTTTTACGCTGTGATTTACTGCTCTTAGAGATTTAATCAAATCATCATCATATTTGGTCTGACTGATGTTAAGCCTGTTGCGGTGATAAATTGCAAAGATCTTGACTTTTCGCTGAAGGGCGTGTCCGTGGCGGCCTGGCAAAGTGTGATGTTTCACCATGAAAAAGGAAGCTGTTGTAATTCAGACATACATAGTCCGATCTGCCCCTGACTTCACACGTTTCATAAGGGTCCCGGCCTGAACACATCAACATGGCATAATTCAGTATCAGTCATAGCGCCACCTAGAGGCAGCAGGAAATACCACCTTTTATGCTGTGACTTACTGCTCTTAGAGATTTAACCATATCAACATCATATTTCATCAGTCTAATCTCAAGACCTTGTGTGATGATAAATAGCAACGACCTTGACTTTTCGTTAAAGGGCGTGTCCGTTGCGGCCTCGCAAAGTATCGCTAAATGAATCCCATTTTTGACAGCCTAAACGAGCTCAAAAAGTCATGAAACGTTGCACACATGTCAAAAGTGGCGAATATTTTCATGTGATAAAGGCTTCAGAACTTGGGGTGTTAAAATGGCTCTATAGCGCCACCTACAAAAATTCAATAGAGCAGCCCCCCCGGTACGTTAATCGCACAGATATGAAATGCGGTAGGATCATGTATCACCCCAAGACCTACAAAAAAGTCTCTTGGAGCAAAGCTCTAAACCCCACAGGAAGTCAGCCATTTTGAATTTTCTCTGTAATTTGACTGCAAATTTTGCCATTTCTGGCCTTCGTATTTTAACAAACTCCTCCTATAAATTTAATCAGATAATTATCATATTTGGTGAGTGTCATCTACAGGGCTTTGCAATGCTAAATTGCGGAGATCTTGACATTTCAATGGAGGGTGTGTACGTGGCGGCTTGCCAAATTTCTGTGTTTCTCAATGAAACAGGAAGTTGTTCTAACTCAGGTTTAAAATGTCCAATCTGACCCACACTTCACATGTTTGATAAGTGTCCTGGCCTGAACACATCAACATGGCAATATTCAGTAAAAGTTATAGCGCCACCTGCTGGAAGCAGGAAATGACATGTTTAACACTGTGATTTACTGCTCATTGAAATGTATTCAGATTATAATCATATTTGGTCAGTCTGAACTTAGGGACTTCACAATGATAAATTGTGAAGATCTTGACATTTCGTTAAAGAGGCGTGTCCGTGGTGGCCTGTCAAAGTTTGATTTTTCGCCATGAGAAAGCTGTTGTAACTCAGACATGCAATGTCCGACCTGTCACTGACATCATACGTTTGACAAGGGTCCTGGCCTCAACACATCAATGTTACAACAATCAATTACAATCATAGCGCCACCTGCTGCATAAAGGAGTAGTGGCACTTCAAAGTTCCTTTGAATATCCACCTATATTTATCCACGGAAATTTCAATCCCCCTGGTTTATTGCTTTACTAAGGCCATAGAGTGGCGGTGCACATGAGTGCGAGGGCCCTTCCATCACTGCTTGCAGTTTTAATTATTATTATTATTATTATTATTATTATTATTATTATTATTATTAGGGCCCGAGCACACCGGGGTGCGAGGACCCTATTGTTTTTGCTCGGTTTATTATTATTATTATTAGGGCCCGAGCACACCGGGGTGTGAGGACCCTATTGTTTTTGCTCCGTTTATTATTATTATTATTATGTTTCTTCTCCAAAGTGAATTGCATTTTTGAGGGGCGAAACATGCTCGAAAACTCATGAAATTTTGCACACATGTCAGGAGTGGCGAAAATTTACATGTGGCATAGGCGCCAGAAGTGGGCGTGTAGAAATGGCTCGATAGCGCCACCTGCAAAATTTCAAGAGATCAGCCCCCCCGCTACGAAAAACGTACAGATACGAAATTTGGTAGGATCATCTAACACCCCAAGACCTACAAAAAAGTCTCTTGGAGCTAAGCTCTAAACCCCACAGGAAGTCGGCCATTTTTATTTTTCGCTGTGATTTCTGTGCAAATTTTGTCATTTCCAGGCTTCGTACTTTAACGAACTCCTCCTACAGATTTTATCAGATCGTCATCATATTTGGTCAATCTCATTCAAAGGCCTTTGCGATGTTAAATTGCGGAGCTTTTGACTTTTCGTTGGAGGGTGTGTCCGTGGCGGCCTGACAAAGTTCAGCATTTTCGCCATGAAACAAGAAGTTGTTATAACTCAGGCATACAATGTCCAATCTGCCCCACACTTCACACGTTTGTTAAGAGTCTTGGCCTGAACACATTTCAATGCCAATATTCAGCTTCAGTCATAGCGCCACCTAGAGGTAGCAGAAAATGCCATGTTTTACGCTGTGATTTACTGCTCATATAGATTTGATCAAATCATCATCATATTTGGTCAGACTGATGTTAAGCCCTTTGCGGTGATAAATTGCGAAGATCTTGACTTTTCGTTGAAGGGCGTGTCCGTGGCGGCCTGGCAAAGTGTGATATTTCGCCATGATACAGGAAGCTGTTGTAATTCAGGCATACATTATCCGATCTGCCCCCTACTTCACACGTTTGATAAGGGTCCCGGCCTGAAAACGTCAGTATAACAATAATCAGGCGCAGTCATAGCGCCACCTGCTGCACGCAGGCACTGTGTCACATCAAATTTCCTTTGAATATGCACATATATTTACCCACTTGAATTCATTTCCCCCTGGTTCACTGCTTTACTAATGCCATAGGGTGGCGGTGCACATGCGTGCGAGGGCCCTTCCATCGCTGCTTGCAGCTTTAATTATTATTATTATTATTATTATTTATTCTTCTTCTTCTCCAAAGTGAATCGCATTTTTGAGGGGCGAAACATGCTCGAAAACTCATGAAATTTTGCACACATGTCAGAAGTGGCGAAAATTTACATGTGGTATAGGCGCCAGAAGTGGGCGTGTAGAAATGGCTCGATAGCGCCACCTGCAAAATTTCAAGAGAACAGCCCCCCCGCTACGAAAAACGTACAGATACGAAATTTGGTAGGATCATCTATCACCCCCAGACCTACAAAAAAGTCTCTTGGAGCGAAGCTCTAAACCCAACAGGAAGTCCGCCATTTTGAATTTTTGCCTTGATTTTTGTGCAAATTTGGTCATTTCCAGGCTTCATACTTTAACGAACTCCTCCTACAGATTTAATCCGATCATCATCATATTTGGTCAATCTCTTCTAAAGGCCTTTGCGATGTTAAATTGCGGAGATCTTGACTTTTCGTGAGAGGGTGTGTCCGTGGCGGCCTGACAAATTTCTGCATTTTCGCCATGAAACAGGAAGTGGCTCTAACTCAGGCATACAATGTCCAATCTGCCCCACGCTTCATACGTTTGATAAGGGTCTTGGCCTGAACACATTTCAATGCCAATATTCAACTTCACTCATAGCGCCACCTAGAGGTAGGAGAAAATACCATGTTTTACGCTGTGATTTACTGCTCTTAGAGATTTAATCAAATCATCATCATATTTGGTCTGACTGATGTTAAGCCTGTTGCGGTGATAAATTGCAAAGATCTTGACTTTTCGTTGAAGGGCGTGTCCGTGGCAGCCTGGCAAAGTGTGATGTTTCAACATGAAACAGGAAGCTGTTGTAATTCAGACATACATAGTCCGATCTGCCCCCAACTTCACACATTTCATAAGGGTCCCGGCCTGAACACATCAACATGGCATAATTCAGTATCAGTCATAGCGCCACCTAGAGGCAGCAGGAAATACCACCTTTTATGCTGTGACTTCCTGCTCTTAGAGATTTAACCATATCAACATCATATTTCATCAGTCTAATCTCAAGACCTTGTGTGATGATAAATAGCAACGACCTTGACTTTTCGTTAAAGGGCGTGTCCGTTGCGGCCTCGCAAAGTATCGCAAGATGAATCCCATTTTTGACAGCCTAAACGAGCTCAAAAAGTCATGAAACGTTGCACACGTGTCAAAAGTGGCGAATATTTTTATGTGATAAAGGCTTTAGAACTTGGGGTGTTAAAATGGCTCTATAGCGCCACCTACAAAAATTCAATAGAGCAGCCCCCCCGCTACGTTAATCGCACAGATACGAAATGCGGTAGGATCATGTATCACCCCAAGACCTACAAAATAGTCTCTTGGAGCAAAGCTCTAAACCCCACAGGAAGTCAGCCATTTTGAATTTTCTCTGTAATTTGAGTGCAAATTTTGCCATTTCTGGCCTTCGTATTTTAACAAACTCCTCCTATAAATTTAATCAGATAATCATCATATTTGGTGAGTGTCATCTAAAGGGCTTTGCAATGCTAAATTGCGGAGATCTTGACATTTCAATGGAGGGTGTGTATGTGGCGGCTTGCCAAATTTCTGTGTTTCTCAATGAAACAGGAAGTTGTTCTAACTCAGGTTTAAAATGTCCAATCTGACCCACGCTTCACAAGTTTGATAATTGTCCTGTCCTGAACACATCAACATGGCAATATTCAGTCAAAGTTATAGCGCCACCTGCTGGAAGCAGGAAATGACATGTTTTACACTGTGATTTACTGCTCATTGAAATGTATTCAGATCATCATCATATTTGGTCAGTCTGAACTTAGGGACTTCACAATGATAAATTGTGAAGATCTTGACATTTCGTTAAAGGGGCGTGTCCGTTGTGGCCTGTCAAAGTTTGTTTTTTCGCCATGAGAAAGCTGTGGTAACTCAGACATGCAATGTCCGACCTGTCACAGACATCATACGTTTGACAAGGGTCCTGGCCTCAACACATCAATGTTACAACAATCAATTACAATCATAGCGCCACCTGCTGCATAAAGGAGTAGTGGCACTTCAAAGTTCCTTTGAATATCCACCTATATTTATCCACGGAAATTTCAATCCCCCTGGTTTATTGCTTTACTAAGGCCATAGAGTGGCGGTGCACATGAGTGCGAGGGCCCTTTGAAGAAGTTTTATTTTAATCCCAATCTACATTAATATGATGAATATGAGTTTACCATTATAATCAAATGCAATTTGTTTACAGTTTAAAAGCCATCTGTGTGGTGCATCATGAGTTTACTAATATAATCCAACTATGCAGTAGTCTAAAGAACCATCTGGACAAGCTGGGTGTATTCAGGTTTCAAGGTAGTTTAAAGAGCCATCTGGACAGGCAGGCACAAAGGGTTTTAGTATTAGCAAACAGCCAAGGGTCAAATAGGTCATGGGACCAAGACACTGGTCTGAGGAATGTCATGTGGGTCTTGCCTGAACAGAAACATATTGTTTTAACTATGAGGGGAGGGAACAAAGACCATATATATTTACCAAGCCCGTGCTCACGGACTTCAGACTGATTTGGAGAATGTCCCCAGAACTTCACTCGGGTTCTGGGGAGATTCATCAGGCAGGCTCGGCTTCTTATTTTGTCCGGAAAATAAAAGTCTATCTCTTGAAATCAGAACCTAAGACTGAAGATTGTTTTATTTGAGGAAAAGGAAAACCACAACACCTTCCATCACTGCTTGCAGTTTTAATTAGGGCCCGAGCACACCGGGGTGCGAGGACCCTATTGTTTTTGCTCGGTTTATTATTATTATTATTATTATTATTATTATTATTATTATTATTATTATTATTTATTCTTCTTCTTCTCCAAAGTGAATCGCATTTTTGAGGGGCGAAACATGCTCGAAAACTCATGAAATTTTGCACACATGTCAGAAGTGGCGAAAATTTACATATGGTATAGGCGCCAGAAGTGGGCGTGTAGAAATGGCTCGATAGCGCCACCTGCAAAATTTCAAGAGAACAGCCCCCCCGCTACGAAAAACGTACAGATACGAAATGTGGTAGGATCATCTATCACCCCAAGACCTACAAAAAAGTCTCTTGGAGCAAAGCTCTAAACCCAACAGGAAGTCCGCCATTTTGAATTTTTGCCTTGATTTTTGTGCAAATTTGGTCATTTCCAGCCTTCATACTTTAACGAACTCCTCCTACAGATTTAATCCGATCATCGTCATATTTGGTCAATCTCATCTAAAGGCCTTTGCGATGTTAAATTGCGGAGATCTTGACTTTTCGTCACAGGGTGTGTCCGTGGCGGCCTGACAAATTTCAGCATTTTCGCCATGAAACAGGAAGTGGCTCTAACTCAGGTATACAATGTCCAATCTGCCCCACGCTTCATACGTTTGATAAGGGTCTTGGCCTGAACACATTTCAATGCCAATATTCAACTTCACTCATAGCGCCACCTAGAGGTAGGAGGAAATACCATGTTTTATGCTCTGATTTACTGCTCTTAGAGATTTAATCAAATCATCATCATATTTGGTCTGACTGATGTTAAGCCCTTTTCCTTGATAAATTGCGAAGATCTTGCCTTTTCGTTGAAGGGCGTGTCCGTGGCGGCCTGGCAAAGTGTGATGTTTCGCCATGAAACAGTAAGTTGTTATAACTCAGGCATACAATGTCCGATCTGCTTCAGACTTCACACGTTTGATAAGGGTCCCGGCCTGAACACGTCAATATAACAATAATCAGGTACCATCATAGCGCCACCTGCTGCACACAGGCGGTGTGGCACACCAGTTTCCCTTTGAATATCCAGCTGTATTTACCCACTTTAATTTATACCCCCCTGGTTTACTGCTTTACTAATGCCATAGGGTAGCGGTGCATATGCGTGCGAGGGCCCTTCCATCGCTGCTTGCAGCTTTAATTAGGGCCCGAGCACACCGGGGTGTGAGGACCCTATTGTTTTTGCTCCGTTTATTATTATTATTATTATGTTTCTTCTCCAAAGTGAATTGCATTTTTGAGGGGCGAAACATGCTCGAAAACTCATGAAATTTTGCACACATGTCAGGAGTGGCGAAAATTTACATGTGGCATAGGCGCCAGAAGTGGGCGTGTAGAAATGGCTCGATAGCGCCACCTGCAAAATTTCAAGAGATCAGCCCCCCCGCTACGAAAAACGTACAGATACGAAATTTGGTAGGATCATCTAACACCCCAAGACCTACAAAAAAGTCTCTTGGAGCTAAGCTCTAAACCCCACAGGAAGTCGGCCATTTTTATTTTTCGCTGTGATTTCTGTGCAAATTTTGTCATTTCCAGGCTTCGTACTTTAACGAACTCCTCCTACAGATTTTATCAGATCGTCATCATATTTGGTCAATCTCATTCAAAGGCCTTTGCGATGTTAAATTGCGGAGCTTTTGACTTTTCGTTGGAGGGTGTGTCCGTGGCGGCCTGACAAAGTTCAGCGTTTTCGCCATGAAACAGGAAGTTGTTATAACTAAGGCATACAATGTCCAATCTGCCCCACGCTTCACACGTTTGATAAGAGTCTTGGCCTGAACACATTTCAATGCCAATATTCAGCTTCAGTCATAGCGCCACCTAAAGGTAGCAGGAAATGCCATGTTTTACGCTGTGATTTACTGCTCATATAGATTTGATCAAATCATCATCATATTTGGTCAGACTGATGTTAAGCCCTTTGCGGTGATAAATTGCGAAGATCTTGACTTTTCGTTGAAGGGCGTGTCCGTGGCGGCCTGGCAAAGTGTGATATTTCGCCATGATACAGGAAGCTGTTGTAATTCAGGCATACATTATCCGATCTGCCCCCTACTTCACACGTTTGATAAGGGTCCCGGCCTGAACACGTCAATATAACAATAATCAGGTACAGTCATAGCGCCACCTGCTGCACACAGGCGGTGTGGCACATCAATTTTCCTTTGAATATCCACCTATATTTACCCACTTTAATTCATATCCCCCTGGTTCACTGCTTTACTAATGCCATAGGGTGGCGGTGCACATGCGTGCGAGGGCCCTACCATCGCTGCTTGCAGCTTTAATTATTATTTATTCTTCTTCTTCTCCAAAGTGAATCGCATTTTTGAGGGGTGAAACATGCTCAAAAACTCATGAAATTTTGCGAACATGTCAGAAGTGGCGAAAATTTACATGTGGCATAGGCGCCAGAAGTGGGCGTGTAGAAATGGCTCGATAGCGCCACCTGCAAAATTTCAAGAGAACAGCCCCCCCGCTACGAAAAACACACAGATACGAAATTTGGTAGGATCATCTATCACCCCAAGACCTACAAAAAAGTCTCTTGGAGCGAAGCTCTAAACCCCACAGGAAGTCGGCCATTTTTAATTTTCACTGTGATTTCTGAGCAAATTTTGGCATTTTCAGGCTTCGTATTTTAACGAACTCCTCCAATAGATTTAATACGATCATCATCATATTTGGTAAGTCTTATCTAAAGGCCTTTGCAATGTTAAATTGCGGAGATCTTGACTTTTCGTTGGAGTGTGTGTCCGTGGCAGGCTGCCAAATTTCGTTGTTTTCGCCATGAAACAGGAAGTGGCTCTAACTCAGTCATACAATGTCCAATCTGCCCCACGCTTCACACGTTTGATACGTGTCCTGGCCTAAACACATTTCAATGCCAATATTCACCTTCAGTCATAGCGCCACCTAGAGGTAGCAGGAAATATCATGTTTTATGCTGTGATTTACTGCTCTTAGAGATTTAATCAAATCATCATCATATTTGGTCAGACTGATGGTAAGCCCTTTGCGGTGATAAATTGCGAAGATCTCGACTTTTCGTTTGAAGGGGGTGTTCGTGGCGGCCTGGCAAAGTGTGATGTTTTGACATGAAACAGGAAGCTGTTGTAATTCAGGCATACATTATCCGATCTGCTCCAGACTTAACACGTTTGATAAGGGTCCCGGCCTGAACACGTCAATATAACAATAATCAGGTACCATCATAGCGCCACCTGCTGCACACAGGCGGTGTGGCACATCAGTTTCCCTTTGAATATCCACCTGTATTTACCCACTTTAATTTATACCCCCCTGGTTTACTGTTTTACTAATGCCATAGGGTAGCGGTGCACATGCGTGCGAGGGCCCTTCCATCGCTGCTTGCAGCTTTAATTATTATTTATTCTTCTTCTTCTCCAAAGTGAATCGCATTTTTGAGGGGCGAAACATGCTCGAAAACTCATGAAATTTTGCACACATGTCAGAAGTGGCGAAAATTTACATGTGGTATAGGCGCCAGAAGTGGGCGTGTAGAAATGGCTCGATAGCGCCACCTGCAAAATTTCAAGAGAACAGCCCCCCCGCTACGAAAAACGTACAGATACGAAATTTGGTAGGATCATCTATCACCCCAAGACCTACAAAAAAGTCTCTTGGAGCGAAGCTCTAAACCCAACAGGAAGTCGGCCATTTTGAATTTTTGCCTTGATTTTTGTGCAAATTTGGTCATTTCCAGGCTTCATACTTTAACGAACTCCTCCTACAGATTTAATCAGATCATCGTCATATTTGGTCAATCTCATCTAAAGGCCTTTGCGATGTTAAATTGCGGAGATCTTGACTTTTCGTCAGAGGGTGTGTCCGTGGCGGCCTGACAAATTTCTGCATTTTCGCCATGAAGCAGGAAGTGGCTCTAACTCAGGCATACAATGTCCAATCTGCCGCACGCTCCACACGTTTGATACGTGTCCTGGCCTGAACACATTTCAATGCCAATATTCAACTTCACTCATAGCGCCACCTAGAGGTAGGAGGAAATGCCATGTTTTATGCTGTGATTTACTGCTCTTAGAGATTTAATCAAATCATCATCATATTTGGTCAGACTGATGTTAAGCCCTTTGCGGTTATAAATTGCGAAGATCTTGACTTTTCGTTGGAGGGTGTGTCCGTGGCAGCCTGGCAAAGTGTGATGTTTCACCATGAAACAGGAAGCTGTTGTAATTCAGACATACATGGTCCGATCTGCCCCCAACTTCACACGTTTGATAAAGTTCCCGGCCTGAACACATAAACATGGAATAATTCAGTAACAGTCATAGCGCCACCTAGAGGCAGCAGAAAATACAACCTTTTATGCTGTGACTTACTGCTCTTAGAGATTTAACCATATCAACATCATATTTCATCAGTCTAATCTCAAGACCTTGTGTGATGATAAATAGCAACGACCTTGACTTTTCGTTAAAGGGCGTGTCCGTTGCGGCCTCGCAAAACATTGTTAAATTCATCGCATTTTTGACAGCCTAAACGAGCTCAAAAAGTCATGAAACGTTGCACACGTGTCAAAAGTGGCGAATATTTTCATGTGATATAGGCTTCAGAACTTGGGGTGTTAAAATGGCTCTATAGCGCCACCTACAAAAACTCAAGAGAGCAGCCCCCCCGCTACATTAAACGTACAGATACGACATGTGGTAGGATCATGTATCACCCAAAGACATACAAAAAAGTCTCTTGGAGCCAAGCTCTTTACCCCACAGGAAGTCAGCCATTTTAAATTTCCTCTTTAATTTGAGTGCAAATTTTGCTATTTCTGGGCTTCGGACTTTAATAAACTCTTCCTACAGATTTCATTAGATTAAAACCATATTTCGTTCGTGTCATCTAAAGGCCTTTGCGATGCTAAATTGCGGAGATCTTGAGTTTTCATTGGAAGGTGTGTCCGTGGCAGCCTGCCAAATGTTGGTTTTTCGCCATAAAACAGAAAGTTGTTGTAACTCAGGCTTACAATGTCTAATCTGACCAACGGGTCACATGTTTGATAAGTGTCCTGGCCTGAACAAATCAACATGGCAATATTCAATAAAAGTTGTAGCGCCACCTGCTGGCAGCAGGAAATGTCAGGTTTTACACTGTGTTACAAATCAAAGTTCTTTTGAATATCCACCTATATTTACCCACTTAAATGCATATCCCCCTGGTTCACAGCTTTACTAAGGCCATAGGGTGGCGGTGCACATGCGTGCGAGGGCCCTTCCATCGCTGCTTGCAGCTTTAATTATTATTTATTCTTCTTCTTCTCCAAAGTGAATCGCATTTTTGAGGGGCGAAACATGCTCGAAAACTCATGAAATTTTGCACACATGTCAGAAGTGGCGAAAATTTACATGTGGCATAGGCGCCAGAAGTGGGCGTGTAGAAATGGCTCGATAGCGCCACCTGCAAAATTTCAAGATAACAGCCCCCCCGCTACGAAAAACGTACAGATACGAAATTTGGTAGGATCATCTATCACCCCAAGACCTACAAAAAAGTCTCTTGGAGCAAAGCTGTAAACCCCACAGGAAGTCGGCCATTTTGAATTTTCACTGTGATTTCTGACCAAATTTTGGCATTTCCAGGCTTTGTACTTTAACGAACTCCTCCTACAGATTTAATCCGATCATCGTCATATTTGGTCAGTCTCATCTAAAGGCCTTTGCAATGTTAAATTGCGGAGATCTTGACTTTTCGTTGGAGGGTGTGTCCGTGGCGGCCTGACAAATTTCGGCATTTTCGCCATGAAGCAGGAAGTGGCTCTAACTCAGGCATACAATGTCCAATCTGCCCCACGCTTCACACGTTTGATAAGGGTCTTGGCCTGAACACATTTCAATGCCAATATTCAGCTTCACTCATAGCGCCACCTAGAGGTAGGAGGAAATACCATGTTTTATGCTGTGATTTACTACTCTTAGAGATTTAATCAAATCATCATCATATTTGGTCAGACTGATGTTAAGCCCTTTGCGGTTATAAATTGCAAAGATCTTGACTTTTCGTTGGAGGGTGTGTCCGTGGCGTCCTGCCAAAGTGTGATGTTTCACCATGAAACAGGAAGCTGTTGTAATTCAGACATACATGGTCCGATCTGCCCCTAACTTCACACGTTTGATAAAGTTCCCGGCCTGAACACATAAACATGGAATAATTCAGTAACAGTCATAGCGCCACCTAGAGGCAGCAGAAAATACAACCTTTTATGCTGTGACTTACTGCTCTTGGAGATTTGATTATATCAACATCATATTTCATCAGTCTAATCTCAAGACCTTGTGTGATGATAAATAGCGAAGGCCTTGACTTTTCGTTAAAGGGCGTGTCCGTGGCGGCCTCGCAAAACATTGTTAAATTCATCGCATTTTTGACAGCCTAAACAAGCTCAAAAAGTCATGAAACGTTGCACACATGTCAAAGGTGGTGAAAATGTTCATGTGATATAGGGTTCAGAACTGGGGGGAGGTAAAAATGGCTCTATAGCGCCACCTACAAAAACTCAAGAGAGCAGCCCCCCCGCTACATTAAACGTACAGATACGACATGTGGTAGGATCATGTATCACCCCAAGACATACAAAAAAGTCTCTTGGAGCCAAGCTCTTTACCCCACAGGAAGTCAGCCATTTTAAATTTCCTCTTTAATTTGAGTGCAAATTTTGCTATTTCTGGGCTTTGGACTTTAATAAACTCTTCCTACAGATTTCATTAGATTAAAACCATATTTCGTTCGTGTCATCTAAAGGCCTTTGCTATGCTAAATTGCGGAGATCTTGAGTTTTCATTGGAAGGTGTGTCTGTGGCAGCCTGCCAAATGTTGGTTTTTCGCCATAAAACAGGAAGTTGTTGTAACTCAGGCTTACAATGTCTAATCTGACCAACGGGTCACATGTTTGATAAGTGTCCTGGCCTGAACAAATCAACATGGCAATATTCAATAAAAGTTGTAGCGCCACCTGCTGGCAGCAGGAAATGTCAGGTTTACACTGTGTTACAAATCAAAGTTCTTTTGAATGTCCACCTATATTTACCCACTTAAATGCATATCCCCCTGGTTCACAGCTTTACTAAGGCCATAGGGTGGCGGTGCACATGCGTGCGAGGGCCCTTCCATCGCTGCTTGCAGCTTTAATTACGGCCCGAGCACACCAGGGTGTGAGGACCCTATTGTTTTTGCTCCGTTTATTATTAGGGCCCGAGCACCGAGGAGCAGGCCAGAATGGCCTGCACCGTGGGTGCAAAGCCCTATTGTTTTTGCTTCGTTTATTATTATTATTATTATTATTTTCCGAAATGAATCGCATTTTTGAAGGCCTAAACATGCTCAAAAACTCATGAAATTTTGCACACGCGTCAGAAGTGGTGAAAATTTACATGTGGTATAGGCGTCAGAAGTGGGCGTGTAGAAATGGCTCGATAGCGCCACCTGCAAAATTTCAAAAGAACAGCCCCCCCACTACGAAAAACGTACAGATACGAAATTTTGTAGGATCATCTATCACCCCAAGACCTACAAAAAAGTCTCTTGGAACTAAGCTCTAAACCCCACAGGAAGTCAGCCATTTTGAATTTTCTCTGTCATTTTTTGACATTTCCAAGCGTCGTACTTTAACGAACTCCTCCCAGAGATTTAATCCGATCATCATCATATTTGGTCAGTATCATCTAAAGGCCTTTGCGATGCTAAATTGCGGAGCTTTTGACTTTTCATTGGAGGGCGTGTCCGTGGCGGCCTGACAAATTTCAGCGTTTTCGTCATGAAACAGGAAGTTGTTATAACTAAGGCATACAATGTCCAGTCTGCCACACACTTCACACGTTTGATAAGAGTCTTGGCCTGAACACATTTCAATGCCAATATTCAGCTTCACTCATAGCGCCACCTAGAGGTAGCAGGAAATTCCATGTTTTACGCTGTGATTTACTGCTCTTAGAGATTTAATCAAATCATCATCATAATCGGTCAGACTGATCTTAAGCCCTTTGCGATGATAAATTGCGAAGATCTTGACTTTTCGTTGAAGGGCGTGTCCGTGGCAGCCTGGCAAAGTGTAATGTTTCACCATGAAACAGGAAGCTGTTGTAATTCAGGCATACATTGTTTGATCTGCTCCAGACTTCACACGTTTGATAAGGGTCCCGGCCTGAACACGTCAATATAACAATAATCAGGTACCGTCATAGCGCCACCTGCTGCACACAGGTGGTGTGGCACATCAATTTTTCTTTGAATAGCCACCTATATGTACCCACTTTAATTCATATCCCCCTGGTTCACTGCTTTACTAATGCCATAGGGTGGCGGTGCACATGTGTGCGAGGGCCCTTCCATCGCTGCTTGCAGCTTTAATTATTATTATTTTTCTTCTTCTTCTTCTTCTTCTTCTCCGAAATGGATCGCATTTTTGAGGGCCTAAACATACCCGAAAACTCATGAAATTTTGCACACGCGTCAGAAGTGGTGAAAATTTACATGTGGTATAGGCGTCAGAAGTGGGCGTGTAGAAATGGCTCGATAGCGCCACCTGCAAAATTTCAAGAGAACAGCCCCCCCACTACGAAAAACATACAGATACGAAATTTGGTAGGATCATCTAGCACCCCAAGACCTACAAAAAAGTCTCTTGGAGTGAAGCTCTAAACCCCACAGGAAGTCGGCCATTTTAAATTTTCTCTGTCATTTTTTGACATTTCCAAGCCTCGTACTTTAACGAACTCCTCCTAGCGATTTAATCCGATCATTAACATATTTGGTCAGTCTCATCTAAAGGCCTTTGCGATGCTAAATTGCGGAGATCTTGACTTTTCGTGGGAGGCTGTGTCCGTGGCGGCCTGACAAAGTTCGACATTTTCGCCATGAAACAGGAAGTTGTTATAAATCAGGCATACAATGTCCAATCTGCCCCACGCTTCACATGTTTGATAAGAGTCTTGACCTGAACACATTTTAATGCCAATATTCAACTTCAGTCATAGCGCCACCTAGAGGTAGCAGGAAATGCCATGTGTTACGCTGTGATTTACTGCTCTTAGAGATTTAATCAAATCATCATCATATTTGGTCAGACTGATGTTAAGCCCTTTGCCGTGATAAATTGCGAAGATCTTGACTTTTCGTTGAAGGGTGTGTCTGTGGCAGCCTGGCAAAGTGTGATATTTCGCCATGAAACAGGAAGCTGTTGTAATTCAGGCATACATTATCCGATCTGCCCCCGACTTCACAAGTTTGATAAGGGTCCCGGCCTGAACACGTCAATATAACAATAATCAGGTACAGTCATAGCGCCACCTGTTGCACACAAGCGGTGTGGCACATTTTTTGTCCTTTGAATATCCACCTATATTTACCCACTTTAATTCATATCCCCCTGGTTCACTGCTTAACTAATGCCATAGGGTGGCGGTGCACATGCGTGCGAGGGCCCTTCCATCGCTGCTTGCAGCTTTAATTAGGGCCCGAGCACCGAGGAGCAGGCCAGAATGGCCTGCACCGTGGGTGCAAAGCCCTATTGTTTTTGCTTCGTTTATTATTATTATTATTTTCCGAAATGAATCGCATTTTTGACAGCCTAAACATGCTCAAAAACTCATGAAATTTTGCACACGCGTCAGAATTGGTGAAAATTTACATGTGGTATAGGCGCTGGAAATGGGCGTGTAGAAATGGCTCGATAGCGCCACCTGCAAAATTTCAAAAGAACAGCCCCCCTGCTACGAAAAACGTACAGATACGAAATTTAGTAGGATCATCTATCACCTCAAGACCTACAAAAAAGTCTCTTGGAACTAAGCTCTAAACCCCACAGGAAGTCCGCCATTTTGAATTTTCTCTGTCATTTTTTGAAATTTCCAAGCGTCGTACTTTAACGAACTCCTCCCAGAGATTTAATCCGATCATCATTATATTTGGTCAGTATCATCTAAAGGCCTTTGCGATGTTAAATTGCGGAGCTTTTGACTTTTCGTTGGAGGGTGTGTCTGTGGCAGCCTGACAAATTTCAGCGTTTTCGCCATGAAACAGGAAGTTGTTCTAACTCAGGCATACAATGTCCAATCTGCCCCACGCTTCACATGTTTGATAAGAGTCTTGACCTGAACACATTTCAATGCCAATATTCAGCTTCAGTCATAGTGCCACCTAGAGGTAGGAGAAAATACCATGTTTTACGCTGGGATTTACTGCTCTTAGAGATTTAATCAAATCATCATCATATCTGGTCAGACTGATCTAAAGCCCTTTGCGATGATAAATTGCAAAGATCTTGACTTTTCGTTGAAGGGTGTGTCCGTGGCGGCCTGGCAAAGTGTGATGTTTCACCATGAAACAGGAAGCTGTTGTAATTCAGGCATACATTGTCCGATCTGCCCCCAACTTCACACATTTGATAAGGGTCCCAGCCTGAACACATAGACATGGCATAATTCAGTAACAGTCATAGCGCCACCTAGAGGCAGCAGGAAATACCATGTTTTACGCTGTGACTTACTGCTCTTAGATATTTAAACATATCAACATCATATTTCACCAGTGTAATCTCAAGACCTTGTGTGATGATGAAAAGCAACGACCTTGACTTTTCATTAAAGGGCGTGTCCGTGGCGGCCTCACAAAGTATTGCTAAATGAATCACATTTTTGAGGGGCGAAACAAGCTCAAAAAGTCATAAAACGTTGCACACTCGCCAGAAGTGGCGAAAATTTACATGTGGCATAGGCGCCAGAAGTGGGCGTGTAGAAATGGCTCCAAAGCGCCACCTGCAAAATTTCAAGAGAACAGCCCCGTCGCTATGAAAAACCTACAGATACGATATTTGGTAGGGTCATCTATCACCCCAAGACCTACAAAAAAGTTTCTTGGAGCAAAGCTCTAAACCCCACAGGAAGTCGGCCATTTAGATTTTTCGCTGTGATTTCTGTGGAAATTTTGTAATTTCCAGGCTTCGTACTTTAACGAACTCCTCCTACAGATTTTATCAGATCGTCATCATATTTGGTCAATCTCATCTTAAGGCCTTTGCGATGTTAAATTGCGGAGCTTTTGACTTTTCATCAGAGGGTGTGTCCGTGGCGGCCTGACAAAGTTCAGCGATTTTCGCCATGAAAAAGGAAGTGGCTCTAACTCAGTCATACAATGTACAATCTGCCCCACGCTTCATACGTTTGATAAGGGTCTTGGCCTGAAGACATTTCAATGCCAATATTGAGCTTCACTCATAGCGCCACCTAGAGGTAGCAGGAAATACCATGTTTTACACTGTGATTTACTGCTCTTAGAGATTTAATCAAATCATCATCATATTTGGTCAGATTGATGTTAAGCCCTTTGCGGTGATAAATTGCGAAGATCTTGACTTTTCGTTTAAGGGCGGGTCCGTGGCGGCCTGGCAAAGTGTGATGTTTTGACATGAAACAGGAAGCTGTTGTAATTCAGGCATATATTGTTCGATCTGCCCCCGACTTCACACGTTTGATAAGGGTCCCGGCCTGAACACGTCAATATAACAATAATCAGGTACCGTCATAGCGCCGCCTGCTGCACACAGGCGGTGTGGAACATCAGTTTCCCTTTGCATATCCACCTGTATTTACCCACTTTAATTCATACCCCCCTGGTTTACTGCTTTACTAATGCCATAGGGTGGCGGTGCACATGCGTGCGAGGGCCCTTCCATCGCTGCTTGCAGCTTTAATTATTATTTATTCTTCTTCTTCTCCAAAGTGAATCGCATTTTTGAGGGGCGAAACATGCTCGAAAACTCATGAAATTTTGCACACATGTCAGGAGTGGCGAAAATTTACATGTGGCATAGGCGCCAGAAGTGGGCGTGTAGAAATGGCTCGATAGAGCCAACAGCAAAAATTCAAGAGAACAGCCCCAACTCTACGAAAAACGTACAGATACGAAATTTGGTAGGATCATCTATCAACCCAAGACCTACAAAAAAGTCTCTTGGAGCTAAGCTCTAAACCCAACAGGAAGTCCGCCATTTTGAATTTTTGCCTTGATTTTTGTGCAAATTTGGTCATTTCCAGGCTTCATACTTTAACGAACTCCTCCTACATATTTAATCCGATCATCGTCATATTTGGTCAATCTCATCTAAAGGCCTTTGCGATGTTAAAATGCGGAGATCTTGACTTTTCGTCAGAGGGTGTGTCCGTGGCGGCCTGACAAATTTCTGCATTTTCGCCATGAAACAGGAAGTTGTTCTAACTCAGGCATACAATGTCCAATCTGCCCCACGCTTCAAACGTTTGATAAGGGTCTTGGCCTGAACACATTTCAATGCCAATATTCAACTTCACTCATAGCGCCACCTAGAGGTAGGAGGAAATACCATGTTTTACGCTGTGATTTACTGCTCTTAGAGATTTAATCAAATCATCATCATATTTGGTCTGACTGATGTTAAGCCTGTTGCGGTGATAAATTGCAAAGATCTTGACTTTTCGTTGAAGGGCGTGTCCGTGGCGGCCTGGCAAAGTGTGATGTTTCACCATGAAACAGGAAGCTGTTGTAATTCAGACATGCATAGTCCGATCTGCCCCCAACTTCACACGTTTCATAAGGGTCCCGGCCTGAACACATCAACATGGCATAATTCAGTATCAGTCATAGCGCCACCGAGAGGCAGCAGGAAATACCACATTTTATGCTGTGACTTACTGCTCTTAGAGATTTAACCATATCAACATCATATTTCATCAGTCTAATCTCAAGACCTTGTGTGATGATAAATAGCAACGACCTTGACTTTTCATTAAAGGGCGTGTCCGTTGCGGCCTCGCAAAGTATCGCTAAATGAATCCCATTTTTGACAGCCTAAACGAGCTCAAAAAGTCATGAAACGTTGCACACGTGTCAAAAGTGGTGAATATTTTCATGTGATATAGGCTTCAGAACTTGGGGTGTTAAAATGGCTCTATAGCGCCACCTACAAAAATTCAATAGAGCAGCCCCCCCGCTACGTTAATCGCACAGATACGAAATGCGGTTGGAACATGTATCACCCCAAGACCTACAAAAAAGTCTCTTGGAGCTAAGCTCTAAGCCCCACAGGAAGTCAGCCATTTTGAATTTTCTCTGTAATTTGAGTGCAAATTTTGCCATTTCTGGCCTTCGTATTTTAACAAACTCCTCCTATAAATTTAATCAGATAATCATCATATTTGGTGAGTGTCATCTAAAGGGCTTTGCAATGCTAAATTGCGGAGATCTTGACATTTCAATGGAAGGTGTGTATGTGGCGGCTTGCCAAATTTCTGTTTCTCAATGAAACAGGAAGTTGTTCCAACTCAGGTTTAAAATGTCCAATCTGACCCACGCTTCACAAGTTTGATAATTGTCCTGTCCTGAACACATCAACATGGCAATATTCAGTAAAAGTTATAGCGCCACCTCCTGGAATCAGGAAATGACATGTTTAACACTGTGATTTACTGCTCATTGAAATGTATTCAGATCATCATCATATTTGGTCAGTCTGAACTTAGGGACTTTACAATGATAAATTGTGAAGATCTTGACATTTCGTTAAAGGGGCGTGTCCGTTGTGGCCTGTCAAAGTTTGATTTTTCGCCATGAGAAAGCTGTTGTAACTCAGACATGCAATGTCCGACCTGTCACAGACATCATATGTTTGACAAGGGTCCTGGCCTCAACACATCAATGTTACAACAATCAATTACAATCATAGCGCCACCTGCTGCATAAAGGAGTAGTGGCACTTCAAAGTTCCTTTGAATATCCACCTATATTTATCCACGGAAATTTCAATCCCCCTGGTTTATTGCTTTATTAAGGCCATAGAGTGGCGGTGCACATGAGTGCGAGGGCCCTTCCATCACTGCTTGCAGTTTTAATTAGGGCCCGAGCACCGAGGAGCAGGCCAGAATGGCCTGCACCGTGGGTGCAAAGCCCTATTGTTTTTGCTTCGTTTATTATTAGGGCCCGAGCACCGAGGAGCAGGCCAGAATGGCCTGCACCGTGGGTGCAAAGCCCTATTGTTTTTGCTTCGTTTATTATTATTATTATTATTATTATTATTATTATTATTATTATTATTTTCCGAAATGAATCGCATTTTTGAAGGCCTAAACATGCTCAAAAACTCATGAAATTTTGCACACGCGTCAGAAGTGGTGAAAATTTACATGTGGTATAGGCGTCAGAAGTGGGCGTGTAGAAATGGCTCGATAGCGCCACCTGCAAAATTTCAAGAGGACAGCCCCCCCGCTACGTAAAACGTACAGATACGAATTTTGGTAGGATCATCTATCACCCCAAGACCTACAAAAAAGTCTCTTGGAACTAAGCTCTAAACCACACAGGAAGTCAGCCATTTTGAATTTTCTCTGTCATTTTTTTACATTTCCAAGCGTTGTACTTTAACGAACTCCTCCTAGAGATTTAATCCGATCATGATCATATTTGGTCAATCTCATCTAAAGGCCTTTGCGATGTTAAATTGCGGAGATCTTGACTTTTCGTTGGAGGGTGTGTTCGTGGCGGCCTGACAAAGTTAGGCATTTTCGCGATGAAACAGGAAGTTGTTATAACTCAGGCATACAATGTCCAATCTGCCCCACGCTTCACATGTTTGATAAGAGTCTCGACCTGAACACATTTTAATGCCAATATTCAGCTTCAGTCATAGCGCCACCTAGAGGTAGCAGGAAATGCCATGTTTTACGCTGTGATTTACTGCTCTTAGAGATTTAATCAAATCATCATCATATTTGGTCTGACTGATGTTAAGCCCGTTGCGGTGATAAATTGCAAAGATCTTGACTTTTCGTTGAAGGGCGTGTCCGTGGCGGCCTGGCAAAGTGTGATGTTTTGACATGAAACTGGAAGCTGTTGTAATTCAGGCATACATTATCCGATCTGCTCCAGACTTCACACGTTTGATTAGGGTCCCGGCCTGAACACGTCAATATAACAATAATCAGGTACCTTCATAGCGCCACCTGCTGCACACAGGCAGTGTGGCACATCAGTTTCCCTTTGAATATCCACCTGTATTTACCCACTTTAATTTATACCCCCTTGGTTTACTGCTTTACTAATGCCATAGGGTAGCGGTGCACATGCGTGCGAGGGCCCTTCCATCGCTGCTTGCAGCTTTAATTATTAGGGCCCGAGCACCGAGGAGCAGGCCAGAATGGCCTGCACCGTGGGTGCAAAGCCCTATTGTTTTTGCTTCGTTTATTATTATTATTATTTTCCGAAATGAATCGCATTTTTGAAGGCCTAAACATACTCGAAAACTCATGAAATTTTGCACACGTGTCAGAAGTGGTGAAAATTTACATGTGGTATAGGCATCAGAAGTGGGCGTGTAGAAATGGCTCGATAGCGCCACCTGCAAATTTTCAAGAGAACAGCCCCCCCGCTACGAAAAACATATAGATACGAAATTTAGTAGGATCATCTATCACCCCAAGACCTACAAAAAAGTCTCTTGGAACTAAGCTCTAAACCCCACAGGAAGTCGGCCATTTTGAATTTTCTCTGTCATTTTTTGACATTTCCAAGCGTCGTACTTTAACGAACTCCTCCCAGAGATTTAATTCGATGCTCATCATATTTGGTCAATCTCATCTAAAGGCCTTTGCGATGTTAAATTGCGGAGCTTTTGACTTTTCACTGGAGGGTGTGTCCGTGGCAGCCTGACAAATTTCAGCGTTTTCGCCATGAAACAGGAAGTTGTTCTAACTCAGGCATACAATGTCCAATCAGCCCCACGCTTCACATGTTTGATAAGGGTCTTGGCCTGAACACATTTCAATGCCAATATTCAGCTTCAGTCATAGCGCCACCTAGAGGTAGTAGAAAATACCATGTTTTACGCTGGGATTTACTGCTCTTAGAGATTTAATCAAATCATCATCATATCTGGTCAGACTGTTCTTAAGCCCTTTGCGATGATAAATTGCGACTATCTTGACTTTTCGTGGAAGGGCGTGTCCGTGGCGGCCTGGCAAAGTATGATGTTTCACCATGAAAAAGGAAGCTGTTGTAATTCAGGCATACATTGTCCAATCTGCCCCCGACTTAACACGTTTGATTAGGGTCCCAGCCTGAACACATAAACATTGCTTAATTTAGTAACAGTCATAGCGCCACCTAGAGGCAGCAGGAAATGCCATGTTTAATGCTGTGACTTACTGCTATTAGAGATTTAACCATATCAACATCATATTTCATCAGTCTAATCTCAAGACCTTGTGTGATGATAAAAAGCAACGACCTTGACTTTTCATTAAAGGGCGTGTCTGTTGCGGCCTCGCAAAGTATTGTTAAATGAATCACATTTTTGACAGCCTAAATAAGCTCAAAAAGTCATGAAACGTTGCACACATGTCAAAGGTGGCAAATATTTTCATGAGATATAGGCTTCAGAACTTGGGGTGTTAAAATGGCTCTATAGCGCCACCTACAAAAATTCAATAGAGCAGCCCCCCCACTACGTTAATCGTACAGATACGAAATGCGGTAGGATCATGTATCACCCCAAGACCTACAAAAAAGTCTCTTGGAGCAAAGCTCTAAACCCCACAGGAAGTCAGCCATTTTGAATTTTCTCTGTAATTTGAGTGCAAATTTTGCCATTTCTTGCCTTCGTATTTTAACAAACTCCTCCTATAAATTTAATCAGATAATCATAATATTTTGTGTGTGTCATTTAAAGGGCTTTGCAATGCTAAATTGCGGAGATCTTGACATTTCAATGGAGGGTGTGTCCGTGGCAGCTTGCCAAATTTCTGTGTTTCTCAAAGAAACAGGAAGTTGTTCTAACTCGGATTTAAAATGTCCAATCTGACCCACGCTTCACAAGTTTGATAAGTATCCTGTCCTGAACACATCAACATGGCAATATTCAGTAAAAGTTATAGCGCCACCTGCTGGAAGCAGAAAGTGACATGTTTAACACTGTGATTTACTGCTCATCTAAATGTATTCAGATCATCATCATATTTGGTCAGTCTGAACTTAGGGACTTCACAATGATAAATTGTGAGGATCTTGACATTTCGTTAAAGGGGCGTGTCCGTGGTGGCCTGTCAAAGTTTGATGTTTCGCCATGAGAAAGCTGTTGTAACTCAGACATGCAATGTCCGACCTGTCACAGACATCATACGTTTGACAAGGGTCCTGGCCTCAACACATCAATGTTACAACGATCAATTACAATCATAGCGCCACCTGCTGCACAAAAAGAGCTGTGGCACTTCAAAGTTCCTTTGAATATCCACCTATATTTACCCACTGAAATTTCAATCCCCCTGGTTTATTGCTTTACTAAGGCCATAGAGTGGCGGTGCACATGCGTGCGAGGGCCCTTCCATCACTGCTTGCAGTTTTAATTAGGGCCCGAGCACCGAGGAGCAGGCCAGAATGGCCTGCACCGAAAGGTGCGAAGCCCTATTGGTTTTGCTCGAATTTATTATTATTATTTTTTTTTTTTTTTTTTTTTTTTAACACTTTTGGGCATTTTGGGTGCCTTAACATACTCGAAAACTCTTGAAATTTGGCACAGACGTCAGAGTCGTCCGTCATTGCGAACGGGCAAAGGCTGGAACACGGGCGTGGCACGGGGGCTCTGTAGCGCCCCCTGTAATGCAAAAAAAAACATTGATGCACAGATCGTGCAAACATGTACGCACATGTACGAGAGTTGGTACGCATATAGATCTCATCGACCCGAACAACTTTCGCCCTCTAACATTTAAGCTCCGCCCAACAGGAAGTCAGCTATTTTGGATCGTTTAAAAAATGCATGCGTTGAACTTTTGAATACTCCTCCTAGAGGAATCATGCGATTGACACCAAAAGTGGTGAACATGATGTCGAGACATTGGACTTGCTAAATTGCGAAGGGATTTTTGATATCTCGAACGGTTCTGCCATGGCGAGCCGACAAAGTTGTGGCGAAATCAGAGAAACAGGAAGTGTCTAATATCCAAGGCAAAAAATATCTTATTGTAATGACACGCGGGGTGTTTGTTCGTCTGAAGATTCCGATCGCATCGATGTGCCTATTGTGACTCCCGGTTATAGCGCCACCAGCAGGCGCCAGGAAGTGTGTCAGTCACAAAGCTGGATTTTTTTGAAAGTTCCATGCAATGTTTTTTTAAATACTCCTTCTAGGATTTTCATACGATTGACACCAAAAGTGGTCACCATGATGCCGAGACATTGTAGATGATAAATTGCGAAGGGATTTTTGATATCTCGAATGCTGTTCCCATGGCAATGCGTCAAACTTTACTTTCATTTTAAAGGCATATTTAAGCCTTTCAGTTTTATACAGTTAACTTTTAAATACTCCTTCTAGGATTTTCATGCGATTGACACGAGAAGTGGTCAACATGATGCCGAGACACTGTAGATGATAAATTGCGAAGGGATTTTTGATATCTCAAACGCTGTTCCCATGGCAACCTGTCAAACTTTACTTTCATTTTAAAGGCATATTTAAGCCTTTCAGTTGCATACAGTTAACTTTTAAATACTCCTTTTAGGATTTTCATGCGAGTGACACGAGAAGTGGTCAACATGATGCCGAGACATTGTAGATGATAAATTGCGAAGGGATTTTTGATATCTCAAACGCTGTTCCCATGGCAATGCATCAAACTTTACTTTCATTTTTACACATATTTAAGGCTGACAGTTACATGCTGTGAACCTTTAAATACTCCTCGTATGGGATTTATGCGATTGACACCAGAAGTGGTCAACATGATGCCGAGACATTGTACATGATATATTGCGAAGGAATTTTAGACATCTCGAACGCTGTTCCCATGGCAACGCGTCAAACTTTACTTTAATTTCAGGCATGTTTAAGGCTCTTGGCGTGCTTAGTTGAACTTTAAAGTTGGCACACCTATCCAGAGATGTATAAAGTAATAGGGACCCAGACTTGAGTAAAAGTACAAGTGCTCTATCAAAAAAGTGAGCACACCACTTAAGTGGAAGTACTGAAGTATTAAACATATTTTGTACTTAAGTATTGCAAGTAGTTTATTTTAAAATATACTACTCAAGTACTGAAAGTAAAAGTACAAGTATTGTGTGATGTAGTTATTAAAGAAAACAGTCAAAAGTTTGAATATAATATTGTTTATATTATTTCAAATGTTTAAGCTAAAGGACACTCACAATTCCTTTGGCTGTAGCAGGAGTACAAGGACATGAATGTTCAGATTAATTTAACTAATATGGCAATAGAGAATTCAGAATTAATAAAATATTAGTCGATGTAATGGTAATAGGTAAAGGTACAAGATGTTTCAATGTATTTAGGTTTCCTTCTTTCGCGCACACTCGCCCTTTCTCGCGAATTCTCTCTCTCTATCGGTCTCTCTCGTGCACTTTGGTTCTCTCTTCACTTCACATTTGTCCACAACCGCGGCTCATATTTGTGAGTGAGAGGGAGGGAGGGGTCCGCTCTTCACTATCTCCTATTGGTTTAGACCACAATCTGTGTGTGTTTCTAATGTGTATCACCGCTCCGGCAGTGATAATGTGGGTTTGGAATGATTCGTAACATTTGAGTGTAACGAGTAACTATGCAGCACATAAAAAATGTATTGGAGTAAAAGTATTAAACTCATCGAAAATATGTACTGAAGTAAAAGTGGAAGTAGGAGAAAAAAATAATACTTCAGTAGAGTACAGATACTGCCTTTTAGTACTTAAGTACAGTAGTGAAGTAGTTCTACTTCGTTACTATACATCTCTTCACACATCAGAGTTTTCAGCTGTTAAGTGTTGACAAAAAGGTCAGACATAGGCGTGTCTCTTAAGTGGCTCACTAGTGCACCCGTTTGTCTAAAATGTGGGGTTTCTTTTACCTACAGTCCCCAAATGGCTCAGAAACAACATTAAATAGCCCACTGATATTTTACCCACTTGATGCCCTTGCCCACCGTGCATCGTTTTCTCGGACGCACCGTGTAGCGGTAAAAAAACGTGCGAGGGCCCGCCATTGCTGCTTGCAGCTATATTTATTATTATTATTTTCCGAAATGAATCGCATTTTTGAAGGCCTAAACATGCTCAAAAACTCATGAAATTTTGCACACGCGTCAGAAGTGGTGAAAATTTACATGTGGTATAGGCGTCAGAAGTGGGCGTGTAGAAATGGCTCGATAGCGCCACCTGCAAAATTTCAAGAGAACAGCCCCCCCGCTACGAAAAACGTACAGATACGAATTTTGGTAGGATCATCTATCCCCCCAAGACCTACAAAAAAGTCTCTTGGAACTAAGCTCTAAACCCCACAGGAAGTCAGCCATTTTTAATTTTCTCTGTCATTTTTTTACATTTCCAAGCGTCGTACTTTAACGAACTCCTCCTAGAGATTTAATCCGATCATCATCATATTTGGTCAATCTCATCTAAAGGCCTTTGCGATGTTAAATTGCGGAGATCTTGACTTTTCGTTGGAGGGTGTGTCCGTGGCGGCCTGACAAAGTTAGGCATTTTCGCGATGAAACAGGAAGTTGTTATAACTCAGGCATACAATGTCCAATCTGCCCCATGCTTCACATGTTTGATAAGAGTCTCGACCTGAACACATTTTAATGCCAATATTCAGCTTCAGTCATAGCGCCACCTAGAGGTAGCAGGAAATGCCATGTTTTACGCTGTGATTTACTGCGCTTAGAGATTTAATCAAATCATCATCATATTTGGTCAGACTGATGTTAAGCCCTTTGCCGTGATAAATTGCGAAGATCTTGACTTTTCGTTGAAGGGCGTGTCCGTGGCGGCCTGGCAAAGTGTGATGTTTTGACATGAAACAGGAAGCTATTGTAATTCAGGCATACATTATCCAATCTGCTCCAGACTTCACACGTTTGATAAGGGTCCCGGCCTGAACACGTCAATATAACAATAATCAGGTACAGTTATAGCGCCACCTGCTGCACACAGGTGGTGTGGCACATTTTTTGTCCTTTGAATATCAACCTATATTTACCCACTTTAATTCATATCCCCCTGGTTCACTGCTTAACTAATGCCATAGGGTGGCGGTGCACATCCGTGCGAGGGCCCTTCCATCGCTGCTTGCAGCTTTAATTAGGGCCTGAGCACCGAGGAGCAGGCCAGAATGGCCTGCACCGTAGGTGCAAAGCCCTATTGTTTTTGCTCAGATTCTTCTGCTTTTTCTTCTCCGAAATGAATCGCATTTTTGAGGGCCTAAACATGCTCGAAAACTCATGAAACTTTGCACACGCATCAGAATTGACGAAAATTTACATGTGGTATAGGCGTCTGAAGTGGGCGTGTAGAAATGGCTCGATAGCGCCACCTGCAAAATTTCAAAAGAACAACCCTCCCGCTACGAAAGACGTACAGATACGAAATTTGGTAGGATCGTCTATCACCCCAAGACCTACAAAAAAGTCCCTTGGAACCAGGCTCTAAAACCCACAGGAAGTTGGCCATTTTGAATTTTCGCTGTGATTTCTGTGCAAATTTTGGCATTTCCAGGCTTCGTACTTTAAAGAACTCCTCCTAGAGATTTAATCTGATCATCATCATATTTGGTCAGTATCATCTAAAGGCCTTTGCGATGTTAAATTGCGGAGCTTTTGACTTTTCGTTGGAGGGCGTGTCCGTGGCGGCCTGACAAAGTTCAGTGTTTTCGCCATGAAACAGGAAGTTGTTATAACTAAGGCATACAATGTTCAATCTTCCCCACACTTCACACGTTTGATAAGAGTCTTGACCTGAACACATTTCAATGCCAATATTCAGCTTCAGTCATAGCGCCACCTAGAGGTAGCAGGAAATGCCATGTTTTACGCCGTGATTTACTGCTCTTAGAGATTTAATCAAATCATCATCATATCTGGTCAGACTGATCTTAAGCCCTTTGCGATGATAAATTGTGAAGATCTTGACTTTTTGTTGGAGGGCGTGTCCGTGGCGGCCTGGCAAAGTGTGATGTTTCGCTATGAAACATGAAGTTGTTGTAATTCAGGCATACATTGTCCGATCTGCCCCCGACTTCACACGTTTGATAAGGGTCCTGGCCTGAACACATAAACATGGCATAATTCCGTAATAGTCATAGCGCCACCTAGAGGCAGCAGGAAATACCATGTTTTAAGCTGTGACTTACTGCTCTTAGATATTTAAACATATCAACATCATATTTCACCAGTGTAATCTCAAGACCTTGTGTGATGATAAAAACCAACGACCTTGACTTTTCATCAAAGGGCGTGTCCGTGGCGGCCTCGCAAAGTATCGCTAAATGAAACGCATTTTGACAGGCTAAACAAGCTCAAAAAGTCATAAAACATTGCACACACGTCAGAAGTGGCGAAAATTTACATGTGGCATAGCCGCCAGAAGTGGGCGTTTAGAAATGGCTCAATAGCGCCACCTGCAAAATTTCAAGAGAACAGCCCCGCCACTATGAAAAACCTACAGATACGAGATTTGGTAGGGTCATCTATCCCCCCAAGACCTACAAAAAAGTCTCTTGGAGCGAAGCTCTAAACCCCACAGGAAGTCAGCCATTTTGATTATTCGCTGTGATTTCTGTGCAAATTTTGTCATTTCCAGCCTTCGTACTTTAACAAACTCCTCCTAGAGATTTTATCAGATCATCATCATATTTGGTCAGTATCATCTAAAGGCCTTTGCGATGTTAAATTGCGGAGCTTTTGACTTTTCGTTTTAGGGTGTGTCCGTGGCGGCCTGACAAAGTTCAGCGTTTTCGCCATGAAACAGGAAGTTGTTATAACTAAGGCATACAATGTTCAATCTGCCCCACACTTCACACGTTTGATAAGAGTCTTTGCCTGAACACATTTCAATGCCAATATTCAACATCAGTCATAGCGCCACCTAGAGGTAGCAGGAAATACCATGTTTTATGCTATGATTTGCTGCTCTTAGAGATTTAATCAAATCATCATCATATTTGGTCAGATTGATGTTAAGCCCTTTGTGGTGATAAATTGTGAAGATCTTGACTTTTTGTTTAAGGGCGTGTCCGTGGCAGCCTGGCAAAGTGTGGTGTTTCACCATGAAATAGGAAGCTGTTGTAATTCAGACATACATTGTTCGACCTGCCCCAGACTTCACACGTTTGTTAAGGGTCCCGTCCTGAACACGTCAATATAATAATAATCAGGTACAGTCATAGCGCCACCTGCTGCACGCAGGCACTGTGTCACATCAAATTTCCTTTGAATATGCACCTATATTTACCCACTTGAATTCAGTTCCCCCTGGTTCACTGCTTTACTAATGCCATAGGGTAGCGGTGCACGTGCATGCGAGGGCCCTTCCATCGCTGCTTGCAGCTTTAATTAGGGCCCGAGCACCGAGGAGCAGGCCAGAATGGCCTGCACCGTGGGTGCAAAGCCCTATTGTTTTTGCTTCGTTTATTAGGGCCCGAGCACCGAGGAGCAGGCCAGAATGGCCTGCACCGTGGGTGCAAAGCCCTATTGTTTTTGCTTCGTTTATTATTATTATTATTTTCTGAAATGAATCGCATTTTTGAAGGCCTAAACATGCCCGAAAACTCATGAAATTTTGCACACGCGTCAGAAGTGGTGAAAATTTACATGTGGTATAGGCGTCAGAAGTGGGCGTGTAGAAATGGCTCGATAGCGCCACCTGCAAAATTTCAAGAGAACAGCCCCCCCGCTACGAAAAACATATAGATACGAAATTTAGTAGGATCATCTATCACCCCAAGACCTACAAAAAAGTCTCTTGGAACTAAGCTCTAAACCCCACAGGAAGTCAGCCATTTTTAATTTTCTCTGTCATTTTTTGACATTTCCAAGCGT
This sequence comes from Misgurnus anguillicaudatus, assembly GCF_027580225.2. Lineage (NCBI taxonomy): Eukaryota > Metazoa > Chordata > Actinopteri > Cypriniformes > Cobitidae > Misgurnus > Misgurnus anguillicaudatus. Next base: position 32,550,558 of record NC_073337.2, read on the forward strand.
CGTACTTTAACGAACTCCTCCCAGAGATATAATTCGATGCTCATCATATTTGGTCAGTATCATCTAAAGGCCTTTGCGATGTTAAATTGCGGAGCTTTTGACTTTTCATTGGAGGGTGTGTCCGTGGCAGCCTGACAAATTTCAGCGTTTTCGCCATGAAACAGGAAGTTGTTCTAACTCAGGCATACAATGTCCAATCTGCCCCACGCTTCACATGTTTGATAAGGGTCTTGGCCTGAACACATTTCAATGCCAATATTCAGCTTCAGTCATAGCGCCACCTAGAGGTAGTAGAAAATACCATGTTTTACGCTGGGATTTACTGCTCTTAGAGATTTAATCAAATCATCATCATATCTGGTCAGACTGTTCTTAAGCCCTTTGCGATGATAAATTGGGAAGATCTTGACTTTTCGTTGAAGGGCGTGTCCGTGGCGGCCTGTCAAAGTGTGATGTTTCAACATGAAACAGGAAGCTGTTGTAATTCAGGCATACATTGTCCGATCTGCCCCCGACTTCACACGTTTGATAAGAGTCCTGGCCTGAACACATCAACATGGCTTAATTTAGTAACAGTCATAGCGCCACCTAGAGGCAGCAGGAAATGCCATGTTTAATGCTGTGACTTGCTGCTCTTAGAGATTTAACCATATCAACATCATATTTCATCAGTCTAATCTCAAGACCTTGTGTGATGATAAAAAGCAACGACCTTGACTTTTCATTAAAGGGCGTGTCCGTTGCGGCCTCGCAAAGTATTGCTAAATGAATCACATTTTTGACAGCCTAAATAAGCTCAAAAAGTCATGAAACGTTGCACACATGTCAAAGGTGGCAAATATTTTCATGTGATATAGGCTTCAGAACTTGGGGTGTTAAAATGGCTCTATAGCGCCACCTACAAAAATTCAATAGAGCAGCCCCCCCACAACGTTAATCGTACAGATACGAAATGCGGTAGGATCATGTATCACCCCAAGACCTACAAAAAAGTCTCTTGGAGCAAAGCTGTAAACCCCACAGGAAGTCAGCCATTTTGAATTTTCTCTGTAATTTGAGTGCAAATTTTGCCATTTCTTGCCTTCGTATTTTAACAAACTCCTCCTATAAATTTAATCAGATAATCATCATATTTTGTGTGTGTCATTTAAAGGGCTTTGCAATGCTAAATTGCGGAGATCTTGACATTTCAATGGAGGGTGTGTCCGTGGCAGCTTGCCAAATTTCTGTGTTTCTCAAAGAAACAGGAAGTTGTTCTAACTCGGATTTAAAATGTCCAATCTGACCCACGCTTCACAAGTTTGATAATTGTCCTGTCCTGAACACATCAACATGGCAATATTCAGTAAAAGTTATAGCGCCACATGCTGGAAGCAGAAAGTGACATGTTTAACACTGTGATTTACTGCTCATCTAAATGTATTCAGATCATCATCATATTTGGTCAGTCTGAACTTAGGGACTTCACAATGATAAATTGTGAGGATCTTGACATTTCGTTAAAGGGGTGTGTCGATGGTGGCCTGTCAAAGTTTGATGTTTCGCCATGAGAAAGCTGTTGTAACTCAGGCATGCAATGTCCGACCTGTCACAGACATCATACGTTTGACAAGGGTCCTGGCCTCAACACATCAATGTTACAACGATCAATTACAAGCATAGCGCCACCTGCTGCACAAAAAGAGCTGTGGCACTTCAAAGTTCCTTTGAATATCCACCTATATTTACCCACTGAAATTTCAATCCCCCTGGTTTATTGCTTTACTAAGGCCATAGAGTGGCGGTGCACATGCGTGCGAGGGCCCTTCCATCACTGCTTGCAGTTTTAATTATTAGGGCCCGAGCACCGAGGCGAGGACCCTATTGTTTTTGCTCGGTTTATTATTATTATTATTATTATTATTATTATTATTATTTATTCTTCTTCTTCTCCAAAGTGAATTGCATTTTTGAGGGGCGAAACATGCTCGAAAACTCATGAAATTTTGCACACATGTCAGAAGTGGCGAAAATTTACATGTGGTATAGGCGCCAGAAGTGGGCGTGTAGAAATGGCTCGATAGCGCCACCTGCAAAATTTCAAGAGAACAGCCCCCCCGCTACGAAAAATGTACAGATACGAAATTTGGTAGGATGATCTGTCACCCCAAGACCTACAAAAAAGTCTCTTGGAGCGAAGCTCTAAACCCAACAGGAAGTCCGCCATTTTGAATTTTTGCCTTGATTTTTGTGCAAATTTGGTCATTTCCAGGCTTCATACTTTAACGAACTCCTCCTACAGATTTAATCCGTTCATCGTCATATTTGGTCAATCTCATCTAAAGGCCTTTGCGATGTTAAATTGCGGAGATCTTGACTTTTCGTCAGAGGGTGTGTCCGTGGCGGCCTGACAAATTTCTGCATTTTCGCCATGAAACAGGAAGTGGCTCTAACTCAGGCATACAATGTCCAATCTGCCCCACGCTTCATACGTTTGATAAGGGTCTTGGCCTGAACACATTTCAATGCCAATATTCAACTTCACTCATAGCGCCACCTAGAGGTAGGAGGATATACCATGTTTTACGCTGTGATTTACTGCTCTTAGAGATTTAATCAAATCATCATCATATTTGGTCTGACTGATGTTAAGCCTGTTGCGGTGATAAATTGCAAAGATCTTGACTTTTCGTTGAAGGGCATGTCCGTGGCAGCCTGGCAAAGTGTGATGTTTCACCATGAAACAGGAAGCTGTTGTAATTCAGACATACATAGTCCGATCTGCCCCCAACTTCACACGTTTCATAAGGGTCCCGGCCTGAACACATCAACATGGCATAATTCAGTATCAGTCATAGCGCCACCTAGAGGCAGCAGGAAATACCACCTTTTATGCTGTGACTTACTGCTTTTAGAGATTTAACTATATCAACATCATATTTCATCAGTCTAATCTCAAGACCTTGTGTGATGATGAATAGCTATGACCTTGACTTTTCGTTAAAGGGCGTGTCCGCAGCGGCCTCGCAAGGTATCGCTAAATGAATCTTATTTTTGACAGCCTAAACGAGCTCAAAAAGTCATGAAACGTTGCACACGTGTCAAAAGTGGCGAATATTTTCATGTGATATAGGCCTCAGAACTTGGGGAGTTAAAATGGCTCTATAGCGCCACCTACAAAAGTTCAATAGAGCAGCCCCCCCGCTACGTTAATTGCACAAGATACGAAATCCGGTAGGATCATGTATCACCCCAAGACCTACAAAAAAGTCTCTTGGAGCAAAGCTCTAAACCCCACAGGAAGTCAGCCATTTTGAATTTTCTCTGTAATTTGAGTGCAAATTTTGCCATTTCTGGCCTTCGTATATTAACAAACTCCTCCTATAAATTTAATCAGATAATCATCATATTTGGTGAGTGTCATCTAAAGGGCTTTGCAGTGCTAAATTGCGGAGATCTTGACATTTCAATGGAGGGTGTGTATGTGGCGGCTTGCTAAATTTCTGTGTTTCTCAATGAAACAGGAAGTTGTTCTAACTCAGGTTTAAAATGTCCAATCTGACCCACGCTTCACAAGTTTGATAAGTGTCCTGTCCTGATCACATCAACATGACAATATTCAGTAAAAGTTATAGCGCCACCTGCTGGAAGCAGGAAATGACATGTTTTACACTGTGATTTACTGCTCATTGAAATGTATTCAGATCATCATCATATTTGGTCAGTCTGAACTTAGGGACTTCACAATGATAAATTGTGAAGATCTTGACATTTCGTTAAAGGGGCGTGTCCGTTGTGGCCTGTCACAATGTCCGACCTGTCACAGACATCATACGTTTGACAAGGGTCCTGGCCTCAACACATCAATGTTACAACAATCAATTACAATCATAGCGCCACCTGCTGCCACCTGCTGCATAAAGGAGTAGTGGCACTTCAAAGTTCCTTTGAATATCCACCTATATTTATCCACGGAAATTTCAATCCCCCTGTTTTATTGCTTTACTAAGGCCAAAGAGTGGCGGTGCACATGAGTGCGAGGGCCCTTCCATCACTGCTTGCAGCTTTAATTATTATTATTATTATTTTCCGAAATGAATCGCATTTTTGAAGGCCTAATCATACCCGAAAACTCATGAAAATTTGCACACGCGTCAGAAGTGGCAAAAATTTACATGTAGTATAGGCGTCAGAAGTGGGCGTGTAGAAATGGCTCGATAGCGCCACCTGCAAAATTTCAATAGAACAGCCCCCCCACTACGAAAAACTTACAGATTAGAAATTTGGTAGGATCATCTATCACCCCAAGACCTACAAAAAAGTCTCTTGGAGCTAAGCTCTAAACCCCACAGGAAGTCAGCCATTTTGAATTTTCTCTGTCATTTTTTGACATTTCCAAGCATCGTACTTTAACGAACTCCTCCTAGAGATTTAATCCGATCATCATCATATTTGGTCAATCTGATCTAAAGGCTTTTGCGATGTTAAATTGCGGAGCTTTTGACTTTTCGTTGGAGGGTGTGTCCGTGGCGGCCTGACAAAGTTCAGCGTTTTCGCCATGAAACAGGAAGTGGTTCTAACTCAGGCATACAATGTCCAATCTGACCCACACTTCACACGTTTGATAAGAGTCTTGGCCTGAACACATTTCAATGCCAATATTCAGCTTCAGTCATAGCGCCACCTAGAGGCAGCAGGAAATGCCATGTTTCACGCTGTGATTTACTGCTCTTAGAGATTTAATCACATCATCATCATATTTGGTCAGACTGATCTTAAGCCCTTTGTGATAATAAATTGCGAAGATCTTGACTTTTCGTTGAAGGGCGTGTCCGTGGCAGCCTGGCAAAGTGTGATGTTTCACCATGAAAGAGGAAGATGTTGTAATTCAGGCATACATTATTTGATCTGCTCTAGACTTCACACGTTTCATAAGGGTCCCGGCCTGAACACGTCAATATAACAATAATCAGGTACAGTCATAGCGCCACCTCCTGCACACAGGCGGTGTGGCAAATACATTTTTCTTTGAATATCCACCTATATTTACCCACTTTAATTAATATCCCCCTGGTACACTGCTTTACTAATGCCATAGGGTAGCGGTGCACATGCGTGCGAGGGCCCTTCCATCGCTGCTTGCAGCTTTAATTATTATTTTTTTTCTTTTTCTCCGACTTCAGCGGGACTTTAGAGGGCCTAAACATACTCGAAAACTCATGAAATTTTGCACAGATGTCAAGAGTGATGAAAATTTACATGTGGTGTATGCTTTAGAATTAGGCGTGAGAAAATGGCTCTATAGCGCCACCTACAAATTTTCAACGAAGCAGCCCTCGGACTGTGTTTGACGTACAATTACGAAATTCGGTACGCGTCTGTAGCATGACAAGACCTACAAAAAAGTCTCTTGGAGCGAAGCCGTAAACCAAACAGGAAGTCAGTTATTCTGAGTTATTTTTGTGATTTGGGCGCAGTTTTTGTCATTTCCAGGCGTCATACTTTAACTAACTCCTCCTACAGTTTTCGTCGGATCATCTTCATATTTGGTGAGTGTCATCTTAAGGCCTTTGTGATGCTAAATTGCGAAGGATTTGACTCTACGTAAAAATTTGTGTCGGTTCTGGCCCGACAAAGTTTGATGTTTTCCAATGAAACAGGAAGTTGCTGAAACTCATGCATACAGTGTCCGATCTGTCCCAAATTTCACATGATTGCTAAGAGTCCTGACCTGAACACATCTACATAACAATTTTCCTTTATAGCCATAGCGCCACCAGCTGGCAACCTGAAGGAACATGTTTTAGCACCACTTTCAAATATTGAATGAATCAGCCCATGGAATGTTTTTAACTTACAATTAAGAATTTAGGTATGCTCATGTATTATTAAAAACCCAAAAAAAAATTATCTTTGATCAACAACCAAAAACAAAAAGTAATTCAGCTATTTTGAATTATTTCTCAGATTTTGGCTCAGTTTTTCTCATTTCCAGCAGTCATACTTTAACTAACTCCTCCTACAGTTTTCGTCGGATCATCATCATATTTGGCGAGTCTCATCTTAAGGCCTTTGTGATGCTAAATTGCGAAGGATTTGATTCTATATTAAAATTTGTGTCTATTTCGGCCAGCCAAAGTTTGATGTTTCGCTATGAAACAGGTTGCTGGAACTCAGGCATACAGTGTCCGATCTGTCCCAAACTTCACATGATTGCTAAGAGTCATGACCTGAACACATCTACATGTCAATAGTCACTTATGGTTATAGCGCCACCAGCTAGCACAAGGAAGTGAGATGTTTACACTCATTATGCAATGTCCGATCTTTCCCTAACTTCACATGATTAATAAGAGTCCTGGACTGAACACATCTACATGTCAATAGTCACTTATGGTTATAGCGCCACCAGCTGGCAACAGGAAGTGACATGTTTACAATGATTATCCAATGTCTGATCTGTCCCAAACTTCACATGATTAATAAGAGTCCTGGAGTGAACACATCTAAATGTCATTAGTCACTTATGGTTATAGCGCCACCAGCTGGCAACAGGAAGTGACATGTTTACAATGATTATCCAATGTCTGATCTGTCCCAAACTTCACATGATTAATAAGAGTCCTGGAGTGAACACATCTACATGTCAATAGTCACTGATGGTTATAGCGCCACCAGCTGGCAACAGGAAGTGACATGTTAACAATGATTATCCAATGTCTGATCTGTCCCAAACTTCACATGATTAATAAGAGTCCTGGACTGAACACATCTACATGTCAATAGTCACTTATGGTTATAGCGCCACCAGCTGGCAACAGGAAGTGACATGTTTACAATGATTATCCAATGTCTGATCTGTCCCAAACTTCACATGATTAATAAGAGTCCTGGACTGAACACATCTACATGTCAATAGTCACTTATGGTTATAGCGCCACCAGCTGGCAACAGGAAGTGACATGTTTACAATGATTATCCAATGTCTGATCTGTCCCAAACTTCACATGATTAATAAGAGTCCTGGAGTGAACACATCTACATGTCATTAGTCACTTATGGTTATAGCGCCACCAGCTGACAACAGGAAGTGACATGTTTACACTGATTATGCAATGTCCGATCTTTCCCTAACTTCACATGATTAATAAGAGTCCTGGACTGAACACATCTACATGTCAATAGTCACCAGTGTTGGGCAAGTTACTAAAAAATTAGTAATTTGTTACAGTTACTAATTACTTCTTTTAAAAGTAACTGAATTACTCTACCGGTTACTGTATATCAAAAGTAATTAGTTACTTAGAAAAGTAACTTTTAAGTTACTTTTATGTCTGCTTTTTAAATGTAAATATGAACAGTACTGAACAGTCAAACAGTAAAATGATATGGATGGGCTATTTTACACGTAAGACTCTAATATATCACATACTGTAGGAGCCTATTTTGCTTTAGATTCAACCTTTGAATATTTTTGTTAGAAATTATCTTAATATTTAAACTTAGTTTATTTATGTATATCATTTAGACCATTTAGACAAATATTCTGCATGTTTACAAAAATATAAAATGTGTTAAAATTGTGTAGTCTCTTTAAAAATTTGGAGACAATTGTGTCAACATGTCAAATTTTCTAAAATAAATTATAATTTTTCTGATTTCATATTTATTTTAATAAGTTAGAAACGTCTCCGCTGTGTCCTGCTGACAGGCACGATGCATGTGCAGCAGATGAGGCAAATTATGGGTCCTCCGAAGGTTAGACCGTCTCATTTCAGTTCTCTTCGCGAACTTCTGAGCGCCTTGAATGGGCAAGTGCTCACCTTTTATTGCATGCTTAGTAGGGTGCAGCACTTGAATTGGAACACAGCTTGTGAAGCTTGCCACAGGGACTGCGCTCTTTGGTCATATATTAAAGGAAGATATTTACTCAGAAAACGGAGTAGGCTACGTGGATTGTTTTGTCGGACGGACACAGAGCGAGTGGATTGTTTTGTCAGATGGACACAGAGCGAGTGGATTTTTTGTTCGGATACGGAGAGACTGAAACTAAAACTAAAAGCGAGCTCACACATACTATGGAGTTTTAACACGGGTGTACACCGCAGTGTGAATATTTTAGTGGAAACAACAATCGCGGATCGTTCTCTTCCATGAAGCCGATGTAAACATCTAAGAATATATGATCATTTCTTAGATTTATTACCTTTGTGGACTACAAATGCAAGTTGATGTCATACTGCGATTGCTTGGTGAAGATAATTTACAAACATGAGACCAGATGGATTATGACTTGCGCAAAATTTTTAAACAAAGGTATGTTGTCCCGTTTAGATTTTTCATGTTCATTCTATATGCACTGTCAGCTATGATGAAGTGTAATAAATCATTGCGCCGCCAACTACGGTCCTGCGACGTCAGATATGTCTTGTCTATTTTTTACAAAATAGAGTAACGCGCGTAACGAACTAATTTAAATTTCAGTAATTGTAATTGCGTTACTTGATTTAAAAAAATAGTGGAGTTACAGTAACGCGTTACTCCCATCACTGATAGTCACTTATGATGCCAATAGTCAGTTACGGTCATAGCGCCACCAGCTGGTAACAGGAAGTAACATGTTTACAATGATAATGCAATGTCAGATTTGTCCCAAACTTCACATGATTGATAAGAGTCCTGGACAGAACACATCTACGTGCCAATATTTACATGTAGTCACTCATACACACACACACACAAACACACTCGCTCACTCACTCTCTCTCTCTCATGCTATCTTACACGATGCTACCTCGCTGTCATTTGTAATTAGCAACAGGAAATGTGGCACATTATACTACACTTTTAAATGGTTCACCTATGTTTACATGCTTAAATGCCTATTTACTACTGTTCCCTTTAATTCTTCTCATGCCACGGCGTGGCGGTGTCAGGTGTGCGAGGGCCCTTCAATCACTGCTTGCAGTTTTAATTACTTTTAGAATGTATTGTAACAGGAAGTAATTAACCATCAAAGACACTCTGACACAATGTGACAACCAACCCCATCACTGGGTTGGTTGTCACAGGGTATGGGGTTGGTTGTCCCTATAGAGGTTCAATAGGATTTCAATGATAAATTGGGATCTGAAAAGATAATGTGTAACTTCTTATTTTTTTAAGCTAGAAACTGCAAATAAGTTTTAATATGAATCCACCCCTATGATAGTTGTTATTAATGCCCATTATGATTAAACAAAGGGATTAAAGTGGGTGATCAGTTACTTGAATAGGCTTTATGCCCAGCTGCACTATGAACTTCAGCCAGCTTCTTGTTTCCTGTCTGCCATTATTGGACAAACTGATTAATCCAGGTGTGTCTGATTATTGTTGTTGTGACTACTGAGGTCAGTCACTCCTGGATTAATCAGTTTGTCCAATAATGGCAGACAGGAAACAAAAAGCTGGCTGAAGTTCAGAAAGTAGTGCAGCTGGGCATAAAGCCTATTGTCTACTGTGTTGAGAAATAAAAATAAATAATTTTTAGTGTTAAAACCTCTTTATTTAATGCTTTATTTATTTCAACAGCAAACAAAAACAAATAATCAGACAAACAGTCTTAAAAGGTCTACATGTCCAATATTCTTATGTGACAACCAACCCCGCAAGCTATGTGTGACAACCATCCCCAACTGACTTCTTGACGAACATGCTAAGCTAGCTGCCACACGGCTTTAACTTGATCACTAAAAGATGACTCAAAATAAAGCTACTACTTTTAGCTTTTTAATTAGTGTTTTGTTTTTGAATGACTAATATCCTACAAGATCTCAACACAAAAACAACACCAACATGAAAATTTACTCTGACCCATAAAAATTAAAAATTGTCTCCTAACGTCAATGTTTTGTGTCTGCTCAGCAAAATTTCAAGTGCAAATGAGTAAGTTATTAAAGGCTAACAAATTAATATCAAAATTGTACCACAGTGCCATGAGACAACCAGCCCCGGTCTCCCCTATTCCTGAAATTTTTTTGTATGTATTTCTAATTGTTTTGGCCATTCGGTTTGCAGTAACCTTGTTCGAGATTTAACGCCTCTGGGTTTTCTGATTTCACTTGCTCGCGTGTTATTTAGTCGTGCTCCGCATCATGAGAAATTAGCCTCTTTTTATCGATAAAACAGGAGAGCTAACCGAGACAGACACGGAGAATGAAACGAAACTTAGAAAACAATTATATGCGGTGCTCTTATGAACCGGATTGCTGCAAACAGTAAAACAAGCAATGACTCCTTCTTAGATCCTTACAAACATTAATTATAGTTTTCTATAGTTAAAGCCAAAATCATGGTTTCAACAAGATGGTTTAGAAAAACCAACCACCCAACAGCTTAAAAAACCTTAAACCTTACTGTAGTAAAACCATGGTTATTCTTGTTAGATGATAATCCATTATTGCATAATTGTTAAAGATAATGTTTATTCTTCTTCTACAAAAACATGTCAAACTAAAAAAAGTAGTAGTCTGTTATAGCCTATAGCCTATACCTTTTATCATTCGCTCCGTGTGAGGTTATAACATCATTATCTGTATTTTAAAATCATAAAAAAATGAACAATGTTTTTACGTAAAAATACATTCACATACATGTAACAGTCAGTGTTTATTTGAACTGTGATGAAATGTTCGCGGTAGAAACATCCGTAAAGTTAGGCTATTTGAATTCGAAGGCAGCCACAGTGCGAGGTGAATAATAATGCAAACTATTCGATGAGAGGATCAAACAACGCTGTAGTTCTGTCACCTACAGACACGTAATATTATCCATAAATACTAATATTTCTCTGTTTATGCTTCGGTCAGCGAATATAACACTCTCAATCAGCCCTGCAGCCGCCATGTTTCCCACGTGAGAGGCCAGGCAATGGGAGTTGTTGGCCCCGCCTTGACGCAGTGATTCGCAGGGCGGGGGCGTGGTCAACTCGGATTGCATTTTCATTTGAATTTTGTAAAGCACATCTAATCAATCCAGCGAATACATTTCCAATTTAATTTTGCTACATCCATTGCACGCTGTGTAAATGAAAATGCAATCCCAAGTTTCCCACCCGTGGATGTAAATGCATTTAGAGAAATTTACATTTAAATGATAATTTTGCTACAGTTTTTGCTTGACAATGTGAATCACATGATATCAGTTCGGGTAATACATTTCCATTTTAATTTTGCAACTTCTAAAGCATTAAAATATGTATTTACAGGGCTGTAGAAAATGGAAAATTTAAATTTAAGTATAACATTTTCATTTCTATTTTGCACCAAGGATTGCACATACATGCATGGAAAATGTAAACTTAAATACAGAAATGCATTGTCATTTTACATATTGCATTGTCATTTTGCATATTACATTCTAAATTGAATTTAGCTACCCATATGCTTCCATACCTGTCAGCCTCCTTAAATGTGGTAAGCCACAAGTTTCTACAAGTTTCTCACTCGCAGCTATGACCCGTCAAAGTTTGTTTCAATGTTAAGTCAATGGAAATTTTGGGGTGTTTGAGCGCCCCGTTTAGGAATTCGGAAGGTCCCATCAGTTAAAAAAGATATAGCACACCTCGTCAGATCAGACCGAAAGTCTGTCAAAAGTTGGCATCATAAAAGGGAAAAAATTGGCATCCACTGGTGATTACCCGACGAGTCACGAGTCAAACGGTCCAACCCCCGTGTCTCTACGTCTACGATGTTCTGATGCGGAGATATAAGGCTTTGTTTACTCTGTTGCTAGGGTACTGTATTGGGTTGCTAGGGAAAAAAATGGCATCCACTAGTGATAACCCTCCGAGTCACGAGTCAACCGGTCCAACCCCCGTGTCTCTACGATGTTCTGATGCGGAGATATAAGGCTTTGTTTACTCTGTTGCTAGGGTACTGTATTTGGTTGCTAGGGAAAAAAACCAGCATCCACTAGTGATTACACTCCAAGTCACAAGTAAAACGGTCCAACCCCCATGTCTCTACGATGTTCTGATGCGGAGATATAAGGCTTTGTTTATTTGGTTGCTAGGGTACTGTATTTGGTTGCTAGGGAAAAATTGGCATCCACTAGTGATTACACTCCAAGTCACAAGTAAAACGGTCCAACCCCCATGTCTCTACGATGTTCTGGTGCGGAGATATAAGGCTTTGTTTACTCTGTTGCTAGGGTACTGTATTTGGTTGCTAGGGAAAAATTGGCATCCACTAGTGATTACACTCCAAGTCACAAGTAAAACGGTCCAACCCCCATGTCTCTACGATGTTCTGGTGCGGAGATATAAGGCTTTGTTTACTCTGTTGCTAGGGTACTGTATTTGGTTGCTAGGGGAAAAATTGGCATCCACTAGTGATTACACTTCAAGTCACAAGTAAAACGTTCCAACCCCCATGTCTCTACGATGTTCTGATGCGGAGATATAAGGCTTTGTTTACTCTGTTGCTAGGGTACTGTATTTGGTTGCTAGGGAAAAAATTGGCATCCCATAGTGATTACACTCTGAGTCACGAGTCAAATGGTCCAACCCCCGTGTCTGTACGATGTTCGGATGCCGAGATATAACTGTTTGAATTTTATGTTGCTAGGGTGCTCAAAAGTGGTTGCTAGGGGTGTGGCTTAATACCTATGTAAGGATCCTAAGAGACTGATTGGATGCCTGAGTAAAATGAGCCCACCCCCATGTCTCTATGACACTGTGGCGCAAAGATATCCATCTGGGCATTTTATAATGGCAGTCTATGGGAGATGTTGCTAGGGTGCCCAAAATCGTTGCTAGGGGCGTGGCTTAATAGGTGTCGGATGATCCTGAGAGACTGATTGGATGCCCGAGTAAAATGAGCCCACCCACTTATCTCTACGACACTGTACAGCAAAGATATTCCATATGGAACTGTTTTATTCCCTTATATGGGCATGTTTCCTGCCCCATTATAAGTCAATGGGAATTTTCGGGCGCCTCTTACACCCCAGGGGTACAACTTACACCCCAATGTCATGTATGTTCTTACAGAGACTACCACCCTCTCCAAATGTTGTAACCCACATGTTTCTATAAAATCCTCGAGCGGAGCTATGACCCATCAAAGTTGGCCGCAATGTTAAGTCAATGGGATTTTTTGGGTGGTTTTTCGCCCCCCTTTCGAAAATCTTGCACCCGATCGCTTATAAAAGTCATAGCAGACGTGTCCTCAATAAGCTGGTCGTTTTGAGCCCTGTTTCATTGGTCTATGACAAAACGTGCGGGACGAGTTACGCGCCGAAAAAGTGTCCAGATATAAGAATAAATAAATAAGTATGGAGAATAATAATAGTGATAAATGATATCCCAGAGGGCGGTTCCTGACAGATGAATGCAATCCTGAAACCAGGCGGGTGTTGTCTCTCTTTAGAATGATCCACAGCTCACGTTTTTGTAGGACAGTGAGTGACACTTCTCCATGCCGGCGTGTCATTGCCTTGCCAAAGCTCCCACCGGATTACATTTTATCTTCCTCTGTTTCAGGAGAGCTGGCTTAGGAGAGGAACTTTTGGTAGTTGGGACCAGGGGCGTAGCCAGTAATGGGCCAGGGCGGCACGGGCCCGCCCACATAACTCCCTGGCCCGCCCAGGCAAGTTTAATCAAAATACATTTTTTTTTGTTTATTTTTATTATTCAAATGTATTTAAGAAAATATATTAATATAATCCGGATTTATTGTTGACCGGGGTGTGTATAATTTGCTTTCTAAATAAAATGAAGTTGTTAAAGCAAGTTGTAGTAAGCCTTCGGAACGTAATTGGTTGCTAAGGGTTCTAACAGGTAGACTCTGTGGGGAGCGACGGGCTCTGCAGCCAGCCAGCTAACTTTGCTAACTGCATTTTTAGCTAATTTTAAAATTGCCACAATAATGGCTAAAGTTTCTTTAATGTGTTATTTAAAAAAGCAAGAGTTGAGGAAGACGATACGCCACTGCCTCCATCTGCCGAGTCCTACCAGCCCAGTTCTTCAGACTCATCAACCCACAAGGCGGCTAGTCAGGCGCGCGGGTGGCGCTGGTTGCCGCTTGCTCCCTGGCGGCAGTTCCAGTGCGCTCTCCCGGTCAGACTGACACAGGTTGACCCGCCGATCTAACGGCAATTGATGAACCACGTACAACCCAATTTGAATCCACGAGTACTACTCGCCTCAAAAACCTGTGCCTTTTGTTTTTGGAAAAATAACTCTGTGACTCTTTGGACTATAATGAGATCATTTCTGTTTTCAACATTAAACCCAGGCGTTTGCGTCTTGTAGAAAGAAAACAACAAAGGTAAGCCTGTTGTTTAACTCATTTCCTTGATTTTTGCTCGGGAAGTGATTTAACTAAGTGGTGTGTTGTGTATAGATGTATGCCTTATAGGTTAAGTTACATTGTTTAATTTAAACGAGTTGCTATTTTTTGGCACAAAAGCTTAATTTCCACCAGGCTGATTGCACTGTATATGGTTGATTTAATATAAATTAGGCAGTGTGTTGTTATTTATTTCAAACTGTGCTCTGCTGAGAGTTTTCATTATTTCAATTTCTTGTTACTTTTAGCCTACTTTATTTCAGGTGAACTGTTTTTGCAATACTGACTAGCCTAAATAAGACTGCCTGGCCTGGTTTGTCCAGCCTTTATTGAGCTATGTGTTGGTTGAACATGTTTAGACAGTGTTTTATTATTGCCTTCTCCGAAAATTGCAAAGGAAAGATGTCACTGTTTTTGCAGATTGTCTATTCTTTTTTCTACTCTAAGGTTTAATTATTATTCAAGTCATTTTATTCTAGGATAAACTATTGGCCCACTCACTTTTGCCCCGGCCCGCCCAAAATACAATTTCTGCCTACGCCCCTGGTTGGGACACAGAGAGGAAGAAAGTCCAACCTTCATTTATTTGCCCCTGTGGGGCAGTATTCATATCATTTTGTTTCATTCATTTCTTTTGGCTGGAATTAGAGAGTTTGAGTCAAAAGAAAGACAACAGGTAAGCTTGTCAAGTTGTCAGCTCACTGTATAGTTTAAATTTAGCAGGCATTTTAGGCGTGACTTAGGAAAGTGAGATATAGGCTTGAGGTGCTTTGAATGGGAACACTAATAAGTCTGACTTGTTGAAATTGTTCTTCAACTTTAATGTAGGCTACCTGCTTGGCTCTGAGCAAAATATACTCTGAGATTTTTTTGTGATCCTGTTTATGTTTTTTCTGCTTATAAGTTATTTGAGATTAATTTGGGTTCATGTTTATATTAGCAGTTCCTGTCTAGTTGGTTCATCTGAATCTATGACGGGACAGTGAGATATCTGTCTTTCTCCACCTCACCTGTTTAACTTGCTCTGAACTGTTGAACTATTAGTCATTAGAGGCCTTGTAGTACCACAGTAGGCAACAGAACAGTTTCATCATTACATAACACCCAGTTTTAAGTTCAATTTGCACATCTAAACATGCGTTTTTGAGCCTTTTGTCTCTCTTTGGTCATACTTTAGTCTTTTGATAAGAAGATGGCATCGCATGAGATCTGTAGACAGATAGGCAGCGAAGTGTCAGCTTCAAGTGTGCTTTTGTCATCATATCTGATCACGTCTCTGCCACATTTACTCGCACAAAAACAGAGAAGGACGTAAGGTTTTTATAGGTCTGTTATGCATGTGTGTCTAGACGTTCTGTGTGTCTGCGAGCATAGAAACATCTGCTTTCAGATAAGTTAAATCAAATTTTTTAGTTATAGACTTCGTAATAATAAATTGAGTTATTATTTATACAAAAACAGTTGTGAATGGCTTAACAACGATATATGAAAATTGGCAGCATTTGCTCATTGTAGTTGCAGTTTAGTCAAGATACACAGGTAGGGTTGCCACCTGTCCCGGTTTTACCGGGATTGTCCTTCTTTTTAAAAACCTGTCCCGGGAACTGAATGTCCCGGTTTTTGAAAAGCTATGTTAATATGAAATTTAGAGCGCACACTGCAGAAAGGGAGACCTTGCGTCTGTGTGTGTGTTTGCCTCATTTAGCGCATGTAAGACAGAGAGCATCCTGATTGGCCTGTTTCAGGACATCAACCAGTCAATTGTCAGTGTGGGCGGGCTTTTATCTCTTCTCCCGAACCAAACTAATCAGTGTATCTAGAAACAGGAGCGCCATGGCAGACGGAGAGTGCCCCAAAAGCGAAAATATAAGACACATTTTAGATTTTACACCAGACTACACGAAAGTGTATCCCTGTCTTAAAAGAGTTAAAATCTTGCATGGTGTAGAGTTTGTAACAGTGACTTCAGCTTTTCCCATGGTGGGTTAAATGATTGTAAAATACATGTTCAGGTGAGTTCATGTGCATATTTGCTAGTTGCTATTTAGACCTGTTTAAAGTTGCAATGGAATATAAATAAAAACAGTTTACATAAATAGTATAAGCAGCTTTAATAAATTGTAAACCTGATTTACATATTTTAACATAATGAACAAATAATTGAGTAACACTTTACAATAAGGTTCATTAGTTAACACATGAACTAATAATAAACTGCACTTATAGCATAAAGCATTTTTTTTATCTTTGTTAATGTTAATAATACATTTCTTTAAATCTTGTTAACATTAGTTAATGCACTGTGAACTAACATGAATAAACCATGAACAGCTGTATTTTTATTTACTAACGTTATCAAAGATTAACAAATACAGTAACAAATGTACTGCTCACGGTTAGTTCATGTTAGTTAATACATTAACTAATGTTAACAAATAAGAATTGGAAAAAAAGAGAATTGTAAAGTGTTGCCAATAATTGCATAGGCCTATAGAAATATTATGCTATGGGGGGGGGGGGGCTTGTGAGCAAACCAATTGGCCGGGTCATCGATATGTCCAGGTTTTTTATCAGACATGGGTGGCAACCCTATACACAGGTCATGCTATGGTTTATCATTTCATATGTGGTACCACCCGGGTACAGATTCACATGGCCAGCTGTTTTCTGTTTGCTTTGCTAGGCTGCCATTGTTGACTCTGAATCCACACTGTTCTGTTGATAACAGCATATTACCATCAGTCTCTGTCTATAGCTTTTACCATTGTCTGCTCGCTTCAACACATTTACTTATGTTCTCCAGTGTTTTGGTTGTCTGAAGACAAAGTCAAGATGTTGTCAGAGGTGGGGTCCAACGTTTTGAAGTTCTATGACTACTTTCTGAAAAGAACAGGTAAGAGCGTGTTTATAGTCTTACTGTGTACAAAAATCAAATAATTGAGAGTGGATTTGACCACATAATGCATTGGATGTATGTACCATAGACGCTCATTTTCTTTAGATCCCAGAGTACGGGATTATCCACTGATGCAGAGTCCCGTTGAAATGACGGTCATTCTGCTGGGATACGTGTTCCTTGTTCTACATGTAGGGCCACGATTCATGGCAAATCGCAAACCATTCCATCTCAACACGGCTATGATTTTCTACAACTTCTTTATGGTGGCCTACAATGCCTACATTGTTTATGAGGTAAGTTACTGTTCCATTGGTTTGCATGTGTGATTTTTGACTACACTTATTGGACTTCATAGTTGGACCAGAACTGATGTTCACATTAGAAGAATCCCACCAGTCACATATTAGACAAAAATAAATACTAATCTTTAGGGATGTCCCGATCCGATCATGTGATCGGAAATCGGCCCCGATCACGAGGTTTCAGACTCGATCGGAATCGGACGTTACCTCCCGATCAGGACTCGGATACATATGCAGGGTTTAAAATCCATTAAGGTCTCGCTCTGCTCCGCGCCAGTGTACGCGCTGCGCTGGTGCGTTTGAACTGATGAGAAGAGAATAGGCTTGTTCGACTTCATGCAGCGCCACAAGAACCGGCAGCCGGATGACGTCAAAGTTCCACGAGAATGATTTAAAAGCAAAATCCTCCGTATGATTTCGCGGATCACTCTCGCGGTAGTTTGACGTCACCCGGCTGTCGATTGTTGCGGCGCCGCATGAAGTCGAACAAGCCTATTGACGTGCTTTCATTCATAAGCTTCACACTCCTGCGTGCAAGGAACCCACGACAAAACCGGGGTTTTACCACTCATTTAAACGACGCGTTGATCGTTTTTGTCACCATGTGCTCAGACGCAGCTCCGCGTCTCACTCAGAACCTCAAGAACGCGCATTCGCGCAGGATCATTTGACATTACTGAAGAGATGAGAGATAGAGGGAGAGGTAAGAATGGTGCCCATGTCGAAAAAACTTAATAGAAGTCTAGAAACAAAGTATTAAAGTATGTATAGCCATGTCACTCATCTCATTACAATATGTTAACTAGACTACAACTGATTGTATAGTTTAATAAAATAATGTATTTTGATTATACAAATTAATTACGACCTAACTATAGGTATTTTATAACTAACTGCTGACCAGTTTAGGGAATCTCTATGGCTGCTATTTTATAAGATATATTGCTGAATCAGTATGTTGTTTTTCTTGTTAATTGAGTCTTTTTGGGTAGTCTATCTTATGCCTAGAATTAGTCAAGGAGGTTAAGTCTTATAACTTCCTTCAAAGTTTGATCAATTGTGCATAATGACACGTGCAACAAATGCATATAGGGTGTCAGACTCATAGATTTGCATAATTTAAAGTTCAGGTTTTAAAGTTTGGGTCAACATGTGGCACAGCTTTAAAACTGAAACTTATAAAATCCTATCAGAGGTACAAAATGTCATTGAAACACACCAGTGGCTTTGCTGTCATCAGGATTAAACATGTTACCCCTCCCTCCTAACAGAGCCTCCCCACAAAACAAATCCCAATTTAACACCTGTACATATACTATATATTCTCATTATTTTTTAACACATCTGTAGTTATGCGCTGGCACAGAGTTAAACTCTTTTGACTCCACACAGAAACAGCAATGCGTGCGGCATGACATAAGGAACATCCTGGTTCTGTTTTTTCGCTCTTCTCTATTCTTTTTTATGTATTATAGAAGTATCGGATCGGGACTCGGTATCGTCAGATACTCAAAATCAAATGACTCGGACTCGAGGGCAAAAAAACCTGATCGGGACATCCCTACTAATCTTAGATGATTAAAGGGCATTTTGCAGGTAAAATTTTTCAACGAATTTGTGCAATTTGCTTGTTGATAATAAACATTTAAACTGTTATCCATTGTATTTTATGTTGTTGGGTATCACAAAACCCGAAAAAGTATGAAAAAGTACAGCAATTTGCAATGATTCTCCTTTCCCTCACAACGCACTGTATGACATCACGCTGGGGAGAGAATTGACCAAAGCTGCCTTGAGAGCATTGAGAATGACTATAGAAAGACGAGTAAAGTACAGTTCTGATAGCGCAGATTATAGATAGATAGATAGATAGATAGACAGACAGACAGACAGACAGACAGACAGATGGATAGGCTAGTATAGAGAGATAGGCAGACAGCCAGATAGCATATTTTCGTGTAGAAAGTAAACAAACAATTAACATACTCGTGCATGCTGGCTTGAGGGGGTCCATGATCCTGCCTGAAATGGGTGTAACTTTATGCGATCTTCAGCACAAACGGTTTTGGCAGCATGTCTTTAATCCTGGAAGGTGAGTGAAGCACGTCACGTCTGTTCGCGGGGACCAGCGACCCAAACGCACTCACTTTCTTACAGCCAGTAGCGGAATGGCAATCGAGAGAGTCGGGACTTTCCCGGTGGGCCGACCTGATAATATCTATACATTTCGAGTTATATTAGCAACACCGTCTGGCGGCGTGATGTGCGCCAGTTCCCGCAGCCCGCTGGTCAAACTGTGCAGGCAGCCTCTCTGCTCAACAAAGTATATAAAAGTGCTCAACCTGTTCGGCAGGTCCAAACATGTACAGGATTTATAAAAATACGGTGATCAATGAGCGGTTCCTCCTCAAATGGCATAGCCTGTCGTGATGTAAAAAGCCGCCGAACGCCTGTTTATTACAGTATGTATGCCGTCGGATCCGAGTATGCTGCAGCTGCTGACTGCTGCTGCATAAAATGATCGTGTGATTCGTTATAATGGCATAAACAATATAACAAAGCATCCTTTTATTTCACAAAACAATATATTTGAGATATTATTTGATAGACTAGTAAGTGTGGATTAAGGATGTTTAAAAATCTCTGGCCTGGTGGTCAGGACATGAATGGATCAAATCAGCAGATTTGCGAAGTTTTATTTATCTCCACATATATCATAAATAATAATTAGCAAGGTAACTTTGCAGTTTAACACATTATATATTTCCTACGATGTATATATGATTTCCAAATTATATACGTAAGTATTAAATAGCAATAAATGTCTCATCTATCTCTATGGCTCTGGCTGAGTCTTTCTCCACTTCTCCCCAACGTGACGTCATCGCAGAATTGCGTTAAAAAAAAACGTTAATACCAAAAACGTAAAAAAAAGTGGTCTTTAAGACCATTTTTGAGACATTTTAAAAATTATACACATATCTTGAGTGATTTATGTACCCATTAATCGACAGTGGTGGTTAACCTGCAACACACACTTTATTAAACCAATCAGATGTAGTAATATAGAAATTTTTAAGGTAAATAACAATAGTATACACCCTTAGAAATAGGGCTTTATGATGCTATAGAAGAAAAATGTTTGGCTGATTGGTTCTATACATTTTTTTCCAAAGAACTATAAAAAAATGTATGAAAGGAATGGTTCTTTAAAGATTAAAGGACAAGTTCGGTATTTTACACTTAAAGCCCTGTTTTCAGATTGTTTATGGGGAAATTGAACGGTTTTGACTGAAATTTCGACATATGCGGCTGGCCCGAGAATTTTCGGGTGTTTGTGTTTCACCTCACACCTCTACAATGGGTTTAATGGTGCACTGGAACAATCCTTCCTAAAATGCATTAAACTTTCATTTACAAAGACGTGAAACTCAGCGAGTGGTCAGGGGTGTTCACTGATATGCTCACACAAAAATCGCTGCAAAAGATGCTTTCCAACAGCTGTTTTAGCATTCGTTGGTAACTTGTGGACCTTTTTTTTCCAAACGCTTCACACCCGTACATTCTTCCGCTTAGAGCTTGAATAATAGACACTCCAGCACAGGTGGTGGTGCTAATCCAATTGCAAGAATAGAAACAAAGTTCCCGGCGTGGAGTAATACCGTACCTCACAGCACATCTAATGCAAGTCAATGGAGTTGACAAAAACTACGATAAAACCTGTTGGAATGCGTATTTTGCTGCGATTTTTGTGTGAGCACATCAGCGAACACCCCTGACCACTCTGTGAGTTTCACGTCTTTGTAAACGAAAGTTTAATGCATTTTAGGAAGGATTGTTCCTGTGCACCATTAAACCCATTGTAGAGGTGGGGGGGTGATACAACAAACACCAGAAAATTCTCGGGCCAGCCGCATATGTCCAAACTTCAGTCAAAACCATTCTATTTCATCATAAACAATCTGAAAACAGGGCTTTAAGTGTAAAATACCGAACTTGTCTTTTAACTGAATGGCTATTTGAGGAACCAAGAAAGGTTATTCTATGGCATCGCTGTGAAGAACCTTTTAAATACCTGTGGAGGCTAACCTCTAAGCCTTAGCATGGATGGCATGGTGTTCTCAACGCGTAGCAGAAAGAAGTCTAGACTCTTTTGCTCTCTGGTGGTGTTCCCGTTTATTATAAATATATCAAAAGTGGTATCATAAAATCATTCTTTGCCCAGTGTTGATTGATAAAGTGCTGTTGTGCTGATAAATAAATTATTGTGGCAGACTCACGGCTACGGTAAGAACCGTGTGTTCCCCATCATCCACACCTTTCTCACTAATTACCACACCTGTAGATATATCTACTTTCCAGTGACGTGCTACACCCAGTGCAATACTCCCCCTAGTGGCCAAAATAAGCAATAACTAAATTAACCAAACTAAAGGTGAATATAAATGGCTCCTACACCCCAGCCCCATATTTGTGACTATTTACTTTAACCACAATTACCCAAATCCTCTAATTTAAACTAAAGGAGCCATTATGCAACAACAACAAAAAAATCTTCTCTTAAGCCTAGGACATCTGTATTCAGGTCATCTAGCAAGGTCCTCATCTATGAGATTTCGGCTTCCATCAATAGGCAGATCTTTGTTACAGGCCGGTCCAGCTGACCCGTTTTTGTCCTCAGCTGAACTGAGCGGACAAAGCCTTTCTTGTCGGGATAAGTCCGTTTAATTCTTCCCATCAACAAAGACCCTCGTGGGGCAACAGGATCCATTACAACCACAATATCTCCAATGGAAAAGCTTCTTTTTGGTCTCGTCCACTTCTGCCTCTCCTGGAGTAGCGGTAAGTATTCCCTCACCCAGCGCTTCCAAAAGAGGTCTGATAAGAACTGCACCTGCCTCCATCTTCTCTTCATGTACAGGTCATCCTTACAAAAGAGCCCAGGCGATAAGTAAGGCTTTGACTTTAAAAGCAATATGTGATTGGGTGTAAGGGCTTCAAGGTCATTCGCATCATCAGAGGCCTTTGTGATGGGACGACTATTAAGAATGTCTTCAACTTCGCAAAGAATAGTATGAAATCCCTCATCATCCAATATTTGAAGTCTGAGTGTGAAAGAGAGGACCTTTCTCACAAGACGAATAAGCCGTTCCCAAACCCCCCCATGGTGAGACCCAGCTGGAGGGTTAAAGGACCATGTTAGACCACTCTGCAGTAAGGCATGCTGAATCTTCTGATGGTTTAATTCAGCAATGGCTTTCCTTAACTCCCTTTCGGCTCCTATAAAGTTGGTGCCATTGTCTGATATCAGATGTGTCACCTGACCCCTGCGACACATAAATCGACGAATGGCATTTATACAGGAGTCAGTGTCCAAAGCATAAGCAACTTCGAGATGAACTGCCCTACTTGCCAAACAGGTAAAGAGAACGCCGTAACGCTTCACTCTGCCCCGGCCTTTCTTTACCTCTATTGGCCCAAAGTAGTCAACGCCCACATTTGTGAAAGCAGGTAAATCTGGCACAATCCTCTCTACTGGTAAGTCAGCCATTTTCTGTTCCCCCATCTTTCCTTGGAGGCGGCGACACACTACACACTCAGAGATGACCTTCCTGCAGGCAGAATTGGCATGGGTAATCCAGTAATGCTTTCTAAAAGAGGACAGCATGTGATTTCTACCTGCATGACCCAGCTGTTGATGAATATGCTTTAAGAGAAGTTTGGACACATATTGCTCTTTAGAAAGAATGACAGGATGTTTCTCCACTTCAGGCATAGCAGCCCTACTGAGCCTTCCTCCTACCCGCAGCAATCCGTCCTCCAACACTGGATCCAGCTTGTAGAGGTCGCTGCTTCGTTTAATAGTTCCTCCATCTTTCAAAACCGCAATCTCAACAGAAAACCTCTCTTGCTGGAAAAAGCCGATAATGGCACGACTGTCCACGAAGTGTCAATTTTTCCCATTGCATCTCGGCATAAAGGTGATTGTTTCTTCGGCCTCCATTGTTCTGACCAATTCTTTCACAGGATTCAAGAACCTTTCTCCTTTGTGACAATGTTAAAAGCACATTTCTAAGTCTAAGCATCCATGCCACAGACATTCTCAGCTTCTGAAATCTGAAAAGTGATTTAAAAACACCTTTGTTGGATTCAGTGGACTATGGGAGACAAAGGCATTCACCAGCAGGTCTTTCTTCACCTTAGGGTCATCCACAGGAATTAAAGGTCGTTCCATGATAGTCTTAGGCCATTCAGCTTCCCTTCTCAAGAGAAATTCTGGTCCCTTCAGCCACCGCTGACATGCAAGGAATTCTTCAACACTTAAACCTCTAGATGCTTCATCTGCTGGATTCAGTCTTGTACCAATGTGTCTCCACTGTGCAACATGTGTTTCATTTCTGATTACAGCCACCCTGTTTGCCACGAACGTATGAAATCTTCTGGTCTCATTTCCAATATACTTCAGAACAGTTGTGCTATCTGTCCAGAACACTGATAGGCGTAGATCCAGCTGCAACTCCCTCTTCAGCATCTTGTCCACTCGGACAGCCAGGACAGCAGCAGTCAACTCAAGACAAGGAATCGTTGTTTGCTTTAAATGAGCGACCCTGGCCTTGCCCAAACTAAAAGCAATACTCACATGATTTCTCTCATTTTCCATCCTCAGATATGATACGGTACCGTAGCCATACTCACTAGCGTCGGAAAAGTGATGCATCTGCAGATGAGTAGGTGTTCCAAAATCCTTTGGCTTGATGCACCGTTCCACTGTAAATTTAGTGATGTGATGGAGACTAGCCAGCCATTTAGACCACTGCTCTGAGAAGACACGAGGTATGCTAGCATCCCAGCTGATGTTCAGCCTGCACATCTCCTGCAGCATTCTTTTAACAGGTAAAGTAAATGGTGCAAGAAAACCCAAAGAATCATAGATAGATGACACCACAGACAATATGCCACGCCTTGTATGTGGACGCTCTTTTATGGCTATCCTAAAGGTCAGAACGTCTGCATCTATGCACCAGTGAAGACCAAGAGCTGTTTCAACAGAACTTTCCCTTTGATCCAGGGCGAGCCCCCTAGTGGTCTTAGAACGCTGTAGCTCAGGAATACTAGCCAAGACCGAACTGCTGTTGCTTGTCCATTTCAACAGGCGGAATCCTCCCTTTGCACAAGCTTCAGTCAATTCATGCACCATTTTTATGGCTTTGTCCTCTGATGCCACAGACTTTAGACAATCATCCATGTAGAAATTTTGAAGTATTGTGTTCAGAACGCTAGGTTCAAAGTTGTCTTCATAGTCTTGCACAATTCTCCTCAATGCATAATTCGCACAGCTGGGCGAAGACACGGCCCCAAAAAGGTGAACTCTCATCCTGTATTGCCTTGGAGCTTGACTCATATCGCCATCAGGATACCACAAGAAGTGTAAAAAGTCTGTGTGTTCTGGAGACACCCTCACCTGATGGAACATGGCTTGAATGTCTGCCATCAGTGCTACACGTTCCTCTCGAAACCTGGTAAGTACGCCGAGTAAGGTGCTTGTGAGGTAAGGCCCCTGCAACAGCTGTGAATTAAATGAAATTCCTTTAAACACAGTAGCACAGTCAAAAACAACTCTACGGGTTTTCTTTTTCGGATGATATACCCCGTGATGAGGAATATACCACACCTTGCCGTCAGCTCGCCTCAACTGCTGGTGTGGAACAAGCTCAGCATGACCCTTTTTAATGACTCCAGAGAGGAAAGCTGTGTACTCCTGATGATAATCTTTGTTTCTCTTGAACTTCCTATAAAAACTTAGGAGACGCTGCTCTGCAATGCTGTAATTATTTGGCAGGATGACATCTTCAGCCTTAAAAGGCAAGTCAAAGCGATAATGTCCTTCGTCGAGCTGAATTGAGGACTCCATTATCTGCATGAACCTTTGATCCTCTCTGGAAAGACACACATCATCTGATTTTTCATTAAACTCCTGATTGTATTGAGCAACCAATAAGTCATGTAGCTTGACGACTGAGATCCTATTGGCAGTGACGGCAGGCCGGCCAAACTTGCCCTTACACGGCTCACCACCTCTCAATGAACCATTTACGACCCACCCCAGAAGGGTCCTTACAGCATATGGTCCTTTACCTTGGCTATTTATTATTTCCCATGGTTCCATGAGCTTTGGCACATTGGTGCCTGTCAATAATTCCACCTCTGCCTCAAGACTGGGAAAATTAATGCCTTCAAGGTATTTCCATCGCTCTAGGTCCTGTCGAGTGAGAATATTATTCCTGCTCACAGGCATTGTCCTCTGAGTATAGACTTCAGGTAAGTCCAGGAAGTTTTCTTCATTCAAGTTGGAAACCTCGAGACCAGTAAGCAAGAATGTGTCTACAGACCTCTCTTGACCAAGGGTACGAAGAAGAATGTTAGTCTTGACTCCTGAAAGATTCAGTTTTCTCGTGAGATGTTGAGTACAGAAAGAGGCTGAACTTCCAGGGTCTAGAAAGGCATAGGTGTTCACAATCGTGCTCCCGGACTTAGCCTTCACCTGTACAGGCACAATAGAGAGAACACTTTCATCACTTCCGGCCCCAGTATGGCCACATGTCTCCATTGACACAAGGGCATTGTTGACTGACACGTCCTGTATTTTAGCCTTAGAGTCATGGTGTAGGACAGTTGGATGTTTGCGTAAACAGATATCGCATGTTGAAGGCTTGTCACATTCTCTGCTCATATGACCTCTCCTTAGACAGCTGAAACACATTCTGGCTACTTTCAGAGCATCCAATTTTTCCCTGTGCGTCATCTCATGAAGCTGTAAACATTTCTCCAGCGTAGGTTGGCTCTTACACACACAGCACAATTCTTCATTGTTTTTCTGTGAAGCTGGGCCTCTAGCCTGTTGGTGCCAAGCTGCTGGTGTAGTTGGTCTTGAGGCAGTATTAATAGCAGCAACAGTAGCTTGGCCTCTTCCAGTATGTCTGCCCTTAGATTTAAAGTAAGGTTCTGACCGCATACCCTGTAGATCACCAAAGAGAGGGTCAGACAGGATCTTGACCTGACGCTCAATGAAGGCCACAAAATCTGGGAACATAGCTGTGTAACCACGATGCTCCTGTAGCTCGCAGGCAACAGATCTCCATTTTTCCCTCAGTTTATATGGCAACTTCATCATTATAAGGCGAAGATTAGATGGAATGTTCATCTCCTCCATATGATTGAAAAAGACTGCAGAGCATTAGTGTCATCGACTCTCATTGTTGGCCATGTCATAGCCTTCTCTATATAAGCTACAGCAATTTTAATTTCGTTGCCAAAGTGTTCCTTCAATAGATTCTTTGTTCTCTCATAGCCCTGGCCAGAAACCATGTTATAGCAACTCTGAACAAGTTATCTTGGCTGCCCTCTGGTGTATTGATCGAGATAATAAATACATTCTTGTTTATCTGTAGTTTTCTTTTCAATAGCTTGTTCAAAAGCTCTAATGAAGGCAGCATATTTAAGTGGATCACCAGCAAACTCTGGTATAGCCCGTGGAGGAAGAGAAGCTAAAGCTTGGTTCTGAACCAGCTGAGCAGTGATGTTAGTTTGCTGTTGCATAAGGTCATACAGAGTAGGATGTTGAACATTGTCAAGACAGGAATGAGGACGCGGCTGTAATTGCATACTTGTACTCCCTTGTGAAGTTGACGGCTGAAGTCCTGGTGCAACGTTGGTGGATCTGGGTCCTGGGGCATTCCCCTGCACTTCAGACCTGTAACAAGATGGCACATATGACACTGAGGACAAAGTGTTACTAGATCTTACTGAAGGCTGGGCTTGTGGAATATGCAGCCTTTCTTTAGGTCGTACAGTCAATGGCAGAGAATGGTCCTGTTGGAAACAGACAGTTTTAGGAAGTTGCGAGACAGAAGCTGTGTTCAATAAACTTGATGTTTGTGATTTCAAATGAGCATGCAGATAGGCATTCATAGCATCTTCTCCATTATCCTCTTCATACTCATCCACATCTTTAACACCACATACATTTTCAAACACAGTCAATTTAGCTGTAGCAGCAGCCAACTTGGCCTCAACCTCTAGCTGCTCTCTTTTCCTTCTCAGTTTTGCCTTTTCAATTTGAAGGGCTGCTTCTTCAGCATCAAGATCATGCATTTTTCTCAAAGCTGCTGCAGACTGTAAAAGTGCAGCCCTTTCAGCCTTTGCCTTTAGATGTACAGAACTAAGACTGGAAGCCTTTGAATGAACAGAAGAGCGACCTTTATGTTTTGACCCTTTACTTGACATTGGATATACTATCTTCAGGCCTTATATCAGAATTTATTATAGACAGCACATCAAGAGTCTCATCATCCCTTTTCACAGCAGTATAAGCCAACCATTGCTTCACATCATTCTCAAATGTATTCATTCCGTTTAGTTTCTGTGCAAACCAATTTTGTTGTTTGTCATATTCAAGGTCTGGCATAGGCATTTCCAACAATGTAGTTTGAGTTTCTAAAACCTCTTTACACAACATGGTATATTTGTTTAAACATTTCTTCACATCAGACACAGTTTGAGATGTCACTTTTCCAGTTACAAGCTCATTAATCCTTTGCTTGATTTTATTAACTTGCACAAGTTGGGATTTACGGTTTTTCTGCAGGTTTCCAAACAGCATTGTAAGTCCTTTAGCAGTTAATTTTCTTGTGCGTTTCCCTAAGTCATCAACAACCGAACTAGGTTTATCAGGAGAATTATTTTCACCTGTAGCCACCAAAGTGCCTTTGGCATTGTCAAACAATTGTTCTTCCTCTGCACTCATCTTTGTGTGTTTAAGTGCATTAAATTCAAGCGCTCAATGAAACAGCACAATAACCTTACTTATGCGGAGACAGCCTATAGAACTCACAACACAGGACTTTCAACTAACAGCACAAGTAGCCTAATATTACAAAGCCACAGCACTGAAACAGTATTTCAATTTAATTTCAAAGGTCCAAGTTTACTTTTCAATTCAATCCGCAGAAAATATGAAAGTGTACCCACCAGCTTTCCGTGGTTGCAGTCTGTACTAGATAACAACGTGAAGACTTACAGATGTTCCGATTAAGACTCCCAGGCTCCTCAACGGGTAAACAATCCAGTGAGACAAGCGATCCTTTCAATATCCAGATCCAAACAATCGGGAAAAGGTTCTTACGTTGTGGAGGCTAACCTCTAAGCCAGGGGTCCCCAACTGGCGGACCCCGGTCCGAATCCGGACCGCGAGATGCGTCCATCCTGACCGCAAAGACTTTTAAGACAATAAACTACATAAATAGCAAATGCTATTTAACGTTATTATAAAATCCAATTTATATCAGGCACATATATGGTCAGCCCAGTAGCGCTATTTGGGTCCTACATCGACACAGGTTCCGAGTGCGGCGCCAGCGCGAACAGTCACAGACAGGTGTGCAGGGAAGAAAGCAGAGAGCCTCATCTGCTCGCGAGTCTGTTGCGGTTGTCAAAATGGGGAAATTAAACACCATTACGAAACTACCTTCGAAGAAACTTACCCTCAGGTCCGAGGTAAGGGTGCGAAGAATAAATGAACTAAATGAACTAAGCCCAGTATGAGCGACCCACACGGGTCCTCTCTCACTCACTCACTCACTCACTGCAACAACGAGCTTTGACGAGTCATCGAGTGTTCACTGATAATACAGTGGATTTTAGGAAAGCAATAAGAAGCCCTTTACAGATGGGGAAATAGTAAAGGAGTGCGTGGATGCTGCATTTTTGGCTCAGCGTATAGTTGCGAGTCAGGATTCTCAACACTTAACATTATCAAAAGTAAATACATGTCAAGAATGATCAATGAACATTGTTTTTTTTTTTAAACTAGGACTGTATGCTTTCGTCTTTAAGTTCAACTTAGTTCAGCCTATTTAATTTAATTTTCATTTGAGCTTATTTACATTTCTATATACTTGAAGGAACAGTACAAATTAAGAGAGAAATGTTTTCCTGCACTTTTTCATTTTTCCAACACTGGCAGTTTAGTTTTGCCTGTTTGTGTTTCTGACTGATATGATGATGATCTTTTACCAGTGCAACTTGAAGCACAGAAGAGAGTGTTCAACATTTACATTTAGTTAAGTAAAGACAATAAATGAGAATGAAGGTAACATGTGATATGATTTGATTAAGCCAGAGAGGTTTGTGTTCATTGATTATGATTGTTAATCTCAGTTTAGCAGAAAATAGCACTTTAGTTTTCCTTTTAAGTTGTTATGTGGAAATGAATGTGTGTTTTGCAGATTTAGAGATGAATGCATTTGCACTGTTCCCTTCATATTTTTGTCAGACATTGTTAGTGGATAAATTTAGATATTTTGTACCAAGCAACTGAAAGGACATACAGTAACAGAACAGTATTAAAATGAAATCCATTTTGTGAAGGATTATTTATGCTTATACAGTCTTGTTCAAAATAATAGCAGTACAATGTGACTAACCAGAATAATCAAGGTTTTTAGTATATTTTTTATTGCTACGTGGCAAACAAGTTACCAGTAGGTTCAGTAGATTCTCAGAAAACAAACAAGACCAGGCATTCATGATACGCACGCTCTTAAGGCTGTGCAATTGGGCAATTAGTTGAAAGGGGTGTGTTCAAAACAATAGCAGGGTCTACCTTTGACTATACAAACTCAAAACTATTTTGTACAAACATTTTTTTTTTCTGGGATTTAGCAATCCTGTGAATCACTAAACTAATATTTAGTTGTATGACCACAGTTTTTTAAAACTGCTTGACATCTGTGTGGCATGGAGTCAACCAACTTGTGGCACCTCTCAGCTGTTATTCCACTCCATGATTCTTTAACAACATTCCACAATTCATTCACATTTCTTGGTTTTACAGCATTTTTGATATCACCCCACAAGTTCTCAATTGGATTAAGGTCTGGAGATTGGGCTGGCCACTCCATAACATTAATTTTGTTGGTTTGGAACCAAGACTTTGCCCGTTTACTAGTGTGTTTTGGGTCATTGTCTTGTTGAAACAACCATTTCAAGGGCATGTCCTCTTCAGCATAGGGCAACATGACCTCTTCAAGTATTTTAACATATGCAAACTGATCCATGATCCCTGGTATGCGATAAATAGGCCCAACACCATAGTAGGAGAAACATGCCCATATCATGATGCTTGCACCTCCATGCTTCACTGTCTTCACTGTGTACTGTGGCTTGAATTCAGAGTTTGGGGGTCGTCTCACAAACTGCCTGTGGCCCTTGAACCCAAAAAGAAAAATTTTACTCTCATCAGTCCACAAAATGTTCCTCCATTTCTCTTTAGGCCAGTTTATGTGTTCTTTGGCAAATTGTAACCTCTTCTGCACATGCCTTTTTTTAACAGAGGGACTTTGCAGGGGATTCTTGAAAATAGATTAGCTTCACACAGACGTCTTCTAACTGTCACAGTACTTACAGGTAAATCCACACTGTCTTTGATCATCCTGGAGGTGATCATTGGCTGAGCCTTTGCCATTCTGGTTATTCTTCTATCCATTTTGATGGTTGTCTTCCGTTTTCTTCCACGTCTCTCTGGTTTTGCTCTCCATTTTAAGGCATTGGAGATCATTTTAGCTGAACAGCCTATCATTTTTTGCACCTCTTTATAGGTTTTCCCCTCTCCAATCAACTTTTTAATCAAAGTACGCTGTTCTTCTGAACAATGTCTTGAACGACCCATTTTCTCAGCTTTCAAATGCATGTTCAACAAGTGTTGGCTTCATCCTTAAATAGGGGCCAACTGATTCACACCTGTTTCTTCACAAAATTGATGACCTCAGTGATTGAATGCCACACTGCTGTTTTTTTGAACACACCCCTTTCGGCTGGTTGGCCAATTGCACAGCCTTAAGAGCATGCATATCATGAATGCTGGGTCTTGTTTGTTTTCTGAGAAACTCCTGAACCTACTGGTAACTTGTTTGCCACGTAGCAATAAAAAATATACTAAAAACCTTGATTATTCTGGTTAGTCACATTGTACTGCTATTATTTTGAACAATACTGTACATATGAAGAAACATTATTCAATATACTTGATAACACTATATTTTGTTTAATAAAACAAATATTTACACTAATTTCTTTAGTCTGGCGAAAGCTGTCAATTTATGTTTTTACGTGCAGTACATGTCTGGACCTCGGCTGGTGCGGAGGGTTCATTTACTGGACCTCCACCAATTTTAGGGTGTTTTCACACCTAGTTCGTTTGAGCCCTCCAGACGCTCTCAGATCAGTTCAGGGTGTATATGTGAACAGACCAAGTGATCTCAGACCCCCCTAAAAGGACCCAGAAGTGAACCGAACTCAGACCATGTCAGGAGGTGGTCTGAGTACGGTTCGCTTTTGGGTTCTTTTGTGGTTCGATTTCTTTTTGATATGTGAAATCAATGAGGTCCCGGTCCGCTTTGCGTGTCGTTTGGACATTGTATCAAAATAAACTGCTGCACAGAAAGCTGGGATCTGAGTTCTTATGAAGTTGTGATGTGAACAAGAAAAGGTCTGAGATCACTTCAGTTCTGAAGAGGACCAAAAAAGAACTGGGTCCTCTTTTGAGTCCACTTTATTGTGAACACCAAAAGGACTGAGGTCACATTCAGCTAGTTCCTTTTCTGGTTCACTTTAAGTGAACTGGGTTTGGTTCTTTTAAAATGAACTATATGTGAAAACACCCTTAGTTGAAGACCCCTTGCTCTAAGCCTTAGCATGGATGGCATGGTGTTCTCAACGCGTAGCAGAAAGAAGTCCAGACTCTTTAGCTCTCTTTGGGTGGTGTTCCCGTTTATTATAAATATATCAAAAGAGGTATCATAAAATCATTCTTTGCCCAGTGTTGATTGATAAAGTGCTGTTGTGCTGATAAATAAATTATTGTGGCAGACTCACGGCTACGGTAAGAACCGTGTGTTCCCCACCATCCACACCTTTCTCACTAATTACCACACCTGTAGACTTTCCAGTGACGTGATACACCCAGTGCAATACTCCCCCTAGTGACCAAAATAAGCAATAACTAAATAAACCAAACTAAGGGTGAATATAAATGGCTCCTACATACCTTTTTTTTTTTTAGATGTGTAAGCCCCGAATATGTACCGAGCCCCTAAGGTGACATTGGAGTAAAAAAAAATCGAAAGTTTAGTTTCATGTGCTCACGCGAAACCATGTGCAGAATTTTTTTGTTCTTTCGCACGCGCACATGAAACTATCGCATATCCTCAATTCAGATCTGTTACCGTGGAAATGATAATCCTTCCGAAGGAGCTCAGGAGAAGTGCTGCCTCACCATTAGTCGTGACTAATCGTTTGCAGAATAAAAGACTTTTTCACACAACATATGTTTGTGTACTGTGTATAATAATTATGTATAAATGCACACACAGACACGCATGTATATAATTGTGAAACATTTGAATGTGTATATACATGTTTATATTTCTATATTATATATAATCTATATTGTATATAATCTATATTATATATACATATAAATATTTATTACATAAATATATATGTTTGTGTGTGTATTTATATAAAGATAATTATTATTATTAGTACACACACATATACATTATGTAAACAAAAACTTTTATTCTGCAAACGATTAGTCACGACTAATCGTGAGGCAGCACTACTCAGGAGCAAAGAATTTCAATGGAGAAAAATACTCAGAACTTTTCAGATCTGTCTAACATTTCCTTTTGTTACAGTTCTTGATGGCTGGTTGGGGAACAACATACACCTGGAGATGTGATCTCTGTGACCCCTCCAGCAGCCCTCAGGCTCTCAGAGTAAGATTTTTTGTGAATCTCAGCCGTTTTCAATAACTTAATAAGTCTTTGTTGTAAAATATCTATAATTGTTTTTCCTTGTTTCCTCAGATGGCTCGAGCAGCCTGGTTGTTCTATTTTTCAAAGTATGTTGAGCTGCTTGATACGGTAAGAATTTTTTAAAAGGTTTTTCCCCACTTAAGTGTATATTGCTTTAAGGTGTTTGTTTTCTTACCTCAATTAACAAGAACTGTGTCTGTGATGCAGATGTTTTTTGTGTTGAGAAAGAAGCACAGTCAGGTGACGTTCCTGCATATATTCCATCATTCTGTCATGCCGTGGACTTTGTGGTGGGGCATCACTCTTACTCCTGGTAAGTCTATCATTTCTGCTAGTCTACATAACATTTGTAAACTTTTTTTAACCCATAGCCTATATGCATACATTTTTGCCAAACATTATTACACATTTTGGTTCTCATTAGTAAAAAAATAATACCTCATTAACAGTTACAAAATGATAAAATATTGACATTTTATTTGTCATTAAAGGCGGGGTGCATGATCTCTGAAAGCCAATTTTGATATTTTAAAACACTTAAACAAACATGCCCCTACCCCAATAGAATCTGGACCTTCTTTTGATAGACCCACCCAACACATACGCAAACCAGGCAACAATGTTGGTTAATAGACACGCCCCTTACTGCTGATTGGCTACAAGTGTGTTTTGGTAGTTGGCCCGACTTCCTTTTACAAAGTCGTTTTTAAAAATCATGCACCCCGCCTTTAAACGGCTGCCAAAATATATATAAAGTTAAAATTATGCCTAAAGATATTCCAGGACTCAAATGACCAGAAATATACATTTCAAGCCCGGAATACGCTGCAGGATTTTTGCACTCCTATAAGATTATTACCTTATCACACTGTGCGACATGGATTGTTTAAACTTGGGTTACGACAAGCATGTAGACTGTGCGATGATGACACCTATTCAACAGAGGCTTCGATGGCTGCGTCACAAATCAGCACAACGTCACCAGCATGCGCTAGTGGTAAACAAATACTTGTACGTAGGTTGTGGCAGCAAACACACTGGTGTTGATCATGCTGAATTTCTGACACTGTCAGAAAACTATCGTAGACTATTTTTGGACGCAAGACCGGAAAAACATCCGTCTTTGAACCTCTCTCGCTGTACGACATAGGACCACCGATAAAGAGCCACGATCACAGAAATCGCAACGATTGTTTCACGATGGCTATCTCTCATCTGGGACAGGCAAAAATCCTGCAGTGTATCCTGGGCTTAAGGGATGAAAGCGTCAGAATGTACCTAAATGTAAAACAAGGGCATCATTAAAAGTTGTGTCCAGTATAGTATAGTGACATTGGTACAGTAGTAGCCAAAGTGCAACTTTGAACATTTAAGCCAGGGGTGACCAACCCTGTTCCTGGAGATTTACCCTCGTGCATATTTTAGTTCCAACCCAGCTTCAACACACCTGACTCTAATTTTTAGGTAGCCCTAAAATGCTTGATTGCCAGGTTCAGGTGTGTTTGATTGGGGTTCGAGCTGAACTCTGCAGGAGAGTAGATCTCCAGGAACAGGGTTGGTCACCTCTGATTTAAGCCAACTTTGAACAATTAACATCTTAGCTCTGTATTTAAATATCTTTAAGATGCATTCAAAATTTCGTATGCATGTTGCATTGGTGTGTTTGGAGTATAAACTGAAGCTCAGATGTAGAATTAAGTCCAGGACTGGCAGGGCACAGACTATAAAATATTACTTTAAAGGAGACATATCATGAAAATCTGACTTTTCCCATGTTTAAGTGCTATTATTGGGTCCCCAGTGCTTCTATCAACCTAGAAAATGAGAAAAAAGGTCGACCCAGTAACTTTGGTAAACCATTCTCTGCAAGCATGTGCCAAAATAGGTCATTGACATTTGGCTCCCATTGTGATGTCAGAAGGGGATCATACCGCCACTTAATCTGCACTATCCAACCACGGCACTGCCGTTTAGTGCAGAGTTCAGCTCATTTGCATTTAAAAGGACACACCCAAAAACTACACATTTTTGCTCACACCTACAAAGTGTCAATTTGAACATGCTTAACATGCTAAACATGTGTTTACCTCATCTTTAATGGTTTAAGCTACGATGAGGGGGCATTAAAAGCAAATATTGTAGATATTCAACTACACAATCTATTTTGGCCAGTGGCCACTATATTGTACGTTATACTAGAATATAAAAAAAACATAAACTATTTGTTTCTTGCCTGCATGATTTCAAAGTAATTATATGAGTTGATGTCCTCTCTGTTGTCATATACTAATAAATCCTCTTAAAATCATTTGTACATGATAGTTGGAGGAATGGGTTCGTTCCACGCTTTGGTGAACGCCTGCGTCCATGTCATCATGTACAGCTACTACGGTCTGGCAGCTGCAGGGCCACGTTTCCAGAAGTATCTGTGGTGGAAAAAATACATGACTGCTATCCAGCTGGTTAGTGTTAACTCTTAATAAACTCTTATACTGTTATGTGGATAGAATTGCTTGATTTCCAACGTGACCAAAATTTGCATTAAAGACAACTAAATCAAAGAAAATATAATTTAAATGAAACTTCTTATTTCTCTTTTGATTTTCCACAGATTCAGTTTGTGCTGGTGTCTGTCCCTATCTCTTCATGGAAAAGTGTGACTACCAAGTTCCCATTTTCATCCATCTTATCTGGATCTATGGCATGTTTTTTCTTTGTCCTATTCTCCAATTTCTGGATCCAAGCTTATATAAGGGGCAAGCGGCTACCTGTTAGCAACGAAGACAAACCCAAACAGAATGGCACTACCACGCTGACTGAGCCAGTGGTGGTACCCAATGGCAAACACTTGGAAAATGGTACCGTGCACTACACTATTGGATTTGCTCACAATGGGAAAGTGAGGCAGGCCTAAACAGGCCAATGAAAATATAGCATAGGGGACTCCACTGGAACACCACGCTAGACCAGAGACATATTTGCAATTTTTGTTTTTGTTATTTTTTATGATCGCACCAGCTTGATGCGATTATGTAATCGCATCAAGCTGGGGAGCACTGTGCATGAAGAGAATTCGTCCACTGAAATCGGCATTGTTGGCGTCGCTCTGAAACCCGACAGCTTGTCTATGTTGACCTCGGCTTTTGCTGGCGTATGATTCTTCCAGTTGTTTGCACACTGTACAGTTCTTACAGATCTAACGCAAACTTGACTGTAAATAAATATTTCTTCACAATTTATTGGAAATGTATGAATTGTCAGTTTTTTATTCTGTTCATAACTTATCAGTTAATAAACGTTTTTATAAGAAACTGTATTTTTGGTTTTTGTATGTTCTATTTGTGAAACCGGGGCCGAAGCAAATGTTGATTCACACACACAAAGTTAAGATGAATAGTGTTTAATAGACTTGAAAGACCAGCAGAGCATCTAAATTTTGAGCAATGCAAATGTTCACCAGTGATGTGTTTTTTATAAATGCAAGACATGATTTTTTTTTTACTGTGAAACATATCTTGCATTTCTTATAACGATAGATTTGGATGCATTTATAGTTGTTTGCACCCAAGTTGTTCACCAGTGTTGCTTATTGTTTTATAACCTGATGTATTTATTAGCATGTGTAGCCTGACATGAATGTGGCATTAAAATTACATAGCCCATCAATTTGTGAAGTGTTGTTCATTCATAGAATTCTTTTGCCTGTAACCTAAATAAATCATCAGATCTGAAGGTTATGACATGCCTTGCCTTTAAAGCAGGGGTTTCCAAACTTTTTGTTTTACAACTCACTTAAATGAGTATAATCTTTCCCAGGATCGACCAACACATGTTCTCTCGTATAATGGAGTAGTTTTTATTATGCTTGTCAGTATATATTAATGAAATGTTTAGTTGCAGCGTCAAGATACCTTATGGTATAGCATATCAAAATCAGTCACTGCTAATCATTAGTTGGACTAAATTGTTTTTGTGCCACTCTTCAACAGCCAAGTGACTTTCCGTAACCCATCTTATCCAACGGTGTGACTCAACCCAGTTTCAAAACACCTGTTTTAAAGCCAAAAATATCACGATGTGTACCAATTTGTACACGTACTGAAAAGTCAACTCTGTTCTTTTATAAGGGCAGTAATTATATCAAAGGCA
Source organism: Misgurnus anguillicaudatus (assembly GCF_027580225.2). Classification (NCBI taxonomy): domain Eukaryota; kingdom Metazoa; phylum Chordata; class Actinopteri; order Cypriniformes; family Cobitidae; genus Misgurnus; species Misgurnus anguillicaudatus. Next base: position 32,588,092 of record NC_073337.2, read on the forward strand.
CACATTACACTTTAAAAAAAATACACAAATTTTTCAGCTCCCCTACAGTTAAACATTTTTACCGTTTTGGAATCCATTCAGGTTATCTTTGGGTCTGGCACTACCACTTTTAGCATATCTTAGCCCAATCCAGTAAATCCGATTAGACCATTAGCATCGCGCTAAAAAAGTAACCAAAGAGTTTTGATATTTTTCCCATTTAAAACTTGACTCTTCTGTAGTTACATAGTGTAGTAAGACTGACAGAAAGTTAAGTTGCGATTTTCTATGGCAAGGAACTACTCTCATTCTGGCGTAATAATCAAGGACTTTGCAGCTGCAACATGTCTTGCAGCAGGCGCAATGATATTACGCAGCAGCCGAAAATAGTCCCCTTAGTAACTTTCAATGGCAGGACTATTTTCGGGCAGTGCGTAATATCACTACGCCTGCTGCAGCCATGTTACAGCAGCAAAGTCCTTGATTATTGTACCAGAATGAGTATAGTCCTAGCCAAATCTGCTAAGAAAAAAAACACCTTCAAATTTTCTGTCAGACTTAGTAAATGATTTAACTACAGAAGAGTCAAGTTAAATAGGGAAAAAACCTAAACTCTGGTTATTTTTTAGCACGATGCTAATGGTCTAATCAGATTCAATGGATTGTGCTAAGCTATGCTAAAAGTTGTAACACCAGACCTGATATCAGCTGAATGGATTCCAAAACAATAAAAATCAAATGTTTAACTCAATGGGAGCTGGAAAATTAGCAAATTTTCAAAAAAAATTGGTGTCTCAAAAAAGGTACCTGTGCTAGATTGAAGTTTTGTCCCTTACAAAAACTTTATTTGAAATTTACATTTTTGTACATAAGTTAATCACTTTTAGGGTTAAATAGACATTTTTGTACATAAGTTAATCACTTTTAGGGTTAAATAGACATTTTTTTGTACATAAGTTAATCACTTTTAGGGTTAAATAGACATGTCTCCATTAGGAAAAAATACAAGTCATTAAAAACATACTTTTGGAGTAGAGTTTTCTAGAAATTCAATTTACATTTACAACATAAGCACAGAACAAGATACAATCTTAAAACACTTCCTGCTGTTGAAACAGAAATAAGGGCATGGTTCATTTCACTGAAATTACTGATGTGTGTGACACATAACTGAGGGCACCTAACAACTAAATAGAGTTCCTCTGTGGTTGTACATAGAATTTCACAGCCCTTTGAAAGCAAAAGTATTAACTCCCAGAGTTATCAAACATCAAGACTTCCCTACTTCACCTTTGCTTTAAAATAGGCATTTAATATTTATCGAATGTGTTGCTGAATGATACTGCTGGTAGGTTTGGGTTTTTTGACAGGATCCTTTTCAAAACACTTCCAGAGTCTAACGGTTTCATCAGCAGCTATAGAAGCCACCGTAGAACCATCTGGACTCAGTGCCAAGTTCAGAATTCGGTCTTCATGTCCTGAAATAGAAAACAATGTTGTTTATCTCCTCATCTTTTTAGAGTTGTGTGATTGTAAAGATCACCCTGAATAAAGAGTGACAATAGATTGGGCAGGGAGCAAACTTGCCTTCAAGTTCAGCAACTTTAGTAAGCGAGGGGTACTTCCAAATGATAACCTTGTCATGACCAAAACCATGGCCCGACACCAGCTCTTTGTAATTTGGTGAAAACACAAGAGATGATATCTGAAAGGAACGGATAAAAAATTACTAAAATGATTCAGTCTATATTATGACAACAATCATAAACGGAGCCTACCTGTGAGGGTGTATCCAAAGAACTGATGCAAGAGCCACTATTGGCATTCCAAATGCGAATATGGTGATCACCTATACCTCCTCCAGATGCAAGGATGTTAGGTTGCCACGGACACCATGCCAAAGCCTTAAGAACACAAGTAAACAAAGATCAAATGGTAAGGGGGATCCACATCAAACCACTTTTTGCAGAGCTGACTAAATCAAATGAAATTACCTTGACTGCTCCTTGGTGTTCTGTTAGTGCACGGACAACTTGATTGCCTGATCCAGTTGTCATTGGCCAAATAAACACAGTATCGTCATTGCCACCACTAGCTAAATATTGTCCATCAGGGGACCAAGAAAGGCCACAAACTTCCCCACTGTGCCCCCCGTATGTGTCTATGTGATGGTCAGCTACACGGACATCATGCTGATGAATCATACCAGATCGAGAGCCACTAAGGAGAAAAAGGAGCAAGAAGTTCTTAATTCTTGTTTCAAGAAATGTATAATTTTTATACCACTAGATGATATTGGTCTTACCTAGACAAAATGTGATGATTCCAACTCAAGCATCCAACCCTTGCTGAATGGCCGTCCATGCTGCGAAGACGTTTTTGGCATTGCACATCCCATAACTACAGGAGGAAAAGAACAAACACAATATAAAGGTTAATGGTTTGCAGAGAAAAAGCAGACTAGCTTGCTTTTTTGTAAAGGTCTTCTGGTCTGATGCTTCAGGTAATGTGATTGAGCGATTATCTAATTTTTTACACTACAAAGATGCCACAATTGAAACAACAGCAAAGTAAAATCACAAGGGATCTCATTTATAAAGCGTGCGTACACACAAAATGGGGCTGGAAAAGTCTGTACGCAAGTTCCCACGCAAAGGTGATCTATAAAAAACTTATTTGATGGGAGAATGGGCTTGCAGAGTGGGATGTGAGGATGATTCATGAACCTCATTCACACAGACCTCGGGTCCCAGAAAATACCCGTAAAATTGCCAGACAAGCGTCTGTGTAAACAAAAATTCGTTCCGTTAATCTTCTGGGATCGTTGCCGGAAAGAGGACCTAGTAAGATACGCGAGTAACCCTCTGTGTGAACAAGAAGCCGCAAGAATGCCGTAATGGGCGTGTCGAAGTGAGAGTGAGGACGCGCGCGTCATCATCACAACACAAGTTATGGTTCAGCTCCTTACAACGAGATAACATGCATATAAACATTCATCACGAGAAATGTTGCAAACTAGATTGACGCAGTAATCAGGAAATGATAAATGAGACCCATAAACAATGACGCACGTGCCGTAGTGAGGACGCGCGTGTCATGGCAACATGAAGTTGGTTCAACTCTTTAAAATGAGGGATTTACAACATTCACTACGAGAAATGTCAGCAAACTGGACTGAAGCAGATATCAGGCAAGTTAGCTCGTTACTTACTGCGTTGAAACGGAGATCATTCAGCAGCATAAAAGAATATCGCGTCACGTGCTCATTTGAGCTATAATAAACGAAAATACCCGCACGTCATCCCAACAAGTCGTTCAGCTCCTCAAAATGCGGGTTTTAAACGCATATATAATAATCACGATGAGAAATGTCTGAAAACTGTATTAAAGCAGAAATCAGGGAGCTCGTCAAATATCCATTCTGAAGCTGAGATCATTCACCAGCATTAGAACGGTGCGTCACGCGCTCCTTTATAATCTTATCATAAACAAAAGTGCACGCGAGTAGTTCTTGGACGGAGAAATAATATATAATATGCAAACTTCAGACGCTGCGTAGAAGAGAGGGCGGGACTTTCAATAGGTCACGTGTCTTTCCGGGACCGACACATGCCGGAAAAACCTGGCAGTGTGAATGAAAAAAAATCTAACTATTCCGGAAAAATCCAGGATTCATATGCCGTGTATTTTACGGAATTTGTGTGTGAAAAGGGCTATGTACGCACACTTGCAGGTGATCTGTGACTTAAAAAGGGAACATTGCTTTTTGTTTTGCCATTTTTGACTTTTGTGCATACGTAGACTTTTAGTAAGGATACGTTTTATAAATAAGACCCCAGATCAGTAATTACCTCGACTTTACAATCACTAGTCCCAACAGCCAGGAAATTGCCATCTTTGCTCCAAGAGACCGAGCAGATGAAATTGTTTTCATCTTCCATTTTCTTCAATAAAATGATGTCTTCCACAGCAGCATCCCACAAAAACACACGGTGGGCAAGGCCAATGGCCAACAGGTTTTGCCTTCCCCAGTCCATCAGGTTCAGATCTGTGGGTAAACCGCATACAAACCAGTGGTTGTGATATTTAATGATCTACAAATTAGACAATTCACTGTTAAACAAAACCATTAACTCACAGAAGTCATTTCTGAAACCAGGAGCATGTAGAATCTGCTCTGTAACTGAAGAGATGCATCTGCTTTTCTTGACTGAGGCCGGTGTGGTGTTATTCTGATAACCTGTAAAAAATAAGTTTAAATTTTAGTCCTCATTCTAGATCGATGTTACCATTAGGTGTCAGTCAATACCTATAGTACAGTGTGTGGAAATTAATTTTGTTCCATTTTATATTTCTTTAATCATTTTATTCTACAAACACTGTGTGTTTTATATATGCACTGAGCTTTTATGTAAAATGAGGTGTTTTTGTTACTGAGGGGGAGCAGCTTGTGTGTGTGTGTGTGTAGAGGCTGTAACGCGGATTAGCTAGGAATGTGCATCTGGTAATGGTCAAGATAAAAGAGGTCTGAGGGGGAAAAGCAAACAGACAACCATGTTATTAACCAATGCTTTAATGTTCACAGGATAAAATATGCAATATATTTCTTACTTAATCAGTATTAATCAGTGAATAATTGATGTAATAAATATAAGATGTTGTCTTTGATAAATGTGTATTAACCAATGAAATGAAGGTTGCATACAAAATAATCTAATGGGGGGATTAGCAGAAGAACAGAATCTCCTGCGCTTGTTCTTTGTGTGTGTGTGTGTTTTCTTCCCTAACAGATGGTTTTTTTTAATAATGATTAAAGTGTTTTGCTTAGAAGTAGTATTGCAGTAAAAGATGTAATGTGTTTATCTATCTAAAGAAGTTAATGTGTGCCTTATTCATATAACCAATTTTACGAATAATGAAATGTCATGATATTGAAATGTGTTTTACATAAACACTTTCATTTTACAGCTTATGATTTTTACGAATAAATGAATGTTTTATTAATGATTTGTTTTTAAGAAAGCATTATAATATTCTATGTGAAGTCAATCATATGTGAAGTGGAGGAGTACTGGGGAGAAAGTGACAGACTGCATGGCTCTCAGGGATGAGCGGAGAACAGTTTGTTTTTTCTTTGTCTGTGTGTGTCTATCTTCTCCTGCAGGCTAAAACTGGGTGTGGTGATGGAGTCAGATGTACGAGGGGAACGTCCTTTGTGGGTGGAGATTTTAAGAAGATCGACTTCACATACTTTATAAATAACTGTTTTCCCAAATGCTGGTGGTTAGTCGATTGCCTATTGTGGCCTTGAGACTACCCAGCGCGCTGTAAAACTTTTTCATATCTGATCAATAAATAGTTTAATTTTAATACTGTGCCTTTCCTCTAATTATGAACATGCAATGGACGCCTTAAAGTCCAACAAGTGTAAGGTAGGGTAAAACATTTGAAAGAAAATGCAATACTCACCCTCAGGGGCATTTAGTGGATTGCCTCCGAAATGTAAGATTTTTGCTTCCTCAATGTCATACCCATTTAGTGTCACAGACCAAGCTTTTTGATTTGTCTGTCAGAACAATAAGATACGCATCACTAAAGGTGTCTTGTTGTGATCATGATTTAACTCAAAGTTACAACAACAAAACAGTGACTTACTGCCAAGGATGGAGTCTCTTCAACCGGCTCATTCGCTTTTGAAATAAGAAAGCTCGCCACATCCAGCTGTTTGTTATTTCTTGTGGGGATGAAACGGTCTCCCCCTGCTGTAGGGGTGTTTTGGGTTTTGCTGTTCTTTCCTGTTAAAAGGCAGGGAATATTTAGGAAATAAATTGATGATTGACTACATTGAGTACAACCTGCACGTGCCACTTACCTGGCGTTTTGCTTGGTGTTTTGGAAAGGCTTACTGATCTGTTTACACTCTTGTTGGGTGATAGAGAGTTTGGGTTTGTAGAGTTGGATGTGCTGGCTTTCCACTGCCACCTCGCCATCGGGGGCGTTGTAATCGGCATGTCCAATCTTAGGATGTTGTGGATGTCGTTTTCAAGGCAAAAGTGGGCCATTGTTGCTAAAGTTGTGACCACTCTACAAACATCGGTAAAAAAGATACAGTCTGATCACATGGCGAACACAAACGAGTTTGAAGTAACATTAAAAATGTTATACTTAAACCAAGGGGCAACCTTCCAAGCTCTCTAATGAAGCCAACACGGAAGTGACTTAAACTGCAATTCATCGACTGGCCGCTTGAGGCTGGCTCCAAAAGGGAGTCAATTCCCATAGACTCCCATGTTAAAAATGGCCAACTTTACAGTAGAAAATAATATGTTTACAGCCTGGTACAAAAAGTGTTTTTGGCCTATAGCTAATTTTGCCCTTCATGACAACTGTGAGGGGGGTGAATTTTTTTGTAACTCACCGTTTAGATTATATTAAGCCTTAAACTACTGCATAATTAAGGGCGTGGCCGCTTGAGTGTCGGTTGAACAGCCACTGCTGTCACTAGACTCGCGCTAGGCGGGCATGGTTTCACCTCAGCTTCACCCATGTCCCGCCTCTTTACCCATTTTCGGTTTTCCGCGAGTTCGCGGGGACGCGCGGCCAAGATGGCGACGGCAGGCAACGCCTAATAAAGCCTAGGCTGTTTCTCAATTCCAAGAACGCAAAGAACGGACTTGCGTCCTCGTGGAGATCGGTCTTGCCAGGCGACCTTGGAAGAACGAACTCGGAAGTTTTGCCGCAATGACTGCTGGGGCGTTAAGCGATTTCAGCAAGTCTGCACTCGATGCATCCTCGATATCAAGAACACATCCGGGTATTTTCATGCGTCCTCTGTCCTTGCGTTCTTAAGAATTGGAATGAACTTCGACCGTTAATGATGACGTAGAGCGAGGACACGAGGACGCAAGATCGCTGAAGAACGCATATTGAGAAACAGCCCTAGTTTATGGTCGCCGCGTCCGCAAGAGCGCGTTGGTGCGCGCGGCAAAAATGACGTCAACGCGGAGTGGGCGGTCGCGCGCGTTGGGTGCGCGAGACCCCATTTCGTGTGGCGCTGTGCACGGCATTTTTTGTAACTTTCCGCGCGGCTCCGCATCCGAAAATGACCGAACTCGAGGCGATTCTGTCCGAGCAGGCAAGCCTGTGACGTATCTCTTTGATAAATCCAAGCAAAACAATGTATATATTTATCTGACACTCTGGAAGTAAAGTATGGAAACTTTGCAGTTTAAAACACGAATTACATGAATCAGAATGTTTGGCTTATATTTGTATTGAATGAACTACTGGATGAGGAATAAAATATAAACCTTAAGATGTCTGTACTGTTTGTTTAGTAAAAACGTTAATGAAATGATAATGTTTAATAAAGACATATTTAAAGATTGTTGTTTTATTCATGTTCTCATATTTATATATATCAAACTCTAATGTTAAAAACAGTAGGGTTGTTCCAGCGGACGACTTCTATCCTCTTCTTTGTGTATGTTTTTGACTTTATTGCTCGCGTCGCCGCCTGGTGGTTAAAAAAATAGTGCAACGGCGAGCGCGTTACAGTCACATTAGCTACAAGCGACAGAGACAGAGCGATAGGCTACCATTCATTTTCAATGGAAGTGGCCGTTTGCCAGCGACAAGCTCGCGGCTGCGCGAGCAAGGCGGGGCCAAAATAGACAAGCAGGCTATTTTATGCAAATGCTGAGCGATGCGACAAAGCGACTGCCAATCAGAGTGAAGGAGCAGCGTGACGTAGGTCTGTGGTCGAGTCTGAGAAAATAATTCAAGATGGCGGAAACTGCGTATTTATGTATATATCTGATAAGTTTGGCATTTTCTCTCATATATTTTGTTACTTTTATCGAGAAATAAATACTTTTAAATCCAAAATCACCATTCTTGTAACTTAACAATACCTCTAAAGTGACTTTTGATACCGCTTTGAGAAACTAGCCAAGGAACGCCCATCAAGCGAGTGCGTGTCGCTCGGTGTCGTTCACTTTTGTAGCTAATGTGACCATAGATATGTATATAAAGGCTAGATGGCTCGTCCGCGCTGCTGGCCAATTGAGTGCAACGTCCGCATTTTGGCGGCCATCTTACGTCAGGGCGCTCGCTCACTCGTAGCATTGAGTTTTAATGATGCAGGTACTTTTAAATGACCATAACTTGCTTAATTTTTTACCGATTTTCAAACAGTTTGGTTTGGTGTCATAGGTACATCTTTGACGTTTATAACAGTGGCGGAACTAGAATTTTTTTAATGGGGTGGCCAGGGGGTGGCCAAAGCTACTTTAGGGGGTCCATAGTCCACAAAAGAAAATGACATGTAACCATGTATCAAGAAAGCATAAATGAATCTTTTGATCGCATTAGATGTAAACAATAAGGGTGAATTTTAAATCTTTCTACTGTATTTCTTACATCTTTACTGTCTGTTAAAGGGATTCACCCATAAATGAAAATTCTGTCATCATTTACTCAACCTTATGTTGTTCTAAACCTGTATTTTATTTTAATAAACACAAAAGATATTTTGATAAATGATGGTAAGCACACAATTAATGGTATATCCATTGAATTCCATTATGTTGTTTTTATTCCTACTATGGAAGTCAATGGTTAACAGCTGTGTGCATACCATCATTTATCAAAATATCTTCTTTTGTGTTCATGAGAAAAAATAAATTCGTACGGGTTTGGAACAACATGGGGGTGTGGAATGATGACAGAATTTTCATTTTGTGAACTATCCCTTTAATGAAGCAAAAGATCAGGAAATCTAAACTCCATGATAAACCTTAAACTTACTTCAAATAGCACAACACAAAGGATGTTTCGATTAATCGTTATTTACGAAGATACAGAAGATGCAAAGGTTTTCTTTTTTCTTTTGATATTTAATTAACTTTAATGACAGAGAGACTTCAACAGGTTAGGCTAAGACCGAATGCACCAATCAAATGTTTATTCTTTTAAGACGTACAGTAACCAAATGTTTAGTATGAAAATCACCAAGACAGCTATTTTGACGTATGAGCATTTGTCCGTTTAATAAGCCAAAAAGATGCGAATATGAAGTCGTTTAAGCTCTGGCTGTGCACGCGCACTATATGCGCGTCGCGCTTTCAAGTTCAATGTGGCAATCCAGCCGAATTAACAATTATACAGTAGCCTATAAAGATCACGTCAAGAATGAAAACATGGTGCTGGGTTTTGTTGTAAAAAAAATTGGCAATCTTAGACTTTATTCAGTCCACAAGACACACTTCCAGCATATACGGTGAAAATAAATCATGTAGTATTAGCAAAATGCACGACTTCACTTACATCATTTTAAAGATTCCAATCATGTTGACATGACATGTATCTTCTGATGGTATGAAAAGTATTCGCTAAGTTACAGTAATTTTTCTGACGCGTTTTTGAAAAGACGTCACTGATGGAGAGATAACAGAACGCGCATTATGTATATTTTCTTAATTTTGTGAAAATCACAACATTCAGTTTTATAGACACACAAAAAAATGACACTTGAACGTTTTAAATTATGTATAAATCATATCTGTATGTCCAAAATCAGCAGAGTAATCCAAGTCTCTTTGCGCAGTGATTGAAAAATAAAGAGTTTGCGCCGCGACCGCAGGGACGGTTAATATTCATAATGTTTGTTTTTAACAATGTACTGCGCTGCCGCACGTCGAAAATAAACACAGCGATTAAGTGAAAGTAGCGCATTAAATTTGGGGTGGCACACGGGGTGGCCAGTGACATGTCAAGGGTGTCCAGTGCCACCCTGGACACCCCTCTGGCTCCGCCACTGGTAGTGTGTCTAATTATTGTGTATATTTAACCACACACACATTCATATATTCATTTCAGAATTGTTTTACTTATATATAATTTTTTTCATTTTTTTTATATAGAATATATAAAAATCTAAATAAATATATATATAAACATGTAAATGTTTTTAAAATACATACATGAATGTGTGTGCATTTATTTATACATAATAATTAAACACAGCACATACTCATATATTATGCCAAAAATCACTTTTATTTTGTATGCGATTAATCGCGATTAATCTTTGCCCAGCACTAGTGTTTATATTTACAACTAAAACAAACGTTTGTCTTTATAAAAGTTCTGTAACATTTCATACAGTTTATTGAGTTGGATCACGTGATGTTCGGTTGGCGAGCTTCAGAAAAGGTCACGTGATTTCCGGTTAGGGAACATAGGGACCATCGATGCTCACTAGTTTTTGCGGTGCATTGTGGGAATTTTTAGGGAACGAACGTTCCAGTGCACTGAACGGATTTTGCGATTGAGACAGCCTTTAAAATGGCTGACTCCCTGATCAGTGCCCTGACTACTGAACAAGGGAGCTGATTGAGACACACGGTAAGTTAATTAATGTGTACAGCTGAAAGCGGTATGCATTTGACACAAAAACTATTAAAAAAAACTCATTCCCCTTACGAAAATTAACCATGTTTTTTTGTGGTAAAAGTTTAGTAACCATGTTTTTTTTGTGTATTTATTATTAGCAAAACCATGTTTATTTTGTGGTAAAACACAGTTAATTGGTTTATCCAATGCTTGCCTATAGTGAAGTTAAAGTGTACCTTATTATGTTGATAGTATATTACAAATGTATACATCTACAATATAAAATGTAACTGAACATACTGCTCTCTCGTAATTTTAAGCCTGCGTTATTTCTCCATAAAATAATATACATTTGTACACCCCATATACTTTCAAAATGTACTTAAAATATACTGTTTCTAAAGAATACTAAATGTATTTTAGAAATATACTGTCAGTGCATTATTATAATGATAACTTTAAGCATACCGATAAAGTGTATACCTAAAATACATTTTAAAATAAGTTTAAATTTAGTATACTTTAGAAAAATATACTTAAAGTTTTGTGCAATTTTTAAAGTATAATTTTAGAATATATACTAAAGTATAATTATTTTGAAGTATGTTAAAAGTTTAATTGTAAAAAATACGTGCAAATATGTTGAAAGCACACTTTAAATATGTTTAAAGAAATTACATTTCTTTGTAAGTATATTTGTAATGTACTATTGCAAAGTTAAATATACTTGAAATACAATAGAGTATATTTGTTTTTCACCAGGGTATGGGTGAGTCTTTAAAATCAAGACCATATCTGAGTGGAGGTCCTCTTGCAAAACAAAAACCTTACCCTAATACGTTTAAAAAACACGTCATTTTATAAACATATAATCCATTTGGCGCATGCCTGATCAGTTCTGCGTTATTGACTCCTTGTTTAAGAAACTGCAACTGAAAATAGCTTATAAATGAGCACCGTATAATATAGTTGCGAAACAACATCTAAAGTGCATTACAACACCAAATAGTTCAGAATAAACCTATATTATTCAATTCTAATATTGTGAAGATGTTTTATAATAAACGGAGAATTTAGATTTATTATATCAGCTTTAGTAAACTTAAGCTGGGCGTATACGGTTCGAATTCTGACAGTCTGAACGTCAGAGCTCTCACACACAACACGAGTGAGTTTATGCGAAAATCATTCGGAAGCAGTAACACACGACAAGATTTTACTGTAGCCTACTACTTCAATTCTGACAAGCATTTTAGGTGTGTGTGGATGAACTAGGCTACTTTTCGTTGTGGCAGAAATCAAACAAGAATAGATATTGGCAAAGCTATTGGCTTAAGTGCAGAGAACAGCATGGAATTAATGTTCTTTTGCATTTCTGTTTATGCATTTCGACATTGCAATAGGTCTAGAAGGCTGTGGAGGTGAATGAATTTCCTTGCCAGCGATTTTTCGTGACTAACTAGCACAGTTTACCAACTTAATAATAGCAATATATTTACTTTGCACTGTACAATCATGATAAATTATGTAACATTGTTGCTTTTTTGATAAATATGATAGTTTAAAAACAAATTAAGTGGCATTATTTATTTGTAAATGCAGGAAGAGCAAGGTACGCTACACGTCTTTTCCCTTTATGATTAAACCCCCTGGGGTCCAAAAACGCGGGGCCGCGTTTTGACGCATTTTTTCCTGTTTCCTGTGACATCCACTTAAAATACTCCGTCATTCATAATCATACACATACATGTAATACATCATTCGAAACTGTGAAGTCTCTACTTTAATGTGAGTGCCTTCATAATAACAACAAAACTGTGTGCTTTTGGCAAATAAAGAAAATAAACAGGGAGTGCATTTCGACATCTCTGTCTCCTTGACCATTTTCCTCAAACACGTTTCAAACATGAACTGATAACTCCGCCAATACTTGTCACACGAACATGATACATATGTCTAAAGAAAGCATGAAATGTCTACTTTTACATGATGTAATTAAAATCTGAAGAACTCATTGTCTGTTTGTGTGATCGACATGTAAGTAAAGAGAGGTACAGTTTTTCTGGCTCGACCTCATTAGCGCTAATGTAATCCCACCTTCCCTTGTGCGCGTCATTCATATGGAAATTACCTGATGCGGGCTATGCAAACAAGATCAACGCCCACAAACAATGCTTTAAGAAGCAGCGAGTTTTGACAGTTTCATCCACTTATGAACGCGTTCGGAAGATGACACGCTTTACAGGTGAGGAAGCTCTATGCTCCTGGACAGCGAGGAAGAAGAGTTCACTGTTTCTTCAGACGAAGAGCACGACTCCGACGATGAACGTTTGTATTTTGAAGAGCGACTTGATCCAGCTGAGGATATAATTTCTGAAGAGTAAGTTTTACCTACATTTGTTGAAATGTTGTGTAACTTTTATATACTGTATACTGACTGTTTGCAAGCAGATATTCATAATGACTTTATAAAAAACGTCTCGTAATTGGCCATTTGTATTAACATTAAAATTATAGTTCTTACATTAAACCGTATGCTGATAAGTGTAATGTGAATGTTATAAAGCAATATCACTACTATAACTATAGTGTCCATGCCGACTTATCAATAAGCCTTCTTTATTTGCTCGGGTGTAACATTGTGCTGTAAATGAGCCCGAAGATATGTCATGCGTTAAACAGTATGATTGTATGGTGTAAATATTCAATATGTCATAAAACAATATCACTATTTAGAATATATTTTGACTAGTGTTTATGCCTCAAAAAGTCTTGTTTACGCGACTATCTGTTCGGGTGTAAATGTATCGATGTAGTATCGATGTGCTGTAAATGTGTCCGGAGATTTGTAATGTGTTAATGTTTAGCCATAAATATGTCCGGTAATGGCCCGTTAACAAAGATATACCGCATCTATGTACCCAATTATCTTATCTCAACTATGCTTTACCGCCTTAGTATTGCTTTATAAGTTTGTTACTGTGGAGAATACATTATATTAATTATTAAAAACTTTTGTGTGGCAGCATCACTCTCCTCTTCAGCGGGCATTTGCAGAAATGCGACGGACATTCATACAGGGTAAGTCACATTTGCGGGCTTTTCTGTTTTATTAGTAGACTTTTACTGATGTTTTGCGTAGTAATTTGGAAAATACAAGATGTATATATATAAACATATCTGTATTTTCCGAAAATACATGATACAAATAATGTTTTTAATTTTTTTTTAGTAACGTGGCTTCATCATCATTTACTCGCACGGGGGCATGCAGAAACGAACCCGAAATAAATAAAGTGATACAATTTATATATATATTTTTTAAGGTAAAATGTAAGGCAAAATTTGTTTAATTATTCCTCATAACATTTTTATGCCACGATCTACAGAACATCACACAAAAAAACATTTTGAGAACTAAACCTAAAAAATAACAAAGGTGATCCTGCCTTGGAAACCCCGGCTACAATTTAGTATTTTTATTTAATTCGGAGATTAAGCGCGTCAAAGCCATGACCAAAAAAAGACAAATGACAAATAATTTGTGATTGTTACTGTAAATGATAAAAACTATAAGCTATAATGTATACAATTCGTTAAACGTTAATTTATAACAAGAAAAACACTGAAATTAATGATTTTATAGACACTCCGCGGTATTGTTTAGCACAGAAATACCTGCTTGCTTGCTTTGACTTTGATCATCTCTGTATTCACTTTAGATACAGAAAGACCTGATGATATTATTTATTTCAGTAATCTCTTTGCTATCATTTGAAAGTGAACACCGACCATAATAGATAACCACTCTGTTTTAAATACATTTTAAAACTTATGCCCGCCGCAAAACATCCGTTTTGTAATGTTTAGTTTGATGAAATTCTAAATATGAGACGCAGAGCACCTATAGCACGTTCGGCAAAATTGCATGCGCAAACATGGCCAGAACGCAATAGCGCAACATCGATAGAACGAAAAACAATCCAAAATGTACAGACTTAAATTATATCAGAATTTACGTTTATAATAAATACATTTTTTAAATCAAATAAGGTCAGAAGTAACAACGTGCAGAACAAATGTGCAAAATGCCTCAAGTGCACGGAAACAAAACACAAGCCAAATAGATAAATCAGATAAACCAGAGTGATTTATAAATAAAATAAAGAAATTAATAAAAAAACGAAAGTATTGCCAGAATTGCCAGCTTCGTCTTTTAAATGTAGAAACAAAGAGGCAATGGTTTATTAACATAGGAACCTCTTTTTGGACGTGTAGCCCTGTCACAGGGATTGTTGGATTTATTAACGCATTTTAAAAATATTTATTGAAAGCTGCTACATCACATATTATTGGCAGCATTATAATAATATGCTGTATATCAATATATTGGGAGAAAGCTGTTATGTGCGAAATCAGATAATGTGTGCACCCATATACGGCCAAAATTGAATGATCCTCATTTCATAACACATCTGCAACGATTCGACTGTGAGATTGGTAGTCGAATCCGGCTTCTCCGATGCATCGAATCTTCAACTATTCGGGGTCACCCCTATTAATTATTAAAAAAAGTTCTCAATATTAGTAATACTGATGTGTTGCTTTGTACTTTGAAAATACATAATATTAATTAAGATATGTTTTCAGGAATGTGTCTGCAACACCAACTTCGTCTGGTACTCGCATGTTTTGAACAATGGCACGACAACATTTAACTCCATTCCCAAAGAGTTACAGTGTGTGATGGTTTACAAATGTATACCTTATTTTTTATATTTGGAAGTATTTTTAGATGCACACCAAACTTTCACAGCTGACATTTAGAATCATTTTCTTTTAATTAGAGCCATATTGTACTGGTCATATAGAATATTGTTACATGTATACATATTGTTACTTTATTATTTATAATTACAATTAAGCTTCTTTATTTATAATTACAATAAAGCTTCTTAAATCTATTGTATTGTTCATGTTGTTAGCATTTTTTGCAACCCTGTAAGACTTTTATTTTACTAAAAAGGCCTTTTGTACTTTATTTTAACCTATTTTTTTTTTTAACTACAAGCAAAAGTTTTTCTCTTTAAGTCTCAAGCAAAAGTTTTTCTCTTTAAGTCTCCCCACAGTCACAGTTCTTTTGTCCCAACATTCCTCACTGAGCCACTAGGGGGTTGGGTCTCCTCAGGTGTAAAACACATCAATATTCATGACCATTGACCCTCCCATGCATATTGCCTTTACACAGCAAAAAGTGTCTTACAAAAGTTAAATCAATGTATTTTTTCACGTGAATGAGTGGGTTAAATGGTTTTTACATCTTTTTGTAGCAAATTCTCTACTCTACAAGAGTAGATAACTTTTTTGCTTGTTAACAAATGTTTAGGATGTGTTCCTTGGCCTTATTTCAGCAACTTTTTGTTTTCTTTTTTTTACTAACCACGCATAAACATCATTTACTTAAAAATACAAACATGTACATACATTTATCTTACATATTATTATAGCACAGTTTGTGCTGAATACAGTGTTATGTGATATTAGCCATTAATGTGTTTTAAAGCAACTGAAAAAAGACCAAATGTGAGAGCATCTCAGAACCTCTGACTGTGTCCAAAAAGGGTCCGACCCCAGAGGGTTAAAGTATTTAGACAAGAAATCTAAAGCCAAATATTAATTTACAAAAATAATTTAATATAAAGCACATTGTTAAGGCTTGTTAGCTCAAAAATGTATGGACCGTCGGTCAATACGGTGTCACAATATTAAGCCGTATTTGTGCACCTGTAAATACACAAAATAAATGCCACATAAACATCGCATATTAATATATGGCATTTTTCATAGTATATAAATTAACTATACATATTTTAGTCACAACTATAACTATTCAACTATACAAATATAGTATGAAAACAAGTGAATCATTATTTAAATGAAGTTTCAGGGATAGCATATACATTTGCAGTCATTTACATTTTGTCAGAAATTGTCAATTTCATTTCAGAACGAGACATAAAAACGACATAATTTACATTATGCTACATAATGTGTTCCTTTGGTCGAAAATATGTATAATGTATAACACACAAAAAATACCAAATATAAAACGTTTAATATAATAAAATATTAATATAACATCTTAACTCTTGTGTTCGTTGACAATTTATTTCACATTATTATACGTTTTTAAAGTGTAAAACAAAGGCATAGCTTAAATTAAACATGGACATTTTTATTCTCTGTGGACAGCCCTTTTACTATCTATTCATTTATGAAACTGTATACTGTACAGCGACTTTGGCACAGTCTGGATTACACAAAAACTCCGACATCCTTTGCACAACCTGTACTGTATATGTCATGGGTCTCCGCACGAAGTCTAAGAATTTTAATATGTATTACATATCTTTAGTTGGCTTTTTTATGCATGTTTACATTGCAATGATAAAACATTAAAACAAAAATAAATTTTACGTTAAGCCGTTTAATGCGAAAAAACACCTTTCACCGTCTACTTTAAAACAACACGCAGTCAGAAATCATGTCAATTTACATGTTTTAATTTTGAGATAGCCAAGATTACTCTATACTCCAAATATATTTTAAAATATACAAAAAGGCCAAACAAATATTTGCTGAAATTTATTTTGGAACGTTTACAAAAACATATTTTACATCGATATATTTTTTGGCGATTTTTGTAAATTTTTAAATATTTTAAAAATAAATACATTTTAAAGCATTAAATATTTTTAACCCTCCATATATTTCAATCCAAGGAAATATATTCACGTCCATTGAAAGAAAAACTGTTACGAACCTGTAAACGTTTTAAAAAGGTTTAAATTAAATATTTTCAACTTCAAAAATGTACTTTATAAAATTAACTTGCATTTAGCGTATACTTAAAATATATTTTGGCAAAGAATACATTTTGTATACAAATGTATTTGCTTACCTTGGAAAACCTATATTTTGAAATATATGTTGATAAATGAAGGTTAAAACTAAATGGGCTATATTTCCAAATTAAAAAATATATTAAACTGACCATTACTTTCTACAAAATGTATTTAGTATACATTTAAAATATATTTTTGGCCACAGAATTTTTTTTTTTTTTTTTGCCGTATGGGTGTAATGGATCCATCTACACACTCAGACCATTTAAACGAGAGTTTACTCGTCTGTGACTCGTAGAAGCGTTTGGTCCGTTTGGAAATATTGCCTTGTGAATGCGAACCGAACCAAAATGAAATTACAACATTGTAGCGATTTAATCCCAGGTTTCGGAACAAAGCAACAGGGTCTTCTTTTCGAGACGTCGGCAAATCAAACTTAAATGGTGCACCGGAGTTGTTTTGTGAAATAAAAACAAACTGAACATAAAACACGTTATGTTTAAATACCTGTGATAAGCGTTTGTTGGCGTCTGATCAGTTGGTCTTCCGGACGTGTTTCCTCTTCGGCTGGCCAAACTCGAATGCAACCAGCGGCCCGGCTAAATAGTGCCAGTGTCGTTTCACGCAGGCGCAAAGCAGGTGCAGACCGACGAGTCTATTTTTTTGTCATAAGGGGGGAGTACAAAACTGTAGATTATTTAAAATAATCTTACTTATTTGGACCCTTTTAGACGTAACTTGTTAGAATATTTAATCCCTTCAACTTTATATGACTCCATCATTCTAGAATAGAAAATAATTAGAGAAGCTGTCCGGTCTTCTGTCGAAGGACAGCTTCTCTAATTATGTTTTATTCTAGTTTTTAAAAGATTTCCAGATGATTTCATCACTCCAGTCTGCCCGTTTAAAGGGCGTATTGCAACCATAAACACCTACGTTTATTTTCAAATGTGTCTTCGACCACGATGTTCTATAAAATAATATTATATTAGCATTTATATTCTGACACTGGACAGCACAACAATACATTTTCTAGTGAGTTATCATGCTCCTTTACTCGTGTATAATTCATTTCCAAGGTTTTTCTGCCACCACATTGCACGCGCAGCTTGTAGTGACGTAAGTGTGACGTCTACTTGCAAAAGGTAGCACTTGCAAAAGGTAGGTCTTGGAGCACAGAGGTGAGATTATTTTGAATGATGGAGTCATATAAAATTGAAGGGTTCAAATATATAAAGTTACGTCTAAAAGGGTCCAAAGAAGTAGGATTATTTTAAATAATCTACAGTTTTGTACTCCCCCTTATGACAAAAAAATAGACTCGTCGGTCTGCACCTGCTTTGCGCCTGCGTGAAACGACACTGGCACTATTTAGCCGGGCCGCTGGTTGCATTCGAGTTTGGCCAGCCGAAGAGGAAACACGTCCGGAAGACCAACTGATCAGACGCCAACAAACGCTTATCACAGGTATTTAAACATAACATGTTTTATGTTCAGTTTGTTTTTATTTCACAAAACAACTCCGGTGCACCATTTAAGTTTGATTTGCCGACGGCCAATAAACTCGAAAAGAAGACCCTGTTGCTTTGTTCCGAAACCTGGGATTAAATCGCTACAATGTTGTAATTTCATTTTGGTTCGGTTCGCATTCACAAGGCAATATTTCCAAACGGACCAAACGTTTCTACGAGTCACAGACGAGTAAACTCTCGTTTAAATGGTCTGAGTGTGTAGATGGATCCATTACACCCATACGGCAAAAAAAAAAAAAAATTCTGTGGCCAAAAATAAATTTTAGATGTATACTAAATACATTTTGTAGAAAGTAAAGGTCAGTTTAATATATTTTTTAATTTGGAAATATAGCCCATTTAGTTTTAACCTTCATTTATCAACATATATTTCAAAATAGGTTTTCCAAAGCAAGCAAATACATTTGTATACAAAATGTATTCTTTGCCAAAATATATTTTAAGTATACGCTAAATGCAAGTTAATTTTATAAAGTACATTTTTGAAGTTGAAAATATTTAATTTAAACCTTTTTAAAACGTTTACAGGTTCGTAACAGTTTTTCTTTCAATGGACGTGAATATATTTCCTTGGATTGAAATATATGGAGGGTTAAAAATATTTAATGCTTTAAAATGTATTTATTTTTAAAATATTTAAAAATTTACAAAAATCGCCAAAAAATATATCGATGTAAAATATGTTTTTGTAAACGTTCCAAAATAAATTTCAGCAAATATTTGTTTGGCCTTTTTGTATATTTTAAAAATGTATTTGGAGTCAGTGGCGGAGCCAGAGGGGTGTCCAGGGTGGCACTGGACACCCTTGACATGTCACTGGCCACCCCGTGTGCCACCCCAAATTTAATGCGCTACTTTCACTTAATCGCTGTGTTTATTTTCGACGTGCGGCAGCGCAGTACATTGTTAAAAACAAACATTATGAATATTAACCCTCCCTGCGGTCGCGGCGCAAACTCTTTATTTTTCAATCACTGCGCAAAGAGACTTGGATTACCCTGCTGATTTTGGACATACAGATATGATTTATACATAATTTAAAACGTTCAAGTGTCATTTTTTTGTGTGTCTATAAAACTGAATGTTGTGCTTTTCACAAAATTAAGAAAATATACATAATGCGCGTTCTGTTATCTCTCCATCAGTGACGTCTTTTCAAAAACGCGTCAGAAAAATTACTGTAACTTAACGAATACTTTTCATACCATCAGAAGATACATGTCATGTCAACATGATTGGAATCTTTAAAATGATGTAAATGAAGTCGTGCATTTTGCTAATACTACATGATTTATTTTCACCGTATATGCTGGAAGTGTGTCTTGTGGACTGAATAAAGTCTAAGATTGCCAATTTTTTTTACAACAAAACCCAGCACCATGTTTTCATTCTTGACGTGATCTTTATAGGCTACTGTATAATTGTTAATTCGGCTGGATTGCCACATTGAACTTGAAAGCGCGACGCGCATATAGTGCGCGTGCACAGCCAGAGCTTAAACGACTTCATATTCGCGTCTTTTTGGCTTATTAAACGGACAAATGCTCATATGTCAAAATAGCTGTCTTGGTGATTTTCATACTAAACATTTGGTTACTGTACGTCTTAAAAGAATAAACATTTGATTGGTGCATTCGGTCTTAGCCTAACCTGTTGAAGTCTCTCTGTCATTAAAGTTAATTAAATATCAAAAGAAAAAAGAAAACCTTTGCATCTTCTGTATCTTCGTAAATAACGATTAATCGAAACATCCTTTGTGTTGTGCTATTTGAAGTAAGTTTAAGGTTTATCATGGAGTTTAGATTTCCTGATCTTTTGCTTCATTAAAAGGATAGTTCACAAAATGAAAATTCTGTCATCATTTTACATCCCTATGATGTTCCAAACCTGTACGAATTTATTTTTTCTTATGAACACAAAAGAAGACACCCTGATAAATGATGGTATGCACACAGCTGTTAACCATTGACTTCCATAGTAGGAATAAAAACAACATAATGGAATTCAATGGATATACCATTAATTGTGTGCTTACCATCATTTATCAAAATATCTTCTTTTGTGTTTATTAAAATAAAATACAGGTTTAGAACAACACAAGGCTGAGTAAATGATGACAGAATTTTCACTTATGGGTGAATCCCTTTAACAGACAGTAAAGATGTAAGAAATACAGTAGAAAGATTTAAAATTCACCCTTATTGTTTACATCTAATGCGGTCAAAAGATTCATTTATGCTTTCTTGATACATGGTTACATGTCATTTTCTTTTGTGGACTATGGACTATGTAGCTTTGGCCACCCCCTGGCCACCCCATTAAAAAAATTCTAGTTCCGCCACTGTTTGGAGTATAGAGTAATCTTGGCTATCTCAAAATTAAAACAAGTAAATTGACATGATTTCTGACTGCGTGTTGTTTTAAAGTAGACGGTGAAAGGTGTTTTTTCGCATTAAACGGCTTAACGTAAAATTTACTTTTGTTTTAATGTTTTATCATTGCAATGTAAACATGCATAAAAAAGCCAACTAAAGATATGTAATACATATTAAAATTCTTAGACTTCGTGCGGAGACCCATGACATATACAGTACAGGTTGTGCAAAGGATGTCGGAGTTTTTGTGTAATCCAGACTGTGCCAAAGTCGCTGTACAGTATACAGTTTCATAAATGAATAGATAGTAAAAGGGCTGTCCACAGAGAATAAAAATGTCCATGTTTAATTTAAGCTATGCCTTTGTTTTACACTTTAAAAACGTATAATAATGTGAAATAAATTGTCAACGAACACAAGAGTTAAGATGTTATATTAATATTTTATTATATTAAACGTTTTATATTTGGTATTTTTTGTGTGTTATACATTATACATATTTTCGACCAAAGGAACACATTATGTAGCATAATGTAAATTATGTCGTTTTTATGTCTCGTTCTGAAATGAAATTGACAATTTCTGACAAAATGTAAATGACTGCAAATGTATATGCTATCCCTGAAACTTCATTTAAATAATGATTCATTTGTTTTCATGCTATATTTGTATAGTTATAGTTGTGACTAAAATATGTATAGTTAATTTATATACTATGAAAAATGCCATATATTAATATGCGAGGTTTGTGGCATTTATTTTGTGTATTTACAGGTGCACAAATACGGCTTAATATTGTGACACCGTATTGACCGACGGTCCATACATTTTTGAGCTAACAAGCCTTAACAATGTGCTTTATATTAAATTATTTTTGTACATTAATATTTGGCTTTAGATTTCTTGTCTAAATACTTTAATCATAAAGGGAAAAGACGTGTAGCGTACCTTGCTCTTCCTGCATTTACAAATAAATAATGCCCACTATATTTGTTTTTAAACTATCATATTTATCAAAAAAGCAACAATGTTACATAATTTATCATGATTGTACAGTGCAAAGTAAATATATTGCTATTATTAGGTTGGTAAACTGTGCTAGTTAGTCACGAAAAATCGCTGGCAAGGAAATTCATTCACCTCCACAGCCCTCTAGACCTATTGCAATGTCGAAATGCATAAACCGAAATGCAAAAGAACATTAATTCCATGCTGTTCTCTGCACTTAAGCCAATAGCTTTGCCAATATCTATTCTTGTTTGATTTCTGCCACAACGAAAAGTAGCCTAGTTCATCCACACACACCTAAAATGCTTGTCAGAATTGAAGTAGTAGGCTACAGTAAAATCTTGTCGTGTGTTACTGCTTCCAAATTATTTTCGCATAAACTCACTCGTGTTGTGTGTGAGAGCTCTGACGTTCAGACTGTCAGAATTCGCACCGTATACGCCCAGCTTAAGTTTACTAAAGCTGATATAATAAATCTAAATTCTCCGTTTATTATAAAACATCTTCACAATATTAGAATTGAATAATATAGGTTTATTCTGAACTATTTGGTGTTGTAATGCACTTTAGATGTTGTTTCGCAACTATATTATACGGTGCTCATTTATAAGCTATTTTCAATTGCAGTTTCTTAAACAAGGAGTCAATAACGCAGAACTGATCAGGCATGCGCCAAATGGATTATATGTTTATAAAATGACGTGTTTTTTAAACGTATTAGGGTAAGGTTTTTGTTTTGCAAGAGGACCTCCACTCAGATATGGTCTTGATTTTAAAGACTCACCCATACCCTGGTGAAAAACAAATATACTCTATTGTATTTCAAGTATATTTAACTTTGCAATAGTACATTACAAATATACTTACAAAGAAATGTAATTTCTTTAAACATATTTAAAGTATGCTTACAACATATTTGCACGTATTTTTTACAATTAAACTTTTAACATACTTCAAAATAATTATACTTTAGTATATATTCTAAAATTATACTTTAAAAATTGCACAAAACTTTAAGTATATTTTTCTAAAGTATACTAAATTTAAACTTATTTTAAAATGTATTTTAGGTATACACTTTATCGGTATGCTTAAAGTTATCATTATAATAATGCACTGACAGTATATTTCTAAAATACATTGTTTAGTATTCTTTAGAAACAGTATATTTTAAGTACATTTTGAAAGTATATGGGGTGTACAAATGTATATTATTTTATGGAGAAATAACGCAGGCTTAAAATTACGAGAGAGCAGTATGTTCAGTTACATTTTATATTGTAGATGTATACATTTGTAATATACTATCAACATAATAAGGTACACTTTAACTTCACTATAGGCAAGCATTGGATAAACCAATTAACTGTGTTTTACCACAAAATAAACATGGTTTTGCTAATAATAAATACACCAAAAAAACATGGTTACTAAACTTTTACCACAAAAAAATGGTTAATTTTCGTAAGGGGAATGAGTTTTTTTAATAGTTTTTGTGTCAAATGCATACCGCTTTCAGCTGTACACATTAATTAACTTAAACATAATGCTCAGCTGCACTACTTCCTGAACTTCAGACAGCTTCCTGTTTCCTGTCTGCCATTATTGGACAAACTGATTAATCCAGGTGTGCCTGACCTCAGTAGTCACAACAACAATAATCAGACACACCTGGATTAATCAGTTTGTCCAATAATGGAAGACAGGAAACAAGGAGCTGGCTGAAGTTCATAGTGCAGCTGGGCATAAAACCTATTCAAGTAACTGATCACCCACTTTAATCCCATTGTTTAAACATAAGGGGCATTAATAACAACTATCATAGGGGTGGATTCATATTAAAACTTATTTGCAATTTCTAGCTTAAACAAAAATTACATTATCTTTTCACATCCCAATTTATCACTGAAATCCTATTGAACCTCTATAGGGACAACCAACCCCATACCCTGTGGCAACCAACCCTGTGATGGGGTTGGTTGTCACATTGTGTCAGATTGTCTTTGATGGTTAATTACTTCATGTTACAATACAATCGAAAAGTAAAACGTATACACATTTAAAGCCAAGACTCCAAAGTTTAATTTCATGTAGGAAGTACTGCTGAGAGATTTTTTGAAGATGAGCAATTCATGCATGAGTAAAAATTGTGACAACCAACCCCGGTCTCCCCTACTCCTTACATAAATAAAACACACTGTAAACCCACTATGACTGAGATTATTTAGTATAGCAGTCATAAAATGACTGGTTTCTTAAAATATTCTTGTAAAAATAAGTTATCAATCATTGCTATCATTGTATAATGTAGAAAATATTTTTCTGCTGTCATTATTTCCAAACACGTTATGCCATTTATGCCTCCAAACATGTTAATAATGTTAGGTATGATGAAGATTACACTTGTATGTATCTTTCGCAGTACCTGTTGCACTGTAGTATAGTGGGTTAAGCAAGGACATTGTATAGAAGTGTTGCACACTTCTTGCACACAGAAGGCTTTCAAAAAACAGTCAACAAAAAAATGGGGTCCTGTGCCCCAGTAGAGTTTTGTCTAGCAACGCCCCTGTTTTGTGTGTAAAAACCTGTTATTTTTCACACAATTAACTTGTGTCTATATGGCTGTTTTCATGGTCCTAAAAACTGGCTGGGCTGAGTTCCCCGATAACGATTGATCTTAGCACTTAAGAGCGCTTTCTAGAAGCTACTTGACAAATTCTTTCACGTGCGTTTCTCAAAGACTTAAATACGATTCCACGTAGCGTGCTTTAAGTGCTACTTACTAGTCGCTATCCATCTGTCAAGTGCTGAAATGTCACATATAGAATGATGACTTGTAATCGTAGCAGACGCTTTTTTAATATTTATGATCTTCACCCGATGCGCAGCCGATGTTGCAGTTTATATTAGTTATTATTTTTTATATTATTAGTTTTACAAAATGTTTATTGTACACTTTACCAGCACAGTTCTATGCATACTGCACACATTATCCCATACGGAAAGAAAATGTATTTGTAATATATGGTAAATAAATACAAGTTAATTTTATAAAATATTTGTTTTTGAAGTTGAAAATATATGTAGCATAAGGGTGGTTCTTCGCCTCTTCATCGTGCATTAAAATCCTTAAATGCATGACTAGCTGGATTATCCTGCTTATATCTTTATTTGCAAAGTTAAAAACAAGTTAAAGCTGTAATTAATGTTTACAGTGTAATTTTTTAACAGACGGTTAAAAATGACGGCTCACACTTCGTTCACTTTAAACAGGGACGGACTGTGGCTAAAAACCAGCCCTGGACTTTTTCACAAATAGGCCCATCATCCGGCCTTTCGCAACTGACACAAGGATGTCCTGATACTGCCACAATACTGTCAGACTATCAGACAAACACGTTGATGTATAATAAGGCTGTGAAATAATGATAATGGCTAGGCCCTATTAATTTTGTATGTAAAGCTTTCACAAACAACCACCAGGTGTTTGTCAATTCCTCAATACTAAACACAAAAAAGACAAGGAAAAACTGCACTCAGGCAGTGCAAGCTAGGATTTTTTGAATAAACTAATATTTGGTCAATTATTTAGCCCCGTCTTGTATATTAGTACGTTTAGAGTCGTAGCAACCGTTTAGTCTTCATTGTAGCAGAAAATGTGAGCTCACTACAACCTATCATATACAATAAAGTCAATGAAAGAAATGAAAACTGTGTCTGTGGGTTTTTAAATGGGGTTGGATGAATATTTTTGCTTTGGTGTGTGTGATTTTTGTTTAGATGACAGTTGTAAGTTAAAGATTGACAAAAGCACAATGTTTTGTTTTATTGCGACTGCACAAAAATATAAGCAAACACTTTGCAGCTTGAATGATGTCCCATATGCACAAAATGACGGATTATGTATTGTTTTTGTTTCCCTGTTCAATCGTGCCCGTGTCTCTCTCTCTCTCTCTCTCTCTCTCTCTCTCT
Organism: Misgurnus anguillicaudatus; assembly: GCF_027580225.2. Classification (NCBI taxonomy): domain Eukaryota; kingdom Metazoa; phylum Chordata; class Actinopteri; order Cypriniformes; family Cobitidae; genus Misgurnus; species Misgurnus anguillicaudatus. Next base: position 32,614,258 of record NC_073337.2, read on the forward strand.
CTCTCTCCCTCTCGCTCTCTCTCTCTCTCTCTCTCTCTCTCTCTCTCTCTCTCTCTCTCTCTCTCTCTCTCTCTCTCTCTCTCTCTCTCTCTCACACACTCTCACACACACACACACTCACACACTCTCACACACTCACACACACTCACACACACACTCACACACACTCACACACACTCACACACACACACACACACACACACACACGCACGTCTCTCTCTAACAGTAGTTGCGCATTACATTAATTTTCACGCGAGTTTTATTTATATTGTGTATATTATAATGTCACATGTCCTGCTACTACTGGCACTTAGCTCTTGCTGATGTGAAGTTAACTCTGTCTGTCCCTCATCATGACCAGGCTGTGGATGCTCAGGGCAGGCTCGCGAACATATAGACCATATAGACGCTCGCAAATTCCGGGAATCCGTGGACCAAACACGGCTCTTCTTCCTTGTTTTTTTACACGTAGCAGCATATAAGTGATTGTATTAGTGCCTCTGCTGTTGGCTGTTCATATTGCGTTATTAGACTTTTTTTGCTGTCGGCCGGGCAACGGCCCTCCGTTGAACGGCCGGTCTGGACTTTTCCAGAAAGTACAGATTGCCAATCCGTCCCTGTCTGAGTTTTTTTCCCCCACTTGGCAAGCTGACCGGACGTGACATGGGGGTGTGGCAGCATCGACGATCCCATTTTTTTAATTCGAAGTTTGAGGTTGTGCCTTAATTTCGATTGATTTCGATTTAAAATCGAAATCATGACACCCGTAGTAGTGTGTTCTGGTTGTGTAGCTACTGTAGTGTGTTCTGGTTGTGTAGCTACTGTAGTGTGTTGTGATTATGTAGCTTGTGTAGTGTGCTGTGACTGGCTAGCTGCTGTCAAGAGCGTTTGAGCTTAGCTGATGACTGATGTATTCCTGTGTGAGGATTTTTGTCAAAAACACTAATATTGACAACATTCAGTCAGGAAGTAGAAGGCCGTTGGTAGGAATTCTATAAAGGAAAATATTTCGCTTGGTGTTGAACTTTATAATTAAGGTATTATTTATGCTTTAACAACAACATTACGCAACTAAAGTTTGAAAAATTGGATCAAAATAAACGGGACCTTTAAGTACTACCAGAGCATGTGAGCGGTGCGGAGGGGGAGCGGAGCATTGAGCGGTGCGGTAATATTTCCATCAGAGCGCAGAGCGCATTTCCGAAAATTCCGCTCCGCTCGCTCAATACGCTCAGCACCGCTCAGCACCGCTCGCTCATCCCAGAATGCCCTTTGGTAATTTGCTAGTTCGAGAATCTGTAAAAATGGCTAGCAATAAGTTATGGAGTTCAAATATTGTTTTAATGAAGTCGCCAGCCTTATATATAAATGAAAGAAATGAAACTAAGATGACAGAATAACTGTAGCGTCGTCTGCATCTAGATGCAGTTTTAAAGATTAAAATAACTTTAATCAACAGTATCTGCGTGGAACATTATAAACATTGATAATCTGCCGACTCGACTGATTCAGCACGTCCTCTATTTTACAGAGAGTCCGCTTAATTAACGAAATATATTTGTACATTATATAACTGATTGCTTACCAGCATTAAAACCACTTAAAATAAAAACATTTATAGTTCTTTGTGTATGTACAGCGGCCACTCCGTGGATGAGGAAGCTGTAGCCAAAAACGCCGGTGCATTAAGTATTAACTGACTGAACACTTGACTTACCTGGACATTTAGATATTTAATTTTTTTATCAACAGTATCTGCGTGGAACATTATAAACATTGATAATCTGCCGACTCGACTGATTCAGCACGTCCTCTATTTTACAGAGAGTCCGCTTAATTAACGACTTTTCGTTCGGTCCGTGTGACCTAAACATTTTTGTTCTGTAATTTTTTCTCGTATAGGCTATATTTCTACATATTTTCGACCATGTAACATTTGGAATAAAATGTAAGTTGTTATAGATAGCACTTAAGCTTGTTCTTGTTCTGAAATGATGAAATGTTTAGTCTGACTAAAATGATCTATCCAGATTAATTTAGCCAAAATAATGATTTATTCGTTTTCATAGATACATGTTAATTTATCTACTAATATACTATTGAAAATGCCGTAAATAAATATTCTGTATTGCATTCGTTTTGTACATTTACAGGTTCATAAATACTGTCTAATTTTAATTTCTTTAAGACACTGTGTTCTGTTTTTACTGATGCAATGTAAATTCGCACTTAAAAACCTTCTTGTTAAGAAATTGTTCTTCAATTTATTTTAGTTTTTTCAAATAATATATTTATATAATATTATAGTTTGTTAATCTTTTTCTCGTAAGGGAAACGAATTGTTATAATATTTCGTAATTACTTATTACATTTATTATAACTTAAAATTGTGAATTAGTAAAACATGTGGATGTCGTGGAAACAAATTGTTAATTTGAATTATATCCGTATCAGTTAAACTAGGTCTAATAGCCAACACACAACTGTACATAACTGCTATTTATCAGCTAATACTTTAATTAAATGCAATTATCCAAGAATGTCAGTACAGAAAACAATTAGGCTTACTAAATATTTTTTTTATGTCGGAGCGGGATCTGAGCGGGAATTGGTTTATTTGCGAGCGTGAGCGGAAAGTTAACGGAGCGCTTACTTGGGCGGTGAGCGACTGAGTGGAGCGCTTGAACAGTAGAGCGGAATATTTAGCGGAGCGTCACACCGCTCCGCACCGCTCACATGCTCTGAGAACTACACGTGTACGTTAAAATTTAACCCTGAAATGTGTTTATATTATCAAAGTCTTTTTATTCATTTTGTTATGCATAAATGTATTGTTTTTCAATTTGTTTTAATTTGTGTTTTTTTTTGTGGTGTCCAGTCTGTCCACAGAGAAGTCTCGCTACAACACATCTCTCAATCTGACCACCAAATGTCTTCTGGATCTGTTTGGTTCAGTCTCCAGATGGTGTGGTTGATCTGAACTGGGCCTCTCAGGTGATTTACTGTTCTATGTTCTAAACATTATGGAGATTGTCCCATGACGTTGGTAAAGTCCAAAAACAACATTCAGTTGGTTGTAAGTCAAAGTCGTTTCTGTAGATCATTCAGCCCAAATTTCCGTCTCCGCACTTCCGGTGTCCCAAATTTCCGTCTCCACACTTCCGGTGTCCCAAATTTCCGTCTCCGCACTTCCAGTGTCCCAAATTTCCGTCTTTGCACTTCCGGTGTCCAGGGTCCATGACCTTCATTGTATGACCGATGAATGTGCTTCGTCTCAGGCGGGACAGGGCTGTCAACCGCTATGAAAGGTGGGACAGGGCCACCAACCACTATGGAATGCGGGACAGGGCCGCCAACCGCTATGGAAGTCAAATGGGGCAGCTTCCAGGGTCCAAGACCCTCTCTATATGACCGACAATGGTGCTTCATCTCTGGCGGGACAGGGCCGTCAACCACTATGGAACGCGGGACAGGGCCGCCAACCGCTATGGAAGTCAAATGGGGCAGCTTCCAGGGCCCAAGACCCTCTCTATATGACCGACAATGGTGCTTCATCTCTGGCGGGACAGGGCCGTCAAGTTAGGTTGCTTGTGCACTTCCAGGGTCCATGACCTTCATTGTATGACCGATGAATGTGCTTCGTCTCAGGCGGGACAGGGCCGCCAACCGCTATGAAAGGTGGGACAGGGCCACCAACCACTATGGAATGCGGGACAGGGCCGCCAACCGCTATGGAAGTCAAATGGGGCAGCTTCCAGGGTCCAAGACCCTCTCTATATAACCGACAATGGTGCTTCATCTCTGGCGGGACAGGGCCGTCAACCACTATGGAACGCGGGACAGGGCCGCCAACCGCTATGGAAGTCAAATGGGGCAGCTTTCAGGGTCCAAGACCCTCTCTATATGACCGACAATGGTGCTTCATCTCTGGCGGGACAGGGCCGTCAACCACTATGGAACGCGGGACAGGGCCGCCAACCGCTATGGAAGTCAAATGGGGCAGCTTCCAGGGCCCAAGACCCTCTCTATATGACGGACAATGGTGTTTCATCTCTGGCGGGACAGGGCCGTCAAGTTAGGTTGCTTGTGCACTTCCAGGGTCCATGACCTTCATTGTATGACCGATGAATGTGCTTCGTCTCAGGCGGGACAGGGCCGCCAACCGCTATGAAAGGTGGGACAGGGCCACCCACCACTATGGAATGCGGGACAGGGCCGCCAACCGCTATGGAAGTCAAATGGGGCAGCTTCCAGGGTCCAAGACCCTCTATATGACAGACAATGGTGCTTCGTCTCTGGCGGGACAGGGCCGTCAACTGATATGAAGTCAAGCTAGGTTGCTTATGCACTTCCAGGGTCCATGACCTTCATTGTATGACCGACAAATGTGCTTCGTCTCAGGCGGGACAGGGCCGCCAACCGCTATGGAAGTCAAATGGGGCAGCTTCCAGGGTCCAAGACCCTCTCTATATAACCGACAATGGTGCTTCGTCTCTGGCGGGACAGGGCCGTCAACCACTATGGAACGCGGGACAGGGCTGCCAACCGCTTTGGAAGTCAAATGGGGCAGCTTCCAGGGTCCAAGACCCTCTCTATATAACCGACAATGGTGCTTCATCTCTGGCGGGACAGGGCCGTCAACCACTATGGAACGCGGGACAGGGCTGCCAACCGCTATGGAAGTCAAATGAGGCAGCTTCCAGGGTCCAAGACCCTTTCTTTATGACCGACAATGGTGCTTCGTCTCAGGCGGGACAGGGCTGCCAATCGCTATGGAAGGCGGGACAGGGCCGCCAAGCGCTATGGAAGTCAAATGGGGCAGCTTCCAGGGTCCAAGACCCTTTCTTTATGACCAAAAATGGTGCTTTGTCTCTGGCGGTACAGGGCCGCCAACTGTGCTTTGTCTCTAGGCAGGACAGGGCTGCCATTGGCTATGGAAGTTGAGTGTGGTCACTAGTTTACTTCCAGGGTCTAAGAACCCTCACTGTATGACGTATGAAGGTGTTTTGTCTCTGGGCAGGACATAGCCCCGATCCGCTATGGAAGTAGAGTTGGGTTGCTCACGCACTTCCAGGGTCCATGACCCTCCATGTCGTACAGACGAAGATGCTTCGTCTTGGGCGGGACAGGGTCGGCAACCGCTATGGAAGTCGAGTTGGGTTGCTCGTGCACTTCTAGGGTCCACGACCCATTTTGTATGGCCGACAAAAGTGAGATCTCAGGACCTCTTGAGGCCAGCAAGAGTCCTCAAATGAGGCACAAATGTCTCAAACTGAGTGTTTGGAAAACTAACTGCGCCTGGGGCAGGCCCCCGCCCCGTCGATGTTAGCATGTCAGCCACCATGGGCAGTTGGTTCCTCATTTCCAGTATCCGAAATTCCCTACTCTGCATTTCCAGTATTCGCATTTATAAATGAAATGACTTGGCAAATAATGTTCGAGTATCAGACACAGTCGATCAATTTAAATCTAAATTTAAGACATACTACTTTAACAAAGCATTCACATAAAATGTCCAGTAAATGTACTTATCCCACAATATTTAGTTTCTCTAGAACAAAGCATTCACATAAATCATCTGGGTAATATACTAATGCTGAATAGTTAGCCTGTCTGGAACTGAGCTAATTTAAACAACAATACTGTATGACACTTGCATTACATGTGAACGACCCCTACGCTAATAGGATTTTGTTTCTCTTTCCCTGTCTCGTCCTCTACCCTGAGGACAATGAGACAAACAGAACCAGTTTCTGCTGCTGTGAAGGCCATTACAACACTGATCTGCTGACCGTCCTTCAACATGATGCCCAGTCGATGCCTGACCAATGACCACCGGCGTAACCAGTTTAATTCGCTTACACGAATTAAGTCCACGCTCCTGAAAGTCCACGCTCCTGAAAGTCCACGCTCCTGAAAGTCCACGCTCCTGAAAGTCCACGCTCCTGAAAGTCCACGCTCCTGAAAGTCCACGCTCCTGAAAGTCCACGCTCCTGAAAGTCCACGCTCCTGAAAGTCCACGCTCCTGAAAGTCCACGCTCCTGAAAGTCCACGCTCCTGAAAAGTCCACGCTCCTGAAAGTCCACGCTCCTGAAAGTCCACGCTCCTGAAAGTCCACGCTCCTGAAAGTCCACGCTCCTGAAAGTCCACGCTCCTGAAAGTCCACGCTCCTGAAAAGTCCACGCTCCTGAAAGTCCACGCTCCTGAAAGTCCACGCTCCTGAAAGTCCACGCTCCTGAAAAGTCCACGCTCCTGAAAAGTCCACGCTCCTGAAAAGTCCACGCTCCTGAAAAGTCCACGCTCCTGAAAAGTCCACGCTCCTGAAAAGTCCACGCTCCTGAAAAGTCCACGCTCCTGAAAAGTCCACGCTCCTGAAAAGTCCACGCTCCTGAAAAGTCCACGCTCCTGAAAAGTCCACGCTCCTGAAAAGTCCACGCTCCTGAAAAGTCCACGCTCCTGAAAAGTCCACGCTCCTGAAAAGTCCACGCTCCTGAAAAGTCCACGCTCCTGAAAAGTCCACGCTCCTGAAAAGTCCACGCTCCTGAAAAGTCCACGCTCCTGAAAAGTCCACGCTCCTGAAAAGTCCACGCTCCTGAAAAGTCCACGCTCCTGAAAAGTCCACGCTCCTGAAAAGTCCACGCTCCTGAAAAGTCCACGCTCCTGAAAAGTCCACGCTCCTGAAAAGTCCACGCTCCTGAAAAGTCCACGCTCCTGAAAAGTCCACGCTCCTGAAAAGTCCACGCTCCTGAAAAGTCCACGCTCCTGAAAAGTCCACGCTCCTGAAAAGTCCACGCTCCTGAAAAGTCCACGCTCCTGAAAAGTCCACGCTCCTGAAAAGTCCACGCTCCTGAAAAGTCCACGCTCCTGAAAAGTCCACGCTCCTGAAAAGTCCACGCTCCTGAAAAGTCCACGCTCCTGAAAAGTCCACGCTCCTGAAAAGTCCACGCTCCTGAAAAGTCCACGCTCCTGAAAAGTCCACGCTCCTGAAAAGTCCACGCTCCTGAAAAGTCCACGCTCCTGAAAAGTCCACGCTCCTGAAAAGTCCACGCTCCTGAAAAGTCCACGCTCCTGAAAAGTCCACGCTCCTGAAAAGTCCACGCTCCTGAAAAGTCCACGCTCCTGAAAAGTCCACGCTCCTGAAAAGTCCACGCTCCTGAAAAGTCCACGCTCCTTAAAAGTCCACGCTCCTTAAAAGTCCACGCTCCTTAAAAGTCCACGCTCCTTAAAAGTCCACGCTCCTTAAAAGTCCACGCTCCTTAAAAGTCCACGCTCCTTAAAAGTCCACGCTCCTTAAAAGTCCACGCTCCTTAAAAGTCCACGCTCCTTAAAAGTCCACGCTCCTTAAAAGTCCACGCTCCTTAAAAGTCCACGCTCCTTAAAAGTCCACGCTCCTTAAAAGTCCACGCTCCTTAAAAGTCCACGCTCCTTAAAAGTCCACGCTCCTTAAAAGTCCACGCTCCTTAAAAGTCCACGCTCCTTAAAAGTCCACGCTCCTTAAAAGTCCACGCTCCTTAAAAGTCCACGCTCCTTAAAAGTCCACGCTCCTTAAAAGTCCACGCTCCTTAAAAGTCCACGCTCCTTAAAAGTCCACGCTCCTTAAAAGTCCACGCTCCTTAAAAGTCCACGCTCCTTAAAAGTCCACGCTCCTTAAAAGTCCACGCTCCTTAAAAGTCCACGCTCCTTAAAAGTCCACGCTCCTTAAAAGTCCACGCTCCTTAAAAGTCCACGCTCCTTAAAAGTCCACGCTCCTTAAAAGTCCACGCTCCTTAAAAGTCCACGCTCCTTAAAAGTCCACGCTCCTTAAAAGTCCACGCTCCTTAAAAGTCCACGCTCCTTAAAAGTCCACGCTCCTTAAAAGTCCACGCTCCTTAAAAGTCCACGCTCCTTAAAAGTCCACGCTCCTTAAAAGTCCACGCTCCTTAAAAGTCCACGCTCCTTAAAAGTCCACGCTCCTTAAAAGTCCACGCTCCTTAAAAGTCCACGCTCCTTAAAAGTCCACGCTCCTTAAAAGTCCACGCTCCTTAAAAGTCCACGCTCCTTAAAAGTCCACGCTCCTTAAAAGTCCACGCTCCTTAAAAGTCCACGCTCCTTAAAAGTCCACGCTCCTTAAAAGTCCACGCTCCTTAAAAGTCCACGCTCCTTAAAAGTCCACGCTCCTTAAAAGTCCACGCTCCTTAAAAGTCCACGCTCCTTAAAAGTCCACGCTCCTTAAAAGTCCACGCTCCTTAAAAGTCCACGCTCCTTAAAAGTCCACGCTCCTTAAAAGTCCACGCTCCTTAAAAGTCCACGCTCCTTAAAAGTCCACGCTCCTTAAAAGTCCACGCTCCTTAAAAGTCCACGCTCCTTAAAAGTCCACGCTCCTTAAAAGTCCACGCTCCTTAAAAGTCCACGCTCCTTAAAAGTCCACGCTCCTTAAAAGTCCACGCTCCTTAAAAGTCCACGCTCCTTAAAAGTCCACGCTCCTTAAAAGTCCACGCTCCTTAAAAGTCCACGCTCCTTAAAAGTCCACGCTCCTTAAAAGTCCACGCTCCTTAAAAGTCCACGCTCCTTAAAAGTCCACGCTCCTTAAAAGTCCACGCTCCTTAAAAGTCCACGCTCCTTAAAAGTCCACGCTCCTTAAAAGTCCACGCTCCTTAAAAGTCCACGCTCCTTAAAAGTCCACGCTCCTTAAAAGTCCACGCTCCTTAAAAGTCCACGCTCCTTAAAAGTCCACGCTCCTTAAAAGTCCACGCTCCTTAAAAGTCCACGCTCCTTAAAAGTCCACGCTCCTTAAAAGTCCACGCTCCTTAAAAGTCCACGCTCCTTAAAAGTCCACGCTCCTTAAAAGTCCACGCTCCTTAAAAGTCCACGCTCCTTAAAAGTCCACGCTCCTTAAAAGTCCACGCTCCTTAAAAGTCCACGCTCCTTAAAAGTCCACGCTCCTTAAAAGTCCACGCTCCTTAAAAGTCCACGCTCCTTAAAAGTCCACGCTCCTTAAAAGTCCACGCTCCTTAAAAGTCCACGCTCCTTAAAAGTCCACGCTCCTTAAAAGTCCACGCTCCTTAAAAGTCCACGCTCCTTAAAAGTCCACGCTCCTTAAAAGTCCACGCTCCTTAAAAGTCCACGCTCCTTAAAAGTCCACGCTCCTTAAAAGTCCACGCTCCTTAAAAGTCCACGCTCCTTAAAAGTCCACGCTCCTTAAAAGTCCACGCTCCTTAAAAGTCCACGCTCCTTAAAAGTCCACGCTCCTTAAAAGTCCACGCTCCTTAAAAGTCCACGCTCCTTAAAAGTCCACGCTCCTTAAAAGTCCACGCTCCTTAAAAGTCCACGCTCCTTAAAAGTCCACGCTCCTTAAAAGTCCACGCTCCTTAAAAGTCCACGCTCCTTAAAAGTCCACGCTCCTTAAAAGTCCACGCTCCTTAAAAGTCCACGCTCCTTAAAAGTCCACGCTCCTTAAAAGTCCACGCTCCTTAAAAGTCCACGCTCCTTAAAAGTCCACGCTCCTTAAAAGTCCACGCTCCTTAAAAGTCCACGCTCCTTAAAAGTCCACGCTCCTTAAAAGTCCACGCTCCTTAAAAGTCCACGCTCCTTAAAAGTCCACGCTCCTTAAAAGTCCACGCTCCTTAAAAGTCCACGCTCCTTAAAAGTCCACGCTCCTTAAAAGTCCACGCTCCTTAAAAGTCCACGCTCCTTAAAAGTCCACGCTCCTTAAAAGTCCACGCTCCTTAAAAGTCCACGCTCCTTAAAAGTCCACGCTCCTTAAAAGTCCACGCTCCTTAAAAGTCCACGCTCCTTAAAAGTCCACGCTCCTTAAAAGTCCACGCTCCTTAAAAGTCCACGCTCCTTAAAAGTCCACGCTCCTTAAAAGTCCACGCTCCTTAAAAGTCCACGCTCCTTAAAAGTCCACGCTCCTTAAAAGTCCACGCTCCTTAAAAGTCCACGCTCCTTAAAAGTCCACGCTCCTTAAAAGTCCACGCTCCTTAAAAGTCCACGCTCCTTAAAAGTCCACGCTCCTTAAAAGTCCACGCTCCTTAAAAGTCCACGCTCCTTAAAAGTCCACGCTCCTTAAAAGTCCACGCTCCTTAAAAGTCCACGCTCCTTAAAAGTCCACGCTCCTTAAAAGTCCACGCTCCTTAAAAGTCCACGCTCCTTAAAAGTCCACGCTCCTTAAAAGTCCACGCTCCTTAAAAGTCCACGCTCCTTAAAAGTCCACGCTCCTTAAAAGTCCACGCTCCTTAAAAGTCCACGCTCCTTAAAAGTCCACGCTCCTTAAAAGTCCACGCTCCTTAAAAGTCCACGCTCCTTAAAAGTCCACGCTCCTTAAAAGTCCACGCTCCTTAAAAGTCCACGCTCCTTAAAAGTCCACGCTCCTTAAAAGTCCACGCTCCTTAAAAGTCCACGCTCCTTAAAAGTCCACGCTCCTTAAAAGTCCACGCTCCTTAAAAGTCCACGCTCCTTAAAAGTCCACGCTCCTTAAAAGTCCACGCTCCTTAAAAGTCCACGCTCCTTAAAAGTCCACGCTCCTTAAAAGTCCACGCTCCTTAAAAGTCCACGCTCCTTAAAAGTCCACGCTCCTTAAAAGTCCACGCTCCTTAAAAGTCCACGCTCCTTAAAAGTCCACGCTCCTTAAAAGTCCACGCTCCTTAAAAGTCCACGCTCCTTAAAAGTCCACGCTCCTTAAAAGTCCACGCTCCTTAAAAGTCCACGCTCCTTAAAAGTCCACGCTCCTTAAAAGTCCACGCTCCTTAAAAGTCCACGCTCCTTAAAAGTCCACGCTCCTTAAAAGTCCACGCTCCTTAAAAGTCCACGCTCCTTAAAAGTCCACGCTCCTTAAAAGTCCACGCTCCTTAAAAGTCCACGCTCCTTAAAAGTCCACGCTCCTTAAAAGTCCACGCTCCTTAAAAGTCCACGCTCCTTAAAAGTCCACGCTCCTTAAAAGTCCACGCTCCTTAAAAGTCCACGCTCCTTAAAAGTCCACGCTCCTTAAAAGTCCACGCTCCTTAAAAGTCCACGCTCCTTAAAAGTCCACGCTCCTTAAAAGTCCACGCTCCTTAAAAGTCCACGCTCCTTAAAAGTCCACGCTCCTTAAAAGTCCACGCTCCTTAAAAGTCCACGCTCCTTAAAAGTCCACGCTCCTTAAAAGTCCACGCTCCTTAAAAGTCCACGCTCCTTAAAAGTCCACGCTCCTTAAAAGTCCACGCTCCTTAAAAGTCCACGCTCCTTAAAAGTCCACGCTCCTTAAAAGTCCACGCTCCTTAAAAGTCCACGCTCCTTAAAAGTCCACGCTCCTTAAAAGTCCACGCTCCTTAAAAGTCCACGCTCCTTAAAAGTCCACGCTCCTTAAAAGTCCACGCTCCTTAAAAGTCCACGCTCCTTAAAAGTCCACGCTCCTTAAAAGTCCACGCTCCTTAAAAGTCCACGCTCCTTAAAAGTCCACGCTCCTTAAAAGTCCACGCTCCTTAAAAGTCCACGCTCCTTAAAAGTCCACGCTCCTTAAAAGTCCACGCTCCTTAAAAGTCCACGCTCCTTAAAAGTCCACGCTCCTTAAAAGTCCACGCTCCTTAAAAGTCCACGCTCCTTAAAAGTCCACGCTCCTTAAAAGTCCACGCTCCTTAAAAGTCCACGCTCCTTAAAAGTCCACGCTCCTTAAAAGTCCACGCTCCTTAAAAGTCCACGCTCCTTAAAAGTCCACGCTCCTTAAAAGTCCACGCTCCTTAAAAGTCCACGCTCCTTAAAAGTCCACGCTCCTTAAAAGTCCACGCTCCTTAAAAGTCCACGCTCCTTAAAAGTCCACGCTCCTTAAAAGTCCACGCTCCTTAAAAGTCCACGCTCCTTAAAAGTCCACGCTCCTTAAAAGTCCACGCTCCTTAAAAGTCCACGCTCCTTAAAAGTCCACGCTCCTTAAAAGTCCACGCTCCTTAAAAGTCCACGCTCCTTAAAAGTCCACGCTCCTTAAAAGTCCACGCTCCTTAAAAGTCCACGCTCCTTAAAAGTCCACGCTCCTTAAAAGTCCACGCTCCTTAAAAGTCCACGCTCCTTAAAAGTCCACGCTCCTTAAAAGTCCACGCTCCTTAAAAGTCCACGCTCCTTAAAAGTCCACGCTCCTTAAAAGTCCACGCTCCTTAAAAGTCCACGCTCCTTAAAAGTCCACGCTCCTTAAAAGTCCACGCTCCTTAAAAGTCCACGCTCCTTAAAAGTCCACGCTCCTTAAAAGTCCACGCTCCTTAAAAGTCCACGCTCCTTAAAAGTCCACGCTCCTTAAAAGTCCACGCTCCTTAAAAGTCCACGCTCCTTAAAAGTCCACGCTCCTTAAAAGTCCACGCTCCTTAAAAGTCCACGCTCCTTAAAAGTCCACGCTCCTTAAAAGTCCACGCTCCTTAAAAGTCCACGCTCCTTAAAAGTCCACGCTCCTTAAAAGTCCACGCTCCTTAAAAGTCCACGCTCCTTAAAAGTCCACGCTCCTTAAAAGTCCACGCTCCTTAAAAGTCCACGCTCCTTAAAAGTCCACGCTCCTTAAAAGTCCACGCTCCTTAAAAGTCCACGCTCCTTAAAAGTCCACGCTCCTTAAAAGTCCACGCTCCTTAAAAGTCCACGCTCCTTAAAAGTCCACGCTCCTTAAAAGTCCACGCTCCTTAAAAGTCCACGCTCCTTAAAAGTCCACGCTCCTTAAAAGTCCACGCTCCTTAAAAGTCCACGCTCCTTAAAAGTCCACGCTCCTTAAAAGTCCACGCTCCTTAAAAGTCCACGCTCCTTAAAAGTCCACGCTCCTTAAAAGTCCACGCTCCTTAAAAGTCCACGCTCCTTAAAAGTCCACGCTCCTTAAAAGTCCACGCTCCTTAAAAGTCCACGCTCCTTAAAAGTCCACGCTCCTTAAAAGTCCACGCTCCTTAAAAGTCCACGCTCCTTAAAAGTCCACGCTCCTTAAAAGTCCACGCTCCTTAAAAGTCCACGCTCCTTAAAAGTCCACGCTCCTTAAAAGTCCACGCTCCTTAAAAGTCCACGCTCCTTAAAAGTCCACGCTCCTTAAAAGTCCACGCTCCTTAAAAGTCCACGCTCCTTAAAAGTCCACGCTCCTTAAAAGTCCACGCTCCTTAAAAGTCCACGCTCCTTAAAAGTCCACGCTCCTTAAAAGTCCACGCTCCTTAAAAGTCCACGCTCCTTAAAAGTCCACGCTCCTTAAAAGTCCACGCTCCTTAAAAGTCCACGCTCCTTAAAAGTCCACGCTCCTTAAAAGTCCACGCTCCTTAAAAGTCCACGCTCCTTAAAAGTCCACGCTCCTTAAAAGTCCACGCTCCTTAAAAGTCCACGCTCCTTAAAAGTCCACGCTCCTTAAAAGTCCACGCTCCTTAAAAGTCCACGCTCCTTAAAAGTCCACGCTCCTTAAAAGTCCACGCTCCTTAAAAGTCCACGCTCCTTAAAAGTCCACGCTCCTTAAAAGTCCACGCTCCTTAAAAGTCCACGCTCCTTAAAAGTCCACGCTCCTTAAAAGTCCACGCTCCTTAAAAGTCCACGCTCCTTAAAAGTCCACGCTCCTTAAAAGTCCACGCTCCTTAAAAGTCCACGCTCCTTAAAAGTCCACGCTCCTTAAAAGTCCACGCTCCTTAAAAGTCCACGCTCCTTAAAAGTCCACGCTCCTTAAAAGTCCACGCTCCTTAAAAGTCCACGCTCCTTAAAAGTCCACGCTCCTTAAAAGTCCACGCTCCTTAAAAGTCCACGCTCCTTAAAAGTCCACGCTCCTTAAAAGTCCACGCTCCTTAAAAGTCCACGCTCCTTAAAAGTCCACGCTCCTTAAAAGTCCACGCTCCTTAAAAGTCCACGCTCCTTAAAAGTCCACGCTCCTTAAAAGTCCACGCTCCTTAAAAGTCCACGCTCCTTAAAAGTCCACGCTCCTTAAAAGTCCACGCTCCTTAAAAGTCCACGCTCCTTAAAAGTCCACGCTCCTTAAAAGTCCACGCTCCTTAAAAGTCCACGCTCCTTAAAAGTCCACGCTCCTTAAAAGTCCACGCTCCTTAAAAGTCCACGCTCCTTAAAAGTCCACGCTCCTTAAAAGTCCACGCTCCTTAAAAGTCCACGCTCCTTAAAAGTCCACGCTCCTTAAAAGTCCACGCTCCTTAAAAGTCCACGCTCCTTAAAAGTCCACGCTCCTTAAAAGTCCACGCTCCTTAAAAGTCCACGCTCCTTAAAAGTCCACGCTCCTTAAAAGTCCACGCTCCTTAAAAGTCCACGCTCCTTAAAAGTCCACGCTCCTTAAAAGTCCACGCTCCTTAAAAGTCCACGCTCCTTAAAAGTCCACGCTCCTTAAAAGTCCACGCTCCTTAAAAGTCCACGCTCCTTAAAAGTCCACGCTCCTTAAAAGTCCACGCTCCTTAAAAGTCCACGCTCCTTAAAAGTCCACGCTCCTTAAAAGTCCACGCTCCTTAAAAGTCCACGCTCCTTAAAAGTCCACGCTCCTTAAAAGTCCACGCTCCTTAAAAGTCCACGCTCCTTAAAAGTCCACGCTCCTTAAAAGTCCACGCTCCTTAAAAGTCCACGCTCCTTAAAAGTCCACGCTCCTTAAAAGTCCACGCTCCTTAAAAGTCCACGCTCCTTAAAAGTCCACGCTCCTTAAAAGTCCACGCTCCTTAAAAGTCCACGCTCCTTAAAAGTCCACGCTCCTTAAAAGTCCACGCTCCTTAAAAGTCCACGCTCCTTAAAAGTCCACGCTCCTTAAAAGTCCACGCTCCTTAAAAGTCCACGCTCCTTAAAAGTCCACGCTCCTTAAAAGTCCACGCTCCTTAAAAGTCCACGCTCCTTAAAAGTCCACGCTCCTTAAAAGTCCACGCTCCTTAAAAGTCCACGCTCCTTAAAAGTCCACGCTCCTTAAAAGTCCACGCTCCTTAAAAGTCCACGCTCCTTAAAAGTCCACGCTCCTTAAAAGTCCACGCTCCTTAAAAGTCCACGCTCCTTAAAAGTCCACGCTCCTTAAAAGTCCACGCTCCTTAAAAGTCCACGCTCCTTAAAAGTCCACGCTCCTTAAAAGTCCACGCTCCTTAAAAGTCCACGCTCCTTAAAAGTCCACGCTCCTTAAAAGTCCACGCTCCTTAAAAGTCCACGCTCCTTAAAAGTCCACGCTCCTTAAAAGTCCACGCTCCTTAAAAGTCCACGCTCCTTAAAAGTCCACGCTCCTTAAAAGTCCACGCTCCTTAAAAGTCCACGCTCCTTAAAAGTCCACGCTCCTTAAAAGTCCACGCTCCTTAAAAGTCCACGCTCCTTAAAAGTCCACGCTCCTTAAAAGTCCACGCTCCTTAAAAGTCCACGCTCCTTAAAAGTCCACGCTCCTTAAAAGTCCACGCTCCTTAAAAGTCCACGCTCCTTAAAAGTCCACGCTCCTTAAAAGTCCACGCTCCTTAAAAGTCCACGCTCCTTAAAAGTCCACGCTCCTTAAAAGTCCACGCTCCTTAAAAGTCCACGCTCCTTAAAAGTCCACGCTCCTTAAAAGTCCACGCTCCTTAAAAGTCCACGCTCCTTAAAAGTCCACGCTCCTTAAAAGTCCACGCTCCTTAAAAGTCCACGCTCCTTAAAAGTCCACGCTCCTTAAAAGTCCACGCTCCTTAAAAGTCCACGCTCCTTAAAAGTCCACGCTCCTTAAAAGTCCACGCTCCTTAAAAGTCCACGCTCCTTAAAAGTCCACGCTCCTTAAAAGTCCACGCTCCTTAAAAGTCCACGCTCCTTAAAAGTCCACGCTCCTTAAAAGTCCACGCTCCTTAAAAGTCCACGCTCCTTAAAAGTCCACGCTCCTTAAAAGTCCACGCTCCTTAAAAGTCCACGCTCCTTAAAAGTCCACGCTCCTTAAAAGTCCACGCTCCTTAAAAGTCCACGCTCCTTAAAAGTCCACGCTCCTTAAAAGTCCACGCTCCTTAAAAGTCCACGCTCCTTAAAAGTCCACGCTCCTTAAAAGTCCACGCTCCTTAAAAGTCCACGCTCCTTAAAAGTCCACGCTCCTTAAAAGTCCACGCTCCTTAAAAGTCCACGCTCCTTAAAAGTCCACGCTCCTTAAAAGTCCACGCTCCTTAAAAGTCCACGCTCCTTAAAAGTCCACGCTCCTTAAAAGTCCACGCTCCTTAAAAGTCCACGCTCCTTAAAAGTCCACGCTCCTTAAAAGTCCACGCTCCTTAAAAGTCCACGCTCCTTAAAAGTCCACGCTCCTTAAAAGTCCACGCTCCTTAAAAGTCCACGCTCCTTAAAAGTCCACGCTCCTTAAAAGTCCACGCTCCTTAAAAGTCCACGCTCCTTAAAAGTCCACGCTCCTTAAAAGTCCACGCTCCTTAAAAGTCCACGCTCCTTAAAAGTCCACGCTCCTTAAAAGTCCACGCTCCTTAAAAGTCCACGCTCCTTAAAAGTCCACGCTCCTTAAAAGTCCACGCTCCTTAAAAGTCCACGCTCCTTAAAAGTCCACGCTCCTTAAAAGTCCACGCTCCTTAAAAGTCCACGCTCCTTAAAAGTCCACGCTCCTTAAAAGTCCACGCTCCTTAAAAGTCCACGCTCCTTAAAAGTCCACGCTCCTTAAAAGTCCACGCTCCTTAAAAGTCCACGCTCCTTAAAAGTCCACGCTCCTTAAAAGTCCACGCTCCTTAAAAGTCCACGCTCCTTAAAAGTCCACGCTCCTTAAAAGTCCACGCTCCTTAAAAGTCCACGCTCCTTAAAAGTCCACGCTCCTTAAAAGTCCACGCTCCTTAAAAGTCCACGCTCCTTAAAAGTCCACGCTCCTTAAAAGTCCACGCTCCTTAAAAGTCCACGCTCCTTAAAAGTCCACGCTCCTTAAAAGTCCACGCTCCTTAAAAGTCCACGCTCCTTAAAAGTCCACGCTCCTTAAAAGTCCACGCTCCTTAAAAGTCCACGCTCCTTAAAAGTCCACGCTCCTTAAAAGTCCACGCTCCTTAAAAGTCCACGCTCCTTAAAAGTCCACGCTCCTTAAAAGTCCACGCTCCTTAAAAGTCCACGCTCCTTAAAAGTCCACGCTCCTTAAAAGTCCACGCTCCTTAAAAGTCCACGCTCCTTAAAAGTCCACGCTCCTTAAAAGTCCACGCTCCTTAAAAGTCCACGCTCCTTAAAAGTCCACGCTCCTTAAAAGTCCACGCTCCTTAAAAGTCCACGCTCCTTAAAAGTCCACGCTCCTTAAAAGTCCACGCTCCTTAAAAGTCCACGCTCCTTAAAAGTCCACGCTCCTTAAAAGTCCACGCTCCTTAAAAGTCCACGCTCCTTAAAAGTCCACGCTCCTTAAAAGTCCACGCTCCTTAAAAGTCCACGCTCCTTAAAAGTCCACGCTCCTTAAAAGTCCACGCTCCTTAAAAGTCCACGCTCCTTAAAAGTCCACGCTCCTTAAAAGTCCACGCTCCTTAAAAGTCCACGCTCCTTAAAAGTCCACGCTCCTTAAAAGTCCACGCTCCTTAAAAGTCCACGCTCCTTAAAAGTCCACGCTCCTTAAAAGTCCACGCTCCTTAAAAGTCCACGCTCCTTAAAAGTCCACGCTCCTTAAAAGTCCACGCTCCTTAAAAGTCCACGCTCCTTAAAAGTCCACGCTCCTTAAAAGTCCACGCTCCTTAAAAGTCCACGCTCCTTAAAAGTCCACGCTCCTTAAAAGTCCACGCTCCTTAAAAGTCCACGCTCCTTAAAAGTCCACGCTCCTTAAAAGTCCACGCTCCTTAAAAGTCCACGCTCCTTAAAAGTCCACGCTCCTTAAAAGTCCACGCTCCTTAAAAGTCCACGCTCCTTAAAAGTCCACGCTCCTTAAAAGTCCACGCTCCTTAAAAGTCCACGCTCCTTAAAAGTCCACGCTCCTTAAAAGTCCACGCTCCTTAAAAGTCCACGCTCCTTAAAAGTCCACGCTCCTTAAAAGTCCACGCTCCTTAAAAGTCCACGCTCCTTAAAAGTCCACGCTCCTTAAAAGTCCACGCTCCTTAAAAGTCCACGCTCCTTAAAAGTCCACGCTCCTTAAAAGTCCACGCTCCTTAAAAGTCCACGCTCCTTAAAAGTCCACGCTCCTTAAAAGTCCACGCTCCTTAAAAGTCCACGCTCCTTAAAAGTCCACGCTCCTTAAAAGTCCACGCTCCTTAAAAGTCCACGCTCCTTAAAAGTCCACGCTCCTTAAAAGTCCACGCTCCTTAAAAGTCCACGCTCCTTAAAAGTCCACGCTCCTTAAAAGTCCACGCTCCTTAAAAGTCCACGCTCCTTAAAAGTCCACGCTCCTTAAAAGTCCACGCTCCTTAAAAGTCCACGCTCCTTAAAAGTCCACGCTCCTTAAAAGTCCACGCTCCTTAAAAGTCCACGCTCCTTAAAAGTCCACGCTCCTTAAAAGTCCACGCTCCTTAAAAGTCCACGCTCCTTAAAAGTCCACGCTCCTTAAAAGTCCACGCTCCTTAAAAGTCCACGCTCCTTAAAAGTCCACGCTCCTTAAAAGTCCACGCTCCTTAAAAGTCCACGCTCCTTAAAAGTCCACGCTCCTTAAAAGTCCACGCTCCTTAAAAGTCCACGCTCCTTAAAAGTCCACGCTCCTTAAAAGTCCACGCTCCTTAAAAGTCCACGCTCCTTAAAAGTCCACGCTCCTTAAAAGTCCACGCTCCTTAAAAGTCCACGCTCCTTAAAAGTCCACGCTCCTTAAAAGTCCACGCTCCTTAAAAGTCCACGCTCCTTAAAAGTCCACGCTCCTTAAAAGTCCACGCTCCTTAAAAGTCCACGCTCCTTAAAAGTCCACGCTCCTTAAAAGTCCACGCTCCTTAAAAGTCCACGCTCCTTAAAAGTCCACGCTCCTTAAAAGTCCACGCTCCTTAAAAGTCCACGCTCCTTAAAAGTCCACGCTCCTTAAAAGTCCACGCTCCTTAAAAGTCCACGCTCCTTAAAAGTCCACGCTCCTTAAAAGTCCACGCTCCTTAAAAGTCCACGCTCCTTAAAAGTCCACGCTCCTTAAAAGTCCACGCTCCTTAAAAGTCCACGCTCCTTAAAAGTCCACGCTCCTTAAAAGTCCACGCTCCTTAAAAGTCCACGCTCCTTAAAAGTCCACGCTCCTTAAAAGTCCACGCTCCTTAAAAGTCCACGCTCCTTAAAAGTCCACGCTCCTTAAAAGTCCACGCTCCTTAAAAGTCCACGCTCCTTAAAAGTCCACGCTCCTTAAAAGTCCACGCTCCTTAAAAGTCCACGCTCCTTAAAAGTCCACGCTCCTTAAAAGTCCACGCTCCTTAAAAGTCCACGCTCCTTAAAAGTCCACGCTCCTTAAAAGTCCACGCTCCTTAAAAGTCCACGCTCCTTAAAAGTCCACGCTCCTTAAAAGTCCACGCTCCTTAAAAGTCCACGCTCCTTAAAAGTCCACGCTCCTTAAAAGTCCACGCTCCTTAAAAGTCCACGCTCCTTAAAAGTCCACGCTCCTTAAAAGTCCACGCTCCTTAAAAGTCCACGCTCCTTAAAAGTCCACGCTCCTTAAAAGTCCACGCTCCTTAAAAGTCCACGCTCCTTAAAAGTCCACGCTCCTTAAAAGTCCACGCTCCTTAAAAGTCCACGCTCCTTAAAAGTCCACGCTCCTTAAAAGTCCACGCTCCTTAAAAGTCCACGCTCCTTAAAAGTCCACGCTCCTTAAAAGTCCACGCTCCTTAAAAGTCCACGCTCCTTAAAAGTCCACGCTCCTTAAAAGTCCACGCTCCTTAAAAGTCCACGCTCCTTAAAAGTCCACGCTCCTTAAAAGTCCACGCTCCTTAAAAGTCCACGCTCCTTAAAAGTCCACGCTCCTTAAAAGTCCACGCTCCTTAAAAGTCCACGCTCCTTAAAAGTCCACGCTCCTTAAAAGTCCACGCTCCTTAAAAGTCCACGCTCCTTAAAAGTCCACGCTCCTTAAAAGTCCACGCTCCTTAAAAGTCCACGCTCCTTAAAAGTCCACGCTCCTTAAAAGTCCACGCTCCTTAAAAGTCCACGCTCCTTAAAAGTCCACGCTCCTTAAAAGTCCACGCTCCTTAAAAGTCCACGCTCCTTAAAAGTCCACGCTCCTTAAAAGTCCACGCTCCTTAAAAGTCCACGCTCCTTAAAAGTCCACGCTCCTTAAAAGTCCACGCTCCTTAAAAGTCCACGCTCCTTAAAAGTCCACGCTCCTTAAAAGTCCACGCTCCTTAAAAGTCCACGCTCCTTAAAAGTCCACGCTCCTTAAAAGTCCACGCTCCTTAAAAGTCCACGCTCCTTAAAAGTCCACGCTCCTTAAAAGTCCACGCTCCTTAAAAGTCCACGCTCCTTAAAAGTCCACGCTCCTTAAAAGTCCACGCTCCTTAAAAGTCCACGCTCCTTAAAAGTCCACGCTCCTTAAAAGTCCACGCTCCTTAAAAGTCCACGCTCCTTAAAAGTCCACGCTCCTTAAAAGTCCACGCTCCTTAAAAGTCCACGCTCCTTAAAAGTCCACGCTCCTTAAAAGTCCACGCTCCTTAAAAGTCCACGCTCCTTAAAAGTCCACGCTCCTTAAAAGTCCACGCTCCTTAAAAGTCCACGCTCCTTAAAAGTCCACGCTCCTTAAAAGTCCACGCTCCTTAAAAGTCCACGCTCCTTAAAAGTCCACGCTCCTTAAAAGTCCACGCTCCTTAAAAGTCCACGCTCCTTAAAAGTCCACGCTCCTTAAAAGTCCACGCTCCTTAAAAGTCCACGCTCCTTAAAAGTCCACGCTCCTTAAAAGTCCACGCTCCTTAAAAGTCCACGCTCCTTAAAAGTCCACGCTCCTTAAAAGTCCACGCTCCTTAAAAGTCCACGCTCCTTAAAAGTCCACGCTCCTTAAAAGTCCACGCTCCTTAAAAGTCCACGCTCCTTAAAAGTCCACGCTCCTTAAAAGTCCACGCTCCTTAAAAGTCCACGCTCCTTAAAAGTCCACGCTCCTTAAAAGTCCACGCTCCTTAAAAGTCCACGCTCCTTAAAAGTCCACGCTCCTTAAAAGTCCACGCTCCTTAAAAGTCCACGCTCCTTAAAAGTCCACGCTCCTTAAAAGTCCACGCTCCTTAAAAGTCCACGCTCCTTAAAAGTCCACGCTCCTTAAAAGTCCACGCTCCTTAAAAGTCCACGCTCCTTAAAAGTCCACGCTCCTTAAAAGTCCACGCTCCTTAAAAGTCCACGCTCCTTAAAAGTCCACGCTCCTTAAAAGTCCACGCTCCTTAAAAGTCCACGCTCCTTAAAAGTCCACGCTCCTTAAAAGTCCACGCTCCTTAAAAGTCCACGCTCCTTAAAAGTCCACGCTCCTTAAAAGTCCACGCTCCTTAAAAGTCCACGCTCCTTAAAAGTCCACGCTCCTTAAAAGTCCACGCTCCTTAAAAGTCCACGCTCCTTAAAAGTCCACGCTCCTTAAAAGTCCACGCTCCTTAAAAGTCCACGCTCCTTAAAAGTCCACGCTCCTTAAAAGTCCACGCTCCTTAAAAGTCCACGCTCCTTAAAAGTCCACGCTCCTTAAAAGTCCACGCTCCTTAAAAGTCCACGCTCCTTAAAAGTCCACGCTCCTTAAAAGTCCACGCTCCTTAAAAGTCCACGCTCCTTAAAAGTCCACGCTCCTTAAAAGTCCACGCTCCTTAAAAGTCCACGCTCCTTAAAAGTCCACGCTCCTTAAAAGTCCACGCTCCTTAAAAGTCCACGCTCCTTAAAAGTCCACGCTCCTTAAAAGTCCACGCTCCTTAAAAGTCCACGCTCCTTAAAAGTCCACGCTCCTTAAAAGTCCACGCTCCTTAAAAGTCCACGCTCCTTAAAAGTCCACGCTCCTTAAAAGTCCACGCTCCTTAAAAGTCCACGCTCCTTAAAAGTCCACGCTCCTTAAAAGTCCACGCTCCTTAAAAGTCCACGCTCCTTAAAAGTCCACGCTCCTTAAAAGTCCACGCTCCTTAAAAGTCCACGCTCCTTAAAAGTCCACGCTCCTTAAAAGTCCACGCTCCTTAAAAGTCCACGCTCCTTAAAAGTCCACGCTCCTTAAAAGTCCACGCTCCTTAAAAGTCCACGCTCCTTAAAAGTCCACGCTCCTTAAAAGTCCACGCTCCTTAAAAGTCCACGCTCCTTAAAAGTCCACGCTCCTTAAAAGTCCACGCTCCTTAAAAGTCCACGCTCCTTAAAAGTCCACGCTCCTTAAAAGTCCACGCTCCTTAAAAGTCCACGCTCCTTAAAAGTCCACGCTCCTTAAAAGTCCACGCTCCTTAAAAGTCCACGCTCCTTAAAAGTCCACGCTCCTTAAAAGTCCACGCTCCTTAAAAGTCCACGCTCCTTAAAAGTCCACGCTCCTTAAAAGTCCACGCTCCTTAAAAGTCCACGCTCCTTAAAAGTCCACGCTCCTTAAAAGTCCACGCTCCTTAAAAGTCCACGCTCCTTAAAAGTCCACGCTCCTTAAAAGTCCACGCTCCTTAAAAGTCCACGCTCCTTAAAAGTCCACGCTCCTTAAAAGTCCACGCTCCTTAAAAGTCCACGCTCCTTAAAAGTCCACGCTCCTTAAAAGTCCACGCTCCTTAAAAGTCCACGCTCCTTAAAAGTCCACGCTCCTTAAAAGTCCACGCTCCTTAAAAGTCCACGCTCCTTAAAAGTCCACGCTCCTTAAAAGTCCACGCTCCTTAAAAGTCCACGCTCCTTAAAAGTCCACGCTCCTTAAAAGTCCACGCTCCTTAAAAGTCCACGCTCCTTAAAAGTCCACGCTCCTTAAAAGTCCACGCTCCTTAAAAGTCCACGCTCCTTAAAAGTCCACGCTCCTTAAAAGTCCACGCTCCTTAAAAGTCCACGCTCCTTAAAAGTCCACGCTCCTTAAAAGTCCACGCTCCTTAAAAGTCCACGCTCCTTAAAAGTCCACGCTCCTTAAAAGTCCACGCTCCTTAAAAGTCCACGCTCCTTAAAAGTCCACGCTCCTTAAAAGTCCACGCTCCTTAAAAGTCCACGCTCCTTAAAAGTCCACGCTCCTTAAAAGTCCACGCTCCTTAAAAGTCCACGCTCCTTAAAAGTCCACGCTCCTTAAAAGTCCACGCTCCTTAAAAGTCCACGCTCCTTAAAAGTCCACGCTCCTTAAAAGTCCACGCTCCTTAAAAGTCCACGCTCCTTAAAAGTCCACGCTCCTTAAAAGTCCACGCTCCTTAAAAGTCCACGCTCCTTAAAAGTCCACGCTCCTTAAAAGTCCACGCTCCTTAAAAGTCCACGCTCCTTAAAAGTCCACGCTCCTTAAAAGTCCACGCTCCTTAAAAGTCCACGCTCCTTAAAAGTCCACGCTCCTTAAAAGTCCACGCTCCTTAAAAGTCCACGCTCCTTAAAAGTCCACGCTCCTTAAAAGTCCACGCTCCTTAAAAGTCCACGCTCCTTAAAAGTCCACGCTCCTTAAAAGTCCACGCTCCTTAAAAGTCCACGCTCCTTAAAAGTCCACGCTCCTTAAAAGTCCACGCTCCTTAAAAGTCCACGCTCCTTAAAAGTCCACGCTCCTTAAAAGTCCACGCTCCTTAAAAGTCCACGCTCCTTAAAAGTCCACGCTCCTTAAAAGTCCACGCTCCTTAAAAGTCCACGCTCCTTAAAAGTCCACGCTCCTTAAAAGTCCACGCTCCTTAAAAGTCCACGCTCCTTAAAAGTCCACGCTCCTTAAAAGTCCACGCTCCTTAAAAGTCCACGCTCCTTAAAAGTCCACGCTCCTTAAAAGTCCACGCTCCTTAAAAGTCCACGCTCCTTAAAAGTCCACGCTCCTTAAAAGTCCACGCTCCTTAAAAGTCCACGCTCCTTAAAAGTCCACGCTCCTTAAAAGTCCACGCTCCTTAAAAGTCCACGCTCCTTAAAAGTCCACGCTCCTTAAAAGTCCACGCTCCTTAAAAGTCCACGCTCCTTAAAAGTCCACGCTCCTTAAAAGTCCACGCTCCTTAAAAGTCCACGCTCCTTAAAAGTCCACGCTCCTTAAAAGTCCACGCTCCTTAAAAGTCCACGCTCCTTAAAAGTCCACGCTCCTTAAAAGTCCACGCTCCTTAAAAGTCCACGCTCCTTAAAAGTCCACGCTCCTTAAAAGTCCACGCTCCTTAAAAGTCCACGCTCCTTAAAAGTCCACGCTCCTTAAAAGTCCACGCTCCTTAAAAGTCCACGCTCCTTAAAAGTCCACGCTCCTTAAAAGTCCACGCTCCTTAAAAGTCCACGCTCCTTAAAAGTCCACGCTCCTTAAAAGTCCACGCTCCTTAAAAGTCCACGCTCCTTAAAAGTCCACGCTCCTTAAAAGTCCACGCTCCTTAAAAGTCCACGCTCCTTAAAAGTCCACGCTCCTTAAAAGTCCACGCTCCTTAAAAGTCCACGCTCCTTAAAAGTCCACGCTCCTTAAAAGTCCACGCTCCTTAAAAGTCCACGCTCCTTAAAAGTCCACGCTCCTTAAAAGTCCACGCTCCTTAAAAGTCCACGCTCCTTAAAAGTCCACGCTCCTTAAAAGTCCACGCTCCTTAAAAGTCCACGCTCCTTAAAAGTCCACGCTCCTTAAAAGTCCACGCTCCTTAAAAGTCCACGCTCCTTAAAAGTCCACGCTCCTTAAAAGTCCACGCTCCTTAAAAGTCCACGCTCCTTAAAAGTCCACGCTCCTTAAAAGTCCACGCTCCTTAAAAGTCCACGCTCCTTAAAAGTCCACGCTCCTTAAAAGTCCACGCTCCTTAAAAGTCCACGCTCCTTAAAAGTCCACGCTCCTTAAAAGTCCACGCTCCTTAAAAGTCCACGCTCCTTAAAAGTCCACGCTCCTTAAAAGTCCACGCTCCTTAAAAGTCCACGCTCCTTAAAAGTCCACGCTCCTTAAAAGTCCACGCTCCTTAAAAGTCCACGCTCCTTAAAAGTCCACGCTCCTTAAAAGTCCACGCTCCTTAAAAGTCCACGCTCCTTAAAAGTCCACGCTCCTTAAAAGTCCACGCTCCTTAAAAGTCCACGCTCCTTAAAAGTCCACGCTCCTTAAAAGTCCACGCTCCTTAAAAGTCCACGCTCCTTAAAAGTCCACGCTCCTTAAAAGTCCACGCTCCTTAAAAGTCCACGCTCCTTAAAAGTCCACGCTCCTTAAAAGTCCACGCTCCTTAAAAGTCCACGCTCCTTAAAAGTCCACGCTCCTTAAAAGTCCACGCTCCTTAAAAGTCCACGCTCCTTAAAAGTCCACGCTCCTTAAAAGTCCACGCTCCTTAAAAGTCCACGCTCCTTAAAAGTCCACGCTCCTTAAAAGTCCACGCTCCTTAAAAGTCCACGCTCCTTAAAAGTCCACGCTCCTTAAAAGTCCACGCTCCTTAAAAGTCCACGCTCCTTAAAAGTCCACGCTCCTTAAAAGTCCACGCTCCTTAAAAGTCCACGCTCCTTAAAAGTCCACGCTCCTTAAAAGTCCACGCTCCTTAAAAGTCCACGCTCCTTAAAAGTCCACGCTCCTTAAAAGTCCACGCTCCTTAAAAGTCCACGCTCCTTAAAAGTCCACGCTCCTTAAAAGTCCACGCTCCTTAAAAGTCCACGCTCCTTAAAAGTCCACGCTCCTTAAAAGTCCACGCTCCTTAAAAGTCCACGCTCCTTAAAAGTCCACGCTCCTTAAAAGTCCACGCTCCTTAAAAGTCCACGCTCCTTAAAAGTCCACGCTCCTTAAAAGTCCACGCTCCTTAAAAGTCCACGCTCCTTAAAAGTCCACGCTCCTTAAAAGTCCACGCTCCTTAAAAGTCCACGCTCCTTAAAAGTCCACGCTCCTTAAAAGTCCACGCTCCTTAAAAGTCCACGCTCCTTAAAAGTCCACGCTCCTTAAAAGTCCACGCTCCTTAAAAGTCCACGCTCCTTAAAAGTCCACGCTCCTTAAAAGTCCACGCTCCTTAAAAGTCCACGCTCCTTAAAAGTCCACGCTCCTTAAAAGTCCACGCTCCTTAAAAGTCCACGCTCCTTAAAAGTCCACGCTCCTTAAAAGTCCACGCTCCTTAAAAGTCCACGCTCCTTAAAAGTCCACGCTCCTTAAAAGTCCACGCTCCTTAAAAGTCCACGCTCCTTAAAAGTCCACGCTCCTTAAAAGTCCACGCTCCTTAAAAGTCCACGCTCCTTAAAAGTCCACGCTCCTTAAAAGTCCACGCTCCTTAAAAGTCCACGCTCCTTAAAAGTCCACGCTCCTTAAAAGTCCACGCTCCTTAAAAGTCCACGCTCCTTAAAAGTCCACGCTCCTTAAAAGTCCACGCTCCTTAAAAGTCCACGCTCCTTAAAAGTCCACGCTCCTTAAAAGTCCACGCTCCTTAAAAGTCCACGCTCCTTAAAAGTCCACGCTCCTTAAAAGTCCACGCTCCTTAAAAGTCCACGCTCCTTAAAAGTCCACGCTCCTTAAAAGTCCACGCTCCTTAAAAGTCCACGCTCCTTAAAAGTCCACGCTCCTTAAAAGTCCACGCTCCTTAAAAGTCCACGCTCCTTAAAAGTCCACGCTCCTTAAAAGTCCACGCTCCTTAAAAGTCCACGCTCCTTAAAAGTCCACGCTCCTTAAAAGTCCACGCTCCTTAAAAGTCCACGCTCCTTAAAAGTCCACGCTCCTTAAAAGTCCACGCTCCTTAAAAGTCCACGCTCCTTAAAAGTCCACGCTCCTTAAAAGTCCACGCTCCTTAAAAGTCCACGCTCCTTAAAAGTCCACGCTCCTTAAAAGTCCACGCTCCTTAAAAGTCCACGCTCCTTAAAAGTCCACGCTCCTTAAAAGTCCACGCTCCTTAAAAGTCCACGCTCCTTAAAAGTCCACGCTCCTTAAAAGTCCACGCTCCTTAAAAGTCCACGCTCCTTAAAAGTCCACGCTCCTTAAAAGTCCACGCTCCTTAAAAGTCCACGCTCCTTAAAAGTCCACGCTCCTTAAAAGTCCACGCTCCTTAAAAGTCCACGCTCCTTAAAAGTCCACGCTCCTTAAAAGTCCACGCTCCTTAAAAGTCCACGCTCCTTAAAAGTCCACGCTCCTTAAAAGTCCACGCTCCTTAAAAGTCCACGCTCCTTAAAAGTCCACGCTCCTTAAAAGTCCACGCTCCTTAAAAGTCCACGCTCCTTAAAAGTCCACGCTCCTTAAAAGTCCACGCTCCTTAAAAGTCCACGCTCCTTAAAAGTCCACGCTCCTTAAAAGTCCACGCTCCTTAAAAGTCCACGCTCCTTAAAAGTCCACGCTCCTTAAAAGTCCACGCTCCTTAAAAGTCCACGCTCCTTAAAAGTCCACGCTCCTTAAAAGTCCACGCTCCTTAAAAGTCCACGCTCCTTAAAAGTCCACGCTCCTTAAAAGTCCACGCTCCTTAAAAGTCCACGCTCCTTAAAAGTCCACGCTCCTTAAAAGTCCACGCTCCTTAAAAGTCCACGCTCCTTAAAAGTCCACGCTCCTTAAAAGTCCACGCTCCTTAAAAGTCCACGCTCCTTAAAAGTCCACGCTCCTTAAAAGTCCACGCTCCTTAAAAGTCCACGCTCCTTAAAAGTCCACGCTCCTTAAAAGTCCACGCTCCTTAAAAGTCCACGCTCCTTAAAAGTCCACGCTCCTTAAAAGTCCACGCTCCTTAAAAGTCCACGCTCCTTAAAAGTCCACGCTCCTTAAAAGTCCACGCTCCTTAAAAGTCCACGCTCCTTAAAAGTCCACGCTCCTTAAAAGTCCACGCTCCTTAAAAGTCCACGCTCCTTAAAAGTCCACGCTCCTTAAAAGTCCACGCTCCTTAAAAGTCCACGCTCCTTAAAAGTCCACGCTCCTTAAAAGTCCACGCTCCTTAAAAGTCCACGCTCCTTAAAAGTCCACGCTCCTTAAAAGTCCACGCTCCTTAAAAGTCCACGCTCCTTAAAAGTCCACGCTCCTTAAAAGTCCACGCTCCTTAAAAGTCCACGCTCCTTAAAAGTCCACGCTCCTTAAAAGTCCACGCTCCTTAAAAGTCCACGCTCCTTAAAAGTCCACGCTCCTTAAAAGTCCACGCTCCTTAAAAGTCCACGCTCCTTAAAAGTCCACGCTCCTTAAAAGTCCACGCTCCTTAAAAGTCCACGCTCCTTAAAAGTCCACGCTCCTTAAAAGTCCACGCTCCTTAAAAGTCCACGCTCCTTAAAAGTCCACGCTCCTTAAAAGTCCACGCTCCTTAAAAGTCCACGCTCCTTAAAAGTCCACGCTCCTTAAAAGTCCACGCTCCTTAAAAGTCCACGCTCCTTAAAAGTCCACGCTCCTTAAAAGTCCACGCTCCTTAAAAGTCCACGCTCCTTAAAAGTCCACGCTCCTTAAAAGTCCACGCTCCTTAAAAGTCCACGCTCCTTAAAAGTCCACGCTCCTTAAAAGTCCACGCTCCTTAAAAGTCCACGCTCCTTAAAAGTCCACGCTCCTTAAAAGTCCACGCTCCTTAAAAGTCCACGCTCCTTAAAAGTCCACGCTCCTTAAAAGTCCACGCTCCTTAAAAGTCCACGCTCCTTAAAAGTCCACGCTCCTTAAAAGTCCACGCTCCTTAAAAGTCCACGCTCCTTAAAAGTCCACGCTCCTTAAAAGTCCACGCTCCTTAAAAGTCCACGCTCCTTAAAAGTCCACGCTCCTTAAAAGTCCACGCTCCTTAAAAGTCCACGCTCCTTAAAAGTCCACGCTCCTTAAAAGTCCACGCTCCTTAAAAGTCCACGCTCCTTAAAAGTCCACGCTCCTTAAAAGTCCACGCTCCTTAAAAGTCCACGCTCCTTAAAAGTCCACGCTCCTTAAAAGTCCACGCTCCTTAAAAGTCCACGCTCCTTAAAAGTCCACGCTCCTTAAAAGTCCACGCTCCTTAAAAGTCCACGCTCCTTAAAAGTCCACGCTCCTTAAAAGTCCACGCTCCTTAAAAGTCCACGCTCCTTAAAAGTCCACGCTCCTTAAAAGTCCACGCTCCTTAAAAGTCCACGCTCCTTAAAAGTCCACGCTCCTTAAAAGTCCACGCTCCTTAAAAGTCCACGCTCCTTAAAAGTCCACGCTCCTTAAAAGTCCACGCTCCTTAAAAGTCCACGCTCCTTAAAAGTCCACGCTCCATAAAAGTCCACGCTCCATAAAAGTCCACGCTCCTTAAAAGTCCACGCTCCATAAAAGTCCACGCTCCTTAAAAGTCCACGCTCCTTAAAAGTCCACGCTCCTTAAAAGTCCACGCTCCTTAAAAGTCCACGCTCCTTAAAAGTCCACGCTCCTTAAAAGTCCACGCTCCTTAAAAGTCCACGCTCCTTAAAAGTCCACGCTCCTTAAAAGTCCACGCTCCTTAAAAGTCCACGCTCCTTAAAAGTCCACGCTCCTTAAAAGTCCACGCTCCTTAAAAGTCCACGCTCCTTAAAAGTCCACGCTCCTTAAAAGTCCACGCTCCTTAAAAGTCCACGCTCCTTAAAAGTCCACGCTCCTTAAAAGTCCACGCTCCTTAAAAGTCCACGCTCCTTAAAAGTCCACGCTCCTTAAAAGTCCACGCTCCTTAAAAGTCCACGCTCCTTAAAAGTCCACGCTCCTTAAATGTCCACGCTCCTTAAAAGTCCACGCTCCTTAAAAGTCCACGCTCCTTAAAAGTCCACGCTCCTTCAAAGTCCACGCTCCTTAAAAGTCCACGCTCCTTAAAAGTCCACGCTCCTTAAAAGTCCACGCTCCTTAAAAGTCCACGCTCCTTAAAAGTCCACGCTCCTTAAAAGTCCACGCTCCTTAAAAGTCCACGCTCCTTAAAAGTCCACGCTCCTTAAAAGTCCACGCTCCTTAAAAGTCCACGCTCCTTAAAAGTCCACGCTCCTTAAAAGTCCACGCTCCTTAAAAGTCCACGCTCCTTAAAAGTCCACGCTCCTTAAAAGTCCACGCTCCTTAAAAGTCCACGCTCCTTAAAAGTCCACGCTCCTTAAAAGTCCACGCTCCTTAAAAGTCCACGCTCCTTAAAAGTCCACGCTCCTTAAAAGTCCACGCTCCTTAAAAGTCCACGCTCCTTAAAAGTCCACGCTCCTTAAAAGTCCACGCTCCTTAAAAGTCCACGCTCCTTAAAAGTCCACGCTCCTTAAAAGTCCACGCTCCTTAAAAGTCCACGCTCCTTAAAAGTCCACGCTCCTTAAAAGTCCACGCTCCTTAAAAGTCCACGCTCCTTAAAAGTCCACGCTCCTTAAAAGTCCACGCTCCTTAAAAGTCCACGCTCCTTAAAAGTCCACGCTCCTTAAAAGTCCACGCTCCTTAAAAGTCCACGCTCCTTAAAAGTCCACGCTCCTTAAAAGTCCACGCTCCTTAAAAGTCCACGCTCCTTAAAAGTCCACGCTCCTTAAAAGTCCACGCTCCTTAAAAGTCCACGCTCCTTAAAAGTCCACGCTCCTTAAAAGTCCACGCTCCTTAAAAGTCCACGCTCCTTAAAAGTCCACGCTCCTTAAAAGTCCACGCTCCTTAAAAGTCCACGCTCCTTAAAAGTCCACGCTCCTTAAAAGTCCACGCTCCTTAAAAGTCCACGCTCCTTAAAAGTCCACGCTCCTTAAAAGTCCACGCTCCTTAAAAGTCCACGCTCCTTAAAAGTCCACGCTCCTTAAAAGTCCACGCTCCTTAAAAGTCCACGCTCCTTAAAAGTCCACGCTCCTTAAAAGTCCACGCTCCTTAAAAGTCCACGCTCCTTAAAAGTCCACGCTCCTTAAAAGTCCACGCTCCTTAAAAGTCCACGCTCCTTAAAAGTCCACGCTCCTTAAAAGTCCACGCTCCTTAAAAGTCCACGCTCCTTAAAAGTCCACGCTCCTTAAAAGTCCACGCTCCTTAAAAGTCCACGCTCCTTAAAAGTCCACGCTCCTTAAAAGTCCACGCTCCTTAAAAGTCCACGCTCCTTAAAAGTCCACGCTCCTTAAAAGTCCACGCTCCTTAAAAGTCCACGCTCCTTAAAAGTCCACGCTCCTTAAAAGTCCACGCTCCTTAAAAGTCCACGCTCCTTAAAAGTCCACGCTCCTTAAAAGTCCACGCTCCTTAAAAGTCCACGCTCCTTAAAAGTCCACGCTCCTTAAAAGTCCACGCTCCTTAAAAGTCCACGCTCCTTAAAAGTCCACGCTCCTTAAAAGTCCACGCTCCTTAAAAGTCCACGCTCCTTAAAAGTCCACGCTCCTTAAAAGTCCACGCTCCTTAAAAGTCCACGCTCCTTAAAAGTCCACGCTCCTTAAAAGTCCACGCTCCTTAAAAGTCCACGCTCCTTAAAAGTCCACGCTCCTTAAAAGTCCACGCTCCTTAAAAGTCCACGCTCCTTAAAAGTCCACGCTCCTTAAAAGTCCACGCTCCTTAAAAGTCCACGCTCCTTAAAAGTCCACGCTCCTTAAAAGTCCACGCTCCTTAAAAGTCCACGCTCCTTAAAAGTCCACGCTCCTTAAAAGTCCACGCTCCTTAAAAGTCCACGCTCCTTAAAAGTCCACGCTCCTTAAAAGTCCACGCTCCTTAAAAGTCCACGCTCCTTAAAAGTCCACGCTCCTTAAAAGTCCACGCTCCTTAAAAGTCCACGCTCCTTAAAAGTCCACGCTCCTTAAAAGTCCACGCTCCTTAAAAGTCCACGCTCCTTAAAAGTCCACGCTCCTTAAAAGTCCACGCTCCTTAAAAGTCCACGCTCCTTAAAAGTCCACGCTCCTTAAAAGTCCACGCTCCTTAAAAGTCCACGCTCCTTAAAAGTCCACGCTCCTTAAAAGTCCACGCTCCTTAAAAGTCCACGCTCCTTAAAAGTCCACGCTCCTTAAAAGTCCACGCTCCTTAAAAGTCCACGCTCCTTAAAAGTCCACGCTCCTTAAAAGTCCACGCTCCTTAAAAGTCCACGCTCCTTAAAAGTCCACGCTCCTTAAAAGTCCACGCTCCTTAAAAGTCCACGCTCCTTAAAAGTCCACGCTCCTTAAAAGTCCACGCTCCTTAAAAGTCCACGCTCCTTAAAAGTCCACGCTCCTTAAAAGTCCACGCTCCTTAAAAGTCCACGCTCCTTAAAAGTCCACGCTCCTTAAAAGTCCACGCTCCTTAAAAGTCCACGCTCCTTAAAAGTCCACGCTCCTTAAAAGTCCACGCTCCTTAAAAGTCCACGCTCCTTAAAAGTCCACGCTCCTTAAAAGTCCACGCTCCTTAAAAGTCCACGCTCCTTAAAAGTCCACGCTCCTTAAAAGTCCACGCTCCTTAAAAGTCCACGCTCCTTAAAAGTCCACGCTCCTTAAAAGTCCACGCTCCTTAAAAGTCCACGCTCCTTAAAAGTCCACGCTCCTTAAAAGTCCACGCTCCTTAAAAGTCCACGCTCCTTAAAAGTCCACGCTCCTTAAAAGTCCACGCTCCTTAAAAGTCCACGCTCCTTAAAAGTCCACGCTCCTTAAAAGTCCACGCTCCTTAAAAGTCCACGCTCCTTAAAAGTCCACGCTCCTTAAAAGTCCACGCTCCTTAAAAGTCCACGCTCCTTAAAAGTCCACGCTCC
This sequence comes from Misgurnus anguillicaudatus, assembly GCF_027580225.2. Classification (NCBI taxonomy): domain Eukaryota; kingdom Metazoa; phylum Chordata; class Actinopteri; order Cypriniformes; family Cobitidae; genus Misgurnus; species Misgurnus anguillicaudatus. Next base: position 32,646,555 of record NC_073337.2, read on the forward strand.
TTAAAAGTCCACGCTCCTTAAAAGTCCACGCTCCTTAAAAGTCCACGCTCCTTAAAAGTCCACGCTCCTTAAAAGTCCACGCTCCTTAAAAGTCCACGCTCCTTAAAAGTCCACGCTCCTTAAAAGTCCACGCTCCTTAAAAGTCCACGCTCCTTAAAAGTCCACGCTCCTTAAAAGTCCACGCTCCTTAAAAGTCCACGCTCCTTAAAAGTCCACGCTCCTTAAAAGTCCACGCTCCTTTAAAGTCCACGCTCCTTAAAAGTCCACGCTCCTTAAAAGTCCACGCTCCTTAAAAGTCCACGCTCCTTAAAAGTCCACGCTCCTTAAAAGTCCACGCTCCTTAAAAGTCCACGCTCCTTAAAAGTCCACGCTCCTTAAAAGTCCACGCTCCTTAAAAGTCCACGCTCCTTAAAAGTCCACGCTCCTTAAAAGTCCACGCTCCTTAAAAGTCCACGCTCCTTAAAAGTCCACGCTCCTTAAAAGTCCACGCTCCTTAAAAGTCCACGCTCCTTAAAAGTCCACGCTCCTTAAAAGTCCACGCTCCTTAAAAGTCCACGCTCCTTAAAAGTCCACGCTCCTTAAAAGTCCACGCTCCTTAAAAGTCCACGCTCCTTAAAAGTCCACGCTCCTTAAAAGTCCACGCTCCTTAAAAGTCCACGCTCCTTAAAAGTCCACGCTCCTTAAAAGTCCACGCTCCTTAAAAGTCCACGCTCCTTAAAAGTCCACGCTCCTTAAAAGTCCACGCTCCTTAAAAGTCCACGCTCCTTAAAAGTCCACGCTCCTTAAAAGTCCACGCTCCTTAAAAGTCCACGCTCCTTAAAAGTCCACGCTCCTTAAAAGTCCACGCTCCTTAAAAGTCCACGCTCCTTAAAAGTCCACGCTCCTTAAAAGTCCACGCTCCTTAAAAGTCCACGCTCCTTAAAAGTCCACGCTCCTTAAAAGTCCACGCTCCTTAAAAGTCCACGCTCCTTAAAAGTCCACGCTCCTTAAAAGTCCACGCTCCTTAAAAGTCCACGCTCCTTAAAAGTCCACGCTCCTTAAAAGTCCACGCTCCTTAAAAGTCCACGCTCCTTAAAAGTCCACGCTCCTTAAAAGTCCACGCTCCTTAAAAGTCCACGCTCCTTAAAAGTCCACGCTCCTTAAAAGTCCACGCTCCTTAAAAGTCCACGCTCCTTAAAAGTCCACGCTCCTTAAAAGTCCACGCTCCTTAAAAGTCCACGCTCCTTAAAAGTCCACGCTCCTTAAAAGTCCACGCTCCTTAAAAGTCCACGCTCCTTAAAAGTCCACGCTCCTTAAAAGTCCACGCTCCTTAAAAGTCCACGCTCCTTAAAAGTCCACGCTCCTTAAAAGTCCACGCTCCTTAAAAGTCCACGCTCCTTAAAAGTCCACGCTCCTTAAAAGTCCACGCTCCTTAAAAGTCCACGCTCCTTAAAAGTCCACGCTCCTTAAAAGTCCACGCTCCTTAAAAGTCCACGCTCCTTAAAAGTCCACGCTCCTTAAAAGTCCACGCTCCTTAAAAGTCCACGCTCCTTAAAAGTCCACGCTCCTTAAAAGTCCACGCTCCTTAAAAGTCCACGCTCCTTAAAAGTCCACGCTCCTTAAAAGTCCACGCTCCTTAAAAGTCCACGCTCCTTAAAAGTCCACGCTCCTTAAAAGTCCACGCTCCTTAAAAGTCCACGCTCCTTAAAAGTCCACGCTCCTTAAAAGTCCACGCTCCTTAAAAGTCCACGCTCCTTAAAAGTCCACGCTCCTTAAAAGTCCACGCTCCTTAAAAGTCCACGCTCCTTAAAAGTCCACGCTACATAAAAGTCCACGCTCCTTAAAAGTCCACGCTCCTTAAAAGTCCACGCTCCTTAAAAGTCCACGCTCCTTAAAAGTCCACGCTCCTTAAAAGTCCACGCTCCTTAAAAGTCCACGCTCCTTAAAAGTCCACGCTCCTTAAAAGTCCACGCTCCTTAAAAGTCCACGCTCCTTAAAAGTCCACGCTCCTTAAAAGTCCACGCTCCTTAAAAGTCCACGCTCCTTAAAAGTCCACGCTCCTTAAAAGTCCACGCTCCTTAAAAGTCCACGCTCCTTAAAAGTCCACGCTCCTTAAAAGTCCACGCTCCTTAAAAGTCCACGCTCCTTAAAAGTCCACGCTCCTTAAAAGTCCACGCTCCTTAAAAGTCCACGCTCCTTAAAAGTCCACGCTCCTTAAAAGTCCACGCTCCTTAAAAGTCCACGCTCCTTAAAAGTCCACGCTCCTTAAAAGTCCACGCTCCTTAAAAGTCCACGCTCCTTAAAAGTCCACGCTCCTTAAAAGTCCACGCTCCTTAAAAGTCCACGCTCCTTAAAAGTCCACGCTCCTTAAAAGTCCACGCTCCTTAAAAGTCCACGCTCCTTAAAAGTCCACGCTCCTTAAAAGTCCACGCTCCTTAAAAGTCCACGCTCCTTAAAAGTCCACGCTCCTTAAAAGTCCACGCTCCTTAAAAGTCCACGCTCCTTAAAAGTCCACGCTCCTTAAAAGTCCACGCTCCTTAAAAGTCCACGCTCCTTAACAGTCCCCGCTCCTTACCAGTCCACGATCCTTAAAAGTCCACGCTCCTTAAAAGTCCACGCTCCTTAAAAGTCCACGCTCCTTAAAAGTCCACGCTCCTTAAAAGTCCACGCTCCTTAAAAGTCCACGCTCCTTAAAAGTCCACGCTCCTTAAAAGTCCACGCTCCTTAAAAGTCCACGCTCCTTAAAAGTCCACGCTCCTTAAAAGTCCACGCTCCTTAAAAGTCCACGCTCCTTAAAAGTCCACGCTCCTTAAAAGTCCACGCTCCTTAAAAGTCCACGCTCCTTAAAAGTCCACGCTCCTTAAAAGTCCACGCTCCTTAAAAGTCCACGCTCCTTAAAAGTCCACGCTCCTTAAAAGTCCACGCTCCTTAAAAGTCCACGCTCCTTAAAAGTCCACGCTCCTTAAAAGTCCACGCTCCTTAAAAGTCCACGCTCCTTAAAAGTCCACGCTCCTTAAAAGTCCACGCTCCTTAAAAGTCCACGCTCCTTAAAAGTCCACGCTCCTTAAAAGTCCACGCTCCTTAAAAGTCCACGCTCCTTAAAAGTCCACGCTCCTTAAAAGTCCACGCTCCTTAAAAGTCCACGCTCCTTAAAAGTCCACGCTCCTTAAAAGTCCACGCTCCTTAAAAGTCCACGCTCCTTAAAAGTCCACGCTCCTTAAAAGTCCACGCTCCTTAAAAGTCCACGCTCCTTAAAAGTCCACGCTCCTTAAAAGTCCACGCTCCTTAAAAGTCCACGCTCCTTAAAAGTCCACGCTCCTTAAAAGTCCACGCTCCTTAAAAGTCCACGCTCCTTAAAAGTCCACGCTCCTTAAAAGTCCACGCTCCTTAAAAGTCCACGCTCCTTAAAAGTCCACGCTCCTTAAAAGTCCACGCTCCTTAAAAGTCCACGCTCCTTAAAAGTCCACGCTCCTTAAAAGTCCACGCTCCTTAAAAGTCCACGCTCCTTAAAAGTCCACGCTCCTTAAAAGTCCACGCTCCTTAAAAGTCCACGCTCCTTAAAAGTCCACGCTCCTTAAAAGTCCACGCTCCTTAAAAGTCCACGCTCCTTAAAAGTCCACGCTCCTTAAAAGTCCACGCTCCTTAAAAGTCCACGCTCCTTAAAAGTCCACGCTCCTTAAAAGTCCACGCTCCTTAAAAGTCCACGCTCCTTAAAAGTCCACGCTCCTTAAAAGTCCACGCTCCTTAAAAGTCCACGCTCCTTAAAAGTCCACGCTCCTTAAAAGTCCACGCTCCTTAAAAGTCCACGCTCCTTAAAAGTCCACGCTCCTTAAAAGTCCACGCTCCTTAAAAGTCCACGCTCCTTAAAAGTCCACGCTCCTTAAAAGTCCACGCTCCTTAAAAGTCCACGCTCCTTAAAAGTCCACGCTCCTTAAAAGTCCACGCTCCTTAAAAGTCCACGCTCCTTAAAAGTCCACGCTCCTTAAAAGTCCACGCTCCTTAAAAGTCCACGCTCCTTAAAAGTCCACGCTCCTTAAAAGTCCACGCTCCTTAAAAGTCCACGCTCCTTAAAAGTCCACGCTCCTTAAAAGTCCACGCTCCTTAAAAGTCCACGCTCCTTAAAAGTCCACGCTCCTTAAAAGTCCACGCTCCTTAAAAGTCCACGCTCCTTAAAAGTCCACGCTCCTTAAAAGTCCACGCTCCTTAAAAGTCCACGCTCCTTAAAAGTCCACGCTCCTTAAAAGTCCACGCTCCTTAAAAGTCCACGCTCCTTAAAAGTCCACGCTCCTTAAAAGTCCACGCTCCTTAAAAGTCCACGCTCCTTAAAAGTCCACGCTCCTTAAAAGTCCACGCTCCTTAAAAGTCCACGCTCCTTAAAAGTCCACGCTCCTTAAAAGTCCACGCTCCTTAAAAGTCCACGCTCCTTAAAAGTCCACGCTCCTTAAAAGTCCACGCTCCTTAAAAGTCCACGCTCCTTAAAAGTCCACGCTCCTTAAAAGTCCACGCTCCTTAAAAGTCCACGCTCCTTAAAAGTCCACGCTCCTTAAAAGTCCACGCTCCTTAAAAGTCCACGCTCCTTAAAAGTCCACGCTCCTTAAAAGTCCACGCTCCTTAAAAGTCCACGCTCCTTAAAAGTCCACGCTCCTTAAAAGTCCACGCTCCTTAAAAGTCCACGCTCCTTAAAAGTCCACGCTCCTTAAAAGTCCACGCTCCTTAAAAGTCCACGCTCCTTAAAAGTCCACGCTCCTTAAAAGTCCACGCTCCTTAAAAGTCCACGCTCCTTAAAAGTCCACGCTCCTTAAAAGTCCACGCTCCTTAAAAGTCCACGCTCCTTAAAAGTCCACGCTCCTTAAAAGTCCACGCTCCTTAAAAGTCCACGCTCCTTAAAAGTCCACGCTCCTTAAAAGTCCACGCTCCTTAAAAGTCCACGCTCCTTAAAAGTCCACGCTCCTTAAAAGTCCACGCTCCTTAAAAGTCCACGCTCCTTAAAAGTCCACGCTCCTTAAAAGTCCACGCTCCTTAAAAGTCCACGCTCCTTAAAAGTCCACGCTCCTTAAAAGTCCACGCTCCTTAAAAGTCCACGCTCCTTAAAAGTCCACGCTCCTTAAAAGTCCACGCTCCTTAAAAGTCCACGCTCCTTAAAAGTCCACGCTCCTTAAAAGTCCACGCTCCTTAAAAGTCCACGCTCCTTAAAAGTCCACGCTCCTTAAAAGTCCACGCTCCTTAAAAGTCCACGCTCCTTAAAAGTCCACGCTCCTTAAAAGTCCACGCTCCTTAAAAGTCCACGCTCCTTAAAAGTCCACGCTCCTTAAAAGTCCACGCTCCTTAAAAGTCCACGCTCCTTAAAAGTCCACGCTCCTTAAAAGTCCACGCTCCTTAAAAGTCCACGCTCCTTAAAAGTCCACGCTCCTTAAAATTCCACGCTCCTTAAAAGTCCACGCTCCTTAAAAGTCCACGCTCCTTAAAAGTCCACGCTCCTTAAAAGTCCACGCTCCTTAAAAGTCCACGCTCCTTAAAAGTCCACGCTCCTTAAAAGTCCACGCTCCTTAAAAGTCCACGCTCCTTAAAAGTCCACGCTCCTTAAAAGTCCACGCTCCTTAAAAGTCCACGCTCCTTAAAAGTCCACGCTCCTTAAAAGTCCACGCTCCTTAAATGTCCACTCTCCTTACAAGTCCACGCTCCTTAAAAGTCCACGCTCCTTAAAAGTCCACGCTCCTTAAAAGTCCACGCTCCTTAAAAGTCCACGCTCCTTAAAAGTCCACGCTCCTTAAAAGTCCACGCTCCTTAAAAGTCCACGCTCCTTAAAAGTCCACGCTCCTTAAAAGTCCACGCTCCTTAAAAGTCCACGCTCCTTAAAAGTCCACGCTCCTTAAAAGTCCACGCTCCTTAAAAGTCCACGCTCCTTAAAAGTCCACGCTCCTTAAAAGTCCACGCTCCTTAAAAGTCCACGCTCCTTAAAAGTCCACGCTCCTTAAAAGTCCACGCTCCTTAAAAGTCCACGCTCCTTAAAAGTCCACGCTCCTTAAAAGTCCACGCTCCTTAAAAGTCCACGCTCCTTAAAAGTCCACGCTCCTTAAAAGTCCACGCTCCTTAAAAGTCCACGCTCCTTAAAAGTCCACGCTCCTTAAAAGTCCACGCTCCTTAAAAGTCCACGCTCCTTAAAAGTCCACGCTCCTTAAAAGTCCACGCTCCTTAAAAGTCCACGCTCCTTAAAAGTCCACGCTCCTTAAAAGTCCACGCTCCTTAAAAGTCCACGCTCCTTAAAAGTCCACGCTCCTTAAAAGTCCACGCTCCTTAAAAGTCCACGCTCCTTAAAAGTCCACGCTCCTTAAAAGTCCACGCTCCTTAAAAGTCCACGCTCCTTAAAAGTCCACGCTCCTTAAAAGTCCACGCTCCTTAAAAGTCCACGCTCCTTAAAAGTCCACGCTCCTTAAAAGTCCACGCTCCTTAAAAGTCCACGCTCCTTAAAAGTCCACGCTCCTTAAAAGTCCACGCTCCTTAAAAGTCCACGCTCCTTAAAAGTCCACGCTCCTTAAAAGTCCACGCTCCTTAAAAGTCCACGCTCCTTAAAAGTCCACGCTCCTTAAAAGTCCACGCTCCTTAAAAGTCCACGCTCCTTAAAAGTCCACGCTCCTTAAAAGTCCACGCTCCTTAAAAGTCCACGCTCCTTAAAAGTCCACGCTCCTTAAAAGTCCACGCTCCTTAAAAGTCCACGCTCCTTAAAAGTCCACGCTCCTTAAAAGTCCACGCTCCTTAAAAGTCCACGCTCCTTAAAAGTCCACGCTCCTTAAAAGTCCACGCTCCTTAAAAGTCCACGCTCCTTAAAAGTCCACGCTCCTTAAAAGTCCACGCTCCTTAAAAGTCCACGCTCCTTAAAAGTCCACGCTCCTTAAAAGTCCACGCTCCTTAAAAGTCCACGCTCCTTAAAAGTCCACGCTCCTTAAAAGTCCACGCTCCTTAAAAGTCCACGCTCCTTAAAAGTCCACGCTCCTTAAAAGTCCACGCTCCTTAAAAGTCCACGCTCCTTAAAAGTCCACGCTCCTTAAAAGTCCACGCTCCTTAAAAGTCCACGCTCCTTAAAAGTCCACGCTCCTTAAAAGTCCACGCTCCTTAAAAGTCCACGCTCCTTAAAAGTCCACGCTCCTTAAAAGTCCACGCTCCTTAAAAGTCCACGCTCCTTAAAAGTCCACGCTCCTTAAAAGTCCACGCTCCTTAAAAGTCCACGCTCCTTAAAAGTCCACGCTCCTTAAAAGTCCACGCTCCTTAAAAGTCCACGCTCCTTAAAAGTCCACGCTCCTTAAAAGTCCACGCTCCTTAAAAGTCCACGCTCCTTAAAAGTCCACGCTCCTTAAAAGTCCACGCTCCTTAAAAGTCCACGCTCCTTAAAAGTCCACGCTCCTTAAAAGTCCACGCTCCTTAAAAGTCCACGCTCCTTAAAAGTCCACGCTCCTTAAAAGTCCACGCTCCTTAAAAGTCCACGCTCCTTAAAAGTCCACGCTCCTTAAAAGTCCACGCTCCTTAAAAGTCCACGCTCCTTAAAAGTCCACGCTCCTTAAAAGTCCACGCTCCTTAAAAGTCCACGCTCCTTAAAAGTCCACGCTCCTTAAAAGTCCACGCTCCTTAAAAGTCCACGCTCCTTAAAAGTCCACGCTCCTTAAAAGTCCACGCTCCTTAAAAGTCCACGCTCCTTAAAAGTCCACGCTCCTTAAAAGTCCACGCTCCTTAAAAGTCCACGCTCCTTAAAAGTCCACGCTCCTTAAAAGTCCACGCTCCTTAAAAGTCCACGCTCCTTAAAAGTCCACGCTCCTTAAAAGTCCACGCTCCTTAAAAGTCCACGCTCCTTAAAAGTCCACGCTCCTTAAAAGTCCACGCTCCTTAAAAGTCCACGCTCCTTAAAAGTCCACGCTCCTTAAAAGTCCACGCTCCTTAAAAGTCCACGCTCCTTAAAAGTCCACGCTCCTTAAAAGTCCACGCTCCTTAAAAGTCCACGCTCCTTAAAAGTCCACGCTCCTTAAAAGTCCACGCTCCTTAAAAGTCCACGCTCCTTAAAAGTCCACGCTCCTTAAAAGTCCACGCTCCTTAAAAGTCCACGCTCCTTAAAAGTCCACGCTCCTTAAAAGTCCACGCTCCTTAAAAGTCCACGCTCCTTAAAAGTCCACGCTCCTTAAAAGTCCACGCTCCTTAAAAGTCCACGCTCCTTAAAAGTCCACGCTCCTTAAAAGTCCACGCTCCTTAAAAGTCCACGCTCCTTAAAAGTCCACGCTCCTTAAAAGTCCACGCTCCTTAAAAGTCCACGCTCCTTAAAAGTCCACGCTCCTTAAAAGTCCACGCTCCTTAAAAGTCCACGCTCCTTAAAAGTCCACGCTCCTTAAAAGTCCACGCTCCTTAAAAGTCCACGCTCCTTAAAAGTCCACGCTCCTTAAAAGTCCACGCTCCTTAAAAGTCCACGCTCCTTAAAAGTCCACGCTCCTTAAAAGTCCACGCTCCTTAAAAGTCCACGCTCCTTAAAAGTCCACGCTCCTTAAAAGTCCACGCTCCTTAAAAGTCCACGCTCCTTAAAAGTCCACGCTCCTTAAAAGTCCACGCTCCTTAAAAGTCCACGCTCCTTAAAAGTCCACGCTCCTTAAAAGTCCACGCTCCTTAAAAGTCCACGCTCCTTAAAAGTCCACGCTCCTTAAAAGTCCACGCTCCTTAAAAGTCCACGCTCCTTAAAAGTCCACGCTCCTTAAAAGTCCACGCTCCTTAAAAGTCCACGCTCCTTAAAAGTCCACGCTCCTTAAAAGTCCACGCTCCTTAAAAGTCCACGCTCCTTAAAAGTCCACGCTCCTTAAAAGTCCACGCTCCTTAAAAGTCCACGCTCCTTAAAAGTCCACGCTCCTTAAAAGTCCACGCTCCTTAAAAGTCCACGCTCCTTAAAAGTCCACGCTCCTTAAAAGTCCACGCTCCTTAAAAGTCCACGCTCCTTAAAAGTCCACGCTCCTTAAAAGTCCACGCTCCTTAAAAGTCCACGCTCCTTAAAAGTCCACGCTCCTTAAAAGTCCACGCTCCTTAAAAGTCCACGCTCCTTAAAAGTCCACGCTCCTTAAAAGTCCACGCTCCTTAAAAGTCCACGCTCCTTAAAAGTCCACGCTCCTTAAAAGTCCACGCTCCTTAAAAGTCCACGCTCCTTAAAAGTCCACGCTCCTTAAAAGTCCACGCTCCTTAAAAGTCCACGCTCCTTAAAAGTCCACGCTCCTTAAAAGTCCACGCTCCTTAAAAGTCCACGCTCCTTAAAAGTCCACGCTCCTTAAAAGTCCACGCTCCTTAAAAGTCCACGCTCCTTAAAAGTCCACGCTCCTTAAAAGTCCACGCTCCTTAAAAGTCCACGCTCCTTAAAAGTCCACGCTCCTTAAAAGTCCACGCTCCTTAAAAGTCCACGCTCCTTAAAAGTCCACGCTCCTTAAAAGTCCACGCTCCTTAAAAGTCCACGCTCCTTAAAAGTCCACGCTCCTTAAAAGTCCACGCTCCTTAAAAGTCCACGCTCCTTAAAAGTCCACGCTCCTTAAAAGTCCACGCTCCTTAAAAGTCCACGCTCCTTAAAAGTCCACGCTCCTTAAAAGTCCACGCTCCTTAAAAGTCCACGCTCCTTAAAAGTCCACGCTCCTTAAAAGTCCACGCTCCTTAAAAGTCCACGCTCCTTAAAAGTCCACGCTCCTTAAAAGTCCACGCTCCTTAAAAGTCCACGCTCCTTAAAAGTCCACGCTCCTTAAAAGTCCACGCTCCTTAAAAGTCCACGCTCCTTAAAAGTCCACGCTCCTTAAAAGTCCACGCTCCTTAAAAGTCCACGCTCCTTAAAAGTCCACGCTCCTTAAAAGTCCACGCTCCTTAAAAGTCCACGCTCCTTAAAAGTCCACGCTCCTTAAAAGTCCACGCTCCTTAAAAGTCCACGCTCCTTAAAAGTCCACGCTCCTTAAAAGTCCACGCTCCTTAAAAGTCCACGCTCCTTAAAAGTCCACGCTCCTTAAAAGTCCACGCTCCTTAAAAGTCCACGCTCCTTAAAAGTCCACGCTCCTTAAAAGTCCACGCTCCTTAAAAGTCCACGCTCCTTAAAAGTCCACGCTCCTTAAAAGTCCACGCTCCTTAAAAGTCCACGCTCCTTAAAAGTCCACGCTCCTTAAAAGTCCACGCTCCTTAAAAGTCCACGCTCCTTAAAAGTCCACGCTCCTTAAAAGTCCACGCTCCTTAAAAGTCCACGCTCCTTAAAAGTCCACGCTCCTTAAAAGTCCACGCTCCTTAAAAGTCCACGCTCCTTAAAAGTCCACGCTCCTTAAAAGTCCACGCTCCTTAAAAGTCCACGCTCCTTAAAAGTCCACGCTCCTTAAAAGTCCACGCTCCTTAAAAGTCCACGCTCCTTAAAAGTCCACGCTCCTTAAAAGTCCACGCTCCTTAAAAGTCCACGCTCCTTAAAAGTCCACGCTCCTTAAAAGTCCACGCTCCTTAAAAGTCCACGCTCCTTAAAAGTCCACGCTCCTTAAAAGTCCACGCTCCTTAAAAGTCCACGCTCCTTAAAAGTCCACGCTCCTTAAAAGTCCACGCTCCTTAAAAGTCCACGCTCCTTAAAAGTCCACGCTCCTTAAAAGTCCACGCTCCTTAAAAGTCCACGCTCCTTAAAAGTCCACGCTCCTTAAAAGTCCACGCTCCTTAAAAGTCCACGCTCCTTAAAAGTCCACGCTCCTTAAAAGTCCACGCTCCTTAAAAGTCCACGCTCCTTAAAAGTCCACGCTCCTTAAAAGTCCACGCTCCTTAAAAGTCCACGCTCCTTAAAAGTCCACGCTCCTTAAAAGTCCACGCTCCTTAAAAGTCCACGCTCCTTAAAAGTCCACGCTCCTTAAAAGTCCACGCTCCTTAAAAGTCCACGCTCCTTAAAAGTCCACGCTCCTTAAAAGTCCACGCTCCTTAAAAGTCCACGCTCCTTAAAAGTCCACGCTCCTTAAAAGTCCACGCTCCTTAAAAGTCCACGCTCCTTAAAAGTCCACGCTCCTTAAAAGTCCACGCTCCTTAAAAGTCCACGCTCCTTAAAAGTCCACGCTCCTTAAAAGTCCACGCTCCTTAAAAGTCCACGCTCCTTAAAAGTCCACGCTCCTTAAAAGTCCACGCTCCTTAAAAGTCCACGCTCCTTAAAAGTCCACGCTCCTTAAAAGTCCACGCTCCTTAAAAGTCCACGCTCCTTAAAAGTCCACGCTCCTTAAAAGTCCACGCTCCTTAAAAGTCCACGCTCCTTAAAAGTCCACGCTCCTTAAAAGTCCACGCTCCTTAAAAGTCCACGCTCCTTAAAAGTCCACGCTCCTTAAAAGTCCACGCTCCTTAAAAGTCCACGCTCCTTAAAAGTCCACGCTCCTTAAAAGTCCACGCTCCTTAAAAGTCCACGCTCCTTAAAAGTCCACGCTCCTTAAAAGTCCACGCTCCTTAAAAGTCCACGCTCCTTAAAAGTCCACGCTCCTTAAAAGTCCACGCTCCTTAAAAGTCCACGCTCCTTAAAAGTCCACGCTCCTTAAAAGTCCACGCTCCTTAAAAGTCCACGCTCCTTAAAAGTCCACGCTCCTTAAAAGTCCACGCTCCTTAAAAGTCCACGCTCCTTAAAAGTCCACGCTCCTTAAAAGTCCACGCTCCTTAAAAGTCCACGCTCCTTAAAAGTCCACGCTCCTTAAAAGTCCACGCTCCTTAAAAGTCCACGCTCCTTAAAAGTCCACGCTCCTTAAAAGTCCACGCTCCTTAAAAGTCCACGCTCCTTAAAAGTCCACGCTCCTTAAAAGTCCACGCTCCTTAAAAGTCCACGCTCCTTAAAAGTCCACGCTCCTTAAAAGTCCACGCTCCTTAAAAGTCCACGCTCCTTAAAAGTCCACGCTCCTTAAAAGTCCACGCTCCTTAAAAGTCCACGCTCCTTAAAAGTCCACGCTCCTTAAAAGTCCACGCTCCTTAAAAGTCCACGCTCCTTAAAAGTCCACGCTCCTTAAAAGTCCACGCTCCTTAAAAGTCCACGCTCCTTAAAAGTCCACGCTCCTTAAAAGTCCACGCTCCTTAAAAGTCCACGCTCCTTAAAAGTCCACGCTCCTTAAAAGTCCACGCTCCTTAAAAGTCCACGCTCCTTAAAAGTCCACGCTCCTTAAAAGTCCACGCTCCTTAAAAGTCCACGCTCCTTAAAAGTCCACGCTCCTTAAAAGTCCACGCTCCTTAAAAGTCCACGCTCCTTAAAAGTCCACGCTCCTTAAAAGTCCACGCTCCTTAAAAGTCCACGCTCCTTAAAAGTCCACGCTCCTTAAAAGTCCACGCTCCTTAAAAGTCCACGCTCCTTAAAAGTCCACGCTCCTTAAAAGTCCACGCTCCTTAAAAGTCCACGCTCCTTAAAAGTCCACGCTCCTTAAAAGTCCACGCTCCTTAAAAGTCCACGCTCCTTAAAAGTCCACGCTCCTTAAAAGTCCACGCTCCTTAAAAGTCCACGCTCCTTAAAAGTCCACGCTCCTTAAAAGTCCACGCTCCTTAAAAGTCCACGCTCCTTAAAAGTCCACGCTCCTTAAAAGTCCACGCTCCTTAAAAGTCCACGCTCCTTAAAAGTCCACGCTCCTTAAAAGTCCACGCTCCTTAAAAGTCCACGCTCCTTAAAAGTCCACGCTCCTTAAAAGTCCACGCTCCTTAAAAGTCCACGCTCCTTAAAAGTCCACGCTCCTTAAAAGTCCACGCTCCTTAAAAGTCCACGCTCCTTAAAAGTCCACGCTCCTTAAAAGTCCACGCTCCTTAAAAGTCCACGCTCCTTAAAAGTCCACGCTCCTTAAAAGTCCACGCTCCTTAAAAGTCCACGCTCCTTAAAAGTCCACGCTCCTTAAAAGTCCACGCTCCTTAAAAGTCCACGCTCCTTAAAAGTCCACGCTCCTTAAAAGTCCACGCTCCTTAAAAGTCCACGCTCCTTAAAAGTCCACGCTCCTTAAAAGTCCACGCTCCTTAAAAGTCCACGCTCCTTAAAAGTCCACGCTCCTTAAAAGTCCACGCTCCTTAAAAGTCCACGCTCCTTAAAAGTCCACGCTCCTTAAAAGTCCACGCTCCTTAAAAGTCCACGCTCCTTAAAAGTCCACGCTCCTTAAAAGTCCACGCTCCTTAAAAGTCCACGCTCCTTAAAAGTCCACGCTCCTTAAAAGTCCACGCTCCTTAAAAGTCCACGCTCCTTAAAAGTCCACGCTCCTTAAAAGTCCACGCTCCTTAAAAGTCCACGCTCCTTAAAAGTCCACGCTCCTTAAAAGTCCACGCTCCTTAAAAGTCCACGCTCCTTAAAAGTCCACGCTCCTTAAAAGTCCACGCTCCTTAAAAGTCCACGCTCCTTAAAAGTCCACGCTCCTTAAAAGTCCACGCTCCTTAAAAGTCCACGCTCCTTAAAAGTCCACGCTCCTTAAAAGTCCACGCTCCTTAAAAGTCCACGCTCCTTAAAAGTCCACGCTCCTTAAAAGTCCACGCTCCTTAAAAGTCCACGCTCCTTAAAAGTCCACGCTCCTTAAAAGTCCACGCTCCTTAAAAGTCCACGCTCCTTAAAAGTCCACGCTCCTTAAAAGTCCACGCTCCTTAAAAGTCCACGCTCCTTAAAAGTCCACGCTCCTTAAAAGTCCACGCTCCTTAAAAGTCCACGCTCCTTAAAAGTCCACGCTCCTTAAAAGTCCACGCTCCTTAAAAGTCCACGCTCCTTAAAAGTCCACGCTCCTTAAAAGTCCACGCTCCTTAAAAGTCCACGCTCCTTAAAAGTCCACGCTCCTTAAAAGTCCACGCTCCTTAAAAGTCCACGCTCCTTAAAAGTCCACGCTCCTTAAAAGTCCACGCTCCTTAAAAGTCCACGCTCCTTAAAAGTCCACGCTCCTTAAAAGTCCACGCTCCTTAAAAGTCCACGCTCCTTAAAAGTCCACGCTCCTTAAAAGTCCACGCTCCTTAAAAGTCCACGCTCCTTAAAAGTCCACGCTCCTTAAAAGTCCACGCTCCTTAAAAGTCCACGCTCCTTAAAAGTCCACGCTCCTTAAAAGTCCACGCTCCTTAAAAGTCCACGCTCCTTAAAAGTCCACGCTCCTTAAAAGTCCACGCTCCTTAAAAGTCCACGCTCCTTAAAAGTCCACGCTCCTTAAAAGTCCACGCTCCTTAAAAGTCCACGCTCCTTAAAAGTCCACGCTCCTTAAAAGTCCACGCTCCTTAAAAGTCCACGCTCCTTAAAAGTCCACGCTCCTTAAAAGTCCACGCTCCTTAAAAGTCCACGCTCCTTAAAAGTCCACGCTCCTTAAAAGTCCACGCTCCTTAAAAGTCCACGCTCCTTAAAAGTCCACGCTCCTTAAAAGTCCACGCTCCTTAAAAGTCCACGCTCCTTAAAAGTCCACGCTCCTTAAAAGTCCACGCTCCTTAAAAGTCCACGCTCCTTAAAAGTCCACGCTCCTTAAAAGTCCACGCTCCTTAAAAGTCCACGCTCCTTAAAAGTCCACGCTCCTTAAAAGTCCACGCTCCTTAAAAGTCCACGCTCCTTAAAAGTCCACGCTCCTTAAAAGTCCACGCTCCTTAAAAGTCCACGCTCCTTAAAAGTCCACGCTCCTTAAAAGTCCACGCTCCTTAAAAGTCCACGCTCCTTAAAAGTCCACGCTCCTTAAAAGTCCACGCTCCTTAAAAGTCCACGCTCCTTAAAAGTCCACGCTCCTTAAAAGTCCACGCTCCTTAAAAGTCCACGCTCCTTAAAAGTCCACGCTCCTTAAAAGTCCACGCTCCTTAAAAGTCCACGCTCCTTAAAAGTCCACGCTCCTTAAAAGTCCACGCTCCTTAAAAGTCCACGCTCCTTAAAAGTCCACGCTCCTTAAAAGTCCACGCTCCTTAAAAGTCCACGCTCCTTAAAAGTCCACGCTCCTTAAAAGTCCACGCTCCTTAAAAGTCCACGCTCCTTAAAAGTCCACGCTCCTTAAAAGTCCACGCTCCTTAAAAGTCCACGCTCCTTAAAAGTCCACGCTCCTTAAAAGTCCACGCTCCTTAAAAGTCCACGCTCCTTAAAAGTCCACGCTCCTTAAAAGTCCACGCTCCTTAAAAGTCCACGCTCCTTAAAAGTCCACGCTCCTTAAAAGTCCACGCTCCTTAAAAGTCCACGCTCCTTAAAAGTCCACGCTCCTTAAAAGTCCACGCTCCTTAAAAGTCCACGCTCCTTAAAAGTCCACGCTCCTTAAAAGTCCACGCTCCTTAAAAGTCCACGCTCCTTAAAAGTCCACGCTCCTTAAAAGTCCACGCTCCTTAAAAGTCCACGCTCCTTAAAAGTCCACGCTCCTTAAAAGTCCACGCTCCTTAAAAGTCCACGCTCCTTAAAAGTCCACGCTCCTTAAAAGTCCACGCTCCTTAAAAGTCCACGCTCCTTAAAAGTCCACGCTCCTTAAAAGTCCACGCTCCTTAAAAGTCCACGCTCCTTAAAAGTCCACGCTCCTTAAAAGTCCACGCTCCTTAAAAGTCCACGCTCCTTAAAAGTCCACGCTCCTTAAAAGTCCACGCTCCTTAAAAGTCCACGCTCCTTAAAAGTCCACGCTCCTTAAAAGTCCACGCTCCTTAAAAGTCCACGCTCCTTAAAAGTCCACGCTCCTTAAAAGTCCACGCTCCTTAAAAGTCCACGCTCCTTAAAAGTCCACGCTCCTTAAAAGTCCACGCTCCTTAAAAGTCCACTCTCCTTAAAAGTCCACGCTCCTTAAAAGTCCACGCTACTTAAAGGTGCACGCTCCTTAAAAGTCCACGCTCCTTAAAAGTCCACGCTCCTTAAAAGTCCACGCTCCTTAAAAGTCCACGCTCCTTAAAAGTCCACGCTCCTTAAAAGTCCACGCTCCTTAAAAGTCCACGCTCCTTAAAAGTCCACGCTCCTTAAAAGTCCACGCTCCTTAAAAGTCCACGCTCCTTAAAAGTCCACGCTCCTTAAAAGTCCACGCTCCTTAAAAGTCCACGCTCCTTAAAAGTCCACGCTCCTTAAAAGTCCACGCTCCTTAAAAGTCCACGCTCCTTAAAAGTCCACGCTCCTTAAAAGTCCACGCTCCTTAAAAGTCCACGCTCCTTAAAAGTCCACGCTCCTTAAAAGTCCACGCACCTTAAAAGTGCACGCTCCTTAAAAGTCCACGCTCCTTAAAAGTCCACGCTCCTTAAAAGTCCACGCTCCTTAAAAGTCCACGCTCCTTAAAAGTCCACGCTCCTTAAAAGTCCACGCTCCTTAAAAGTCCACGCTCCTTAAAAGTCCACGCTCCTTAAAAGTCCACGCTCCTTAAAAGTCCACGCTCCTTAAAAGTCCACGCTCCTTAAAAGTCCACGCTCCTTAAAAGTCCACGCTCCTTAAAAGTCCACGCTCCTTAAAAGTCCACGCTCCTTAAAAGTCCACGCTCCTTAAAAGTCCACGCTCCTTAAAAGTCCACGCTCCTTAAAAGTCCACGCTCCTTAAAAGTCCACGCTCCTTAAAAGTCCACGCTCCTTAAAAGTCCACGCTCCTTAAAAGTCCACGCTCCTTAAAAGTCCACGCTCCTTAAAAGTCCACGCTCCTTAAAAGTCCACGCTCCTTAAAAGTCCACGCTCCTTAAAAGTCCACGCTCCTTAAAAGTCCACGCTCCTTAAAAGTCCACGCTCCTTAAAAGTCCACGCTCCTTAAAAGTCCACGCTCCTTAAAAGTCCACGCTCCTTAAAAGTCCACGCTCCTTAAAAGTCCACGCTCCTTAAAAGTCCACGCTCCTTAAAAGTCCACGCTCCTTAAAAGTCCACGCTCCTTAAAAGTCCACGCTCCTTAAAAGTCCACGCTCCTTAAAAGTCCACGCTCCTTAAAAGTCCACGCTCCTTAAAAGTCCACGCTCCTTAAAAGTCCACGCTCCTTAAAAGTCCACGCTCCTTAAAAGTCCACGCTCCTTAAAAGTCCACGCTCCTTAAAAGTCCACGCTCCTTAAAAGTCCACGCTCCTTAAAAGTCCACGCTCCTTAAAAGTCCACGCTCCTTAAAAGTCCACGCTCCTTAAAAGTCCACGCTCCTTAAAAGTCCACGCTCCTTAAAAGTCCACGCTCCTTAAAAGTCCACGCTCCTTAAAAGTCCACGCTCCTTAAAAGTCCACGCTCCTTAAAAGTCCACGCTCCTTAAAAGTCCACGCTCCTTAAAAGTCCACGCTCCTTAAAAGTCCACGCTCCTTAAAAGTCCACGCTCCTTAAAAGTCCACGCTCCTTAAAAGTCCACGCTCCTTAAAAGTCCACGCTCCTTAAAAGTCCACGCTCCTTAAAAGTCCACGCTCCTTAAAAGTCCACGCTCCTTAAAAGTCCACGCTCCTTAAAAGTCCACGCTCCTTAAAAGTCCACGCTCCTTAAAAGTCCACGCTCCTTAAAAGTCCACGCTCCTTAAAAGTCCACGCTCCTTAAAAGTCCACGCTCCTTAAAAGTCCACGCTCCTTAAAAGTCCACGCTCCTTAAAAGTCCACGCTCCTTAAAAGTCCACGCTCCTTAAAAGTCCACGCTCCTTAAAAGTCCACGCTCCTTAAAAGTCCACGCTCCTTAAAAGTCCACGCTCCTTAAAAGTCCACGCTCCTTAAAAGTCCACGCTCCTTAAAAGTCCACGCTCCTTAAAAGTCCACGCTCCTTAAAAGTCCACGCTCCTTAAAAGTCCACGCTCCTTAAAAGTCCACGCTCCTTAAAAGTCCACGCTCCTTAAAAGTCCACGCTCCTTAAAAGTCCACGCTCCTTAAAAGTCCACGCTCCTTAAAAGTCCACGCTCCTTAAAAGTCCACGCTCCTTAAAAGTCCACGCTCCTTAAAAGTCCACGCTCCTTAAAAGTCCACGCTCCTTAAAAGTCCACGCTCCTTAAAAGTCCACGCTCCTTAAAAGTCCACGCTCCTTAAAAGTCCACGCTCCTTAAAAGTCCACGCTCCTTAAAAGTCCACGCTCCTTAAAAGTCCACGCTCCTTAAAAGTCCACGCTCCTTAAAAGTCCACGCTCCTTAAAAGTCCACGCTCCTTAAAAGTCCACGCTCCTTAAAAGTCCACGCTCCTTAAAAGTCCACGCTCCTTAAAAGTCCACGCTCCTTAAAAGTCCACGCTCCTTAAAAGTCCACGCTCCTTAAAAGTCCACGCTCCTTAAAAGTCCACGCTCCTTAAAAGTCCACGCTCCTTAAAAGTCCACGCTCCTTAAAAGTCCACGCTCCTTAAAAGTCCACGCTCCTTAAAAGTCCACGCTCCTTAAAAGTCCACGCTCCTTAAAAGTCCACGCTCCTTAAAAGTCCACGCTCCTTAAAAGTCCACGCTCCTTAAAAGTCCACGCTCCTTAAAAGTCCACGCTCCTTAAAAGTCCACGCTCCTTAAAAGTCCACGCTCCTTAAAAGTCCACGCTCCTTAAAAGTCCACGCTCCTTAAAAGTCCACGCTCCTTAAAAGTCCACGCTCCTTAAAAGTCCACGCTCCTTAAAAGTCCACGCTCCTTAAAAGTCCACGCTCCTTAAAAGTCCACGCTCCTTAAAAGTCCACGCTCCTTAAAAGTCCACGCTCCTTAAAAGTCCACGCTCCTTAAAAGTCCACGCTCCTTAAAAGTCCACGCTCCTTAAAAGTCCACGCTCCTTAAAAGTCCACGCTCCTTAAAAGTCCACGCTCCTTAAAAGTCCACGCTCCTTAAAAGTCCACGCTCCTTAAAAGTCCACGCTCCTTAAAAGTCCACGCTCCTTAAAAGTCCACGCTCCTTAAAAGTCCACGCTCCTTAAAAGTCCACGCTCCTTAAAAGTCCACGCTCCTTAAAAGTCCACGCTCCTTAAAAGTCCACGCTCCTTAAAAGTCCACGCTCCTTAAAAGTCCACGCTCCTTAAAAGTCCACGCTCCTTAAAAGTCCACGCTCCTTAAAAGTCCACGCTCCTTAAAAGTCCACGCTCCTTAAAAGTCCACGCTCCTTAAAAGTCCACGCTCCTTAAAAGTCCACGCTCCTTAAAAGTCCACGCTCCTTAAAAGTCCACGCTCCTTAAAAGTCCACGCTCCTTAAAAGTCCACGCTCCTTAAAAGTCCACGCTCCTTAAAAGTCCACGCTCCTTAAAAGTCCACGCTCCTTAAAAGTCCACGCTCCTTAAAAGTCCACGCTCCTTAAAAGTCCACGCTCCTTAAAAGTCCACGCTCCTTAAAAGTCCACGCTCCTTAAAAGTCCACGCTCCTTAAAAGTCCACGCTCCTTAAAAGTCCACGCTCCTTAAAAGTCCACGCTCCTTAAAAGTCCACGCTCCTTAAAAGTCCACGCTCCTTAAAAGTCCACGCTCCTTAAAAGTCCACGCTCCTTAAAAGTCCACGCTCCTTAAAAGTCCACGCTCCTTAAAAGTCCACGCTCCTTAAAAGTCCACGCTCCTTAAAAGTCCACGCTCCTTAAAAGTCCACGCTCCTTAAAAGTCCACGCTCCTTAAAAGTCCACGCTCCTTAAAAGTCCACGCTCCTTAAAAGTCCACGCTCCTTAAAAGTCCACGCTCCTTAAAAGTCCACGCTCCTTAAAAGTCCACGCTCCTTAAAAGTCCACGCTCCTTAAAAGTCCACGCTCCTTAAAAGTCCACGCTCCTTAAAAGTCCACGCTCCTTAAAAGTCCACGCTCCTTAAAAGTCCACGCTCCTTAAAAGTCCACGCTCCTTAAAAGTCCACGCTCCTTAAAAGTCCACGCTCCTTAAAAGTCCACGCTCCTTAAAAGTCCACGCTCCTTAAAAGTCCACGCTCCTTAAAAGTCCACGCTCCTTAAAAGTCCACGCTCCTTAAAAGTCCACGCTCCTTAAAAGTCCACGCTCCTTAAAAGTCCACGCTCCTTAAAAGTCCACGCTCCTTAAAAGTCCACGCTCCTTAAAAGTCCACGCTCCTTAAAAGTCCACGCTCCTTAAAAGTCCACGCTCCTTAAAAGTCCACGCTCCTTAAAAGTCCACGCTCCTTAAAAGTCCACGCTCCTTAAAAGTCCACGCTCCTTAAAAGTCCACGCTCCTTAAAAGTCCACGCTCCTTAAAAGTCCACGCTCCTTAAAAGTCCACGCTCCTTAAAAGTCCACGCTCCTTAAAAGTCCACGCTCCTTAAAAGTCCACGCTCCTTAAAAGTCCACGCTCCTTAAAAGTCCACGCTCCTTAAAAGTCCACGCTCCTTAAAAGTCCACGCTCCTTAAAAGTCCACGCTCCTTAAAAGTCCACGCTCCTTAAAAGTCCACGCTCCTTAAAAGTCCACGCTCCTTAAAAGTCCACGCTCCTTAAAAGTCCACGCTCCTTAAAAGTCCACGCTCCTTAAAAGTCCACGCTCCTTAAAAGTCCACGCTCCTTAAAAGTCCACGCTCCTTAAAAGTCCACGCTCCTTAAAAGTCCACGCTCCTTAAAAGTCCACGCTCCTTAAAAGTCCACGCTCCTTAAAAGTCCACGCTCCTTAAAAGTCCACGCTCCTTAAAAGTCCACGCTCCTTAAAAGTCCACGCTCCTTAAAAGTCCACGCTCCTTAAAAGTCCACGCTCCTTAAAAGTCCACGCTCCTTAAAAGTCCACGCTCCTTAAAAGTCCACGCTCCTTAAAAGTCCACGCTCCTTAAAAGTCCACGCTCCTTAAAAGTCCACGCTCCTTAAAAGTCCACGCTCCTTAAAAGTCCACGCTCCTTAAAAGTCCACGCTCCTTAAAAGTCCACGCTCCTTAAAAGTCCACGCTCCTTAAAAGTCCACGCTCCTTAAAAGTCCACGCTCCTTAAAAGTCCACGCTCCTTAAAAGTCCACGCTCCTTAAAAGTCCACGCTCCTTAAAAGTCCACGCTCCTTAAAAGTCCACGCTCCTTAAAAGTCCACGCTCCTTAAAAGTCCACGCTCCTTAAAAGTCCACGCTCCTTAAAAGTCCACGCTCCTTAAAAGTCCACGCTCCTTAAAAGTCCACGCTCCTTAAAAGTCCACGCTCCTTAAAAGTCCACGCTCCTTAAAAGTCCACGCTCCTTAAAAGTCCACGCTCCTTAAAAGTCCACGCTCCTTAAAAGTCCCGCTCCTTAAAAGTCCACGCTCCTTAAAAGTCCACGCTCCTTAAAAGTCCACGCTCCTTAAAAGTCCACGCTCCTTAAAAGTCCACGCTCCTTAAAAGTCCACGCTCCTTAAAAGTCCACGCTCCTTAAAAGTCCACGCTCCTTAAAAGTCCACGCTCCTTAAAAGTCCACGCTCCTTAAAAGTCCACGCTCCTTAAAAGTCCACGCTCCTTAAAAGTCCACGCTCCTTAAAAGTCCACGCTCCTTAAAAGTCCACGCTCCTTAAAAGTCCACGCTCCTTAAAAGTCCACGCTCCTTAAAAGTCCACGCTCCTTAAAAGTCCACGCTCCTTAAAAGTCCACGCTCCTTAAAAGTCCACGCTCCTTAAAAGTCCACGCTCCTTAAAAGTCCACGCTCCTTAAAAGTCCACGCTCCTTAAAAGTCCACGCTCCTTAAAAGTCCACGCTCCTTAAAAGTCCACGCTCCTTAAAAGTCCACGCTCCTTAAAAGTCCACGCTCCTTAAAAGTCCACGCTCCTTAAAAGTCCACGCTCCTTAAAAGTCCACGCTCCTTAAAAGTCCACGCTCCTTAAAAGTCCACGCTCCTTAAAAGTCCACGCTCCTTAAAAGTCCACGCTCCTTAAAAGTCCACGCTCCTTAAAAGTCCACGCTCCTTAAAAGTCCACGCTCCTTAAAAGTCCACGCTCCTTAAAAGTCCACGCTCCTTAAAAGTCCACGCTCCTTAAAAGTCCACGCTCCTTAAAAGTCCACGCTCCTTAAAAGTCCACGCTCCTTAAAAGTCCACGCTCCTTAAAAGTCCACGCTCCTTAAAAGTCCACGCTCCTTAAAAGTCCACGCTCCTTAAAAGTCCACGCTCCTTAAAAGTCCACGCTCCTTAAAAGTCCACGCTCCTTAAAAGTCCACGCTCCTTAAAAGTCCACGCTCCTTAAAAGTCCACGCTCCTTAAAAGTCCACGCTCCTTAAAAGTCCACGCTCCTTAAAAGTCCACGCTCCTTAAAAGTCCACGCTCCTTAAAAGTCCACGCTCCTTAAAAGTCCACGCTCCTTAAAAGTCCACGCTCCTTAAAAGTCCACGCTCCTTAAAAGTCCACGCTCCTTAAAAGTCCACGCTCCTTAAAAGTCCACGCTCCTTAAAAGTCCACGCTCCTTAAAAGTCCACGCTCCTTAAAAGTCCACGCTCCTTAAAAGTCCACGCTCCTTAAAAGTCCACGCTCCTTAAAAGTCCACGCTCCTTAAAAGTCCACGCTCCTTAAAAGTCCACGCTCCTTAAAAGTCCACGCTCCTTAAAAGTCCACGCTCCTTAAAAGTCCACGCTCCTTAAAAGTCCACGCTCCTTAAAAGTCCACGCTCCTTAAAAGTCCACGCTCCTTAAAAGTCCACGCTCCTTAAAAGTCCACGCTCCTTAAAAGTCCACGCTCCTTAAAAGTCCACGCTCCTTAAAAGTCCACGCTCCTTAAAAGTCCACGCTCCTTAAAAGTCCACGCTCCTTAAAAGTCCACGCTCCTTAAAAGTCCACGCTCCTTAAAAGTCCACGCTCCTTAAAAGTCCACGCTCCTTAAAAGTCCACGCTCCTTAAAAGTCCACGCTCCTTAAAAGTCCACGCTCCTTAAAAGTCCACGCTCCTTAAAAGTCCACGCTCCTTAAAAGTCCACGCTCCTTAAAAGTCCACGCTCCTTAAAAGTCCACGCTCCTTAAAAGTCCACGCTCCTTAAAAGTCCACGCTCCTTAAAAGTCCACGCTCCTTAAAAGTCCACGCTCCTTAAAAGTCCACGCTCCTTAAAAGTCCACGCTCCTTAAAAGTCCACGCTCCTTAAAAGTCCACGCTCCTTAAAAGTCCACGCTCCTTAAAAGTCCACGCTCCTTAAAAGTCCACGCTCCTTAAAAGTCCACGCTCCTTAAAAGTCCACGCTCCTTAAAAGTCCACGCTCCTTAAAAGTCCACGCTCCTTAAAAGTCCACGCTCCTTAAAAGTCCACGCTCCTTAAAAGTCCACGCTCCTTAAAAGTCCACGCTCCTTAAAAGTCCACGCTCCTTAAAAGTCCACGCTCCTTAAAAGTCCACGCTCCTTAAAAGTCCACGCTCCTTAAAAGTCCACGCTCCTTAAAAGTCCACGCTCCTTAAAAGTCCACGCTCCTTAAAAGTCCACGCTCCTTAAAAGTCCACGCTCCTTAAAAGTCCACGCTCCTTAAAAGTCCACGCTCCTTAAAAGTCCACGCTCCTTAAAAGTCCACGCTCCTTAAAAGTCCACGCTCCTTAAAAGTCCACGCTCCTTAAAAGTCCACGCTCCTTAAAAGTCCACGCTCCTTAAAAGTCCACGCTCCTTAAAAGTCCACGCTCCTTAAAAGTCCACGCTCCTTAAAAGTCCACGCTCCTTAAAAGTCCACGCTCCTTAAAAGTCCACGCTCCTTAAAAGTCCACGCTCCTTAAAAGTCCACGCTCCTTAAAAGTCCACGCTCCTTAAAAGTCCACGCTCCTTAAAAGTCCACGCTCCTTAAAAGTCCACGCTCCTTAAAAGTCCACGCTCCTTAAAAGTCCACGCTCCTTAAAAGTCCACGCTCCTTAAAAGTCCACGCTCCTTAAAAGTCCACGCTCCTTAAAAGTCCACGCTCCTTAAAAGTCCACGCTCCTTAAAAGTCCACGCTCCTTAAAAGTCCACGCTCCTTAAAAGTCCACGCTCCTTAAAAGTCCACGCTCCTTAAAAGTCCACGCTCCTTAAAAGTCCACGCTCCTTAAAAGTCCACGCTCCTTAAAAGTCCACGCTCCTTAAAAGTCCACGCTCCTTAAAAGTCCACGCTCCTTAAAAGTCCACGCTCCTTAAAAGTCCACGCTCCTTAAAAGTCCACGCTCCTTAAAAGTCCACGCTCCTTAAAAGT
This sequence comes from Misgurnus anguillicaudatus, assembly GCF_027580225.2. Classification (NCBI taxonomy): domain Eukaryota; kingdom Metazoa; phylum Chordata; class Actinopteri; order Cypriniformes; family Cobitidae; genus Misgurnus; species Misgurnus anguillicaudatus. Next base: position 32,670,379 of record NC_073337.2, read on the forward strand.
CCACGCTCCTTAAAAGTCCACGCTCCTTAAAAGTCCACGCTCCTTAAAAGTCCACGCTCCTTAAAAGTCCACGCTCCTTAAAAGTCCACGCTCCTTAAAAGTCCACGCTCCTTAAAAGTCCACGCTCCTTAAAAGTCCACGCTCCTTAAAAGTCCACGCTCCTTAAAAGTCCACGCTCCTTAAAAGTCCACGCTCCTTAAAAGTCCACGCTCCTTAAAAGTCCACGCTCCTTAAAAGTCCACGCTCCTTAAAAGTCCACGCTCCTTAAAAGTCCACGCTCCTTAAAAGTCCACGCTCCTTAAAAGTCCACGCTCCTTAAAAGTCCACGCTCCTTAAAAGTCCACGCTCCTTAAAAGTCCACGCTCCTTAAAAGTCCACGCTCCTTAAAAGTCCACGCTCCTTAAAAGTCCACGCTCCTTAAAAGTCCACGCTCCTTAAAAGTCCACGCTCCTTAAAAGTCCACGCTCCTTAAAAGTCCACGCTCCTTAAAAGTCCACGCTCCTTAAAAGTCCACGCTCCTTAAAAGTCCACGCTCCTTAAAAGTCCACGCTCCTTAAAAGTCCACGCTCCTTAAAAGTCCACGCTCCTTAAAAGTCCACGCTCCTTAAAAGTCCACGCTCCTTAAAAGTCCACGCTCCTTAAAAGTCCACGCTCCTTAAAAGTCCACGCTCCTTAAAAGTCCACGCTCCTTAAAAGTCCACGCTCCTTAAAAGTCCACGCTCCTTAAAAGTCCACGCTCCTTAAAAGTCCACGCTCCTTAAAAGTCCACGCTCCTTAAAAGTCCACGCTCCTTAAAAGTCCACGCTCCTTAAAAGTCCACGCTCCTTAAAAGTCCACGCTCCTTAAAAGTCCACGCTCCTTAAAAGTCCACGCTCCTTAAAAGTCCACGCTCCTTAAAAGTCCACGCTCCTTAAAAGTCCACGCTCCTTAAAAGTCCACGCTCCTTAAAAGTCCACGCTCCTTAAAAGTCCACGCTCCTTAAAAGTCCACGCTCCTTAAAAGTCCACGCTCCTTAAAAGTCCACGCTCCTTAAAAGTCCACGCTCCTTAAAAGTCCACGCTCCTTAAAAGTCCACGCTCCTTAAAAGTCCACGCTCCTTAAAAGTCCACGCTCCTTAAAAGTCCACGCTCCTTAAAAGTCCACGCTCCTTAAAAGTCCACGCTCCTTAAAAGTCCACGCTCCTTAAAAGTCCACGCTCCTTAAAAGTCCACGCTCCTTAAAAGTCCACGCTCCTTAAAAGTCCACGCTCCTTAAAAGTCCACGCTCCTTAAAAGTCCACGCTCCTTAAAAGTCCACGCTCCTTAAAAGTCCACGCTCCTTAAAAGTCCACGCTCCTTAAAAGTCCACGCTCCTTAAAAGTCCACGCTCCTTAAAAGTCCACGCTCCTTAAAAGTCCACGCTCCTTAAAAGTCCACGCTCCTTAAAAGTCCACGCTCCTTAAAAGTCCACGCTCCTTAAAAGTCCACGCTCCTTAAAAGTCCACGCTCCTTAAAAGTCCACGCTCCTTAAAAGTCCACGCTCCTTAAAAGTCCACGCTCCTTAAAAGTCCACGCTCCTTAAAAGTCCACGCTCCTTAAAAGTCCACGCTCCTTAAAAGTCCACGCTCCTTAAAAGTCCACGCTCCTTAAAAGTCCACGCTCCTTAAAAGTCCACGCTCCTTAAAAGTCCACGCTCCTTAAAAGTCCACGCTCCTTAAAAGTCCACGCTCCTTAAAAGTCCACGCTCCTTAAAAGTCCACGCTCCTTAAAAGTCCACGCTCCTTAAAAGTCCACGCTCCTTAAAAGTCCACGCTCCTTAAAAGTCCACGCTCCTTAAAAGTCCACGCTCCTTAAAAGTCCACGCTCCTTAAAAGTCCACGCTCCTTAAAAGTCCACGCTCCTTAAAAGTCCACGCTCCTTAAAAGTCCACGCTCCTTAAAAGTCCACGCTCCTTAAAAGTCCACGCTCCTTAAAAGTCCACGCTCCTTAAAAGTCCACGCTCCTTAAAAGTCCACGCTCCTTAAAAGTCCACGCTCCTTAAAAGTCCACGCTCCTTAAAAGTCCACGCTCCTTAAAAGTCCACGCTCCTTAAAAGTCCACGCTCCTTAAAAGTCCACGCTCCTTAAAAGTCCACGCTCCTTAAAAGTCCACGCTCCTTAAAAGTCCACGCTCCTTAAAAGTCCACGCTCCTTAAAAGTCCACGCTCCTTAAAAGTCCACGCTCCTTAAAAGTCCACGCTCCTTAAAAGTCCACGCTCCTTAAAAGTCCACGCTCCTTAAAAGTCCACGCTCCTTAAAAGTCCACGCTCCTTAAAAGTCCACGCTCCTTAAAAGTCCACGCTCCTTAAAAGTCCACGCTCCTTAAAAGTCCACGCTCCTTAAAAGTCCACGCTCCTTAAAAGTCCACGCTCCTTAAAAGTCCACGCTCCTTAAAAGTCCACGCTCCTTAAAAGTCCACGCTCCTTAAAAGTCCACGCTCCTTAAAAGTCCACGCTCCTTAAAAGTCCACGCTCCTTAAAAGTCCACGCTCCTTAAAAGTCCACGCTCCTTAAAAGTCCACGCTCCTTAAAAGTCCACGCTCCTTAAAAGTCCACGCTCCTTAAAAGTCCACGCTCCTTAAAAGTCCACGCTCCTTAAAAGTCCACGCTCCTTAAAAGTCCACGCTCCTTAAAAGTCCACGCTCCTTAAAAGTCCACGCTCCTTAAAAGTCCACGCTCCTTAAAAGTCCACGCTCCTTAAAAGTCCACGCTCCTTAAAAGTCCACGCTCCTTAAAAGTCCACGCTCCTTAAAAGTCCACGCTCCTTAAAAGTCCACGCTCCTTAAAAGTCCACGCTCCTTAAAAGTCCACGCTCCTTAAAAGTCCACGCTCCTTAAAAGTCCACGCTCCTTAAAAGTCCACGCTCCTTAAAAGTCCACGCTCCTTAAAAGTCCACGCTCCTTAAAAGTCCACGCTCCTTAAAAGTCCACGCTCCTTAAAAGTCCACGCTCCTTAAAAGTCCACGCTCCTTAAAAGTCCACGCTCCTTAAAAGTCCACGCTCCTTAAAAGTCCACGCTCCTTAAAAGTCCACGCTCCTTAAAAGTCCACGCTCCTTAAAAGTCCACGCTCCTTAAAAGTCCACGCTCCTTAAAAGTCCACGCTCCTTAAAAGTCCACGCTCCTTAAAAGTCCACGCTCCTTAAAAGTCCACGCTCCTTAAAAGTCCACGCTCCTTAAAAGTCCACGCTCCTTAAAAGTCCACGCTCCTTAAAAGTCCACGCTCCTTAAAAGTCCACGCTCCTTAAAAGTCCACGCTCCTTAAAAGTCCACGCTCCTTAAAAGTCCACGCTCCTTAAAAGTCCACGCTCCTTAAAAGTCCACGCTCCTTAAAAGTCCACGCTCCTTAAAAGTCCACGCTCCTTAAAAGTCCACGCTCCTTAAAAGTCCACGCTCCTTAAAAGTCCACGCTCCTTAAAAGTCCACGCTCCTTAAAAGTCCACGCTCCTTAAAAGTCCACGCTCCTTAAAAGTCCACGCTCCTTAAAAGTCCACGCTCCTTAAAAGTCCACGCTCCTTAAAAGTCCACGCTCCTTAAAAGTCCACGCTCCTTAAAAGTCCACGCTCCTTAAAAGTCCACGCTCCTTAAAAGTCCACGCTCCTTAAAAGTCCACGCTCCTTAAAAGTCCACGCTCCTTAAAAGTCCACGCTCCTTAAAAGTCCACGCTCCTTAAAAGTCCACGCTCCTTAAAAGTCCACGCTCCTTAAAAGTCCACGCTCCTTAAAAGTCCACGCTCCTTAAAAGTCCACGCTCCTTAAAAGTCCACGCTCCTTAAAAGTCCACGCTCCTTAAAAGTCCACGCTCCTTAAAAGTCCACGCTCCTTAAAAGTCCACGCTCCTTAAAAGTCCACGCTCCTTAAAAGTCCACGCTCCTTAAAAGTCCACGCTCCTTAAAAGTCCACGCTCCTTAAAAGTCCACGCTCCTTAAAAGTCCACGCTCCTTAAAAGTCCACGCTCCTTAAAAGTCCACGCTCCTTAAAAGTCCACGCTCCTTAAAAGTCCACGCTCCTTAAAAGTCCACGCTCCTTAAAAGTCCACGCTCCTTAAAAGTCCACGCTCCTTAAAAGTCCACGCTCCTTAAAAGTCCACGCTCCTTAAAAGTCCACGCTCCTTAAAAGTCCACGCTCCTTAAAAGTCCACGCTCCTTAAAAGTCCACGCTCCTTAAAAGTCCACGCTCCTTAAAAGTCCACGCTCCTTAAAAGTCCACGCTCCTTAAAAGTCCACGCTCCTTAAAAGTCCACGCTCCTTAAAAGTCCACGCTCCTTAAAAGTCCACGCTCCTTAAAAGTCCACGCTCCTTAAAAGTCCACGCTCCTTAAAAGTCCACGCTCCTTAAAAGTCCACGCTCCTTAAAAGTCCACGCTCCTTAAAAGTCCACGCTCCTTAAAAGTCCACGCTCCTTAAAAGTCCACGCTCCTTAAAAGTCCACGCTCCTTAAAAGTCCACGCTCCTTAAAAGTCCACGCTCCTTAAAAGTCCACGCTCCTTAAAAGTCCACGCTCCTTAAAAGTCCACGCTCCTTAAAAGTCCACGCTCCTTAAAAGTCCACGCTCCTTAAAAGTCCACGCTCCTTAAAAGTCCACGCTCCTTAAAAGTCCACGCTCCTTAAAAGTCCACGCTCCTTAAAAGTCCACGCTCCTTAAAAGTCCACGCTCCTTAAAAGTCCACGCTCCTTAAAAGTCCACGCTCCTTAAAAGTCCACGCTCCTTAAAAGTCCACGCTCCTTAAAAGTCCACGCTCCTTAAAAGTCCACGCTCCTTAAAAGTCCACGCTCCTTAAAAGTCCACGCTCCTTAAAAGTCCACGCTCCTTAAAAGTCCACGCTCCTTAAAAGTCCACGCTCCTTAAAAGTCCACGCTCCTTAAAAGTCCACGCTCCTTAAAAGTCCACGCTCCTTAAAAGTCCACGCTCCTTAAAAGTCCACGCTCCTTAAAAGTCCACGCTCCTTAAAAGTCCACGCTCCTTAAAAGTCCACGCTCCTTAAAAGTCCACGCTCCTTAAAAGTCCACGCTCCTTAAAAGTCCACGCTCCTTAAAAGTCCACGCTCCTTAAAAGTCCACGCTCCTTAAAAGTCCACGCTCCTTAAAAGTCCACGCTCCTTAAAAGTCCACGCTCCTTAAAAGTCCACGCTCCTTAAAAGTCCACGCTCCTTAAAAGTCCACGCTCCTTAAAAGTCCACGCTCCTTAAAAGTCCACGCTCCTTAAAAGTCCACGCTCCTTAAAAGTCCACGCTCCTTAAAAGTCCACGCTCCTTAAAAGTCCACGCTCCTTAAAAGTCCACGCTCCTTAAAAGTCCACGCTCCTTAAAAGTCCACGCTCCTTAAAAGTCCACGCTCCTTAAAAGTCCACGCTCCTTAAAAGTCCACGCTCCTTAAAAGTCCACGCTCCTTAAAAGTCCACGCTCCTTAAAAGTCCACGCTCCTTAAAAGTCCACGCTCCTTAAAAGTCCACGCTCCTTAAAAGTCCACGCTCCTTAAAAGTCCACGCTCCTTAAAAGTCCACGCTCCTTAAAAGTCCACGCTCCTTAAAAGTCCACGCTCCTTAAAAGTCCACGCTCCTTAAAAGTCCACGCTCCTTAAAAGTCCACGCTCCTTAAAAGTCCACGCTCCTTAAAAGTCCACGCTCCTTAAAAGTCCACGCTCCTTAAAAGTCCACGCTCCTTAAAAGTCCACGCTCCTTAAAAGTCCACGCTCCTTAAAAGTCCACGCTCCTTAAAAGTCCACGCTCCTTAAAAGTCCACGCTCCTTAAAAGTCCACGCTCCTTAAAAGTCCACGCTCCTTAAAAGTCCACGCTCCTTAAAAGTCCACGCTCCTTAAAAGTCCACGCTCCTTAAAAGTCCACGCTCCTTAAAAGTCCACGCTCCTTAAAAGTCCACGCTCCTTAAAAGTCCACGCTCCTTAAAAGTCCACGCTCCTTAAAAGTCCACGCTCCTTAAAAGTCCACGCTCCTTAAAAGTCCACGCTCCTTAAAAGTCCACGCTCCTTAAAAGTCCACGCTCCTTAAAAGTCCACGCTCCTTAAAAGTCCACGCTCCTTAAAAGTCCACGCTCCTTAAAAGTCCACGCTCCTTAAAAGTCCACGCTCCTTAAAAGTCCACGCTCCTTAAAAGTCCACGCTCCTTAAAAGTCCACGCTCCTTAAAAGTCCACGCTCCTTAAAAGTCCACGCTCCTTAAAAGTCCACGCTCCTTAAAAGTCCACGCTCCTTAAAAGTCCACGCTCCTTAAAAGTCCACGCTCCTTAAAAGTCCACGCTCCTTAAAAGTCCACGCTCCTTAAAAGTCCACGCTCCTTAAAAGTCCACGCTCCTTAAAAGTCCACGCTCCTTAAAAGTCCACGCTCCTTAAAAGTCCACGCTCCTTAAAAGTCCACGCTCCTTAAAAGTCCACGCTCCTTAAAAGTCCACGCTCCTTAAAAGTCCACGCTCCTTAAAAGTCCACGCTCCTTAAAAGTCCACGCTCCTTAAAAGTCCACGCTCCTTAAAAGTCCACGCTCCTTAAAAGTCCACGCTCCTTAAAAGTCCACGCTCCTTAAAAGTCCACGCTCCTTAAAAGTCCACGCTCCTTAAAAGTCCACGCTCCTTAAAAGTCCACGCTCCTTAAAAGTCCACGCTCCTTAAAAGTCCACGCTCCTTAAAAGTCCACGCTCCTTAAAAGTCCACGCTCCTTAAAAGTCCACGCTCCTTAAAAGTCCACGCTCCTTAAAAGTCCACGCTCCTTAAAAGTCCACGCTCCTTAAAAGTCCACGCTCCTTAAAAGTCCACGCTCCTTAAAAGTCCACGCTCCTTAAAAGTCCACGCTCCTTAAAAGTCCACGCTCCTTAAAAGTCCACGCTCCTTAAAAGTCCACGCTCCTTAAAAGTCCACGCTCCTTAAAAGTCCACGCTCCTTAAAAGTCCACGCTCCTTAAAAGTCCACGCTCCTTAAAAGTCCACGCTCCTTAAAAGTCCACGCTCCTTAAAAGTCCACGCTCCTTAAAAGTCCACGCTCCTTAAAAGTCCACGCTCCTTAAAAGTCCACGCTCCTTAAAAGTCCACGCTCCTTAAAAGTCCACGCTCCTTAAAAGTCCACGCTCCTTAAAAGTCCACGCTCCTTAAAAGTCCACGCTCCTTAAAAGTCCACGCTCCTTAAAAGTCCACGCTCCTTAAAAGTCCACGCTCCTTAAAAGTCCACGCTCCTTAAAAGTCCACGCTCCTTAAAAGTCCACGCTCCTTAAAAGTCCACGCTCCTTAAAAGTCCACGCTCCTTAAAAGTCCACGCTCCTTAAAAGTCCACGCTCCTTAAAAGTCCACGCTCCTTAAAAGTCCACGCTCCTTAAAAGTCCACGCTCCTTAAAAGTCCACGCTCCTTAAAAGTCCACGCTCCTTAAAAGTCCACGCTCCTTAAAAGTCCACGCTCCTTAAAAGTCCACGCTCCTTAAAAGTCCACGCTCCTTAAAAGTCCACGCTCCTTAAAAGTCCACGCTCCTTAAAAGTCCACGCTCCTTAAAAGTCCACGCTCCTTAAAAGTCCACGCTCCTTAAAAGTCCACGCTCCTTAAAAGTCCACGCTCCTTAAAAGTCCACGCTCCTTAAAAGTCCACGCTCCTTAAAAGTCCACGCTCCTTAAAAGTCCACGCTCCTTAAAAGTCCACGCTCCTTAAAAGTCCACGCTCCTTAAAAGTCCACGCTCCTTAAAAGTCCACGCTCCTTAAAAGTCCACGCTCCTTAAAAGTCCACGCTCCTTAAAAGTCCACGCTCCTTAAAAGTCCACGCTCCTTAAAAGTCCACGCTCCTTAAAAGTCCACGCTCCTTAAAAGTCCACGCTCCTTAAAAGTCCACGCTCCTTAAAAGTCCACGCTCCTTAAAAGTCCACGCTCCTTAAAAGTCCACGCTCCTTAAAAGTCCACGCTCCTTAAAAGTCCACGCTCCTTAAAAGTCCACGCTCCTTAAAAGTCCACGCTCCTTAAAAGTCCACGCTCCTTAAAAGTCCACGCTCCTTAAAAGTCCACGCTCCTTAAAAGTCCACGCTCCTTAAAAGTCCACGCTCCTTAAAAGTCCACGCTCCTTAAAAGTCCACGCTCCTTAAAAGTCCACGCTCCTTAAAAGTCCACGCTCCTTAAAAGTCCACGCTCCTTAAAAGTCCACGCTCCTTAAAAGTCCACGCTCCTTAAAAGTCCACGCTCCTTAAAAGTCCACGCTCCTTAAAAGTCCACGCTCCTTAAAAGTCCACGCTCCTTAAAAGTCCACGCTCCTTAAAAGTCCACGCTCCTTAAAAGTCCACGCTCCTTAAAAGTCCACGCTCCTTAAAAGTCCACGCTCCTTAAAAGTCCACGCTCCTTAAAAGTCCACGCTCCTTAAAAGTCCACGCTCCTTAAAAGTCCACGCTCCTTAAAAGTCCACGCTCCTTAAAAGTCCACGCTCCTTAAAAGTCCACGCTCCTTAAAAGTCCACGCTCCTTAAAAGTCCACGCTCCTTAAAAGTCCACGCTCCTTAAAAGTCCACGCTCCTTAAAAGTCCACGCTCCTTAAAAGTCCACGCTCCTTAAAAGTCCACGCTCCTTAAAAGTCCACGCTCCTTAAAAGACCACGCTCCTTAAGAGTCCACGCTCCTTAAGAGTCCACGCTCCTTAACAGTCCACGCTCCTTAAAAGTCCACGCTCCTTAAAAGTCCACGCTCCTTAAAAGTCCACGCTCCTTAAAAGTCCACGCTCCTTAAAAGTCCACGCTCCTTAAAAGTCCACGCTCCTTAAAAGTCCACGCTCCTTAAAAGTCCACGCTCCTTAAAAGTCCACGCTCCTTAAAAGTCCACGATCCATAAAAGTCCACGCTCCTTAAAAGTCCACGCTCCTTAAAAGTCCACGCTCCTTAAAAGTCCACGCTCCTTAAAAGTCCACGCTCCTTAAAAGTCCACGCTCCTTAAAAGTCCACGCTCCTTAAAAGTCCACGCTCCTTAAAAGTCCACGCTCCTTAAAAGTCCACGCTCCTTAAAAGTCCACGCTCCTTAAAAGTCCACGCTCCTTAAAAGTCCACGCTCCTTAAAAGTCCACGCTCCTTAAAAGTCCACGCTCCTTAAAAGTCCACGCTCCTTAAAAGTCCACGCTCCTTAAAAGTCCACGCTCCTTAAAAGTCCACGCTCCTTAAAAGTCCACGCTCCTTAAAAGTCCACGCTCCTTAAAAGTCCACGCTCCTTAAAAGTCCACGCTCCTTAAAAGTCCACGCTCCTTAAAAGTCCACGCTCCTTAAAAGTCCACGCTCCTTAAAAGTCCACGCTCCTTAAAAGTCCACGCTCCTTAAAAGTCCACGCTCCTTAAAAGTCCACGCTCCTTAAAAGTCCACGCTCCTTAAAAGTCCACGCTCCTTAAAAGTCCACGCTCCTTAAAAGTCCACGCTCCTTAAAAGTGCACTCTCCTTAAAACTACACGCTCCTTAACAGTACACGCTCCTTAAAAGTCCACGCTCCTTAAAAGTCCACGCTCCTTAAAAGTCCACGCTCCTTAAAAGTCCACGCTCCTTAAAAGTCCACGCTCCTTAAAAGTCCACGCTCCTTAAAAGTCCACGCTCCTTAAAAGTCCACGCTCCTTAAAAGTCCACGCTCCTTAAAAGTCCACGCTCCTTAAAAGTCCACGCTCCTTAAAAGTCCACGCTCCTTAAAAGTCCACGCTCCTTAAAAGTCCACGCTCCTTAAAAGTCCACGCTCCTTAAAAGTCCACGCTCCTTAAAAGTCCACGCTCCTTAAAAGTCCACGCTCCTTAAAAGTCCACGCTCCTTAAAAGTCCACGCTCCTTAAAAGTCCACGCTCCTTAAAAGTCCACGCTCCTTAAAAGTCCACGCTCCTTAAAAGTCCACGCTCCTTAAAAGTCCACGCTCCTTAAAAGTCCACGCTCCTTAAAAGTCCACGCTCCTTAAAAGTCCACGCTCCTTAAAAGTCCACGCTCCTTAAAAGTCCACGCTCCTTAAAAGTCCACGCTCCTTAAAAGTCCACGCTCCTTAAAAGTCCACGCTCCTTAAAAGTCCACGCTCCTTAAAAGTCCACGCTCCTTAAAAGTCCACGCTCCTTAAAAGTCCACGCTCCTTAAAAGTCCACGCTCCTTAAAAGTCCACGCTCCTTAAAAGTCCACGCTCCTTAAAAGTCCACGCTCCTTAAAAGTCCACGCTCCTTAAAAGTCCACGCTCCTTAAAAGTCCACGCTCCTTAAAAGTCCACGCTCCTTAAAAGTCCACGCTCCTTAAAAGTCCACGCTCCTTAAAAGTCCACGCTCCTTAAAAGTCCACGCTCCTTAAAAGTCCACGCTCCTTAAAAGTCCACGCTCCTTAAAAGTCCACGCTCCTTAAAAGTCCACGCTCCTTAAAAGTCCACGCTCCTTAAAAGTCCACGCTCCTTAAAAGTCCACGCTCCTTAAAAGTCCACGCTCCTTAAAAGTCCACGCTCCTTAAAAGTCCACGCTCCTTAAAAGTCCACGCTCCTTAAAAGTCCACGCTCCTTAAAAGTCCACGCTCCTTAAAAGTCCACGCTCCTTAAAAGTCCACGCTCCTTAAAAGTCCACGCTCCTTAAAAGTCCACGCTCCTTAAAAGTCCACGCTCCTTAAAAGTCCACGCTCCTTAAAAGTCCACGCTCCTTAAAAGTCCACGCTCCTTAAAAGTCCACGCTCCTTAAAAGTCCACGCTCCTTAAAAGTCCACGCTCCTTAAAAGTCCACGCTCCTTAAAAGTCCACGCTCCTTAAAAGTCCACGCTCCTTAAAAGTCCACGCTCCTTAAAAGTCCACGCTCCTTAAAAGTCCACGCTCCTTAAAAGTCCACGCTCCTTAAAAGTCCACGCTCCTTAAAAGTCCACGCTACTTAAAAGTCCACGCTCCTTAAAAGTCCACGCTCCTTAAAAGTCCACGCTCCTTAAAAGTCCACGCTCCTTAAAAGTCCACGCTCCTTAAAAGTCCACGCTCCTTAAAAGTCCACGCTCCTTAAAAGTCCACGCTCCTTAAAAGTCCACGCTCCTTAAAAGTCCACGCTCCTTAAAAGTCCACGCTCCTTAAAAGTCCACGCTCCTTAAAAGTCCACGCTCCTTAAAAGTCCACGCTCCTTAAAAGTCCACGCTCCTTAAAAGTCCACGCTCCTTAAAAGTCCACGCTCCTTAAAAGTCCACGCTCCTTAAAAGTCCACGCTCCTTAAAAGTCCACGCTCCTTAAAAGTCCACGCTCCTTAAAAGTCCACGCTCCTTAAAAGTCCACGCTCCTTAAAAGTCCACGCTCCTTAAAAGTCCACGCTCCTTAAAAGTCCACGCTCCTTAAAAGTCCACGCTCCTTAAAAGTCCACGCTCCTTAAAAGTCCACGCTCCTTAAAAGTCCACGCTCCTTAAAAGTCCACGCTCCTTAAAAGTCCACGCTCCTTAAAAGTCCACGCTCCTTAAAAGTCCACGCTCCTTAAAAGTCCACGCTCCTTAAAAGTCCACGCTCCTTAAAAGTCCACGCTCCTTAAAAGTCCACGCTCCTTAAAAGTCCACGCTCCTTAAAAGTCCACGCTCCTTAAAAGTCCACGCTCCTTAAAAGTCCACGCTCCTTAAAAGTCCACGCTCCTTAAAAGTCCACGCTCCTTAAAAGTCCACGCTCCTTAAAAGTCCACGCTCCTTAAAAGTCCACGCTCCTTAAAAGTCCACGCTCCTTAAAAGTCCACGCTCCTTAAAAGTCCACGCTCCTTAAAAGTCCACGCTCCTTAAAAGTCCACGCTCCTTAAAAGTCCACGCTCCTTAAAAGTCCACGCTCCTTAAAAGTCCACGCTCCTTAAAAGTCCACGCTCCTTAAAAGTCCACGCTCCTTAAAAGTCCACGCTCCTTAAAAGTCCACGCTCCTTAAAAGTCCACGCTCCTTAAAAGTCCACGCTCCTTAAAAGTCCACGCTCCTTAAAAGTCCACGCTCCTTAAAAGTCCACGCTCCTTAAAAGTCCACGCTCCTTAAAAGTCCACGCTCCTTAAAAGTCCACGCTCCTTAAAAGTCCACGCTCCTTAAAAGTCCACGCTCCTTAAAAGTCCACGCTCCTTAAAAGTCCACGCTCCTTAAAAGTCCACGCTCCTTAAAAGTCCACGCTCCTTAAAAGTCCACGCTCCTTAAAAGTCCACGCTCCTTAAAAGTCCACGCTCCTTAAAAGTCCACGCTCCTTAAAAGTCCACGCTCCTTAAAAGTCCACGCTCCTTAAAAGTCCACGCTCCTTAAAAGTCCACGCTCCTTAAAAGTCCACGCTCCTTAAAAGTCCACGCTCCTTAAAAGTCCACGCTCCTTAAAAGTCCACGCTCCTTAAAAGTCCACGCTCCTTAAAAGTCCACGCTCCTTAAAAGTCCACGCTCCTTAAAAGTCCACGCTCCTTAAAAGTCCACGCTCCTTAAAAGTCCACGCTCCTTAAAAGTCCACGCTCCTTAAAAGTCCACGCTCCTTAAAAGTCCACGCTCCTTAAAAGTCCACGCTCCTTAAAAGTCCACGCTCCTTAAAAGTCCACGCTCCTTAAAAGTCCACGCTCCTTAAAAGTCCACGCTCCTTAAAAGTCCACGCTCCTTAAAAGTCCACGCTCCTTAAAAGTCCACGCTCCTTAAAAGTCCACGCTCCTTAAAAGTCCACGCTCCTTAAAAGTCCACGCTCCTTAAAAGTCCACGCTCCTTAAAAGTCCACGCTCCTTAAAAGTCCACGCTCCTTAAAAGTCCACGCTCCTTAAAAGTCCACGCTCCTTAAAAGTCCACGCTCCTTAAAAGTCCACGCTCCTTAAAAGTCCACGCTCCTTAAAAGTCCACGCTCCTTAAAAGTCCACGCTCCTTAAAAGTCCACGCTCCTTAAAAGTCCACGCTCCTTAAAAGTCCACGCTCCTTAAAAGTCCACGCTCCTTAAAAGTCCACGCTCCTTAAAAGTCCACGCTCCTTAAAAGTCCACGCTCCTTAAAAGTCCACGCTCCTTAAAAGTCCACGCTCCTTAAAAGTCCACGCTCCTTAAAAGTCCACGCTCCTTAAAAGTCCACGCTCCTTAAAAGTCCACGCTCCTTAAAAGTCCACGCTCCTTAAAAGTCCACGCTCCTTAAAAGTCCACGCTCCTTAAAAGTCCACGCTCCTTAAAAGTCCACGCTCCTTAAAAGTCCACGCTCCTTAAAAGTCCACGCTCCTTAAAAGTCCACGCTCCTTAAAAGTCCACGCTCCTTAAAAGTCCACGCTCCTTAAAAGTCCACGCTCCTTAAAAGTCCACGCTCCTTAAAAGTCCACGCTCCTTAAAAGTCCACGCTCCTTAAAAGTCCACGCTCCTTAAAAGTCCACGCTCCTTAAAAGTCCACGCTCCTTAAAAGTCCACGCTCCTTAAAAGTCCACGCTCCTTAAAAGTCCACGCTCCTTAAAAGTCCACGCTCCTTAAAAGTCCACGCTCCTTAAAAGTCCACGCTCCTTAAAAGTCCACGCTCCTTAAAAGTCCACGCTCCTTAAAAGTCCACGCTCCTTAAAAGTCCACGCTCCTTAAAAGTCCACGCTCCTTAAAAGTCCACGCTCCTTAAAAGTCCACGCTCCTTAAAAGTCCACGCTCCTTAAAAGTCCACGCTCCTTAAAAGTCCACGCTCCTTAAAAGTCCACGCTCCTTAAAAGTCCACGCTCCTTAAAAGTCCACGCTCCTTAAAAGTCCACGCTCCTTAAAAGTCCACGCTCCTTAAAAGTCCACGCTCCTTAAAAGTCCACGCTCCTTAAAAGTCCACGCTCCTTAAAAGTCCACGCTCCTTAAAAGTCCACGCTCCTTAAAAGTCCACGCTCCTTAAAAGTCCACGCTCCTTAAAAGTCCACGCTCCTTAAAAGTCCACGCTCCTTAAAAGTCCACGCTCCTTAAAAGTCCACGCTCCTTAAAAGTCCACGCTCCTTAAAAGTCCACGCTCCTTAAAAGTCCACGCTCCTTAAAAGTCCACGCTCCTTAAAAGTCCACGCTCCTTAAAAGTCCACGCTCCTTAAAAGTCCACGCTCCTTAAAAGTCCACGCTCCTTAAAAGTCCACGCTCCTTAAAAGTCCACGCTCCTTAAAAGTCCACGCTCCTTAAAAGTCCACGCTCCTTAAAAGTCCACGCTCCTTAAAAGTCCACGCTCCTTAAAAGTCCACGCTCCTTAAAAGTCCACGCTCCTTAAAAGTCCACGCTCCTTAAAAGTCCACGCTCCTTAAAAGTCCACGCTCCTTAAAAGTCCACGCTCCTTAAAAGTCCACGCTCCTTAAAAGTCCACGCTCCTTAAAAGTCCACGCTCCTTAAAAGTCCACGCTCCTTAAAAGTCCACGCTCCTTAAAAGTCCACGCTCCTTAAAAGTCCACGCTCCTTAAAAGTCCACGCTCCTTAAAAGTCCACGCTCCTTAAAAGTCCACGCTCCTTAAAAGTCCACGCTCCTTAAAAGTCCACGCTCCTTAAAAGTCCACGCTCCTTAAAAGTCCACGCTCCTTAAAAGTCCACGCTCCTTAAAAGTCCACGCTCCTTAAAAGTCCACGCTCCTTAAAAGTCCACGCTCCTTAAAAGTCCACGCTCCTTAAAAGTCCACGCTCCTTAAAAGTCCACGCTCCTTAAAAGTCCACGCTCCTTAAAAGTCCACGCTCCTTAAAAGTCCACGCTCCTTAAAAGTCCACGCTCCTTAAAAGTCCACGCTCCTTAAAAGTCCACGCTCCTTAAAAGTCCACGCTCCTTAAAAGTCCACGCTCCTTAAAAGTCCACGCTCCTTAAAAGTCCACGCTCCTTAAAAGTCCACGCTCCTTAAAAGTCCACGCTCCTTAAAAGTCCACGCTCCTTAAAAGTCCACGCTCCTTAAAAGTCCACGCTCCTTAAAAGTCCACGCTCCTTAAAAGTCCACGCTCCTTAAAAGTCCACGCTCCTTAAAAGTCCACGCTCCTTAAAAGTCCACGCTCCTTAAAAGTCCACGCTCCTTAAAAGTCCACGCTCCTTAAAAGTCCACGCTCCTTAAAAGTCCACGCTCCTTAAAAGTCCACGCTCCTTAAAAGTCCACGCTCCTTAAAAGTCCACGCTCCTTAAAAGTCCACGCTCCTTAAAAGTCCACGCTCCTTAAAAGTCCACGCTCCTTAAAAGTCCACGCTCCTTAAAAGTCCACGCTCCTTAAAAGTCCACGCTCCTTAAAAGTCCACGCTCCTTAAAAGTCCACGCTCCTTAAAAGTCCACGCTCCTTAAAAGTCCACGCTCCTTAAAAGTCCACGCTCCTTAAAAGTCCACGCTCCTTAAAAGTCCACGCTCCTTAAAAGTCCACGCTCCTTAAAAGTCCACGCTCCTTAAAAGTCCACGCTCCTTAAAAGTCCACGCTCCTTAAAAGTCCACGCTCCTTAAAAGTCCACGCTCCTTAAAAGTCCACGCTCCTTAAAAGTCCACGCTCCTTAAAAGTCCACGCTCCTTAAAAGTCCACGCTCCTTAAAAGTCCACGCTCCTTAAAAGTCCACGCTCCTTAAAAGTCCACGCTCCTTAAAAGTCCACGCTCCTTAAAAGTCCACGCTCCTTAAAAGTCCACGCTCCTTAAAAGTCCACGCTCCTTAAAAGTCCACGCTCCTTAAAAGTCCACGCTCCTTAAAAGTCCACGCTCCTTAAAAGTCCACGCTCCTTAAAAGTCCACGCTCCTTAAAAGTCCACGCTCCTTAAAAGTCCACGCTCCTTAAAAGTCCACGCTCCTTAAAAGTCCACGCTCCTTAAAAGTCCACGCTCCTTAAAAGTCCACGCTCCTTAAAAGTCCACGCTCCTTAAAAGTCCACGCTCCTTAAAAGTCCACGCTCCTTAAAAGTCCACGCTCCTTAAAAGTCCACGCTCCTTAAAAGTCCACGCTCCTTAAAAGTCCACGCTCCTTAAAAGTCCACGCTCCTTAAAAGTCCACGCTCCTTAAAAGTCCACGCTCCTTAAAAGTCCACGCTCCTTAAAAGTCCACGCTCCTTAAAAGTCCACGCTCCTTAAAAGTCCACGCTCCTTAAAAGTCCACGCTCCTTAAAAGTCCACGCTCCTTAAAAGTCCACGCTCCTTAAAAGTCCACGCTCCTTAAAAGTCCACGCTCCTTAAAAGTCCACGCTCCTTAAAAGTCCACGCTCCTTAAAAGTCCACGCTCCTTAAAAGTCCACGCTCCTTAAAAGTCCACGCTCCTTAAAAGTCCACGCTCCTTAAAAGTCCACGCTCCTTAAAAGTCCACGCTCCTTAAAAGTCCACGCTCCTTAAAAGTCCACGCTCCTTAAAAGTCCACGCTCCTTAAAAGTCCACGCTCCTTAAAAGTCCACGCTCCTTAAAAGTCCACGCTCCTTAAAAGTCCACGCTCCTTAAAAGTCCACGCTCCTTAAAAGTCCACGCTCCTTAAAAGTCCACGCTCCTTAAAAGTCCACGCTCCTTAAAAGTCCACGCTCCTTAAAAGTCCACGCTCCTTAAAAGTCCACGCTCCTTAAAAGTCCACGCTCCTTAAAAGTCCACGCTCCTTAAAAGTCCACGCTCCTTAAAAGTCCACGCTCCTTAAAAGTCCACGCTCCTTAAAAGTCCACGCTCCTTAAAAGTCCACGCTCCTTAAAAGTCCACGCTCCTTAAAAGTCCACGCTCCTTAAAAGTCCACGCTCCTTAAAAGTCCACGCTCCTTAAAAGTCCACGCTCCTTAAAAGTCCACGCTCCTTAAAAGTCCACGCTCCTTAAAAGTCCACGCTCCTTAAAAGTCCACGCTCCTTAAAAGTCCACGCTCCTTAAAAGTCCACGCTCCTTAAAAGTCCACGCTCCTTAAAAGTCCACGCTCCTTAAAAGTCCACGCTCCTTAAAAGTCCACGCTCCTTAAAAGTCCACGCTCCTTAAAAGTCCACGCTCCTTAAAAGTCCACGCTCCTTAAAAGTCCACGCTCCTTAAAAGTCCACGCTCCTTAAAAGTCCACGCTCCTTAAAAGTCCACGCTCCTTAAAAGTCCACGCTCCTTAAAAGTCCACGCTCCTTAAAAGTCCACGCTCCTTAAAAGTCCACGCTCCTTAAAAGTCCACGCTCCTTAAAAGTCCACGCTCCTTAAAAGTCCACGCTCCTTAAAAGTCCACGCTCCTTAAAAGTCCACGCTCCTTAAAAGTCCACGCTCCTTAAAAGTCCACGCTCCTTAAAAGTCCACGCTCCTTAAAAGTCCACGCTCCTTAAAAGTCCACGCTCCTTAAAAGTCCACGCTCCTTAAAAGTCCACGCTCCTTAAAAGTCCACGCTCCTTAAAAGTCCACGCTCCTTAAAAGTCCACGCTCCTTAAAAGTCCACGCTCCTTAAAAGTCCACGCTCCTTAAAAGTCCACGCTCCTTAAAAGTCCACGCTCCTTAAAAGTCCACGCTCCTTAAAAGTCCACGCTCCTTAAAAGTCCACGCTCCTTAAAAGTCCACGCTCCTTAAAAGTCCACGCTCCTTAAAAGTCCACGCTCCTTAAAAGTCCACGCTCCTTAAAAGTCCACGCTCCTTAAAAGTCCACGCTCCTTAAAAGTCCACGCTCCTTAAAAGTCCACGCTCCTTAAAAGTCCACGCTCCTTAAAAGTCCACGCTCCTTAAAAGTCCACGCTCCTTAAAAGTCCACGCTCCTTAAAAGTCCACGCTCCTTAAAAGTCCACGCTCCTTAAAAGTCCACGCTCCTTAAAAGTCCACGCTCCTTAAAAGTCCACGCTCCTTAAAAGTCCACGCTCCTTAAAAGTCCACGCTCCTTAAAAGTCCACGCTCCTTAAAAGTCCACGCTCCTTAAAA
Organism: Misgurnus anguillicaudatus; assembly: GCF_027580225.2. Classification (NCBI taxonomy): domain Eukaryota; kingdom Metazoa; phylum Chordata; class Actinopteri; order Cypriniformes; family Cobitidae; genus Misgurnus; species Misgurnus anguillicaudatus. Next base: position 32,688,057 of record NC_073337.2, read on the forward strand.
GTCCACGCTCCTTAAAAGTCCACGCTCCTTAAAAGTCCACGCTCCTTAAAAGTCCACGCTCCTTAAAAGTCCACGCTCCTTAAAAGTCCACGCTCCTTAAAAGTCCACGCTCCTTAAAAGTCCACGCTCCTTAAAAGTCCACGCTCCTTAAAAGTCCACGCTCCTTAAAAGTCCACGCTCCTTAAAAGTCCACGCTCCTTAAAAGTCCACGCTCCTTAAAAGTCCACGCTCCTTAAAAGTCCACGCTCCTTAAAAGTCCACGCTCCTTAAAAGTCCACGCTCCTTAAAAGTCCACGCTCCTTAAAAGTCCACGCTCCTTAAAAGTCCACGCTCCTTAAAAGTCCACGCTCCTTAAAAGTCCACGCTCCTTAAAAGTCCACGCTCCTTAAAAGTCCACGCTCCTTAAAAGTCCACGCTCCTTAAAAGTCCACGCTCCTTAAAAGTCCACGCTCCTTAAAAGTCCACGCTCCTTAAAAGTCCACGCTCCTTAAAAGTCCACGCTCCTTAAAAGTCCACGCTCCTTAAAAGTCCACGCTCCTTAAAAGTCCACGCTCCTTAAAAGTCCACGCTCCTTAAAAGTCCACGCTCCTTAAAAGTCCACGCTCCTTAAAAGTCCACGCTCCTTAAAAGTCCACGCTCCTTAAAAGTCCACGCTCCTTAAAAGTCCACGCTCCTTAAAAGTCCACGCTCCTTAAAAGTCCACGCTCCTTAAAAGTCCACGCTCCTTAAAAGTCCACGCTCCTTAAAAGTCCACGCTCCTTAAAAGTCCACGCTCCTTAAAAGTCCACGCTCCTTAAAAGTCCACGCTCCTTAAAAGTCCACGCTCCTTAAAAGTCCACGCTCCTTAAAAGTCCACGCTCCTTAAAAGTCCACGCTCCTTAAAAGTCCACGCTCCTTAAAAGTCCACGCTCCTTAAAAGTCCACGCTCCTTAAAAGTCCACGCTCCTTAAAAGTC